>NC_091247.1:43233500-43929000 GCF_042477335.2 Ovis canadensis
GAATTGTTTCTGGTTATTTTAGATTGAGAATCATTCACATATGATAAAATTCACCATTTAAAAGTATATAATTCAGCAATTTTTAGTATATTCACAAAGTTGCACAAACATCACCACTATTTACTTCTGGAACATTTTAACTCTGAATCCCCACCCCCCCAAATCCTATACCCATTAAGAGTTACCCTGTATTCCTCTTGCCTCTCAGCTCTCAAAACTACTAAACTACTTTCTTTCTCCTTGAATTGCCCATTCTGTACATTTCATATAAGTGGAATCATGTAATATGTATGTGCCTTTTCATGCCTGATTCCTTTCACTTAGCATAATGTTTCTTAAGTTCAGCCATGTTGTGTATATGTGTGTGTGTGCACGTGTGTGTGTGTGTTCAGTCTCTCAGTCAGGTCCAACTCTTTTGCAGCCCCATGGACTGTAGCCCGCCAGGTTCCTCTGTCAGTGGGATTTTTCAGGCAAGAATACTGGAGTGGGTTGCCATTTCCTCTTCCAGGGAATCTTCCTGATCCAGGAATTGAACCCTTGTATCCTGTGTTTCCTGCATTGACAGGCGGATTCGCTACCACCAAGTCACCAGGGAATCCTCAACCATGATGTAGCATATATCAATACTTCATTCCTCTTTATGGCTGAATAATGTTCCAACTTTTTTTAATCCATTCACCAGGTGATTGTATTGTTTCTACTTTTTGCCTCTTATGAATAATACCATCATGGACATTGTGTACAAGTTTTTACATAGACATAGGTTTCTAACTTTCCTAGGTATGAACCTAGGAATGGAATTTTTGGATCATCACTAACCCTTAAGCTTCCCTGATGGCTCAGTTGGTAAAGAGTCTGCCTGCAATATGGGAGACCCAGATTTGATCCCTGAGTTGGGAAGATCCCCTGGAGAAGGAAATGGCAAGCCACTCCAGTATTCTTGCCTGGAGAATTCCTTGGAGAGGAGCCTGGTGGGCTGCAGCCCATGGTGTCACGAAGAGTTGGACATGACTGAGTGACTAACACCTTCACAGTAAACCTGCATTTAACCTTTTGAGGAATTGCAGACCACTTTTTAAAGCAGCTGTATCATTTCACTTTTCTGCTATCAATGTATGAAGGTACTAATTTCTCCTCATCCTCTGTGACACTTGTTACTATTTATGTTTTTTATTACAGCCATTCTGTTGAGTATAAAGCTTACCATGTTTGTCTCGATTTGATTTTCCTTGATGACTAATGATGTTGAACATCTTTTCATGGGCTTATCGACCATGTGTATACCTTCTTTGAAAAAAATGTATATTCAGATCCTTTGCCTATTTTCAATTTGGTTGACTTTTTGTTGTTGAATTGTAAGAGCTCTCTGTATATTCTGAAGTCCCTTGTCAGGTATATCATTTGCAAATGTTTTCTCCCATTTTGTGAGTTTCTTTTCATTTTCTTGATTAGCATCCTTTAAAGCATAAAATATTTTATTTTTTATGAAGTTAATTTTGCCTATTTTTTCTTTGATTGCTTGTGCTTTTGATGTGATATTTAAGAAATCATTAGCTAGTCAAAGGTCCTGAAACTATACCCCTAAGTTTTCTAAGAGTTTTATAATTTTATCTCCTAAATATTGATCTTGAATCCATTTTTAGTTAATTTCTGTACATGGGGTGAAATAGGAGTTTACCTTCATTCTTTTTTTTTTTTTCCAATGAGTTTAAATGTGTTTTATTTTTAGACAACCTACATGACACGTTTTCTCAAAAACAATGCCTCCGCTCCAAATAAATCAACGTTCAAAACAAATGAAGAGCTCGAGATGACATCAGTCCCATCTGTCTAAGTCCTGGTGTTGTGTGGATGAAAAGCAGTGGCCAGCCAGTTTTGACGACAGGTGATTGATCCAAAGTAACTGCCAACTTTGTTAACATTTTTCCATCTCTAAACCATCCTTAAAGAAAATCATATATGGGGTTACACCATCCTCACGGTAGTCCAGCAGAGCGACCATGCCATCTGGATTCATGTTTTCACCAATAAAGAACTGATAGTTTTTGAAATTAGCAAGGATGTGCTTGATTTGTTCTGCAGCCCCTGTCATAAAAGGTTTTACTCTTTCTGGTCTCTGTTCTTCAAGTTTCCCTTTGATTGACTTCATGTAATCTTTGATGTACTTCTTGTAGGCTTCTTTTGTGAAGCTGGTTTCCTGCAAGTGATGGTTCATGACAATATCGACACCAGTGATTACTGTGCTTTCGGTACCTTCGCCCTCGGGGCCTTCAGCGGAGGCATTTCCACCAATGAGCGAGTCATCGATGTTACCCTCTGTCCTACTGACCATCTTCCCCTCCACCTCCAGACACAGCCCGTCCGCGACCTCCCGGATCTTGTAGATGTCGGAGAACATCTCGTCATGGCTGATGAGGTCCCGGTAGATGATCATGATGGCGACTGGAGGGAGGCGACAGCGGCGCTGGCTTAGCAGGAGCCCGGAGCTCAGAGCGAGCGCAGTGCGGCCAGAGCGGCGCTCGGGGGGAGGGGGGAGCGGGCGGAAAAGCTACCTTCATTCTTTTGCATGTTAATATCCAGTTCTCCCAACTTCATTTCTTGAAAAGTCTATATTCTTTTCCTCCATATTGAATTGTTTTGGTTTTGATATGATTGTATAGGTTTTCTCAGTGCTACTCCATTGATCTATAGGTTGATAGAATTTAGTCATGTAACATCAAAGTACTTAGTGAAGCTCTCTCTGGGGATTTTATTGTTTTAAATTTTACTAATCCCCGTATTCATTTTCTTTAGCTGCTGAAACAAATTGCCGCTAACTGAGTGATTTAATACAAAAGCAATTTATTATCTAATGTATCTGTAGGTTTTAAATCTGATATGGGCCTCACTAGGTTTAAATCAAAGGGTGAACAGGCCTGAATTCTTTTGTGGAAGTTCCAGGGGAGAATCTGTTTTTCTGGGCAGCTTTTTGCCTATATTCCTTGGGTCACTCCTTCCTGCTCCTTCAAAACCAGTAGGACTGCATCTCTTTGACCATTCTGTAGGCATATCTCCTTCTGGTTCTCTTCTGCCCCCCTTCCATATTTGAGAATGCTTGTCATTACATTGACCTACTTGGATACTCCAGAATAATCTTATTTTAAGGTCATCTAAATAGTAACATTCAATATCACGGTAATCCAAGTCTATGCCCTGACCAGTAACACTGAAGAAGCTAAAGTTGAACAGTTCTATGAAGACCTTCAAGCCCTTCTAGAACTAACACCCAAAAAAGATGTCTTTTTCATTATAGGAGACTGGAATACAAAAGTAGGAAGTCAAGAAACACCTGGAGTAACAGGCAGATTTGGCCTTGGAGTACAAGATATAGCAGGGCAAAGACTAATAGAGTTCTGCCAAGAGAATGCACTGGTCATAGCAAACACCCTCTTCCAACAACACAAGAGAAGACTCTACACATGAACATCACCAGATGGTCGACACTGAAATCAGATTGATTATATTCTTTGCAGCCAAAGATGGAGAAGCTCTATACACTCAGCAAAAACAAGACCATGAGCTGACTGTGGCTCAGATCATGAACTCCTTATTGCCAAATTCAGACTTAAATTGAAGAAAGTGGAGAAAACCACTATACCATTCAGGTATGACCTAAATCAAATCCTTTATGACTATACAGTGGAAGTGAGAAATAGATTTAAGGGACTAGATCTAATAGACAGAATGCCTGATGAACTATGGACAGAGGTTCATGACATTATACAGGAGAAGGAATTAAGAATATCACCAAGAAAAAGAAATGCAAAAAAGCAAAATGGCTGTCTGAGGAGGCCTTACAAATAGCTGTGAAAAGAAGGGAAGTGAAAAGCAAAGGAGAAAAGGGAAGATATACCCATTTGAATGCAGAGTTCCAAAGAATAGCAAGGAGAGATAAGAAAGCCTTCCTCAGTGACCAGTGCAAAGAAATAGAGGAAAACAACAGAATGGGAAAGACTAGAGATCTCTTCAAGAAAATTAGAGATACCAAGGGAACATTTCATGCAAAGATGGGCTCGATAAAGGACAGAAATGGTAGGGACCTAACAGAAGCAGAAGATATTAAGAAGAGGTGGCAAGAATACACAGAAGCACTGTACAAAAAAGATCTTCACAACCCAGATAATCACGATGGTGTGATCACTCACCTAGAGCCAGACATCCTGGAATGTGAAGTCAAGTGGGCCTTAGAAAGCATCACTACAAACAAAGCTAGTGGAGGTGATGGGATTCCAGTTGAGCTATTTCAAATCCTGAAAGATGATGCTGTGAAAGTGCTGCACTCAATATGCCAGCAAATTTGGAAAACTCACTAGTGGCCACAGGACTGGAAAAGGTCAATTTTCCTGGAAAGGCAATGCCAAAGAACGCTCAAACTACTGCACAATTGCACTCGTCTCACATGCTAGTAAAGTGATGCTTAAAATTCTCCAAGCCAGGCTTCAACAATACATGAACCATGAACTTCAGATGTTCAAGCTGGTTTTAGAAAAGGCAGAGGAACCAGAGATCAAATTGCCAACATCTGCTGGATCATGCAAAAAGCAAGAGAGTTCCAGAAAAACATCTATTTCTGCTTTATTGACTATGCCAAAGCCTTTGACTGTGTGGATCACAAGAAACTGTGGAAAATTCTGAAAGAAATGGGAATACCAGACCACCTGACCTGCCTCTTGAGAAACCTATATGCAGGTCAGGAAGCAACAGTTAGAACTGGACATGGAACAACAGACTGGTTCCAAATAGGAAAAGGAGTATGTCAAGGCTGTATATTGTCACCCTGCTTATTTAACTTATATGCAGAGTACATCATGAGAAACACTGGGCTGGAAGAAGCACAAGCTGGAATCAAGATTGCTGGGAGAAATATCAATAACCTCAGATATACAGATGACACCACGCTTATTGCAGAAATTGAAGAAGAACTAAAGAGCCTCTTGATGAAAGTGAAAGAGGAGAGTGAAAAAGTTGGTTTAAAGCTCAACATTTCAGAAAACAAAGATCATGGCATCTGGTCCCATCACTTCATGGGAAATAGATGGGGAAACAGTGGAAACAGTGTCAGACTTTATTTTTCTGGGCTCTAAAATCACTGCAGATGGTGACTGCAGCCATGAAATTAAAAGACACTTACTTCTTGGAAGGAAAGTTATGACCATCCTAGACACCATATTATAAAGCAGAGACATTGTTGTCAACAAAGGTCCGTCTAGTCAAGGCTATGGTTTTTCCAGTGGTCATGTATGGATGTGAGAGTTGGAAAATGAAGAAAGCTGAGCACCGAAGAATTGATGCTTTTGAACTGTGGTGTTGAAGAAGACTCTTGAGAGTCCCTTAGAATGTGAGGAGATCCAACCAGTCCATCCTAAAGGAGATCAGTCCTGGGTGTTCATTGGAAGGACTGATGTTGAAGCTGAAACTCCAATTCTTTGGCCACCTGATGCGAAGAGCTGACTCATTTGAAAAAAACTCTGATTCTGGGAAAGATTGAGGGCAGGAGGAGAAGGGAACAACAGAGGATGAATTGGATAGATGGCATCACCAACTCAATGGACATGGGTTTGGGTGGACTCTGGGTGTTGGTGATGGACAGGTAGGCCTGGCGTGCTGCAATTTATGGGGTGGCAAAGAGTCAGACACGACTGAGTGACTGAACTGAACTGAACTGAAATAGTAACCTAAATTACATCTGCAACCTTAATTCCCATTTGCTAATTTATTCACAGGTTCTGAGAGTTAGGATGCAGACATCTTTTCTCTAGGAGGGGAGATCATTATTCTGCCTACCACATTCCCATCACAAACTTTGAAGCATAATGCAAATGTTTTTTGATAGTTTTCCATCAATGTATGAGTAGCTTTAAGATAATACAGCAAGTAAATGACAGAGCGACGGAGGACATAGGTGTTTTAATTCCCTGTATGGTGATCCATTTGCCTCATTTTTCATTCAAGAAATACTTATTGAGCATTTATTAACAGATCAAGTGGCAGACAACCTTATGCTGCTTTAATAAAGATGTTTTAGACTCAATTGGCTTGTTGTAATTGAAAATCTCCAACATTAAAATTTTAAAAACAATTTAAAAAGAATATTTAATGACGGTTGATTATTTCTAAAGAGCTAACAGTTCAAAACTTACTGATCAAGTGAACTGAAAAGTCATCCAATTCAGCAGGATTGTGATGCCAAGGTAGGAAATGCTAGTGAGGTTGATAGGAATAGAGGAAAGCGGGGTGGGACGCAGTCAAGGTTGGATGCCAGTCCTTGCACGGATGCTCACGGAACGGACACGTGGCTTTTACAGCAAACTCAACAACCAACCAAATACTTTCACCTCTGCTCTAGATGCTTTGTTACTGGGAAAGAGCTTGAGAAAAAGGGAGAGGTGTCTATGCAATGAAGGACGGGGGGAAAAACAACTTGTAGGAGGGCATGTATCACAGAGTTAGTTCATTCATTCACTCAATCACTCAACAAGCATAAGCTCTAGGCATCGTGCAGGGAGTCAAGAATATAGCTCTGAACATGGCACGGAACCCCTCATGCAAGCCACCTTCCCAGCTGGGTGCTCCCTTACTTGGGTGCTGCCATTCAGAGGATTGGTGGGACTGAGAAGGCTGTGTTCCTCTGCACCTGCCTGCTCTGTCCTCTTTAATTCTCCGAGGCCTCCACTTCACTCTTCTTCCTACAGGGCATGGCTCTTTCCTTCCTCCAAGTCCCTCAACCGTAACGGTCCCAAACAGTCCATTTCCCAGGCTGCATTTTTTTTTTTTTTCAAATAACCATGTCAGAGTGAGGCAGGAGTGTTATGCAGGACTGGAAGAAGCAGAAGAAGGAGGCCTACAAGGCAGGGGGCGAAGGAGGAGGAAGAACCTTCCAGTTTCTCTCCTCTTGAAAGCACAGTGGAGGGACTTCCCTGGTGGACCAGTGGCTAATACTCCACACTCCCAATTCAGGGGACACAGGTTTGGTCCCTGTTCACGGAACTAGATCCCACATGCCACAACTCAGAGTTCGTATGTGCAGCTAAAGATCCTACATGCTGTAACTAAGACTCCGGCACAGACTAACAAAATTTTAAAAAAAGGCACAGTGTGGTGAAATGGATAAAATCTGGTGTCTGGAAGTCCAGGTTGCCTGGGTTCACGCTTGGGCTTTTCTGCTCTCTGCCCAAGCCACCGGAGCCACCTCAGATGTGTCCTCTAACTGTGTGTATCTGTTTTTCCGTTGCTAACATTGGAGGAATAGTTATTTCCTAAGGCTGTATTCATAATACGGAAAAGCATTCCAGTAGCACCTAGAACATAATAAACACTCTATGTTAGCTGAAAGCACGATTTGAGGGGGCCTCTGCCACTGTGACGTCAAGGTAGACCTGCTCAGCTCTCTGTCTTCCTCTGCAACTTTATTCCTGGTGGCCGTGGGTTGTTGTTGTTGAGTCGCTCAGTCATGTCCAACTCTTTGCGACCCCATGGACTGCAGCACGCCAGAGTTCCCTGTCATTCACTATCTCCTGGAGTTTGCTCAAACTCATGTCCATTGAGTCGGTGATGCTATCCAACCATCTCATCCTTTGTTGTCCCTTTCTCCTCCTGCCTTCAATCTTTCCCAGAATCAGGGTCTCTTCCAATGAGTCGGCTCTTTGCATCAGGTTGTTGGAGCTTCAGCTTCAGCATCAGTCCTTCCAATGAATATTCAAGGTTGTTTTCCTATAGGACTGATTGATTTGATCTCCTTGCTGTCCAAAGGACTCTCAAGAGTCTTCTCTAGCACTACAGTTTGAAAGCATCCGTTCTTTGGTGCCCAGCCTTCTTTATGGCCTAACTGTCACATCTGTACATGACTACTGGAAAAACCATAACTTTGACTAGATGGACCTTTGTTGGCAAAGGGGTGTCTCTGCTCTTTAATAAACTATCTAGGCTTGTCATAGATTTTCTTCCAAGGAGCAAGTGTCTTTTAATTTTGTGGATAGCCCTCAGGCAAATCTCAATGTACTCAATGTCCTAACAACTCCTAGGGACAATAATCTAAATTTATACCAAATGGAAAAAGGAAGTTTGCCTCAAAGAGACAAATCTGCAAAGGTTTTTGCGAGGACCTGCTGCAAATAACGTCCGAGGTTATTATGCAGAGTGAGTTCATTTCTCTTTTCTCAACTTCCTGCTTCTAGACTTGGCCCAGGGGCCTACCTCTGCCTCACAAAGCCCATCTCAGTGCCTTTCCAATAAGATGCATCTGTTGGCAGCCCCCCTTGTGTGTATGAACAGCTCATTTTAAAATAGAATCCATTTCTTGCTTTGGTCTTTCTACAGTTAGTATTTAGTGTGCTAAGAAGAAAAATAGAGTCATCCTAGTCCTCCTACTTTCTTCTCTTCTCTGTCCTGATCCTTTTCTTCTGGGTCTCTCTTCTTCCTCTTTTGTTTCCTTTGCTCTTTGTTTCCTTGAATTTCTCCTTATGACTCAGATGGAGCTGATATCATCCTGGACTTGATATTGTTCTGAACCAGATGGATGAAGCAACAGTACTTTCTTTTATGAACTTGGTGCTTGACTGAAAAAGAAGAGACAAAGCTTCTGAGGTGAAGAATCAGAGCTGGAGAGAGAAGCAACAGACTCCAAGGAAAAGACATTCCCTGAGGCGATTGGTTCATTTTTGGAGCAATCACTCTCCGGCTTCCCAGGATGGCCAGACTTAGTTTCTCTTAGTTTTGGAATGAAATGCATGATGCTGGACCCAAGTGTTCCCCTGGTCTTCAATCCAGTGTCTTGTATCTCTGGGTTTTAGGCTATAGATGACATCAGCTGTTTTATTATTTATTGTAAAGTGCTGTCTCATCTTGGACCCACTCGTGATGAGTTTTGGTTGCCTGTTATTTCCTGAGTCATGAAGGGAGGGGTTCCAGTGTTCAGGAAGCCCAAGAGATGGATGAGGTTTGCTTGACTTCTTGGCAAACTCTGTTTAAAACCAAATCTTTTCAGTGATACACCCAAGGACCAGGTACAGGGTAGAAGTTTGCTCTTACCCCAGATGCCCTATTTATCTCAGTTGTGGTTAGACTACAAACAGTATTTCAAGAAAAAAAAAAAAGTATTTTTAGTTTTGGACCATAGTTTATTTTGTATAGGTAGATGTAAATAGCACCTTTGGACAAAAGGGATAGCTGTTTGATTAAAACAAAAAATCAACTTGTCATCCACCTTTTTTTCCCTTTAAATTAGTCTCTGAATTTGATTGATTGGAGTTCATTTTAGAAACTGATTTTTTTTTTTTTTAAAACCAGTTCAGACAGCCATGTTGAGACTTGGCTTCTTGATCCTACAGAAGAGAAAAAAAAATTTTTCCTCTACTCTTCTGAGTTCTTGGCTAAGACCTCTATAATAACAGACAGAATAATGAGGGAAAAGTTAACAGAAGTTGATTAACATATATATCTCATGTATACATGGGAGACATCCTGGGGAAAATGTGTAACTCTTTGAGGTGGCTAGAATTCAGGATTAACTTCATCTTAGTAGGGAAAGGGGAGAGGAGCTGTAAGTCTCTTAAGGAGAGTAAATGATTTTTAGGGAAGATGAACAAATCTTAGAAGAACAGATGGGAGATAGAATGGTTTGTGACAGTCTGTCTGGGTGTGGCATCTACTTCTAGTCTCCTCTCTTGTGATAAGGGTCCATCTTCTCTGGCTGATGAAACTCCTGGGGCAGGAGATTTATGACAGCTGAGTTTTTGGAGGGTCTGTCTTTAGGCAGATAAGAAAAGTCTATTTTTGCATTTGCTATTTTTCAAGTTTCTTCAGCTTAAAATAACCCAGCATACCAAAGCAGTGTGTTTTGAGGTGGCAGAATCTGCTACCCTTCAACCTTCCATTGAGAGTGCACCTGTGCACACACACATACCCAGAACCCTTCATGGAGGCCATGACCTGGGGCTTATTAGGTTGCTCATTTAAAACAATCCACGGGAGTTACCAGATTCTTCTCATAATTACTCCTGTCTTAAGTAGACCAGGGAAAAACTGATTAGCTCCACAAGTGTGAAGGAGAGAAACTCTGAAGTTAGAAAAGCAGATCCCATGAGCAGCTTTTCTCTCTGTACATTTCAGTAAATGTCAGCAGTCAGAAGAGGAGGTCTACTAACATTATTCTACAGCTCATCATTACACTCTTTCTAGTTTTTTTCTTCCCTCTGTGGCTTCTTCTGGTTCTTCTTCCTTTCCCAAAATTCTTACCTTTCGGATGCCCCCAGGCTCCTTTCTTTGCCCTGGTCACTATCTGCTTTCATTCCCCTGCTATCTCCTTCAGTCCTGTGACTTGACATTCCACTCGGGAATGCAGGAGTGTGCAAAGGTGAAGCAGCAAGACACCCTGAACTCTCAAATGGTTCCTTTAAACAAAGAGAATTTGAGCGTATACAAATAGAGAAACAGGGCAAATGTGGCAAAATGTTAAGAACTATTGAATGGAACTAGAAAGCATGTGTACTAAATATATGTACAATTCCATATGTTTATAAGCGTGCATACATGTTTAGAAAATGGAACTGCTGCTAAGTCACTTTAGTCATGTCCGACTCTGTGCGACCCCATAGATGGCAGCCCACCAGGCTCCCCTGTCCCTGGGATTCTCCAGGCAAGAACACTGGAGTGGGTTGCCATTTCCTTCTCCAATGCGTGAAAGTGAAAAGTGAAACTGAAGTCACTCAGTCGTGTTCGACTCTTCGCGACCCGGTGGACTGCAGCCTACTAGGCTCCTCCGTCCATAGGATTTTCCAGACAAGAGTACTGGAGTGGAACTAGGTATATAAATTTCCTCTATACACTGACAACTCCCAGATCATCTCTCCTGCCCAGACCTTTCTCCTGAACTCCAGATTACAATTGCCCCTGTGACTTCCGCATTAGGAGGTCAAAGTAATATACCCCAAACTGAACAGATCTGCCCTTCTCCTGCAAGGCTGCTCCATCAGTAGCTTCCCCACCTCATTTGATAACAACTCCATTTTTTGGTAGCTGTTCAGACCAAAAACCTTGAAGGCACCAAAAACCTTGCCTCCTCCTTCCCTCACAGCCCATATCGCACCTGCAAGAAGTCCTGTTGGTTCTGTCTGCAGAGTGTATCCAGGAAGCCATTGCTTCCCCCACCACGTCTCTACACCCTGGTCTAAACTGCTGCCGGTCCTTCCTTGGATCACTGCAGTGGTCTCCCCAGTGGTCGCCCTGTTTCTGTCTTGTCCCTCTCTGTCTATTCTCAATTGAGAAGCCAGAGAGATTCTTTAAAAATGATGTCCCCTTGTGTTCCTTCTCTGCTCAAAAGCACAGCCTCAGCCAGAGTGGACAAGGAAAGGGTGGAAGCTGAAATCCTTCAACAGCCCTGGGCGCTGTGTGGTCTCCTTCCACTTCTCTCGTGTCCAGCTCTGCCCGGGTCATCCCGGGCCCCTCGCTCTTTCTGGAATAAGCCCAAGTGCTCCTTCCTTCTTGGCTGTGACCCTTTCCCAGAAGGCTCCTCCCACCTTTTCCAAGTCTTGGCTTACTTCTTCTTTTTCTTTTTTTTTTGGCAGAGCTGAGGAGGTGCATGGGATCTTAGTTCCCAGAGGAAAGACGGAACCTGGACTCCCTGCATCGGAAGGAGGGAGTTTTAACCATTGGACTGCCAGTGAAGTCTGCTTACTGTTACTTCTTAACAAAGCTGTCCCTTGTGATTGCAGCCTGCTCTCCAGACAGGCTAGATCCATCTAATCTTGCTTATTTCCCTACAGCACTTGCCACCTTCTGTCACACTCTTATTTCACTTCCATACTGATTACTGTCTCTCCCACTTGAATGTCATCTTGGTGAGAATAGGGATGTTTTGCCTGCTGTTAAATGCCCTGTGCCGGGAATACTGTCTGGCTCAGTATGGAGCCTAGAGGGCAGTAAATATTGGTAGAATAAATGAGTGGAATGAACAGTGATACTTTGGTTGCATTTCTTGAGTAACCTATATTGTGAACTTTAATAGGCTATGAATTAAATTCAAGTCAAAACTCTTCTAAGTTCAGAATCCTGAGCTACACTCTTCTGTTACTCCAGTTTGTTCATTATTTTCTTACTACAGTGTGCAAAACTCTGTGAATGGCCTCTTCTATGAATGATTTCATTGTTCTTTTTATTTTCCATATGTTGCAATTCTTGGAACTCATATCAATCAAGCTGTTTCATTGATTTCACTTAGTACTTCCTTAAGGTGAAAGGACACTACTCAATATGTGAGAATCATGTGAGTTAAAGTCAGAATCAGAATCAAGGGTGAGTTAAAGTCAAAATAAGAATAATCTCCCTTTGAACTGTCAGAAATTGAAGTGTCTCATGGGATATGAAGAGGCAACTTTGAGAACATTCTGTAAAACTCACCCCCACCTCCACATCCAATTAGGTAGCCAGGTTCTACCTGAATGTTATTAGTCCCCTGGACCACTATGAAAAATTTCCTTTTGATAACATAATAGATTTTTCTCAACCTTTCTTGGCTGATTCCTTAAATAGGAGACACAGAATTATCATTGTGCTTCCAGAAAGGGCTATTTATGTAATGTGACATTGTTCTTTGCTAAGGTAATTCTGCTACTAAAAATAGTCTATTCTAGAAGATGGTCCCACTTTCTTGTAGCTTAACCATATTCCTAGACATTTTAAATGCCTTTTTTGGTTCCTCAAACTAAATCTTATGGTTTTAAATGGATGAAAGCCCAGTAGTTACTGAATAGAAAAAGCTCATCTTATCCTTTCTACTCCATCTTTTCCCTTTCTATTAGAACATAAAAACTGGTGAATTCATAGAGAAAAGACAGCTAATAAAGGCACTAAAGGGAAATTAATTTTACAGCAGTAAGTTGAATAGAGGTTTCAAAAAAAGATCTGATCCCTGAAAGAGAAAATGGTAACATTAATGTGGCAAAATCCCCACCAAAATTCTGTTGGTGAATCTGGCTGGGCAAAGGAAATCTGGGAGTCCCTTGCACAATTCTTCTAAACTTTCTGTAAGTTTGGAATTATTTCAAAATTGAGAGTTTAGGTGACTTGCCTGGTGGTTCAGTGGTTAAGAATCCTCTTTCCAGTACAGGGGATGCAGGTTCAGTCCCTGGTCAGGGAACTAAGACCCCACATGCCAGGGGGCAACTAAGCCCATGTGCTGTAGTGAAGACCCAGTGCAGCCAAAATAAAAATAAAATAAAAATAAAATTTTAAAGTAAAGGATTTTTCTTAAAGAGTTTGATCCTTTTGGTGAAAGTATTAGTAAATAAGGCATCAGCATGTATTAAGCATCTAGCAGTTGCTAGGGAATACAGAAAGATGAATAACATTCAAATCTTGTTCAAATATTATTCACAGTCCAGAAAGGACGAGAGACATGTAAATAAATGTCATG
Organism: Ovis canadensis; assembly: GCF_042477335.2. NCBI lineage: Eukaryota > Metazoa > Chordata > Mammalia > Artiodactyla > Bovidae > Ovis > Ovis canadensis. The sequence goes on from NC_091247.1 coordinate 43,246,948, forward strand.
GGATAGTAAAGTGGGGCATCTCTGTTTCAGCTTCAACTGAGGTATCAGGGGAATAGAGATCAGTGTAATAAAGTAAATTGATGATAAGAATCCCCTTCCTCATGCAATATTTACATAGGAAATGAAACATAACTTGTTTTACAGTTCCTGGACTTAAGTCTATAAGGAGGGCAGAGGGCCCAGTCTTTGAGAGAAGAGAATTAAAATTCGACCTTCTTAATCCATTCTTGAGGGGTACTCAAAGTAGATACCGTGGAGGGCCTTCAAATGTGTTTTTTTTTTTCAGAGAGAATAAGCAGAAAACAAAAACCCAAATGGCAGACTTAAGCCCTTACCTATTGTTAACATAAATGGTCTAAATAAACCAACTGAAACACAGGGCTTGATGGAGTCAATAAAATACATGACCCAACTAGACGCTGTCCACAAGGAACTCACTTCAAATATAACCATGCAGGTATGCTAAAATGTATTTCTTCCAGTTGGCAGTTGCAAAACTCAGACCTGAAACATTTCAAACAGAACACAGAACAGGGTTTGAGAGAGGAGGGGCTGCTGTTTGGAAGGTAAGGTCAGAAGACTCCCCTGCATTGGAATCGCCCTGCACTTCTGTACCCTGTCCAGTAGGACTGACTGCCTAGAACCGAAGAGGCTGGAGGGGGCCCAGAGGCCAAGAGGCTGAGGATGGAGACACGTGGGACTCTCCAGAGGAGCAGTGCGTCCTCTTAGGCAGGGAAACGGCAAGGAAGGGGCCCATTCATACCTCTCCCCGGACCCCTAACTCTGGCAGAGTAGGAGAGGAAATGAGAAAGAAGATCTAAATTCTCCATCCTGGTCCAGCAGGAAGATACACCCTACTTGAGGCTCTGAGCTTTGATTGTTACAGGAAATAGGACATTTTGGTTTTTGAAATGAGACTGTATTTGCTACTTCAGTTGACTGTAGGAAAAGCAAGCATAGGTCTGTCTGTTTTGTAAGACTGAGCAGAGGCTTCACAGGCCAACTGGAATTTTCAGCTAGTGCCAGAAGAGGAACTTTATGGAATAAAAAATGACAGCATTTTATGATACTATCAAGAAATTATAGGGACTTTCCTGGTAATCCAGTGACTAAGACTCCACTCCCATAGTCCAGTGCAGGGGGCCTGGGTGGATCCCTGGTCAAGGAACTTGATCCCGCATGCCACAGCTAAGAGTTCTCATGCCCCAGTTAAAGACCCCATGTTCTGCAACTAAGACCCAACATAGCCAAAAAAAGAAGAAACTATGGTTAATTTTGTAAAGAATGGCATTAATATCATTATCATTTTTTTTAAGATTTCTTATCATTTACAGATGCATCCTGAGGTGCTTATAGATAAAATGATATTGTCTCGTAGTTGCTTTTGAATAATACTGTTGTCATAAGTGTTAGTCCCTCAGTCATGTCCAACTCTGCAGCCCCATGGACTGTAGCCTGCCAGTCTCCTCCATCCATGGGATTCTCCAGGCAAAAATTCTGGAGTAGGTTGTCGTTTCCTTCTCCAGAGGATCTTCTTAACCCAGGAACTGAACACGGCTCTCCTGCATTGCAGGCAGACTCTTTACGGTCTGAGCCACCAGGGAAGCCCAATACTGTTGTGGAGAGAAAATTAGCACAGGCATAGATGAACAGTTTTTGCCATGGTGTGAAAATTGTTGAAGCTGGGTAATGGGGACATGGGAATTATTATACTCTTTTCTCTACTCCTATATAGATGAAAATTCCATTATATAAAATTAAAGAAAAAAGAGGAGTGGATCAAAGAAAGTAGGATTTTGATTACAATCTATGCATGATGCTTGCTCAACCTATTGGTTCAACAGGCAAGTTAAGCGTGTGACACTAAGGGCATAAGACAGTAACAAGGGTAATAGCTGCTCAAAACAGAGAACACCTCATGCAGGAGAGTGAAGAATGCTTTACACAATGGGCCATTTGTTTTGGGTCTGGAGAGTTAACTAGGAGCTTCTAGGCCAGAAGGGGGGGATCACATTGAAGATGGAAGAAATTGTCATGATCTGAGGCAGGACTGTGAAGGGACGTGGTGTGTTCAGGGGTTGACTGCAAGTGGAATATGGCTGTAGTGAAGAGTGTGTGGGTGCAAGGTGGGGAATGAATGGACGGGTAAGGATGGGGCAGGCTTTGAAAGCCTTGGGTACCATGTTGGGGAATTTGCATTGTATCCTATCCTAACAGAACCTGCAGAGACTTTCCAATAAAAAAGTTGCATTATTCACCAGAAAGATGGTACTGACGAAATTATTTGCAGGGCAGCAATGGAAATACAGACATAGGGAACAGGCTTATGGACACGGGTGGGGGAAGGAAGGAGAGGGTCGGATGTATGGAGAGAGTAACATGAAAACTTACGTTACCATAGGTAAAATAGATAGCCAATGGGAATTTTCTTTATGACTCGGGGAACTCAAACCGGGGCTCTGTAACAACCCAGAGGGCTGTGATGGGGAGGAAGATGGGAGGGAGGTTCAAGAGGGAGGGGATATATGTACACCTATGGCTGATTCATGTTGATGTTTGGCAGAAACCAATACAAATCTGTAAAGCAATTGTCCTTCAATTAAAAAATAAATAAATTTAAAATTAAAAAATATAAATTACAAAGAGTTGCTTGATTCTATTAGGTTATATTTTAAATAGAGACTTTAATGACTGAGGGCTTTCTTGATAGCTCAGTTGGTAAAGAATCCACCTGCAATGCAGGAGACCCCAGTTAGATTCCTGTGTTGGGAAGATCTGTTGGAGAAGGGATAGGCTAACCACTCCAGTATTCACTCCAGTATTCTTGGGCTTCCCTTGTGGCTCAGCTGGTAAAGAATACGCCCGCAGTGTGGGAGACCTGGGTTCGATCCCTAGGTTGGTAAGATTCCCCTGGAGAAGGGAAAGGCTACCCACTCCAGTATTCTGTCTGGAGAACTCCATGGATTGTATAGTCCATGGTGTCACAGAGTCAAACACGACTGAGCGACTTTCACTTTAGTGACAGAATAAAAAATGTCCCATTAGGCGGGTGAGGTCAGTGACTGGGAGACCAAAAGGGAAGTTATTGCTGCAACGCAGTGCACACAGGAAAGGGAAAATGGAGCCAAATGGAGTCTTACCAGAAACACAGGTATTATTTCATCCTGTCTTCTAATAATTACTCTTTCTTCCTGAATTTCACAAACATCCCAATCCCTCCTCACTAGAAACCCCACCTAAACTCTCAAGCTACTTAATAACAACAAAGACAGAACACAGAGAATCTGGAAGTTGAAAGGAGAAGACAAAGAAGACCAGAAAAACTGTGCTGGGCACGCATCTCCTGCTTTTCGCCAGGGTACTTGCTAATGTTCTGCTAGGGACTCGGCACACAGCAGGCAATTAATTACTACTCTTTTAGGCCCTTGGATATTATTATATCTTCTGATGTAATGCAAGGAAGTACCAATATCACTGATGACATAGTCTAGCCAAAAATGTCCAATTGGACACATGAAACATTTTCATCTAATTTATAGTTTGTAGGAAATACAGGGGATAAAGGACCAAACATATACAAGCAAGCAATCAGATGAAAACCAAAAGATGGAAAACCTGGCCAAGTCTCTTCATTAAGTTAATGCAGTGCTGCATCGACTAGGCTAAATTAAGAGATATAAGGGGCAGAATAACCAAATGAGATAGGAAAACTGCACTGAATCTTCCTCAATAGGATCAATGATAAAGATAATCAGGGATCCAGATATTGAGATAAAATCAGCTAAAATGAAAAGATAGCAAACATTGAAAAAAAAAGGATGAGGTTACAAAGTAGTACCTATATATATATAATCTAATTTATATGTTAAATTATATATCTTTACAGAGATAAACATTTCAAATATGTGCTAATCTGATCATCTCTGGTTTTGATTTTCATTTATCTGCATTTCAAATTTTTCACTGCATGTATCTGTAATAATAAGAAGTCATTTTAAAAATTGTAGAAAAAATATTTTACTTCAGTATGCTGGACCCAGCTCCATTTCCTCTCCCTATGATTTCTCACAGTTTATTCACTATAAAATATAATACTGCCTTGCAAAAAGACAATGTGTAATTGCTTTAATTGTGAGGGGAACTCAACTTCATATATATCTAAAATGCATGAGTTAGTTATTCATTGAAATTAATGAGTGTTGCACCAAATGATTTAAATAGTGCACAGACAGCTTATACACAGCAATTTTTATGCTTCACTTTATATTCCAGTGACTTCATTCATTGTTACATGTTTGGTGACAATTCAATAAATACTTGTTGATTATGCAAAGGAAAAGTGAAGTTACATTTGCTCTTTCTTTGCCATCAGCGCTATAGTTTGGAGACCAAGTTATGTGTTTCTGTCCTCATTTTCATTTTATTCCATGGTTGAAGCAGATGACCCACTTACTGTTTCCTGATTTTGAGGTAATTATATGCGAGCATTAGTGCTATTGCTATTTCAACTTCCAATAGTTCTATAGAGCAGAAATAGCAGTGGACTCAGAGCTACCATGCTTGAATTCTAATAGCAATTCAGTCACCAGCTGCCTTAGTTTTTCACATATTTGCACAAGACTAGATGATATCTGGAATTTCTCCTAGCTCCAAAATTCCATAATTCTAAAACATTGCATGTTTTTCCCAAAGTGAGATTCTCCAAGCAAAAACAACAAAACCCCATTTGTACTGTGAGGCTTTAGCCAATAGCAATTGGTATGAATGGGGTCCCATAATTTGCACACAATGACTTCATAAAGAGATTCAAACAAGAAATTATTGTTGTTTTTTATATTTCCAGTACAAATAGAAGCAGTAAGTTGCCTCTAGTTCTACAGATGATCTGCTGGATTCAAAAATAACTGACGACTCAAGCAGACTGTAATAAACATAGCAATATAAGATGCCCTGTTATTCATCACAGGAAAACACAAGTTTATAATTCAAGTTAGATAATATTAACGAATTTAAGATATCTTTTATTTTCGTGGGCTTTGGGGTCAGGCTAACTCAGGTTTAAATGGCAGTTTTGATACTCTATTTCATTTTCCAAACCTTCTAGAGAGCTTTTTATTTTTGATTTCCAAGACCATTCTCTGCTTTCTTTTTTCACTAGTAGCATACTGTGCTTATTTCACGTATCTTCTCCCTGCACCATCACTGTTTCCAACAATTTCTTCTTTCTGTTTGCTTGTCCTGATCCGCATCTTGACCCTAGAAGCTTTCTTTTGATGTCTGTTAATCCTCAGGTGTCTGCTTTTTTTTTTTTTTAATTGGATTGTCTCCTTTTTTTGTCATTGAGTTGTAAGGCTTGTATTAAATATTATGGATGCCTGCCTGCCCACGTGCATGCTCAGTCATGTCTGACTGTCTGCAATCCCATGGACTGCAGCCCGCCAGGCTCCTCCGTCCATGGCATTTCCTAGGCAAGAATACTGGAGTGGGTTGCCATTTCCTTCTCCAAGGGATCTTCCCGACCCAGGGATGGAACCCAGGTCTCCTGCATCACAGGCAGATTCTTTTACCACTGAGCCACCAGTGAAACCCCGAATGTTATGGATGATAGACCCTTGAAAGATTCGTGATTTGCAAATATTTTCTCTCATTCTTTAGGCTGCCTTTTTACTTTCTTGATACTGTTCTTTAATACAGAGATGTTTTAAAATTTGACAAAGTCCAGTTTATCTATTTTTTTGTTTTTTAAAATGCTTTTGGTGTCATATCTAAGAAACCATTCCCTAATCCGTGGTAGTATAGATTTTCTTGTTTTCGTCCAAGAATTTTATACTTTTAGCAGTCACGTTCAAGTCTTTGATGCCTTTTGAGTTACTTTTTAAAATATGATGTGAGGTAGGGATCTAACTTTTTTCTTTTATGTGTGACTGTCCATTTGCCCTAGCACTGTTTGTTGAAGGGATTATTTTTTCCCCCACTGTTGAGAATCAGTCGCGTTTGTTGAGATTCGGTTGACTGTAGCTGTATGGATGTATTTCTGGACTTTGATCCTATTCTGTTGGTCTATACGTCTGTTAATATGTCAGTACTACATCGTCTTGCTCATTGCAGCTTTATAGGAAGTTTTAGAAACAGGGAGTATGAGTCCTCAAACTTTTTGTTTTCTTTTTCAGGATTGTTTTGCCTATTCAGATTCACTTACAATTCTATTTGAATTTTAGGGTCAGCTTTTCTTTTTTTTTGCAGAAAAGGCTATTGAGCTCTTGATAATGAATCTGTAGGTCACTTTGGGTAGGACTATCATGTTGACGGTATTGTTTTCCAAATCATAATTGTAAGATGTCATACTATTTATTTAGCTATTTAATTTCTTTCAGCATTTAAAAAATTTACAGTGTACACTTCTTATATTCCCTTGGTTAAATTTGTTCCTAAATATTTATTCTTCCTAGTTTTATTGCAAATGGAATTATTTTCTTAATTCAGTGTTAAATTATTCATTTCTAGTGTATATGGAAACGTGACTAATTTTTGTGTGTTGATCTTATATCTTGTAACTTTGCTGTGTTCATTTCTTAGTACTAATGGTTTTGTGTGTGTATGTATGTGTATACATGTGTGTGTTTATGATTCCTTTAGGATTTTCTATATATATGTCATGTCATCTGCAAATAATTTTCTCTCTTCCTTTCTAATTTGAATGCCATATATTTCTTCTTCTTAACTAATGACTCTGGCTAGAACTTTCCATTATAATATTGAATAGAAGTGGTGAAAATAGGCATTCTTACCTTGTCCCAATCTTGTAATACTTTTATTTGAGTGTGTCTGAAGATGGGAAATCTGATTTGAAGCTCCTAGTGCATACATGGATCTTATAGACAGAAATTCTCTGTAGTCGGTCCAGCTGGGCCAGTTAGTTGGGAGACCTTCTCTTATTACTTTTAGGCTTCTCTGTTCTGCTAAATCCCTTGCTCCCTGCTTTCTGGCTTCCAAAATTGTGATGCTGTTGCCTCTTCTTCCATTCTTCCTTTCCTTGTGAGTTTACGCCTTAAAAAACTCCTTTATAATATATTACTATTGTTTTAATGGATAAAAGTATTTATCATCTTTCCCTGGAACTCTAGAACTGAAATTAATAGGTTTTGTGCTAGCTGTTATTTGCCATTCCTGACTCAAGCCCTCAGGCCTAATTCAGTTCCATGGATAAAATATGTTTTCACTTCTTAGTGACCCAGCATTACTGTTACTAATGGGAGTGTTTCAGTAGTGCCTGCTATGACTTCCTCCTCCATCTTCTCCAGATTTGGATCCCCTATCCACTGCTGCTGTCTTAGCCTCATGGTGGTACCCTCTGATTTCCACCTCTAAGCTGTGGATTCTGTGTTTCCCCAACATTTCCAGGTTCTCAGAGCCGGAGAACAGTGCTGAAGCAAACAGAAGGGGGAAGAAACAGCCTCCACCTAGTCCTCCCCTGTTATTGACAGGTCTCCCAAAGCCCCTCTTGAATAGTTCCATCAAATTCTGCCTCTAAACCTCTCTCACTAGTGAGCTCAAAACCAGTCCTAGAAACTAGATGGATGCTGGAAGCCTTTCCATTTCCTTCCATTCTCCAATTCCTTAATTCCAGCCCCACCCTGTCTCCAGACTTCCTCTCCACATCCTGTTCCAAAATAAAGACTCTGGCATAGGAATGTGCACATGCTAACTGACATCAACCTGGATGAAGATTTGTGATAGCAGTAGGGTGTTTATGCTGACAGTAGCCAGGGAATAAGTGTCCTGTTTTAAATAGAAATGTTTGGATAGTGATTGCACTTCATCCCACATATGACAACTCTCTTTTCCAACTTTTTATTTCATTAACCAGAATAGAGTATCATTTGTCCACACTATACTTTACTAGAGATATACACTAATTTTTTTCTATTATTAACAGAACAAATCAATTCCACAATGTCAGATATTTAATAATAGGGTTTGGGGCAATGAAAAGAAGTGGGGGATCTCCCTGGTGGTACAGTGGTTAAGAATCCACCTGCCAATACAGGGAACACAAGTTCGATCCCTGGTCTGGAAAGATTTCACACGTCACAGGGCACAGGGATGCTGCTCCCTCTTGCAGCAGTGGGTGAGAGAAACAAGATTCATTCTCAGCTCTTAATGATCTGAATAGTTTTTGAGACTTAACTGGCATGCTGAGGAAAAAGCATAGAGAGGGCAGATCCTTCTTTTGAAATAGCTATATGAGCTTAGAGAGTTTATATGGGGTTGACTTGCCTCAGCAATTGGATTTCAGTGGTAACTGAAATAGCTGGATTGGCCACAGGACCGTTCAGCACAATGTCTGGAAACACATTTAACAAATTCCAAGGAACAATGGGTGTGTCCCTGTATATCACAGTGATGTCATGCACTTTGCGCCAGAGAAAAGTGCTTTCTGTGAATGAGGTATTCAGTATTTCGGTTGCACACTTTTTATGTACATATTTTAGTTTTTTTATGTTGCTGATGTTCCAGTTTAATTTCATTGCAACGAACTGCGCATCACAAAATCTATCCGTCCTCTCGCTGTAAGCGTGCTGTTTCTTGCATTTGGTGCATTGTTGTTCAAACCGGCCCCACTATCTAGCTCTGTACCTTTTTTATTCTCCCAGAGAGAAACCCTGTGCCCATTAAATAAAAACTCTCAATACCTCCTTCCTCCAGCCACTGGCAATTGCCATTCTACTTCATGTGCTTATGAATTTGACTATTTCAGGTACCTCATATAAGTGGCATAGTCCAATATTTGTCCTCCTGTGATGGGCTTATTTCACTTAGCATGATGTCCTCAAGTGCATCAGTGCTGTAGCTTGTGTCAGTTCTTTTCTTTTTGAGGCTGAATAATATTCCACTGTATTTATATTTCACATATTGTTTATCCATTTTGTCCAACTGTGGGTGAGCATTTAAGTTAATCCCACCTCTTGGCTGTTATGAGTAATGCAGCTATGAGTGTAGGCATAGGGCAAGCTGAAAGGTATATTTCTTACTGAGCACTTTTCAATCCTATCAAAGTACTTTGAAAATTACTTTTGTATAAAAAAATTTAAAAGAATTTTGTGTAAATTCCTCAGATAATGTCATTATTTTACTTAAGAAAAAGTGAAAGAAAAAAGTTATATCTAAAACAAACAAGAAATCATTGAAAATGTTAGAAAAATATCAAGAAATGGTATTCTATACATCATAATAGGTAGATGAATGTATTAATAGTTAGTGAAACATACAGTTCAAAGATAGGTTTCCACTCTTGGCTACCTGTCTGATTTAATGATTCAATTTGCATTCAAACTCCAGTCAGAGAAGATCCTGGGGGAAATTTTTGATCAACTTAAAGAGTTCTTTTTAAAAAAATTTATTTTATTGATGTATAGTTGATTTAAAATGTTGTGTTAATTTCTGCTGTATAGCAAAGTGATTTAGTTATGCATATATATATGTATATATATATATATATATATATTCTTTTTCACATTCTTTTCCATTATGGTCTATCACATCATATTGAATATAGTTCCCTGTGCTGTACAGTGGGAACCTGTTTATCCATTTTGTGTAGAATTCTCTTAATGCAAGAATCTTGGGCAGGGATGAAAGGGAGGCACAAGAGGAAGGGGATACATGTATACTTAGGGATGATTCATGTTGTGAAACCAACACAACATTTAAAGCAATTATCCTCCAATTTTAAAAAAAGACAAGAAAAAAAAAAGAATCTTATGTTTTCTTCTCTATTCTTGGCTGCAACTTTTGATCTTTGGGCATAAAATAAATTGAGTTTGAAAACACGTTTAGAACAAGCACACTATACTAGTGGTTCTCAACTGGAGAACTGTTTGAGACGTTTGGCAGTGTCTAAAGACAGTTTTGGTTGTTGCAACTCGAGGGGTGCTATTAATATGTCATGGGTAGAAGTCAGGATGGTGCTAAACATCCTAAAGAGATTGCTTATATTGAATTTAAGACAGAAGCTGATACAGAAAAAAACCTTGGAAGAAAAGCAGGGAACAGGGATAGATGGGCGATCCATTTCTCTGTACTACACTGGAGAGAAAGGCCAAAGTCAAGACCATAGAGGTGGAAAGAATAGCACTTGGAGTGGTAAGAATTTAGGTTTCCTTCTGGGTTCTGAAATCTAGGAGAGAAAACAAATCTTTTGCATCTTTGTACTTTATATAGTTGATAAACTGCATGTAGATCAGCATGTTATACCTCTATTTGTAATTGTCTTGAATGAGAGCTATATGAAATATTTGTGCTAGAATATAGATAAATCTAGCTTCCTTTGTATGTTTTATACTGTAAAGAACTTAGATTGTGGGCATTTAAATTAAAATATTATTCCAGGAAGACACAGGGCTATAGTCAGCTTGCACATCTGCACAGTAGGAATGGAAGGAACCAGCATGTAAGTACTTAACAGGTATTTGATGTTGAGTAGCAAGTAGGACGGAGAAGGCAATGGCACCCCATTCCAGTACTCTTGCCTGGAAAATCCCATGGATGGAGGAGCCTGGTAGGCTGTAGTCCGTGGGGTCGCTAAGAGTTGGACGTGACTGAGCGACTTCCCTTTCACTTTTCACTTTCATGCATTGGAGAAGGAAATGGCAACCCACTCCAGTGTTCTTGCCTGGAGAATCGCAGGAACTGGGGGACCCCGTTTATGGGGTCGCACAGAGTTGAACATGACTGAAGCGACTTAGCAGCAGCAAACATCCTACAATGCACAGGACGGCCCTCACAAGAAAGAATTATATGGCTCACAATGTCAAATGACAATAGCACCACTGTTGAAAAACCTATCACTACACAGACAAAATAGATTGAAAAATTACAATCAACCTGAACAACGGATGTTTGAAAACAGTTGATCACAATGAGGTTACATTTCCACTTCTCATAAAGAATGCTAACTATGGGGCTCTGATATTTCCTTTTCTTTCTGTCTCTCTCTCTCTTCCCCTTCATCCTTCCTTTCTTCCTTTCTTTTTACATGACATGAAAGAAACTTATCTACCATCTTCTATGCTCATTCTGGACTTTTGACATTATTTTAAAGTGGTAGGAAATGTGATGGGAGAGAAGAGGAGGGTTGGCTTGGAAGTGAAGTGGAAAATATTGACTGTGTGACCAAGAGGCATAGTTTTCCTAACCATCTATTTCCTCCTCTCACAAATGGGTTGGGCCAGGTTTCCTCCTGGGCTCTGCTCCAGCTACACTGGGAGTTCCCTGCCAGTGTCACTTCTGATTGGTTCATTCCTCAGTTAGACCCATGGCACCTAAGCCAAATATTGCTACTACTGCCACAGAAAGTGGATATAATAACAATACTGCCCACCCCAAAGGGCTGGGAAGAATCTGTACAGTAACTAAAAATACCTTCAAAGAATAACGATCATATAAAGGTAAAGTCTAAGGGAATGAAAGGATATTAAGTTACCAAGGATGACAACCCAAAGATCAAAATCTGCATGGCCACATCTGGGGGTTCAGGAAGAGGTTCTTTTCTTTTTTTTCACTTTTTAAGCTGAGACTTTGTTTTTGCTACCATTGAATTGGGAGAAAACAAAGGCCTTTATGACCTTGAACTCAGAGTAGTTCAAATCCTTTTTTTTTTTTTCTTGGTCACTGGGGAACAAATTATGACAGAAAAGAAGAAAATCTAAATAATTGGGGCATCATGGGGCATGGATCCATGTGCACCCTTCTGGGGCAAGATTTAATCACTTTGTAAATTGCATATTGTGACTGTGTTATAAACAATAATCCTGTATGCCTCATTAAGCCCCAAATGCAGGTCCTTGAATGAAACTCACTCCTTTCCTTACCACCTTGACTAGATGCATTGTCTTGGAGGTTGTCTTGGAAAACAGGTGCACCTGGTCCAGAGTTAGGCAGGTGTGAGGTGTGTCAAGAGCACTGAAATTTTATGCTCATCAGTTTTGAAAATCCAGGCTCTAAATTAACTCTCAGGGTGCTCTGTCTGTCCGACTCCCTTAATTGATGGATCAATTAATAGAAATTGCCAGGAGGACAAGTAGCTTGCCTCCTGAGATTCTGGACAGTCATATTCTATATTTAAGGCTTAAGACAGAGTTTTACAAAATTCCAACCTGCCCTAATTTCTTCCACTAAAACAATTTTAAAAATATTTGCTGAGAATGAGCCAATTTATTCCCACTTTTTTATAGTAGTTCATTTCTGTACTTCATTTACAAGAGACCTATTCATTGTGAAGGGCTTTCCTAGTGGCTCAGTGATAAAGAATCCACCTACCAATGCAGGAAACTCAGGAGATGTGGTTTCAATCCCCAGTTTGGGAAGATCCCCTGGAGAAGGAAATGGCCACCCACTCCAGTATTCTTTGCCTGGAAAATCCCATGGACAGAGGAGCCTGGCAGGTTACAGTCCATCGGTCACAAAAGAGTCAGACATGACCTAGCGACTAAACAACATTTATTGTGAAAACGGACAGTGAGAGATTTGCTGTCTAAGACAGAGCCTTGTAGGGCAGTGCTATTCAAGGTGGATCCACTGACCAAGACCAGTTGGCTAACTGTTACTTGTCCATGACAACGTAAGCATGGGAATTGAGAGTAAGCATCTAGGAAGTTTCACAGCAATCTAAGCATGTGATTGTTCTCTCTAGTACTTTATTTTTGTTTCTTTTGGCAATGGTGTCAATAGATATTGGATCGGAAATGAAAAAAAGCTGGTTTTTCAGTGAAGATAGTTGTAGAGATTCTTTCAGCAACTGGGCTATCTTCTCCAAGGATGATTGGATTCATCTATTTTTCTTAGGCTGCAGAATAATCCTGTTCTGTTCTTTTGAGCTGCTCTGCTTGAAAATGTGAAGTTGCACATTTTCACCTGCAAAGACCAGCTGTTTGATGGAGAATGAGTTCCCATTCCTTCTGCTTTTCTAGCCCCCTTAATTGTTTCCCTGTAGGAGTCACTTCATTTCATATCTGATGCAATACAAAAAGGTACCCTTTGTAAAGTGTCTGTGATACGCTGGCTGGGTCCCTGTGTTTAAGGGGTGTTGAGGAATATCTCCTCTCTCTGGTGCCTCCACATTCCTTCGTCGAATTCCAGGAGGAGCTGTATGTTATTATCATTCTTGTATCAGAGATGAGTCAGCTTAGCTGAGATGTGTGGTAGTCTGTAATGAGAGATGAGATCACCCTCTCACATTCCGTCATGGATTGTAAAGGAGGCTGCACTGATTTAGCCCTCCTCCTGGCCTCTTAGTTATCCTTTCAGCCCACATGCCCTTCCCCACCCTGAGAAGTCTTTCAAGGCTCCAGGGCTCCTCTGACTAGTGACACAGCATCTGATCAAAACTGATAGCTTTAGAGACCCTTTCGTAGACCGGTATCTACTTTTTTGGAGGGGCATATATGTATTAGGGGGTAGGGGGAAAATGGATAATTTTTTAAATAAAAACTTTCAAACCTAGAATTAACAAACGATAATTATATCTTTCTTCAAGATATTTTTTTGTTTGTATTTAAAAGACTAACATTAATTTCTCTGCAGTCTAAATCTTCTTCCTTTCCTTCCGAGATGCATTTATTATCATTAAGTTGGCAGGTTATCAGAAAGGCAGAGACACTTTCTGTCTCTGTTTTTACAATTTTCTATTTTATTTATTTTAATAAGAACCTATATACACCTTATCTGTTGCTGCATTACAAGTCACCCCAAAACTTACTGGAGTAAAGTAGCAACAATAATTATATTATTATCTCTCACGAGTCTGAGGGTTGACTGGACTCCGCTGGGCAGTTCTCTCATAAGGCTGCAGTCAGATGGCAGCTGGGACTGGAGTCATCTTGAAGGCTTTCTCACTTACAGATCTGCTGGCTGATGCTGACCATTGGCTAAGACCTCATCTAAGGCCGTCGGCTGGAACACCTATGTGCGGCCTCTTCGTGTAACCTCGGCTTCTTCACAGCATGGTGGCTAGATTCCAAGAGGACCAAGTTGAAGTTGTATCACTTCTTTTGACCTGTATTTGGAAGCACATGGTATTATTTCTGCCTATCCAGATTCAAGAAGAGAAAACATAGACACTCCCATTTCTTGATGGGAAGAGTGCAAATGTCACAGTGTAAGATGAGAAAACTTGTTGTGGCCATCTTGGAAAATACAACCCACTGCAAGTACTTATTACATGCCAGGGACTATTCTAAGTGTTTTACAAACAGTACCTATCCACAGTCAAGATGTGATACCATTTTGTATGCTTTTAATCCTTTTATAAGTGGCAGCATATGTTATACATCATTTTTGTAAACTTTTTGCTCAGCTTTATAGTTTTGAGCTCTATGTAGCTGATACATGAGGGCTAATGCATTTCTTTTAATTGTTATTTTGTATAGCATTGTAAGACTATATCACAATTTATGCATTCCTCATGCCCATATATCTTCATTTTTTTAACTGAAATCATATAGTATGTATTACTTTGTGACATCCATTTTTAATTTATCTTATTTGGCTGCACTGGGTCTTAGCTGCAGCATGTGGGATCTCATTCCCTGACCAGGAATCGAACCCAGGCCCCCTCCACTGGGGGCACAGTCTTAGCCACTGGACATCCTTCTTTTAAAAATTATAATAAGTGGTCAGCACTTTCCCAGGCCACCAAATACTCCACTAACACAAACATTTTAATGGCTACATTGTATCCATCTATCATGTGGATGGAACATAATCTTGGACTACACCATTAGAGTTGAGCTTTTAGATTGTAATTTTTTCCCTGTTATAAAGCCACCAAAACCATCCATTTATATATTTGTGTACATTTTTATTGTTTCCCTAGGAAAATTTCTTATAAGAGGCATGAGCAGATAAAGAGTATAAACAATTTTGAGGCTTTCAATATATATTGCCGATCTTAGATACACTTTTGTTTATTTTTACATTACGGTCAATACCAGAAACACCTATGTAATCCCCTACTTAAGTAAAACTGTGCCAACAGTTAAAACCTCTTGTATGTAGATCTCATTCTATCCTCCTCCTGTTTCCAGAGGGCCTCACTATGCCAAATTTGGTATTTGTTATTCACATGTATTTTTATGTTTATATAAAAATTAAACTATATATATAAAGGTGCTTTCCATGTATTTATATTTTAATATAAATGAAATCATACCATATGTATCCTTCTGCCACTTTGCTCAACATTACATTTGTGAGATTTATCTGTATTAATAGGTGTAACTCGGGTTCATTGACTTTTACTCCTGTGTAGTATTCCATTCAATGGATATATCCTTCAACTGATTTACCCAATAGCAATTTGCACACTTAGCACTGTCAGATTTCCCAGTCAGATGGGTGTGAAGTAGAATCTCACTGGGGGTATCACATTTTAAAAAGCCTCTGAAAACTGGTCTTATATCCAGTGAAAAGTGTGGAGGCTGATGAAAATTGTGAAACAATAATCATGTTAAGAATAGCTGAAGACACTTTCTTGGTGGTCCAGTGGTTAAGACTCTCCCTTGCAATGCAGGGGACCTGGGTTCCATCCCTGGTCGGAGAACGACAATCCTATGTGCCTTGGAGCAGCTAAGCCTACACACTGCAACTAAGGAGTCCGTGGGCCTCAGTGAAAGATCCTGCGTATTGTAGAAAGATCACGTGCTGTGACTAAGACCTGACACAGCCAAATAAATAAATAAATATTTTTAAAAACTTAGAAAAATCAGAAAACCAACAGTTACGATGATAGTTCTCAAATATAGGGAAAGCAGTGGTATGGAAGAGATCTTGAGTTATTTGTCATTCCAGAGAACAGATTTACTTAAGGACTCCATTTCCCAGATATGGTCAAGTAGAGGTGAATGGCCAGCCTTCAGGAATGAGAGGAGCCCTGGAAATCTGGCAGGGAGTCCAGTGATGCCCCTAGAGACGTTGTCAAGCTGCTCATTTTTTGGGAACAGAGTTCTTAGCTTTTAGTCTCAAAAACGTATAACTTAGATGATATAAGCTGGCTTAAGATCCACCCCAAGGACCATCTGACAAGTTCTGGGGTTTTGTCTTGCTAGTGGTTTGCCTTGGAAACGAACAGAGATCATTCTGTTGTTTTTGAGATGTATCCAAGTACTGCATTTCGGACTCTCTTGTTGACCATGATGGCTACTCCATTTCTTCTAAGGGATTCCTGCCCGCAGTAGTAGATATAATGGTCATCTAAGTTAAATTCACCCATTCCACTCCATTTTAGTTTGCTGATTCCTAGAATGTCGACTTTCACTCTTGCCATCTCCTGTTTGACCACTTCCGATTTGCCTTGATTCATGGACCTAACATTCCAGGTTCCTATGCAATATTGCTCTTTACAGCATCGGACCTTGCTTCTATCACCATTCACATCCACAGCTGGGTATTGTTTTTGCTTTTGCTCCATCCCTTCATTCTTTCTGGAGTTATTTCTCCCCTGATCTCCAGTAGCATATTGGGCACCTACCGACCTGGGGAGTTCCTCTTTCGGTATTCTATCTTTTTACCTTTTCATACTGTTCGTGGGGTTCTCAAGGCAAGAATGCTGAAGTGGTTTCCATTCCCTTCTCCAGTGGACCACATTCTGTCAGACCTCTCCACCATGACCCATCCATCTTGGGTGACCCCACACACCATGGCTTAGTTTCATTGAGTTAGACAAGGCTGTGGTCCGTGTGATCAACTTGACTACTGTTCTGTAATTATGGTTTCAGTGTGTCTGCCCTCATGCTGTCTCACAACACCTACCGTCTTACTTGGGTTTCTCTTACCTGGGACATGGGGTATCTCTTCACGGCTGCTCCAGCAAAGCTCAGCCACTACTCCTTGGACATGGGGTTGCTCCTCTAGGCCACCACCCCTGACCTCAGGTGAGTGGTGGCTCCTCTAGACCATAAAAAAAGCAAGAGAGTTCCAGAAAAACATCTATTTCTGCTTTATTGACTATGCCAAAGCCTTTGACTGTGTGGATCACAATAAACAGTGGAAAATTCTGAAAGAGTTGGGAATACCAGAACACCTGACCTACCTCTTGAGAAACCTATATGCAGGTCAGGAAGCAACAGTTAGAACTAGACATGGAACAACAGACTGGTTCCAAATAGGAAAAGGAATACATTAAGGCTGTCTATTGTCACCCTGCTTATTTAACTTCTATGCAGAGTACATCATGAGAAACACTGGGCTGGAAGAAGCACAAGCTGGAATCAAGATTGCTGGGAGAAATAGCAATAACCTCTGATATGCAGATGACACCACCCTTATGGCAGAAAGCAAAGAGAAGCTAAAGAGCCTCTTGATGAAAGTGAAAGAAGAGAATGAAAAGGTTGGCTTAAAGGTCAACATTCAGAAAACGAAGATCATGGCATCTGGTCCCATCACTTTATGACAAATAAATGGGGAAACAGTAGAAACAGTGTCAGACTTTATTTTGGGGGGCTCCAAAATCACTGCAGATAGTGATTGCAGCCATGAAATTAAAAGACGCTTACTCCTTGGAAGGAAAGTTATGACCAACCTAGAGAGCATACTGAAAAGCAGAGATATTACCTTGTCAACAAAGGTCCGTCTAATCAAGGCTATGGTTTTTCCAGTAGCCATGTATGGATGTGAGAGTTGGACTGTGAAGAAAGCTGAGCACCAAAGAATTGATGCTTTTGAACTGTGGTGTTGGAGAAGACTCTTGAGAGTCCCTTGGACTGCAAGGAGATCCAACCAGTCCCTCCTTAAGGAGATCAGTCCTGGGTGTTCATTGGAAGGACTGATGCTGAAGCTGAAACTCCAATACTTTGGCCACCTCATGCAAAGAGTTGACTCATTGGACAAGACCCTGATACTGGGAGAGATTAGGGGCAGGAGGAGAAGGGGACGACAGAGGATGAGATGGCTGGATGGCATCTCTGACTCAATGGAGGTGAGTTTGAGTGAACTCCGGGAGTTGGTGATGGACAGGTAGGCCTGGTGTGCTGCGATTCATGGGGTCGCAGAGTTAGACACGACTGAGCGACTGAACTGAACTTACTAGTGGAAGATGCTGAGTGTTTACTGATGGGGTTAGTAGAGGGGATGGAGAGCAGGGCAGGGGACAGATTGTGGAGGGAGATTAGGAACAGTCAGTGAGGTAGGAATCGTTTGGGAGAGAAAATAGACACGTCTAATGGGAACTTTTTGTTTTGCTCCCTCTTTCCATGAAAAAGTCAGTGAAATCTAAACGAATCAACAATGAATCAACAGTGCTTTAGGAAATATTTTTTTGGGGTATATGGTCCAATCTACTTTATAGCAGCCTAGAAGCCATCATAGAACTTCCTCACCTTCCTATGACTCAAGCTAGACATCTACCTGCCTCTCTCCATCCCTACCACGCCACCAAAAGAGGTGTTCCCCAAGACTGTGCCCTTCACCTGTATCTTGGATTTTCCTACTCCTGTCATTTCCAGGACCTCTTCTATCAATAAACCGCTTTCCAATTTTTCCCCCTCTACTGATATCTTTAAACATAGTTTCTCCTCCTCAATCTTTTTAATAAAAATTTTATTTATTTTTTACTATGTTGGGTCTTCATTCCTGCACATGCTTTTCTTTACTTGCAGCAATCAGGGGCTACTGTCTAGTTGAGGTGCATGGTCTTCTCATTGTGATGGCTTCTCTTGTAGCAGAACACTGACTCTAGAGTGAGTGGGCTTTAGTGGTTGCAGCTTCTGAGCTCTCGAGCAAGGACTCAATAGTTGTGTTGCATGGACTTAGTTGCTCTGTGGCATGTGGGCTCTTCCTGGATCAGTGATCAACCCCATGTCTTCTGCACTGGCAGCAGGGTTTCTTTACCCTGAGCCACAAGGGAAGCCCTCCTCTTCAATCTTAAAAAAAATATTTCCTCAATATTTCCCCAATCATAGACTTTCCCCTTCACAGCCAAACTTCCTGAAAAAGTCATTCCTCTCTGCACCTCCCACTTCGCTGTTCTTTTCCTGTTTGATTCCTTTGAGCATTAAACACCATGAACCAGACCATTCTTCTCTTTTTTTTTAAAAAAAAAATTGAGGTATAATTTAAAGTGTACAATTCAGTGGTTTTTAGTATGTGCGTACATGCTAAGTTGCTTCAGTCATGTCCAGCTCTTTGCGACCCTGTGGTCTGCAGCCCACTAGGCTTCTCTGTCCATGAGATTCTCCAGGCAAGAATACTGGAGTCGGTTTCCATGCCCTCCTCCAGGGGATTTTTAGTATACTCACAAATATATACAAATATGCATAATGAAAGTCAGGTTTGCATCACCTGACAAAGAAACCTAATACCCTTCAGCTGTCACTCCCCTTTCTCTCTATCTTCCACCCCCATCCCTAGGCAATCATTAATCTACTTTCTATCTTTTTACTTTTCCCAATTCTGAACTTTCATAAGAAAGGAATCACGTAATATGTGGACTCTGGTGATTGGCTTCCTTCACTTAGCATGGTGGTTGCAAGATTCATCGAAGTTACAGCATGTATTAGTACTTCATTTCTTTTTATCAATGATAATATTCCATTGAAAGAGGAGAGTGAAAAAGTGGGCTTAAATCTCAGCATTCAGAAAACTAAAATCATGGCATCTAGTCCCATCACTTCATGGGAAATAGATGGGGAAACAGTGGAAACAGTGTCAGACATTATTTTGGGGGGGCTCCAAAATCACTGCAGATGGTGACTGCAGCCAGGAAATTAAAAGACGCTTACTCCTTGCAAGAAAAGTTATGACCAACCTAGAGAGCATATTGAAAAGCAGAGACATTACCTTGCCAACAAGGGTCCGTCTAATCAAGGCTATGGTTTTTCCAGTGGTCATGTACGGATGTGAGAGTTGGACCATAAAGAAAGCTGAGTGCCGAAGAATTGATGCTTTTGAACTGTGGTGTTGAAGAAGACTCTTGAGAGTCCCTTGGACTGGAAGGAGATCCAACCAGTCCATCCTTAAGGAGATCAGTCCTGGGTGTTCATTGGAAGGACTGATGCTGAAGCTGAAACTCCAATACTTTGGCCACCTGATGCAAAGAGCTGACTCATTGGAAAAGACCCTGATGCTGGGAGGGATTGGGGGGCAGGAGGAGAAGGGGACGACAGAGGGTGAGATGGCTGGATGGCATCACTGACTCGATGGACATGAGTTTGAGTGAACTCCGGGAGTTGGTGATGGACAGGGAGCCCTGGCGTGCTGCGATTCATGGGGTTGCAAAGAGGCGGACACGACTGAGTGACTGAACTGAACTGAACTGAATATTCCATTGTGTGGATGTATCCCATTTGTTTATCCATTCATGACTTGATGGGCATTTGGGTTGTGTACTATTAGCTATTATGAATAATGCTGCGGTTCATGGGGTCGCAGAGTCAGATGAAACTGAGCGACTGAACTGAACTGAACTGAAATATTTGTGTACAGTACAAGTTTTTATGTGGGCATATGTTTTCATTTCTCTCAGGTATATATCTAGGAGTAGAACATTTGACCATATAGTAACTGTATACTTAATCATTTGAAGAACTGACATGCTGTTTTCCAAAGCAGCCACACCATTTTACATTCCCACCAACACTGTATGAGAGTTCTGATTTCTCGACAATCAGAACCCAATGCTTGTTATTATCTGACTTTTTCATCTAGCCATCCTAGTGGGTGTGAAGTGGTTTCCACTGTGACACACCATTATTTGTGAATATAAACGATTACTTTGGCTTCCACGAAGCTACACTCTTAGGATAAAAATATAATTTTCAAAAAAGGATAAAAACATGGCTTACACAGATCTAAAATGAAAATATATCAAAAAGTAATCAGTTCATTAATTAATGAGGAAACCAGTAAGGTGGCAGAGTTGGCACAGACAGTATATTAAGAAAGCAGAGTCTATATAATCCTTTTTTTTAAAAAAAAAATGAATTTTAGAATAACATTTCTAGTTAAAGACAAAATTGGTTAATGTCAATGCCCTGCAAAGTAATAAACCATAACTTTTGAGATTTCCAGGTGTTGTGCTGAAGCTGGGTCATATCAGCTGATTGTTAAATATTCAAGAACTTTGTAAGCCAATCCCTCTTCCCTCAGACAGTTTACCAGTGTATCGTTTCTACTGGAAAGAAATTATTCAAATCTCTACCAGAGATAATCAACATATTAGCAAGTAACTTAACAAAGTCTCAGTCATTCCTTAATTAATAATAGAGAGCAAAGCCAAACATAGGAGTACAATCTCCTCAAAAATTGAATAATTCTTGGGTGGATCTGTTAATTAGTGCTTCGCCATAACATTGATAGAACGTGTGAGGACTTCCCTGGTGGTCCCATGTTTATGACTTCAGTTCAGGGGGTACAGGTTTGATCCATGATTGGGGAACTAAGATCCACATGCTGCCTGGGGGTGGTATTCAAAACGTTAAAAATAGAGAAAGAACACACAGTCACCCTCTTCACCTTACTTCCAAAGTTTTGGACAGTTTTTTTAAGATATTAATTTTCCTCCAACCTCTTTAACTCCTCCTTTTTAATCTTCTTTGTGGACTTCTCTTCCTCTGGTGGTAGTTTAGTCTTTCACTTCTGTCCAACTCTTTGCGACCCCATGGACTGTAGCCTACCAGGCTCCTCTGTTCATGGGACTCTCCAGGCAAGAATGCTGGAGTAGATTGCCATTCCCTTCTCCATTCTCTTCCTCTATTTTTCCTTAAACAATGGTGTTCTTTCGGGTTTTATCTTCAGGGATTGTGCTCAGCTCTCTTTTCACTCCTCTCAGTCTCCGTTGCCTAATTAAGTACCACTCATCTTTTAACCTGCTGCTCTACGGTAAACCTTCCCCAGCTCCCCAGGCAAGATCAGTTTTCTCTCTTTGAGAGCACTTACCACAATTCTAATAAACAATTAATTGTGTAATTATTTGTTTAATGTCTGCCTCTTCCACTAGAACATAAGCTCCATTACAGCAGGGAACATTATCTTTTCTAGTTCCCAAACCCTCATAGCCTCAGTAATTATGAATAAATGAATCAGTGAATTCAGGAATGTTTAGATGTTTAGATGTAGGTGTTTAGATGATGTCACCATCCCCTTTCATCCCCCCTCAGCTTTCAGTGTATTGGTAACTGAAAAAAAAATGTATCTTGTCAATTCTATTTCTCTTTTGAAACTGAATAATAAAGTGATATTCAGGGAAAGTCTCTTGTCATATTCTAAGGCAAGTGTTAGAACATCAGAATTCCATATAGATATTTTGAAAATGCCAAATGTCAACGAAAGGGGCACACGATCAGCGATTGAGCTAGGAAATAGCGTTTGATGGCACACAAAATGCAAGGAGATAATTCTCCATGGGTTGCTCATATTTCTTCATGTCTTGTGAGCAAAGGCACCAACAGGCTTTTGTTCCACACTATATTTTCAAGCATAATGTAGCCTGAGAAGTTGGAGATAGGAACAAAAGTTTTGTTTGCTGTGCAGTATAATAAAGACAACATCTTCCTCTGGGGCAAAGCTTGGGCAATGGGTTTGCTTGCTGTCCATTATCCAAAACTGGAGTTTCCTAAAGCTTGAGGCTCCTCTCCTGGAATGTAACTCACCGCATGTTGAAGCGTCACCTGGCCCTTGCTATGTCACCTGTAGGAACTGGACTCAGAGAAATGATGTAAGAACATGATAGTTCTCTGGCTACTTGCTCTGAGTGATAAACTGGCCTTTGTCACTAACCCAGGAGATTTGTTTTTGGTCAGCCTCCACAAAACTGTGGCAGACTAACATGTTTACTTGCAAGTAGGATAGAATCATAGCCACGCTTCTTAACACAAGCAGCTGCTTATAAACATTCATATTAATTGATGACCAAGAAGAAATGTTTTAAGCATTTTACATCCTAATATGATTGATTGTCATTTATCTATAGATATATTACGGTAGTTTTTTGTTTGGTTGGTTTTTTGGCTGCACTGTACAGCATGCAGGATCCAAGTTCCCCAGCTAGGGATTTAACTCATGCTCCCTGCAGTGGAAGCTTGGATTCTTAACCTTTGGGCCATCAGGGAGTCCAAGCAGTGTTTTAGTTTTGACCTAAAGATTGATCCCCTGGAGAAGGGAAAGGCTACCCACTCCAGTATTCTTGCCTGGAGAATCCCAGGGACAGAAGAGCCTGGTGGGCTACAGTCCATGGGGTTGCAAAGAGTTGGACACGATTGAACAACTAACACTCACTTTCACTTTGGAAGATTGATCAGGAATTTGGGATTGATATATAACTGATTATACTTTTCCCCCCTTTAAATAGTCTAAATCAGGCTCCTAGTTGGGATTTTTACAAAGAGTTTCTACTTTTCAGAAGAGTTTTTCTGTTATGAACTGGGAGCTGCCTGTGTGTTTCTCTGTACTGACAGGTATGTGGTTTTGGAAGTATCTTAATTCATTCTCTCAAGTGTTTAGCATTGCCAACAACCACCTCAGAGGCAAGAGCAATACATGTTATTCTTTGCACCCTCTCCTCCTTCTTATCAGGCTTGGTGCAAGCTTCTGTCGGAATATCAGCACTATTCCAATATGGTAGATTGACTTTCCAAAAATAGCTGCAGTGATATCTCCCACCCCACCCTCTTGCTCTTGTGCAGTGGGACCTTGTCCCTCCCTCATCGAGAGATGCAGTCTGATGTCCACACTGCTATATTTAAAATGGATAACCAACAAGGTCCTACTGTATAGCACAGGGAACTCTGTTCAATGTTATGGGGCAGCCTGGATGGAAGGGGAGCTTGGAGGAGAATGGTTACATGTATATATATGGCTGAGTCCCTTTGCTGTCCACCTGAGACTATCACAACATTGTTCATCATCTATACTCCAATATAAAATAACAAGTTTTAAAAAAACAAACAGAAGAAAGAAATGGAACCTGTTTCTCCATCTCCTAGAATCTAGGAAGGCCCCGTTACTTCTCCGACCAATAGAACATGGCAGAAGTAACGCTGGGGAAGTTTCACCCAATTTCCTTTCCTGGCTCGACAGTTCTGTTCCTGTCTCTTGGAACATTGTTCCTGGGCTGCTTCCTCTCATAACTCAGCTTTCGTTTTGTGAGAAGCCCAGACCATATGGAGAAGTCCCATGTAGGTACTCCAGATGGCAGCCTCAGCTGTGCTCCTGACCAAAGTTCAACATCAACTGCCAGCTAAGTAAATGAGCCATCCGAGTTGTCTAACCTAGCTGAGTCCTCAGATGACTGTGGTCCCAGTTGACTTACCGCAGCAACCGACTCAGAGACACCAAGCAAGAAGTGCTGATCTGAACTCAGTCAACCCACAAAACCACAAAAGATAATAATAAATTGTTTGGAGGTAGCCTGTTACACAGACACAGAGAACTGGAACAAAGAGGCCCCCGAATAGAGAGTGTCATTTGGCCATGTAGTTCTAGCATTGCCATTGTTCTCATCCTCAATTGCTTAGAATCTTTAATAACAGGAAGCAGGTTTTACTCAAGACCTAGCAGAGCAGCTGGTATCTAGCAGACATTATTAAAGTTTTTTTAATACTGAATTAATGGATAATTGGATATAAGGCAAAAACCACTGTAAAGGTCTTAATCCTGGATTTTTAAAAAAGAAATGTTGATTTTAGCTCCTTTACAAAGCAAGCACTCGGGAATTACTCTTCTTCCTTAATTTAAATTTATCTGCCTTCCTGGGCATGGCCTGATCTCCAGACCAGTATCAAGACAACCTGTTCGATCACAAGTTTGAGTTCATGTAGGAGGATGTTCTAGAACTGGTTTTACTATTGTTGGGCAACAATTTTAATCTGATGTTCTAGTAAGCTAGCATGAAGGCACATTCATTACCCCTTTTAAAGCTTTGAGAATGTTAGATTGAGGTTCTGGGGATGCTGTCTTTGGATCTAAAGGCATAAAGTGTTTTTTCTTTAAGAAAAAAGAAATCACTCTGAAGTATAGCAGTGAGCAGCCATCTCCTCCCCACCCCACCCCCCAGCCAGTTAGCTTACTATGTGCCAGTGTCCTCTTAACCTTGTGCTCCAGCCCTGCTGATCTCTCAACAAGTCCTTAAATACACCATGTTCCTTCCTGCCACTGGACCTTTGCACATGCTATCTTAGCCTCCCACCCCTGCTTCTCCATTTCTTCCCGTAGCCAAACTCTTCATTTTGCATCAGTTCAAACACAAGTTCCTCAAAGATGCCTTTGCTGACCTCTGCAGAGTAAGTGAGGAGCCTCAGTTACATGTTCCCCTAGCACCCTATGTTTGTCCAGCATGTTTTGCAATTATAATTATATAATTAATTTATAATTATTTGTGTAACCACTTTATTTCTCTGAATATGCACATTTTTCACATGTTTAAAAGGCCATCTACATAGTTTACTCTATACATTAACATGAATTTACTATTCTACTGCTGTCATCAACATGATCTTACTATTCTAGGAAACTTTTGACCAAGAAGATAAAAGTTACAAAGGACTTTATTGTTGAGTCCACGGCCTTTTTGAAAGACCCATCATAAGCTCTTTGAAATAAAGCCTCAAATGACAATTTATACTGCAAGACTCTTGGAGCCCATTGCCTCAGTTTCTTTATTTATTTAGTTACTTTTGGCTATGCTGGGTCTTTGTTGCTTCACACGGGTTTTCTCTAGTTGCGGTGAGTAGAGGCTACTCTCTAGTTGTGATGTGTCAGTTTCTATTGCTTCTCTTATGGAGCATGGGCTCTAGGTACTTGGACTCAGTAATTTTGGTTCCCAGGCACCAGAGCGTGGGTTCAGTAGTTGTGGTACAAGTCTTGAACCAGACTTCTAAAGCTCAATAGATAGCCCAATTTGGCCTTACTCCTCTTTGAGATGCTACAAAGTCTATCTAGATAGTGTCCTCCTTTACTTTAGTAAGAAATAAACTGAGTTTTGTCATAGCAACTCGTTGCCTTGGTGACATTTGCAGGGTGGTATTTTTGATGCTAAAATCCAATCAATGTACATATTTAGCACTGTTTTTCCCTTGAAAATCTGCTAGTAAATCCATGATGGGAATCGATGATGCCTTAGCTTTGAGGAAATACAGTCATTGACTTATAGATCTCTCATGAGAATTTACACTCTTTATAAGGGCATAGACCTGGTTAGTTTTGTTCTTTGGTTTATCTCTGTGTCAGAGCAGAATAGATATTTAAGTACACACTGCTATATTTAAAGTGGATAACCAACAAGGACCTACTATATAGCACATGGAACCCTGCTCAATGTTATGTGGCAGCCTGGATGGGACAGGGGTTGGGGGGAGGATGGATACATGTATTTGTATGGCTGAGTCTCTTTGCTGTTCACCTGAAACTATCACAACATTGTTTATTAATTGACTATGCCCCAATATAGCTGATGGAGAAGATTCATGAGAGTCACTTGGACAGCAAGGAGATCAAACCAGTCAATCCTAAAGGAAATCAACCCTGAATATTCATTGGAAGGACTGATGCTGATGCTGAAACTCCAATACTTTGGTCACCTGATGTGACCTGAGTCATTGGTAAAGACTCTGATGCTGGGAAAGATTGAAGGCAAAAGGAGAAGTGGGCAGCAGAGGATGAGATGGTTGGATAGCATCACCAACTCAACAGACATAAACTTGGGCAAACTCCGAGAAATAGTGTGGGACAGGGAGGCCTGGCATGCTGCAGTCCATGGAGTCACAAAGAGTTGGACACAACTTAGCAACTGAACAACAATAATCTAATACAAAATAAAAGTTTAAAAAATAGGTGCTTAACATGGAATTGTTGATTAAATGAGTGGATCAAAGAATAGATGAGAGACCAAGAGGGCAAAGGCAGCTCTTACTGATGAAACTTCCTGGCTAAGAGTCCTGTGGCAAAGTGACCCAGAAAAGGTAACTCCGCTTTCTCTTCCTTCCTCTCTAACCCGATTCCAGACACCATCATGCAATCACACAGGACTTCGCCTGAAGTGCTGATGGTGACCTCATAGTGTCTTAACAGCTGCTTATCTGCTAGATCATCATTTTTATTTGCTTAGCTACTTATGTAATATTGCCATTAGAGGAAACATAAGTTGTCCACTCAGGGTGCCATTATTTGAAAAGTGAGTTATAAAAATGAGCTCCTTGCACATAATAATGTCATGTGGCTTGGCTAATTGAAGAATGACTGGGAACAGAATATGGCATCCCAAAATATGCCACTTGGCATAAGGATTGTTCTGAGCTGAAGGCAATAGAAAAGAAGCAGATTAAAAAAAAAAAAAAAAAAACAACTTCTTTACCCTCTCACAGTTGCCTAAAAGCAGAACATAAATTTGTGAAGCAGTACCACTCTCTCCTCTCTACCTGGAATGATAGAAGTTAATCATCAGAGATAATTCTAGACCCTTATCAGCCCAGACATGGCACCAGAGGAGTCTAAATAACAAACATTGCTAATTAGTGCTTTTCTTGCTATATATAATATATATATATATATATGTACACACCGCATATATATACTCCCCATATATATACCTTTCCACAATTTGCCACTGGTAGAAACTCAAAGCCCTTTCCCTTCCTCTTGAAACTTCTCTAAAAGTTTATTATTCTTTTGCTAAAATGCTAACACTGTGTGAGTTACTCAACTCTGAGTTACCATCTCTGAGTACATCCATGTGTATGTACAATAAACATGTTAATAAACTTCTGTTTGTTCTTCTCATGTTAATCTTTTATATGTCTGATTTATGGGGCACTGGCTAATGAACCTAAAAAAGATATTTTTTGCTCTACGAGAGCATCAGCTGAAACTCGACTGGTCCTGTGCAGAAGGTTATTCTGCTACGCCCATAGTTGGTGCCGTGGCAGCAGCACTGGGACATGTCCCATAAGATGAGCCATCGTTGAGATCTGTCAGCCAGTGTTGTAGCTGATAAAAGCCCAACACTGTCATATACATATTAGAGAGTAAGTGACCAGAAGACCATGGCTTGCTTTTCTGTAGATCTAGAAACTTCACTCACTGTACATTTACTCAGCAATTAAACCATCTTGGGCTTCCCTTGTGGCTCAGCTGGTAAAGAATCTACCTGCAATGCGGGAGATCTGGGTTTAATCTCTGGGTTGGGAAGATTCCCTGGAGAAGGGAAAGGCTACCTACTCCAGTATTCTGGCCTGGAGAATTCCACAGACTGTAGTCCATGGAGTTGCAAAGAGTTGGACATGACTGAGCAACTTTCACTTTAAAACATCTTAGGCACTGTGGAAAGTGCTTTGAGAGATATGAATATTTTTTGAAGGACACATTAAACACCTTTTCCTGCATACATTCTTTTATGGAGAAAGATGAGCAATACCTGTGTTAAGTATAATCGACCATTTGTTAAAATATAGTTATTGATTTTACCAACAAGTCAAACACTAGGCATTTATAGAAAATCTGTTACAGGCTAAGCCTTGGAGATGCAAAGAAGTTTTACAATCCTCAAGAAGCATACATGGAAGGGAAACTAACAAAATACCCAGGCCAACAGAATTGTGAAGGGCTCAGTGCTATTGATAATGGAAGTTCAGAAGAGAGAGAGATCATTTCCAACTGGATGGTCAAGAGGGACTTCCTGAAGAGAAAGGGGACTTTAAATAGCATCATTAGAATGGGTATGACTTAGAGAAATGGGGAAAGGAGGTGTACCTCTGGGCTAGATGCTAGAGAGGGAAACTTCCAGAGGGAGTTGACATTTTTGAGGTCTCCTCCATGGCAGGCACTTTCACAAACATTGCCTTCATTTAATCACCTCAAAAAATGTGGCGGACAGTGATGGCAATGAGGTCTCTGCTCTCAAGGGTACACGTTTTATGCTTAAAACAATTAGAAAACAATAGAAGCTAGTAGAGAAGAAAATACTAGACTGAATATAATCAAGTGTAGTTCAGCTCTTGTTAATGGATTTCTGGGATAGATTGAGGCTTCTCTGATGGCTCAGATGGTGAAGAATCTGCCTGCAATGCAGGAGACTCGGGTTCGATCCCTGGATCAGGAAGATTCCTGGAGAAGGGAATGGCTACCCACTCTGGTATTCTTGCCTGAAGAATTCCATGGACAGAGGAGCCTGCTGGACTACAGTCCATGGGGTCCCAAAGAGTTAGACATGAGTAATTAACACTAACACTAACACTTTTCTTGTTTTAGTAACTGAGTCCAGAAGCCGGCCTGATTGAGATCAGGTCAGTTACCTGAGAACTGGGGAAGGTCAGGCTGTTGGAGGTATGCTCTATTGGAGGTCCAGGTTGACCAGCTGAGAGCCCTTTGTCATCCTGCACCTTGTGTATCTGGTATTATTCTGAGAACTATTTAGGGAACTTTCAGTCTGATTTTATTCAACACACCTCTGGCTTGTCCTACTGATTGCTGAACACTGTGGTGGCCTTGGCAGCACAGAAATATTGCAAATTGGAGACAAATTCACAGGGGGTAGAAGTCAAGGAACTAGGCATTCAGAGAGAGTTCTTTTGAGAGGGTCAAAGGCCTGGAGTTTGATATCCATGGCAGCCATAGTACACTGTAGCCAGTCTCTTCCTTTGCCCTTTCTTCCTGCTGACCATGCCTGGGTAGATAAGAGTTTCTTATCTGTTATGCTTCAGGGCATTGTACCTCTTCCTGGGAAGATGGACTGAACTTTATTTTCTGCTGAAGAAAAAAGCAAAAAAGATTTAAGTAATCCTAGATGATTCTAAGGGCTTCCCTGATGGCTCTGTGGTAAAGAATCTGCCTGCCAAGCAGGAGACATGGGTTCTATCCCTGGCTCAGGAAGATCCCTTAGAAAAGGAAATAGTAACCTGCTCCAGCATTCTTGTCTGGGAAGTTCCATGGACAGAGGAGCCTGGCGGGCTATGGTTCATGGGGTTGCAAAGAGTCAAACACGACTGAGCAACTAAACAGCCGCAGCAGCACTTACTAATAAGGCAATGCTTTCCTGAGGACCCAATCAATGAATATGTTGGATATCTAATAGGTATAAAGTACTCTGCTATGTGCTGGTGGGAAGGGATACAGAGTTTGACAAGGTGCGGTCCCTCGTCTCATGGAGCTCATAGTCTAGCCGGGAAAACAAAACATATACATTATATTATATAATTATACAAAATATTATAACTAATGATGTGTATTGCTGTGCAATAGAACTTTCCATGTGGATGGAAAGGTTCTACAATGTGCATTGTCTAATAAAGTAGACAGTCACATGCAGCTGTTGAGCATCTGAAATGTAGATAGGGCAACTGAACTGAATTTTTAACTTACTTAATCTTTTAAAATTAAATTAAATTAAATTAAGTTATTTTATTTTTAGTTGCACTGGGTCTTCATTGCTGTGTGCAGGCTTTCTCTAGCTGCAGTGAGAAGGTTCTCTTGCCAAGCACGGACTCCAGGCGAGAGGACTCAGTAGTTGCTGCTCATGGGCTCTACAGCATGGGCTCAGTAGTTGTGATGCACAGGCTTAGTTGCTCTGTGGCATTAGGAATCTTCCTGGATCAGGGATTGAACCCTCCCTGTATTGGCAGGCAAATTCTCATCTACTGTGCCACCTGGGTGGTTCAGCTGGAAAAGAATCTGCCTTCCAGGCAGGAGACCCTGGTTTGATTCCTAGGCTGGGAAGTTTCCCTGGAGAAGGGATAGGCTACCCACTCCAGTACTCTTGGGCTTCCCTGTATAGCTAAGATGGCAAAGAATCCTCCTGCAATGTGGGAGATCTGGGTTTGATCCTTGGGTTGAGAAGATCCCCTGGAGAAGGGCTTGGCAACCCACTCCAATATTCTTGCCTGGAAAATCCCCATGGACAGAGGGGCCTGGCAGGTTACAGTCCATGTGGTTGGGCACAACTAAGCAATTAAGCACAACACAGCACAGTGCCACCAGGGAAGTCCTAGCTTACTTTTTTTTGAAGTATATTTATTTATTTATTTGGCTGCGCTGGGTCTTAGCAGCATAATCCTTGATCTTTGTTGGTGCGTACAACATCTGTAGTTGTGGCATGTGGGATTTAGTTCCCCGAGCAGAGATTGAACCTGGGTCCTCCTGCATTGGGAGCACAGAGTCTTAGATACTCTATCAACAAGGAAGTTCCAACGTACTTTTAATTATTTTAAATAACCATACCTGGATCATGTCTTCTGAATTGTACAGCTTTGTAAGAGGCATCATGAAAGCACTAAAAAAAGGAGCTGAGGTAAACAAGAGGGCAAAGGTTAACCCCCTTTAGGTTGATGTGGACAGGAAAGGCTGCCAGGAGGGGTGTGGTTATAGTTGGGTCCTAGGAATATATAGAATTCCAATACGAGAATAAGAAGTTATTAGGTTGGTGCAAAAGTAATTGTGATTTTTGCATTGTTGAAATTAGCTATTTGATATTGTGTTACATTCTTAAATAAATGTGGTTACATCATTTTAATATGCATTTTTTACTTTATCTTTTTTGCTAATGATGTATTACTTTCTGTTTATTGTATATATATATTTTTCACTGTGGAAATGCTAGACAAAAAACAAATACGAGTGATTTTTTTTTATTCGAGTTGAAAATGGGTTGTAAAGCAGTGGCAATAACTCAAAACATCAACAACACATTTGGCCCAGGAACTGCTAATGAATAGTCAGTGCAAAGGAGACAAGAGTCTTGAAGATGAGAGGCAAAGTAGCCGGCCATCGGAAGGTGACAACCAATTGAGAGTAATCACTGAAGCTGACCCTCTTACAGCAACAGAAGGGAGAAGTTGCTGAAGAACTCAAGTTCGACCATTCTGCGGCCATTTGGCATTTGAAGCAAATTGGAAAGGTGAAAAAACTCATTAAGTAGATACCTCATAAGCTGATCGCAAATTAAGAAAAAAAATCATCATTTTGAAGTGTCATCTTCTTTTATTCTACACAATAACAATGAACCATTTCTTGATTGGATTGTAACATGCAATGAAAAGTGGATTTTCCACAATAGCCAGTGATGACCAGCTAAGTGGTTGGACTGAAAAAAAGCTCCAGAGCACTTTCCAAAGCCAAACTTACACCAAAAAGGTCATAGTCACTGTTTGGTGGTCTGCTGCCCATCAGACAAGGACACTGGAGTGGGCAGCCAGTCCCTTCTCCAGGGAATCTTCCTGATCCAGGGCTCGAACCTGTGTCTCCTGCATTGCCAGCAGATTCTTTACTATCTGCTGTGTGTGTGTGTGCTTTTCAGAAGGGGGACAACTCCTGGCAGTACTAGTACTTCCACACCAGGGCAACTTTAACTCTGACCTCAAATCATACAGCACTGCCTGTCTTCCTCCTTCTCTACACTACTCCAAGCCCCTCTTCCCCTGTTCTGTGACTTGGCTGGGACCTTGTTCCCAAGCTGTCAGTTAAACTGGATATCTCTGGACCACTTTAAGCCCCTCATGTCCCTTCACACCTTCAGATTCTATCTTCTCCTCTCTGAAATTGCCCCTCCCTTCCGTCTTATAGAACATACCATCTCTCTCTTTTAAAAATTTATTTAATTGAAATATAGTTGATTTACAATGCTGTGTTAATTTCTGCTGTATAGCAAAATTCAGATATACAATGATTCAGATATATACATATATATCTTTTATATTCTTTCCCATGGCGGTTTGTTATAGGATAGTGAATATAAGTTCCCTGTGCTATATGGTAGGACTATTCTATATATGATAGTTTGCATCTGCTAATCCCAAGTCCCCAAATCCATCCTCCCCTACACCCCACCCTTGTTGGCAACCACAAGTCTGTATGTCTGAGTCTGTTTCTGTTGTAAAGAACACAACATCTCTTGCCTAAATGAATCTACCTTTTAACTAATCTCCCTACTTCCAGTCTCCATGGAACTCCAGAGTGCTCCCTTTAGAATACTGAGGTAGTCTCCTTACCTTCCTTCTTGGAAACTTTCTTGGTTCTCCACTGTCTAGCGTAGAAGGTTGAAACTCTTTAGCAGTTATTTGGAGCACCCCACCTAAATATTAATCTAAATATTGCCCACCTCATCTCCCATGGAACCTGTGACTACCACTCCCTAAACACATGGGTGTCTTCACATTTCTAGGCTTATGCTCACTTTCTTTTGTCATTCTGGTATAAATGGCTCCCTCACCCCGTCTCTGCCTGATTAAAATTTTATTCTTTTTTCAAGACTTAATTCAAATATCACCTCCTTCATGAAAGCATCCCCAATAGTTTGAGTTGAAATTATTTCCCTCCTCTGTACTTCCATCCCATATCATTTTTGAAGGTCAGGTTCGTAGTCCAGGTATAATTTATACACTATCAAATTCACCCCTTTTAGGTGTATAGTTCTACGAGTTTTGATAAGGCATATATAGTTGAGTAACTAACCATTACCACAATGAAGCAATAGAGTCTTTCCATCAAACCCCAAAGTTCCCTTGTGTCTCCTTGTGAACAATTCCCTTATCCCATTCCCAGTTTCTGGCAGTCACTGATCTGATTTCTGTCCCTATACACATTGTATCATTTAAATTTATTTTTGCATTTTCCCCTCTAAGCCTTGTTCTATACACATCTTTCTCTCAATAGGTTATCTCACAGACAGAGAACTGTAATCATTCACTTTTGTATTCCTTATAGTTCTGAGCATATTTATTACAAGGCAGGTCATAAATATTTAATAAAAGGAAAAGAAAGGAAGGAAGGAAAAAGGAAGAAAGAAAAGAACGAGCCAAATAGCAAATGGACATACAGCCCTAGGAGAGTTAACAATAGGGCAACCAAAAGGGCTCATGCTAGTTTAATGAATTATTGAGTTATTAATCTGAACTATAAAAGTAGCTACTCTTAAGCACCTCATATAAAATATATTGGGACTCCCCTGGTGGTCCAGTGGCTAAGAATCAGCCTTGCAATGCAGGGGACGTGGGTTCAATACCCAGTTGGGGAACTAAGATCCCATGTGCCACAGGGTAACTAAGACCAGTGCTGCAACTACTGAGCGCACATGCTCTGGAGCCTACGTGTCACAGCTAGAGAAGCCTGCATGCCGCGGATAAGATCCAATGCAGCCAAAAATAAATCAATCAGCTATTAAAATATATTAAGGTTTGAATCAGGAAAACTGACACTTTTGGGGGAAGGAAGTCAATGTAAATGAGATACAAGTTGTGGTATGGGTTTCTCTTGTAGCTCAGTTGGTAAAGAACCTGCCTACAATGAAGGAGATCCAGGTTTGATTCCTGGTTCTTTCTCCTGGAAGATCCTCTGGAGGAGGAAATGGCAACCCGCTTCAGTATTCTTGCCTGGAGAATCCCATGGACAGAGAAGCCTGGCAGGCTATCGTCCATGGGGTTGCAAGAGTTGGACTCGACTTAGCAAGTAAACCACCACCATGGGGTGGGAAACATCTACGCACAACTGCCTCTAAGCTCCTTGCATTCTATTAATACATCACAACTAGGATATAAAGCATTCTGTCTTTGGTATACAGCAGGTATATTTAAAACATTCAGGGAGAAAGGTAGTTACTATTTACCAAGTATCCTCAAAGTCACTGTACTATATGCTTTATAATGTTTTAATTCTCACAACTACTCTCTCACTTAGGTTAAAAGTGATTAGTTATTTGTTGGGAAAGGAAATAAATAATTAAAGGAAGTATAGTCAGGTGGCTCAGGGGTAAAGAATCAGGAGATGTGGGTTTGACCCCTGGGTCTGGAAGATCGCCTGGTATAGAAATAGGCAACCCACTCCAGTATTCTTGCCTGTGAAATCCCATGAACAGAGGAGCTTGGTGGGTTCCACAGGGTCACAAAGAGCCAGACATGACTTAGAGTCTAAATAACAACAATATTATGGGTATAACTTCAAGGACAGGAACAGGTTAAATTTTTTATCTTTGGCTCAAGATGAATTCTTCAGAGATTTTCTGAGTTTTTCTTCTGTGCAATGACAATAAGCAGGAAGAGATGAGAGTCTAGGACAAAATACACTCTGTGGTGACTATCATTTATCAGGGTATTTTCCTGATGTGTTGATCACATTCATTTCAGAAGCCAAGATGATAAAGAGGAATTCTAGCGTACAGTTTGATGATATGGTCAACTAAAGCACATGTGTTGTATTTGTGTGCTAAAGGGGTACAGTGGGTAAACAAGTATAAACAAAAACTGCTTTCCTTCCTTCCATATTTTGATGTTATGGGAATTTAAAGTGATCTTGCAATGTCTTTGGAGATAATTTTCTTGGTTCTAAGAACAAGTTGGAAGATAAACTTTGACCAGTGTATTATACCATGCCCTTTGTAATTAAGTAACTCAAGATAAAATGTTAAAGTTCAGTGGAGATTTA
Organism: Ovis canadensis; assembly: GCF_042477335.2. Taxonomy (NCBI): domain Eukaryota; kingdom Metazoa; phylum Chordata; class Mammalia; order Artiodactyla; family Bovidae; genus Ovis; species Ovis canadensis. The sequence continues at coordinate 43,282,336 of NC_091247.1, forward strand.
AATTCCTGAGCTGATTAAAAAGAGCTGTTAATACGGTTTTTTAAAAAATGTGTTCATGTTACTTCTGGAGTTTCCAGGCATTATACAGTAATGATCTGCACTATCGCTTATACTTTCCAATCTTGTAGAATGGCTCAGAATTAAACAGCAACTAAAAATAAGTACATTTCAACCCGAAGGCTGGAACCAGGGCAGGAAGACTACTAATTTTTGTTTGGCTCAGGGTTGTGTCCTGTCCACGCAATGCGGAGGCACTGAAAGGTGTGGGGTTAGAGATGGAAATGTTTCAGGAAGATAAATCTGGATGTGAGTGCAAATGGCTTGGGGCAGAGTAGAGGCAGAGGCAGACAGTCCACTCGGAGACTGCTGCAATATCCAGGCTGAGGTGCTCAGAGCAGGGCTGGAAAGGGAACAGTAAGAAATCAAAAAATAAAATGGTCGTGCCAACACTGGTGGATAACCAGCCCAGTGGCGTTGGTTGAGTGAGGCGGAGAATGGAAAAGAAAGGCTTCGTGTTTTCCAGAGACCCAAAGTTTTCCGCAGAGGCCCCTCGAGTCTTCTTCCATCTTTAGAGCGGACATCCTGGGACCAGCGGGGAAGCTCAAGCCTGAAGCAGGTCAGACCAGCAAAAGGCACACAGGAGCCGAGACCCCCTAGTTCCCTTTTCCTCCACCTAGGCTCTCAGGCGGTCCCTCGGCTTCCGACCCCTCTCTCCCCAGCCCGCAGGGTCCCGGGATCCCCACCCCCTTCTTCCGCCAGCTGCCGGCACCGCCCTCTGTCCCTCCCCTCCCCTTCCCCTCCCCCTCCGCCGTGGGGCGCTGACTCGCCCGGCTGCCACGTCTCACTGATGACATCACCAGAGCCGCTCGGCCTTAGCCAATCCGCTAGGGGGAGTCCGAGCGAAGTCCTAGCCAGCGAGTCAGCGGGGAGGGGAGCAGGGAGAGGCGGAGCGAGGGGGGGTTGAGAGAAGGGGGAATGGGGCGAGCGACAGCCCCTCAAGTACGCGTGCGCCGTAAGCGCGGAGCTTGGCGGGAAGCTGAGTCCAGGTCTTGGCCCTGCACGTGGTTCCCTAGCGTCCGCAGCCGCGCTCGCAACTCTCTTTCCCGGCATGCCACGCGGTGCGGCCGCCCTTTGGGCTGTGTAAAGGCCCCTCGGTCTAAGGCTTTCCTATTTCCTGGTTCGCCGGCGGCCATTTTGGGTGGAAGCGATAGCTGAGTGGTGGCGGCTGCTGATTGTGTTCTAAAGGGACGGAGTGGGATAAAGACGTTTGCTCTCCTGGAACAGCCTATCTCATTCCTCTCCTTCGACTACCCGTGGCGCGGAGAGTCAGGGCGGCGGCTGCAGCAGCAAGGGCGGCGGTGGCGGCGGCGGCAGCTGCAGTGACATGTCCAGCATGAATCCCGAATAGTGAGTGCAGGAGAGCACCGGTCGGCTGGGTCCGTGGGCCACCTTGGGAAGGCTTAGAGGGGGCGAGGAGGGCGGAGAAAGGGGCCTCGGCCTCGGTGAGGTAAGGGTGATGGGTCAGGAGAGGTTGGCGGCTGGGAGTCGGGCCCCATTGTCTGACGGAGGAGGGGCGGCCGAGGGGAGGGGAGGGGTCGGGCCGGAGGGGTGAGCCGCCTGGGCCTGGACCCGGTTTGGTTGTAGTACTGGCCTGAGTGCCGGGCCGGTGTGTAGGGACAGTCCGCGAAGAGGGTTGGGGCGTCTGGGAGTCGGTGGTGGAGCCGTGGGAAGGGGTAGCTTTTTTTGGAGGCAGTGACTTTTCAAGGAGGGCCAGTTTTTTAAGGGGTGGGGATGAGGTGAGACAACTCTCTTAGAGGGCATTGTCAGACCCTACGCCCGCGCTCTGCGGAGCTGTCAGAACCTTCGGGGTGGAAACCAGCTTTACTTGTAAATCTTGAGCTTGTTGGCTGTTTCTTCCACCCTCCTCTCCAGGTTGCAGGTAATATGGATGCTTTTCAGGGCAGCGTGGGATTACGGGGAATGAATAGATGGTGAGAATCGATTTAAAAATTTTAGTTCTGTTTTTTTAGTTATTTCCTGGAGTTCTTTACGAACTCAGCGAGCCCATTGCCTTCCTGAAAAACCTGGGCGTTCGTGAGAATTTTTTTTTTTTTAAGAGGACACCGAAGTCCTTTTGCCTTGTGTAGGTCAAGGGAAAAACAAAACAAAACACTAGCACTAAACCTAGGGACATCTTTGTGGTATTACCAAATACAAGCAAGACTTTGCTGTAAAGTTGCGAGAAAAACGAATGGGCCCTTTGATAGATCTGTAGGTTTTGAATTACCTACTTGAAGGCTTGCAGATAGGGAATGAGGTTTCGTGACGTGTCATGAAAAGTTAATGCATTTCTTTTTCTTGCTTCCTCAAGAAGTCACCACAGCAGATGTGACACACCTGTCACCTTCCTGGGACCCGGTGTTTCTTTCCTTAGGAAGACTTTGTTGGGTTCTCCTTAATGGCCCTTAAAACAGTTTGCATTTTGAAATTAGTGAATAATTGAAGGAGATTTAATTGGTATTCCTGGGTGTCAGAAGGATTTGGGGGGAGATGGGGAATTTTTTAAAGCAGAGATCAATCTTTGACCTAAATGTTGAGTTTATTTGCTGTTTTGGTCAATTACTGCTAAATATTTCCCCTAAAAGGTACACCCATGGGTTTAGCTGACTGTCATGTGTGTGTCACATGGCTCTTGCAAAATGCATTCTGACTTCAACTTTTTTAATACTGTGGTTTGACGCAGAAATGTCCCTTTCTGTTCTGAACAGAAGCTGTAGTACTTTATTAAAATTTTATATACTTTAAGAAGTTGAAGATAGTGTTCTAATAGTGTCCTGTTGGCTATGCTGGCAGTTTTTTATCAAGAGCTCCAAGGACAAAGTTGGTTTTGCATAGTTGGACAGAGTTGAACTTGAGGCCTCTAATTTAGAAGTTGTCCTGGCAACAGTAAAGTACATGGATTTTCCATTTTATGGAGATTTGTCTTCTGTTCAGGGAGTTTCTTAAATTTGCTACATGTATAGACTCTGAATTTATTTCTCCTTTTGTAAAATTAGGACAACAGTGTTTATTCCTATTGGGGATATGTATATGTAAAAGAATTTGGTAAACTTGTAAGAGCAGGGTACATCATTGTATAAGGCTTTCCAGTCATAGTAAAATTTAGGAATATAACCCTTATCCTCAAGGAATTGATAATGGAATATTAAAAAATAGATATTATATATGTTAAATACCAGTAGATACGGCAAGTTCCAGATGTGTGACATGGATTGGAGCCACAAGATTTTAAAAGAAGTTGTGGGGTTGTGGTTGGCTGGTACCGTTCAGGAAGACCTTGTAGAGAATAAACCAGTAAGGGCATTATTAGCATTTGATTTGGAGAAGCAGAGGGAGTGAGAACGATTGTTCAGGAGGGAAGAAGAAAGAAGAATGGTTAATAAATGACAGGGATAGTAATTCTTAAGTAGAGTGTCAAACCATCCTTTGTTTTGACGGTTCTAGATTAATGACCTCAACAGAATCAATCCCAGAAATCATTTTTATATTTTTATGGCATGGAGTGTGCCAGTACCTGGGCTACTGTATTTATATTCTAGGCTGTCTCATAAGTAAAATAACCTAGTAGCTTGGAAAAACCTTTGGAAAAGCACTAATGAAAAGTACTTAAGGTGAGAAGAGGTGGTATTTTATTATGAAAGGTCACAAGGGCAACCAGTAAGCAGATTTTTAGAATCTGACTTGAGCAATTTCTTGTCTTTAATCAAGTTTATTAGCATCATTAAAGTAATTAGAGAAAAATTGGGAACTAGAGAAAAGAAGGAAATTCTTGGAATTTAATCATGCAGACACAAGCCCATTTGCTTTAAAACCGTGTTCTAAACTTTAAAATCCAAGGTTTTTTTTTTTTTAAGTTAAAACTTTTAATGGATGAGTACCTTTTATGATTCTACAGTGTTACCCTAATAGCTAACATTTATGGCCACTTATTATATGCCAGGTACAATATAGTGCATTATATAATACACATGTATTATAGTGTATACTTTATATGCTAATTTGAAACAATAGTATACAAGGGAATATTTACAGGTGCACCCCAGATGTTCCTTGTTTTGGTTTGTCATGTTCTTAGAGAAACTTTAAAAATCTGCTGTATGGGTGCTGCTGAATTTGGTAATAAAATGTGTTCTTGACAAAAGTTTGGTTCTCTCAGAATGAACAAGATTTTAGATTTGTTTAAGTTGATAACGATTACCTGTTGGTAGCTTTATTACTGAATGCTTTTATTTTATAATCTTTAAGTTGTAAGTTTTTGGTTTGGGAGTGAGAATAAGAAATATGTCCATTAATGATTAAATTTGAAGCTTTTTCTTTGACTACTTTCCATGTTATTTGGCTGATTTGGGAGAAATGGTCCTGGGTTATCTTTATTAGCAGAAATTAAGGGTAATGACTGACTCATTTGAACTTTGAATACTACAAACAAAAACAAAATGCAACCAGAGTGGAGTCTGAGCAGTGGAAAAAGTAGATGGAAAGTGTCAAAGCTCTTTTCTTTTTCTTCCGGAGATTTGAAGAAAGATTTTAATTTTCCTGAGCTAGGAGATGAAGCAGGCAGTGATTATTTCAGCACACTGGTTAAGAAATGCTTAACATTATTCTCATACCAGAAGCATTTTTCCTAATCCGCTAGCTTCTGTTGGATTTTTTTTTTTTAGTGTCAAAATCATTTTGGCTGCTTCATCTATAAGGAGTATGTTAAGAATGAAATACGTGTACCTATCTCAACCAGTTAACTCCAGTCAGAAGACCTGTATGTAGTAGTGTCTTTGGATTGGCTAGTTTTTTTTTTTTTTAAAGATCACATTTTTTTGGACATGTATATACTTCTTTATTTATATATTTTTGGCTGCTCTTAGTCTTTGTTGCTGCACGAGAGCTTTCTCTAGTTGCAGCGAGTGGTGGCTGCTCTAGTTTGGGTGCCCTTGCTTCTCATTGTGGTGGCTTCTCTTGTAGAGTTGTGGCACAGGGACTCATTCGTTGTGGCTCATGGGCCTTAGAGCGTGCAGGCTTCAGTCCAGAGGGCTCAGTTGCTCCACCATATGTGGAATCTTCCTGGAGCAAGGATGGAACCCATGTGTCCTGCATTGGCAGGTGGATTCTTACCCACTGCGCCACCAGGGTAGTCCCTGGATCAACTAGTTCATTGCAGAAAAATTTGTAAAAGAAAAAAATTTTTTAAACCTTGCTTTTTTACGTTTTAACATAATTATGGCATATATTTTAATCAGTCTCCTAAACTTTGTTTTGTGTCATGGTAGATTCAAGGAACATTTGACTTTTTTTTTTTTTTTGGACCAGTGCTCTGCTTTGAATAAGTCTATCTTTTAATTTAAGGATTTGAAAGTAAAAACAAGTTAATCAGTTCTATTATCTGGCTAACAGTGTAATTTCATTGATAAATACATCATTACTGCCTTTTACATAATTTTTAGTTAATTTTTTTTTATTAGAAAAGAAGCAGAAACCAACTAAAAATAGGTTTTATTTTTGTTGGTTGCTTTGATGACTTTTTGATGGTGTTAGTAGTGATTTGGGAAATTCAAAAAAGTTTAAAGAAGTATTCTCACTGTCCAAAATATGACTATTTAATGTCTGTAGAGAATCAGTGTATGTAATTTCTCTGCATAGTGTAAGTTCCCAGTAGCTATGTAGACTTTCCACAAAATGCATCTTACGAGTTTGGCGTGAGTGGATGATCTTGTAGGATCATTTAAAGAAACTGAAATTTTACATTTAAAATTTCTTCTCCTTTTCATCATGAATAGGTTAAAGTATAGGATGTTGACAGTGTCTTACATATTGAAAGTTTTTTTTTTTTTAAAGGTAGAAGAGCTTTAGAATCAGGTGTTCTCTTGCCAACTGTTGACTTTTAAAGAGAATTTTGCTTTGTGAGTAATTTTATTTCTTTAGTATTTCAATTTTTGTTCTAGAAGCAATAAGTGATTTTTCTAAGTGATGTAACAAGTGCTTAACGTCTTGTTATGTTCATATCCTGTCAGCAGTCCTTTGGCTGTGTATGTGTTTTTTGCTCTCCTTGGCAACTTCTGACTACAAATATGATGGTTTTACCACTTGTAGTTGTAATACTTAAGTTTCCTTTTTGATAGTTAAGAGCTTACTTTTGCTGTTACCTATTGGCTCTTTCCTAATGTATGAAAATGGGGTTAAATAAAATGCTTTTTAAGATTCTGAGATTTTTTTTTTAATTTGCAAAATAAAAAGATGAAGAGAAACTAAAAATGGGTGTAGGATGCCAGTGCCTGGGATATCTTAGATGTGTTGACTTTCCTGCTTTTTACCACTGTTCATCTGAACTGCATTTTGAAGTTTTAGTAAGAGTTAGACAAAATGACCACCTCCCTGCCCTGCTCTGGGAGAGGAGAACAGTCAGGCTTTTCCACTGTTTTCTTGTAGAAGGTGGGGCTGAGGAGAGATTGCTTCTTTGATATCAGGAATAGAATTCAGGGAAGAAAACCGAGGACTTGGCTTTTCCTTGGACCCACCCTGTGATGTTTCAAATTATAAAAGGGTAGTATAAAGGGAAAGTAATCCTGAGGCTTTAGAGAGCCAGAGAATAAATGTTTGTTGGTTTGTTTATTTACTTAAATATGTGAAGAAATAGGGTACAAAGGAGAAGTAGGAAATGAAATTTTCCTTGGTACTTTTTTGACTGATGGGTCAGTTTATTAAATCCAAGGTTGCTGATATAGGTTCCAGTTAAGTTCGCTCTGTTCCATGTTTATAGATTTTGACAGGTAGTATTACTTTTGCTCATAAGAACCACTCTTTGGGAACATTAATTTTGATAATAATAGCTACTAATTGACAAGTACTTACTCTCTGTGCCAGCTACTTGGCTAGGGTCTTCACATAGGGCATTTCATGCACTCTGTACCTCAGACTAGTGAGCTTTACAAATGAGATTGACTGAATTATATAATTGAAGTTTTCCAGGACAGTGATGAATTTAACGTGTCTGACTGTATTTTCTTTGAATAACAATAGTACTTAAATGGAATTACTACTTGTACTTGCTGCTCTGCCCGTTTAGGGCAGTTATTCTTAACCGATTTATGGTCATGTACCCTTGGGAATATTTGATAAACACTATGGATCTATTGCCTATGTATATACATACTCATAGCATTCTGCATAAAGTTGCAAGCTGTTCACATTCCCTGAGCGTATTCGTGAACCTCAAGTTATAAATGCCTGATGTAGAAGATTGAAAACAAAAGAGAATTTTCACTGCCATTCTTTTGAAATGTAGAAACCCAAGGGGGACAGATTTTAGCTTTAAATCTGGGATCTTGAACTAATTTCAAAATGGGAGATTTGTTTGGGTATGGCTTATTTTGATGACCTAGTCTGTGCTTTTCTTTTCTTCTCCTTTTATTAAAATGTTTACCTGTTTGGTTCTCATTAAGTTACTGATAGATGAAGTGTTTCCAACATTCTTGAAACAAAGACACACTAAGTTCAAACAGCATTAGTGTTCACATGAACAGCAATGTCATCTCTGCAGTTATCTTTATTGCCATAAAATTCATATGGATGTAATTAGAGTAAATGCCTAGATCAGAGTAATATGTAATATAGTCTTAATTGAATTATATGGGATTTATAAAAATAGTTAAATTTATAGAAGGATAGTTTAAGCAACTTTGTCAAATTATTTAGTGCTTAATTTATAGGTTGGTGGGTGGCATTTGTCCTCATAAAGAGCAATTGGGTTCATCACTTACTAAAGCTAATGAAGTCAGAACTCCAAAATTTACCATGCTGTTTTGAGCTGAGCTTACTCTCTACTAAAACAAATGTTCTAAGTTAATTTAAGCAGTAAGTTACACTTTATATGTGTTCAGGTTCTGTGTGCTAGTTCATAGATGTCTTGATTCATTCTGATAGGTTTTATATATAAAGTAGGACTTATATACTGACTTTATTATCATCTGAGAGTGTAAAATATATCAAGGGAATTGGTGAGAAATGGGCGAAAAAAAAAACTAACCCAGCATTTTGAGTTGAAAACCATAGGTTTAAGTTCAGAATACCACTTACTTCATACAGTCCATTTATGCCTTTTGAGCTTGTTAAATTTTTCTAACACATTTAATCATCAAACATGGATTACTGACCTATTTGAAAAAAATTTTCAATACAGATATTTAAAATCTTTCAGTGAGCATACACATGCACACGCATGTAGGTAGACACACGCAAAAATCTAATTTCCTTGGAGAAAAAGCTTGATAAAACAGCCAGCCTTTTGTCATTACACTATGCTAGGAGTTGAGGGGTTTTAATTTTTGATTATACAACAGAGACTTCGCTCCCAGATGCTTACCAGTTAGTTAAGATGACTCAAACTTAAGCAAGTATAATCAATTTAACAGTATTAGCGCAAATTAAAGCTTATGTTTTTGTTTTTTTTTTTGTAGAGACTAGGATGGCATAATAGTGCAAAAAAATTGGAGAAGGGGCCTAGGATTTCAATTGTTGACAGAAAGTTTCAGTTATGTTGATTTAGCTGAAGAAGAACACAGCACCGAGGAGGACGCTCCAGAAGCCCTGGTGCTAGTCTTGAGTTAAGATCAATAGGAAACAACCTGAGTTCCCGCCTCTAGTCAGAAATTTTACGTACGTCCATTATTTCCCCTAATCCAATGAAGAAATAGGGTCCTAATTTTACAGGAGTCGGAGGCAGAGAAGAGTTAAATGCAGTAGAATTGGAATTTTAACTCAAGGGCCTGTGGTTTTACAGTCCAGGTATGCTGGTTCCAGTTTACTGTGTGTGGTTAACTTCTAGGAATTTGAAATTAAGCCAGTTAATTAGGCAACTAGCATTTTTGTGGCCAATTATGTCTAAAATTCTTGATTGGAGAGGTCTGTTAAAAATGTTAAGAAAGTATACATACATCCTCTCCTTTCTATGGCTGATTCATGTTGAGTTTTGACAGAAAACAACAAAATTCTGTAAACCAGTTATCCTTCAATTAAAAAAAAAAAGGGTTTGTGAGGTATGTATTGTTAATAGGCCTTTGACTTTCTTCACATCTTGTGTTTGGTTGATCTTTAGAGCTTCTCTGGACTTGAAGTTAATTATTGTATCCATTTTCAGTTTTTCTACCCTCATGACTATTTTTTTTTTTCCTCATGACTATTCTTGACTACTTGGTGCCTTAAAGTCATGCAGGCCTTTTCTGTGAGAAAAGCAGGTAAAGCAAAATGCCTTTCTTTTACTGGAGAGGCAGGCTTATTTGCTGCAGACCATTTTACGGTTGTATGTGTTGCTAGTTTTGATCATTGTACTTATAACTGTTACCTGGTAATTTTTGCAGTTTTACTTTATATAAATTAAACTGGTAATTTGTCACACGTCATCTGTACAGAAACTTCGGATAAACAAACAGCTTCAACGTTTTTGTCTGTAGCTCTTGAATTTTTTCATCAGGTTACATCCTGGATTGGAGGGAGGAAGGGACAATGATAATTGCCACTTACTGTGCTCCTGTAATGTACCAGACACTGTGCTAGATATTTTAGAGGCAGTATTTGTACTCTTGACCAGAGCCTCATCAGGTGGTTCAGGTGTGTGCCTGTGTGCTCAGTGGGGTCCGACTCTTTGCGACCCCATATACTGTAGCCCTCCAGGCTCCTCTGTCCATGGGATTTTCCAGGCAAGAATACTGGAGTAGGTTGCCATTTCCTTGCTCCAGGGGATCCTCCCAACCCAGGGATCGAACCCTCATCTTTAGTGCCTCCTGCATTGGCAGGTGGATTCTTTATCACTGAGCCACCTGCGAAGCCCTCTAATTGGGTGGTAGTGTGCTAATGGAATCTTTTTACAGATGAAGAAATAGAGCAACATAGTGATAGGTGAGTACCTTGCTTTAAGATTTTGTAGCTAGTATTTGATGGAGCCTGAATTCAAATACAGGTCTTTCCAGCTCTAAAACCCATGCAGGCTTTGAAAGGTAAGGAGATAGTGGACACTTGGTGTGCTTTTCAGCAAATATTTGCCGTTAAATGCATTTTAAGACCATTTACTCTCTTGTCCTCTTGTATGGCTTACTACTTCCAATCAACCAAAGTTTCTCTCATTTTCCGAATTCCAGCTTTGGGTTTTTGGAACACCTTTAAACAGAGCCTAAAATGGAACCTCGAAAATTAATCTGTTGTCTCTAAATATGTTTTATTTAATTGTGGTTTTAGTGGTCAGTTGTAGGGAGAGTTTTTTTTTAATTGCTTGGCAATTTTTTTAAATATGAAGGAAAGACTGTTGCTCTCTCAGATCTTAATTGTTTATTTCGACTAACAGGTTGCTTTCGGCTATTACTGAAGGTTTGTTTAGTTTTTATTAATTTAATCAGGAAAGTAATATGTGCTCTATAAAATTCAAACAATACAATTGAAGCATATGAAAAAGTTCTTACCTCTTCTCTAGCCTAATGATCAATTTTGAATTGTGTTCTGTGGAGCATAAAGTGAGTAAAGAAGAGTTGATGTCATGCACAATTATTGCAGCTCCAAAGTTTTCTTAATCTTTTTAAACTCCAAACGCTAATAGGCTAGTGTGTAGTTTAAAGACGAATTAAAATTTGTTGGGCCCACTATATCATAATCTCATATCATGACTTTTGTTTTAAATTTGTTATATGAGCTTAGTTTTAGGCTGTTTTCAAGTATGATTTTATAAAAAGGTAAAACTACACGTTTCGTGTCATGCAAGTGAACTTGTTCTAGGTGAAAGAGAAGAAATTACAGGTTCCGTTTAACTTTGTAAAATAGCTGGTCTTTTCTAAGGTATACTTAGAGCTGACATTTTAAAATTTGTGTTTTGGGGTGTACTGTTTGGATAAAAACAATTATATAATTCTCCACTGTTTACTTTGTCTTGTCTTCCTTGGTGTATTTCCAAAGTGTATGTTGAAAGTTGTGTTAATGTCAGTCAACTTTCTTTTGTAACATTTTCATTGACAGGTGAACTGTATGTGATAATCCAAATTTTATTTCATAAAAGAAGATAAAAAATGTTTATTTTTATTTAATCCAAAAAGTTGATTCATATCTTTGTTGCTTATATTGGGAGTGTGCCAATGCTACCTGCTTCCAGCCTTGACCTACTCTGCCTATTTAGGTGTCACTTGTGTTAGGGCAGGTGTGCCGAAAGAACTCATTAGGTTGTTTAGTCACTGAATAAGCCATTGATTAAAATTTTTTCCTCTTCTCAAATAGCATTTTTTTTTTTCTGGTTAGAAAAGTAATAACAGTGTGATTGCAGACATTTTAAAAAATAGAAAGAGAAGACAAGTATAATCATACAGTTTAGAAGTGTCCCCTTCTTTCCCCAAATCTTTTATGGGTGTACAAATTGTTTTTTAACAATAATGGGTTATTCTGGACAAAGATGTTCTATAATCTTTTTACGTAATAGTATATCATGTAATAGTCTCTTGATATAATGGAATTCTGAGTAGTATTTTAGATTGAGCAACAAGCAGATTCATCTCCTTCCTCTTTTATGTATGCAGTTTGGTAACCTCATAAAAAGGAAAACATTTTATCTAAATAGAATTTTTAATAGACATGGGTTTTAAGTAACTTTTTAAAAATACTGTTTTCATGCTCTCACAATAGTGATTTTTTTTTTTTTAAGGTACGGAAAGTGTTAATGCTTACATGCAAAAATGGCACGGGTATTAAGATTTATGTTCAGATCATAAATAATGGAAATAAAGGGTCTGCAGTATTGAAAAAGTAGACCATGAGTTGACTGATAACAAAAAAAATTTTTCACTTGCTGTTGCCTTTGGCATCCCACCATCCAATTGTTAAAAGGCTGAATCTGCCCCACTTCCATGCAGTCTTAATCTTTGTCAGTCTTAACTGTCTTACTTTCTCACTGAATTATCTCCACTTTGCAGTAATTTTCTGAAAAAATACTTGTGCCTCAAAAGCAAAGTTTTTATTTTACAGATTCTACCATGATTTATGATTGTTGATTTAACTCAAGAAAACACAAAATATATCTCTCACATTTAAAAAATATCAGGAGCTAGCTTTTTTCAATGAGATTATACCTATTTCATTAATGTTCTCATAGTTTGTTTTTCTAAAATCTTTTTATTTTGAAGTAAATTTAGATTCACAGAAGAATTGTAAAAGCAGTACAGAGAATTCTTGTATGCCCTTTGTCCAACTTCCCCTAATGTTAGCATCTTATATACCATGGTACATTTATCAGAATTAAGAAATTAACATGGGTAAACTGAACTAAACTATAGACTTTTAGTTCAGTTTCTCCAGTTTTTGCAGTAATGTCGTTTTCTGTTCCAGAACCTAATCCAAGAGACCATGTTGTATTTAATTATTATATCATATTAGCCTCCTTCATCTGAGTTTCCTCAATGTAGATTTTCATTATCTTGGCAGTTTTGAAGAGCTTAGGTATTTTGTAAATTTCCCTCAATTTGCATTTGTCTGATGTTTTCTTTTGATTAGATGGGGTTATAGATTTGGGAAGAGGTGCCATAGAGGTGAGACTTCCCTGTAGCTCAAACAGTAAAGAATCTGCCTGCCATGCAGAAGACCAGGGCTCTATTCGTGAGGCTTGGGAAGGGGACTGGCAACCCACTCCAGTATTCTTGCCTGGCGAATTCCATGGACAGAGAAGCCTGGTGGGCCAAAGTCCGTGGAGTCGCAAAGAGTCGGACATCACACACAGACACGCACACAGAGACACACACACACACACAGACACACATAGTCTGTGGGGTTGCAAAGAGTCGGACATCACACACAGACACACATACAGAGACACACACACAGACACACATAGTCCATGGGGTCGCAAAGAGTCAGACATCACACACACCCACACACACACCCCCCCCCCCAGTCATTAAGAACCAATGCACCCTCAGGGGAAGGGAGCTAAAGAGGCCCCATCTCCTGGAGGGAGGAGCATGCATCGGATTTGTGGGCCTGTGTTAAAACCACTGCAGTAATAAACATTTGAGGTGGGGGGCGTGTTTTGAGGTCATGCAGATACCTTAACTCTCCTTGAAGTTTCACCCACTAATTTTAGCATTCAGCAGTGGATCTTGTCTGCAGCAGTGAATCTACTAGTGATTTTCTACTTCTGTTGTTCCTTCTACATGTATTATTTGGAATCCTCATGTAAGGAAGAGTTGTCCCTTCTCTCCTCTTTAGTTAATACTTGTACCCTTATGGACTCATGGATATTTGTTTTATTTTGGGGGTTATAATCCAGTACATGATTGTTTACTCTGTGGCTCAAATTGTTGCCTTGGCCTTTGAGGTTTGCTATCTGTCCTTTTAACATGCCATGTTCCTGTAGACTTTTTTCTCTGGCATTTTGCCCAAAATGTTACTCGAGAATGACTATTCCTTAGCTGTTACTCACAATGAGAGAGACCTGATTAAAAACACAAAATTAAAATGTTCTCTGAACTCTTGATACAGTGCTTTGTTAAAGGCACAATATTATATTTTGGATGAGTAAGTCAGTTTACCACCACACAGACAGATACCTTAAACATCAGAGTGAGGAAAAACAAAACTCCAGATTACTATGGGGAGAAGGTATAAAGTATCATTGTCATTGTAAATTAGACATGAAGAAGACTAGAGGAAGTTTTGATTGAAAACAATCTAGTTTAGGAGAGTGTCGATTATAGTTGTACTGTAATCTGTAAAGATTACTTTTACAAAAATTTCTCAACTGATAGAATTCAGTTTTTCACATAAGTCAAAATGGTATTGCAGACTGAAAATTCAAATTCTTGAGAATAAAAGAAAGATATATTTTGCTAAATTATCCTTGGCTCTGTACCAGAACTGATCTTGAGCTTTCTAACTTTAGATTCACATATTTCCTATCAACATTATTACTTGTTCTGTTTTGTAAATTATAGTTACAGAAATATCTTTAAGTGATCTCAAGTCTGAGTTATCATACTTCGTGTATATTAATAGTTTAGAAATAAGCTACTACAGGAGTAGGTAATTTAAAACGTTCCAATGCAGGTAACGTGCTGTTGATCATAGTCTCTTGGTGTGTAAATTGGATAAGGCAAGAAATTTGTTGGTTGATTTTGTTTGCCATTCTTTTCCATGTGTCTTGTCACGTTAGTGAAACTGATGGTTTGGGAGAGAAAAAAATAGGCTTCTTTAGCAAGACTCATTGCGGAGCACAGTGCTCAGTTCTTTATATTATTTATAATGGCTCTGGCCTTTAAATTATCAGAAACACATAAATGATGTTTCAGAATAATGCTGTTTGTGAAATTTAAAAAGAATGTGATAATTGAAAAAGGTAGTTTTAAAAAATTGACTACTACTTTCTTTGAAACCATAATGTAACTTGTAACATAGTTAGGAAGCATTTATGTTTTTCTCCAGCCTCATGGTTATTCTGGAAGAGAAAAATTGATCTTTATGGTAATTAGTGACGTCAGAGGTGACATCTGTAGCCCATTGCTGTCCTTTACCAGTACCACTGATTCAGGGCATGTTTATTGAGTGTTTACTAGATACCTGGCACTGTGCTCAGGAAAGTTGGTAAATTCAGGGCATTTGCTGTGTCATAATTTCTGTTAAAAACAAAGTAACTGTAGTTGTGTTGGTGCTGTGATTTTTCTTGCTAACTGAAATGTAAACTTGTAAGATACTCATTGCTAGTGTTCAGTGTTCATCATTCTTAAGAATTCATTTGGTCTAATTAAAGAGAAGGGTATCAATAGTACTGAAGCCAGTCAGCAAATGTACTGACTAATAGAAGTTGTTTGGTATTAGGTATTAATAATTTATTAAGGGTAAATTTTTATAATACCTATCCCTACTATCCCCTTTTATTCTTTAGGCTCTCAAATGGGAAAGGGTGTTACTAAGTTCATCCTGTGCTTCAATCAGCCCTTCTTAATCACTTATTTTAAAAGCTTATTACCTTTTGTGACCTTTATTTTGCCATTTACTAGGGCAGGATTTAAAAATTTTTTTTTCCTTTTTTGGTATAATTAGGGACAATAAGTGTACTACAGTAACTTGGTAAACTAGAAAGGTATGTGTTTTTTGTTTGTTTTTAAATATTTTTTAAATTTAGTTGGCTGCATTGGGTCTTAGGTAGCGGCCTGCGGGACCGTTCCTTGTGGCTCACAGTCTCTAGTTACGGTATGTGCACTTTGGTAGTTGCGGCACTCTGGCTTCGTTGCTCTGCAGCATGTGGGATCTGAGTTCCCCAACCAGGAATCGAACCCATGTCCCCCCATTGCAAGGTGGATTCTTAAATACTGGATCACCTGAGAAGTCCCAGAAATCTGAAAGTTTTAATACTTATCACTGTATAAACCTCGGTGAAAGTGGAAGTGTTAGTCTCTCAGTCATGTCCCACTGTTTCGATCCCACGGACTGTAGCCTACCAGGTCCCTCTGTCAGTGGAATTCTCCAGGCAAGAAGACTGGAGTGGGTTGCTATTCCCATCTCCAGGGGATCTAAACCCAGGGATTGAACTGAGGTCTCCTGCATTGCAGGCAGATTCTTTACTAGGAAAGCCCCCCTGGTGTTATAAGTCTCGGTAAACAGTTGATTAATAATCCCAGAGATAATCATGCCCAAACATATTGCTTACATGTAAATACACTTGTAATCTACATTTCATTTGCAAGTGATATTTGGGTTTCATTTTAAGTGGATAGCATTTTATAAAAAGTAAGTCACAGGGGAGAAATTTAAGAATCCTGTATGTCTTCTGAAAAAAATCTGTAAATTCTGGATTTTCTGTCATTTTGAAATTGCTTTAAAAGAACTTACAGAACTGGGCAGAGTTGGGAAGAGTAGAATCTATGAGTGGTTCCTTTGACCATGGGATGACTGTTGTCTTGAGATTTATGAAAGGCTCTCTGGAGATAATTTTTGAGATAGTCTCAGTGATGGTAAATGTGCATAAACATAGCCTAGCTTTCAGTGTTTTTTTTTTTTTTTTTCCCAGTGTTTTCTGAAGTATGCTTTAATACAAGCTTAGAATGTTGGCAAAGTTGTGCATTTACACGAACAGCCTCCTTGTTTTTATTATATCTCTAGTTTAAAATAAAAGAGAACTCCAGGTGGATGCTAGGGAAGGATCATTCATAAAAGCCCTTTGTTGGAGGATTGCTATGAAATAAGGATTTGAGATTTGAAGTTGAAGGAGAGATTTGTTTGTTTCACTGGCAAAAACAAATGAAACTTAACTCCCTGTATTCTAATATTGCAGAAGAGTGGGATTTTTCTAGCGAAAGTCTGTTGGACTCTTCCAAGAATGCATATCACTTATGTTTCCTTTCATTCGTTGCTTGGACGTGGAAGTTCAGTGATGTTAGAGATAAGGGTGACATTGTCTATCTTATTTATACATAATCCTGTTATGTTCAGTGATTCATCAAAAGGGCCCCAAACTGCTGTTTCTTGGAGTTTGGGCTTCTATAGGGCGTCCATGGGCTTTTCACAAGCTGTAGTCTTCCTCAGTGAGCTATTAGTCTTGGCTATATTTTTGTTGTTGTAGAACTTATAATACAGTATGCTTTTTATTAATGTGATTTTCTTTTTCTCTTTGCAGTGATTATTTATTCAAGTTACTTCTGATTGGCGACTCTGGGGTTGGAAAGTCTTGCCTTCTTCTTAGGTTTGCAGTAAGTTGAAATCAAAAATGATTTTAAAGGAATTAATGCTGTGTATATTTTCTGGGTAGACAAAAGATAAAACTGTTTTATTCAGGATATTCTTCCAGAATTTTATATGTGACGCCTCCAAATACACATTCCCAGTGATATCTAGACTCTTTAAATAGAGGAAATACTGTTGTTCCTAAAAGAAATTCAGGAAAACTGTGGATATAAAGTCAAAGTGTCTGATACTCTCCTTGGAGGTCAAACAATGTTTCATTCCAACATAAATAATGAGTAAGGGAAAAAATGGTAGGTTTGTGTTGAAAATGACTTGATGGAAGACAAATCTTCAAGTAAAACTTTAGTAGAATAAAAAGAAAAAGCAGGGCCTGGTACAGACTATTTATTTTTTTGACAGTGGCGTCGTCGTCATTTAAATTTAGGCTGATAAATAACTTAATAATAACTTTCAACTTAATAAAATGCACGGACTTGTTCATAGTGTTTATGAACTGCCTTCAAATTTAACATGTTTTCCTTCTCACTATCTTGATCATTGCTTCTTAAGATGTGAACCATTGGGGATTATCAAGACCCTCCTGGAGTCCATGAGATCAAAAACTACTTCCTAATAACATGAAATCATTAGTATTTACTGAATAAATAATTACCTAGTAATTGTACTAAGACAAAAGACATTTGCCTTTTTTCACTCTGTTGATCTTTGCCCTGATGGTGCAAAAGCAAGTGCCTTATTAGTCCTATGTTGATCGCAAAGAGTTGGACACGACTGAGCGACTGAACTGGACTGAAGTAATGCTAAGCCCCAGATTATGCTCATAGTCATGGTGTTTACCTCTATTTGCTCATAGGGGAGGAAAAAAATACCATTATCACTTAAGTGTGTCTTTGATGAAACAGGAAAAAATGATTAATTTTTTTCATACTTTTAACAATTGAGGTGTAGTTGATGTTCTGTGTTGATGTTCTGTGTTATATAGCTGTTAGATGTACAATATAGTGATTCACAATTTTTAAAGGTTATATTCCACTTATTGTTATAGGATGTTGGCTATATTCCCTGTGTTGTACAACATGCCCTGGTAACTTTCTGTATTATACATAGTAGTTTGTACCTCTTAATCCCTTACCCCTATTTTGCTTCTCCTCCTTCCCCTCTCCCTGCCAAAAACCACTAATTTGTTCTCAAATCTGTGAGTCTGTTTCTTTTTTTGTTATAGTCATTAGCTTGTGTGTGTTTTTTCTAGAATCCACGTGTAAGTGACACCATACAGTATCTGTCTTTCTCACTCTGACTTAGGTAGCGTAATACCCTCTCAAGTCCATCCATGTTGTCGCAAATGTCGAATTTTTATTTTTCATGCCTGACTAGTATTCCATGGTATGTATATATGTATGTATACATCTCCTTTAGCCATTCATCTGTTGATGGACACTTACTAATTTTTAAAGATTTTGATCCTTGTTGAGTGTTTTTAAATATTCTGTGTGAAAAAATGAGTACACATAAAACAGTTTTACTGAAGACTGGAATGTGTTGGTTGTCTTAAGGGAGAGAAAAGCGTTTGTATAGTTGTTTCCATTATGAGCTAAACTAGCTGCTTTTTTCATTGAACTTTTTTTTTTTAACTTGAAAGAACAACTAACAGGCTACATTTATCTAGAACTGAGTATTGGGTATACATTTTATCAGATGAACAGACTTGTCACTTCAAGGAAAATACCTGATACCATTTGTTGCCTATAATAACTTCAAGCTTTTCAAGGGAAAATTAGAATTTAAAAAAATTTAAAATCCACCACTGCAAGCTTGACAGCATCTCAATACTTAATATTACTTTTCTGATGAGATATTAATAAGTCTCATGTATATTCATTATATATAAAATAATTTGAAAATAAGACCATGTAAGTACCAGAATAAAACCTAGGTGGCTCTTTAATCATATGTAAAAGTATTTTCTAACAGGAAAAAAATCAGGAAAGAACAGACTGTTAAATTTGATTTCATTAAAATTAATGTTGACACATAATGTTAGAAAACAAAAGGTCCTAGCAAAAAGTATTTGGAGGAAGAGGTGATAGGCTCAGTATATAAAGCACATTTGTACACTAATGAGGAAAGGGTATTTGTCCGAATGGAAATAAGAATGAATGCATGAGTCAGCAGTTTACAAAAGGAGAAATACAAATTGCCAGTAAATATGAAAAAATGTTCAGTTTTATTTGTAATTAAAGGGCTTAAAATTTTTTTTTTTGTTTAGCTGCTCAGCTGTGTCCAACTCTTTGTGACCCCATGGACTGTAGCCCACCTGGCTCCTCTGTCCATGGAATTCTCCAGTCCAGAATACTGGAGCGGGTTGCCATTCCCTTCTCCAGAGAATCTGACCAGGGATCGAGCCCAGGTCTCCTGCATTACAGGCTGATTCCTTACTGTCAAAATTAGATAATACTTAGTATTTATTAAAGTGACAAGTATTAAAAAAATTAATTCTTAGTATTAAATCAGTGATCTGGGTAGGTGGAAAGAAGCTAGCATTTCTTGAGGGAAATGGCTGTAGCCTGAGGTATTTGCGCTTCAAAGAAAATCCTTTCCAAGTTCCTACAGACCTAAGTCACAGGTTTTCAGTATTACCTACACAGAATCAGCCAGGAAGCATTTTTAAAATACTGATTCTCAGATCCCTAAAATAGATTCAAGCTGTAAAAAGTATGATTAAGAAATGTATAATAAGCTTTGAGAGCACAGAGGGAAGAATCTCTTTAACTACTGGCCAAGGAATTGGGGAATGTTTGGACAATCACTGTTGCCTGAACTCAAATTTGAAAAACGGATAAAAATTGGCAACTTGCCCACGGGCTAGGGAGCCAGGGGGATAAAGCTTGGGAGTGGGGAGAAAGAGATACTGAAAATTTGGACAGTTGAAATGGCAGGTTCAGTGGCTCAGAGGCACGCAAGTAAGGGTTATTTAGGGGTATATAAGAATTCTGTTAATAATAGCATTTATAAGTTTTTCTAACAAAGCACCTGCCATGTTCTAGTGCTGAATGTTCTCTATCCATTTTCTATAGTACGTGATAACTTACTTGACAATTTAAATTTAAAAAATGAATATCTAATAATGATGAGTATTTTGTCAAATTGCATTCAATGCTTCAAAAATATCCTTTTACCCAGTGATTGTTTATACCGAAATGTGAATATATGTGGAGGATAAGTCAACATAGCTGTCTCTCGCCACTTGGAACTCTGATCACACTTTACAGTTGTCTTTAGCCATCTTTGTCTCAGTGTCATGTACACATCTGATTCAGCATTATCAAGACTTGCCCACACTCGTTTCATGTTGTCCTTTTTCTCCTTTTGTTGGAGTGCTACAAATAAAAATCCCAAATGTGTCATTTCCCCTTGCATACTGTTATTTAATACAGGGTTTCCCTGATCTCACATGGTAAAGAATCTGCCTGCAGTGCAGGGGATCTGAGTTCGATCCCTAGGTTGGGAAGATCCCCTGAAGAAGGAAATGGCAACCCACTCCAGTATTCTTGCCTGGAGAATCCCGTGGACAGAGGAGTCTGGCAGGCTACAGTCCTTGGCATTGCAGAGTCAGACATGACTGAGTGACACTCATACACTATCATATAAAAAACATTTGTTGACTTACAAAATAAATGTTCTTGGTTATCTTAAGAAGTGTGGTGTTAGTTTGAATCACAATTCAAAACATGGTTCACACAGACTTATTGATGTAGGGAACAGACTTGTGGTTGCCAGCGGTGGGGAGGGGAGGATGGAGAGAGATGGGAGTGGGAGTTTGGGGTTAGCAAATGCAAACTTTTATATATAGAATGGAAAAATAAGGTCCTACTGTATAGCACAGGGAACTATTGAGTTTCCTGTGATAAACCATAATGGAAAAGAATATGAAAAAATGTCTATATATGTATAACTGAATCACTTTGCTCTATAGCAGAAATTAACAACATTGTAAAGCAACCAGACTTCAATTTTTTTAAAAACCCATGGTTCATACTTTCATTTCGTTGTTTTGCTGCTTAGTCTTTTAGAGTTTTTCCAACTTCCCACTTCCCACCTCCTCCTTTTTTATTTATGTATTTTTCATGTCACTTTCTTTTTGCAGAAACTGGGGCAGTTGTCCTATAAATTGTCCAGCATTTTAGGTTTGTCAGTTTGCTTCTCTGTGGTGTCTTTAAACTTGTCGCTCCTGATTTCCTGTTTCTGTAATTGGAAGTAAGCCCCAGAGCAGTGCTTTATATATCATTATGGTAGTTACTAGGCCCTTGCGATTATTTAAATTTAAATAAAATTGAATGGAATAAAAAATTCAGTTCCTTGTTCTCACTAGCCACATGGAGCTACTGGCTACTGTATTGACAATCACAGTCTATAGAACTTTTCTGTCATCAAAGAAAGTTCTTTTTAACAGTGCTACTCTTAATAGATTTAGGCTTGATTGAGCCTAAATCCATTTTTGTTAGCAGAATACTTCCTGGGCGGTGCTTTATGCCTGATAATTGTACAGTGGGGTTACATGGTGAAAGTGTGATCTCTCCATTTACATATATTTTCACTTAAAGAAAAAAAACTGAATTTTGTTTTCATTATGAGTAAAATAATTGTAATAGGTACTTAGGGAAAAAACAGGTGTAATTTTAAAAGTTTAGCCTTGGGTTAAACATTGTTCACACAAAAACTTGTACACAGATGTCCATAGCAGCACTATTGATAAAATAGCTAAAATGTAGAAACCCCCCAGATGTCCATGAACTGATAAACAAAATGTAGGATATCCATACAGTGTGCTGTTTTTCAGCCATGAAAAGGAATGAGGTACTGACTCATGCTGTAACATGGCGGGGGCTTCCCTGGTGGCTCAGTGGTAAAGAATCTGCCAGTGCAGGAGAGACAGGTTCGATCCCTGGTCCAGGAAGATCCCACATGCTGTGGAGCAACTAAGCCTGTGCGCCACAAGTACTGAGCCTGTGTTCCGCAACAAGAGAAGCCTCTGCAAAGAGAATACCCTCATGCACTTCAACTAGAGGATAGCCTCCACTCACCACAACCAGAGAAAAACCAGACCCAGCACAGCCAAAAATAAAATAAAGTGTGTGTGTGTGTGTGTGTGTGTGTGTGTAAAACAAAAAAGGCTGAACCTTGAAAAGTTTATGCTGAGTGAAAGAAGCCGAACACAGAAGGTCACATTATATGATTCCATTCATGTGAGGTGACCAAAACAGACAAATCTGTGGAAACATAAAGTAGATTAGTAGTTTCCAGAGTCTAGGGGGAGAGGAAGAAATCTGACTGCTGCTGGGTATAGGGTTTTCTTTTGGAGTGAAGAAAATGTTTTGGAATTAAAATAGTTGTGATGGTTGCACAGCTTTCTGAATATACTAAAAACCACTGAATTATGTATTTTGAAGGGGTGAATTTTATGTAAGTGAATTATATGTCAATTTTAAAAGTGATATCTAGGAAATAAAATTGACTTATGAAAGAATTTCGGGAGAGGGACATGATCATAGGTTTGTGTTGAATAAACTGAATAACCAGTGGGGGTGGAGGAACAAGAATTCTGCTGATTAGCAAATTAGAAAAATCATTTGTAATCATTCAAAATATAAAACCTTCTCTGTATGATACATATAAAGAATTTGCCAAGATATGATTGGAAAACTAAAGAATAGCTATTGGAAAAAAGCCATTTTTAAGTAGCACTTTGTCTTCAGAATGTGAACTGAGTGCAGGAACAGGATGGAGTGGCTGTTCTCAGACTGTTATGTCTTACGAATTTTATCAGCTTTCTAGATAAAAGTTAACATATTTCTTTCTTACTCTATTGAACATTCATTTTAATTGTTAACTTTTTTCCCTTTAGGATGATACATATACAGAAAGCTACATCAGCACAATTGGTGTGGATTTCAAAATAAGAACTATAGAATTAGATGGGAAAACAATCAAACTTCAAATAGTAAGTAATTTTTGGACTAGAAATTTTTTGGAAATTATTTTGGTAAATTTAGAATGTCTTTGTTATTTGTAATATGTTAAAATGAAAGTATCTTAGGAATCATTCATCTGTGACAGAATGGTAGAGTAAGAATTGTTTAGATTGAAAGTGATTTAAGATTACCTCCTTCATTGAGTTTTCTGTTCATAGAGTTGAGAAATACATGTTTTAAGTCAAACCTGGTCCCAGTTCTTTTTCTTGCGCTTTTATCAGGTCTAAGGGGTCTAAGTTGATGTTTGTTTACTTCGTCTTATAGAAGAAGTATATTGAGCAGTTTTCATGTCTTTTATTGTGCTGAATACTCTGGATCCAGGAAATACCTAGGAGAGGTTCTTCATATTTGTTTTAGTTGAGTATTTATTAGATAGTATGTTCCAACTCTGTAGAAATGTAGAATTTTATTGGAAGGGAATTTAGCTTTTCTTACATATTTTACGGCTCAGAAAATGGATGCTAAGAGATTTAATGACTTGCCTACCATTACTGGCAGAACCATATGACCCATAGCTCTCTGTTTTCAGTATATTGTGTTCCTGTGCCATCCTCACTCCCTTACCCATCCTTAAAACCCCAACCCTGAATTAAAAATAGGCAGTTGTAGTAGAAACTTAATATAGGTCTGGGGACTACCAGGAGGGACATACCTTTGGTCTTTAAAAAAAAAAAAAGAATCTCGGTTATCTTTTAGAATTGGCTCTTAGTATGAGGTAACATAGAAAACAAGTGACTTCTCTTTTTTATGGAATTGATAACACTCTGAACTGGAAGGAGTTCTGAATTGGAGTCAGAAAACTTGGGTTGGTTGTGTTCTTTCTGCTGTTTATTAGTTGGAGAGTCATGGGTTTAACTTAACTTCAGCCTTTTTCCTGAGACTCAGTTTCTTACCTCTAAAATGAGTGTGATGATAGTTGACTTACTAATAGGGAGTTGTGAGAACCAAATCTATAGTTCTGTGTATGTATGTATGTTAATCTGTGTAAAAACCCTTTGCAGTTGCCTAGTGAAGTAAATGCCACTCAGTCGTGTCCGACTCTTTGCGACCGCATGGACTGTAGCCTACCAGGTTCCTCCGTCCATGGGATTTTCCAGGCAAGAATACTGGAGTGGGGTGCCATTTCCTTCTCCAGGAGATCTTTCCAACCTAGGGATCGAACCCAGGTCTCCCGCATTGTAGGCAGACGCTTTACCACCTGAGCCACCAGGGAAGTCCTACATCTGCAGTTGCCTAATCAAAATTAACTTCTGTTGGCAGCCCGCCATTTAGATTGGTCTTATCACAACCTGTCATTCCTTCCTGGAAGCATGTTTTCAGAGCCGTTTACAATTTGGGTTACTCCTGTGTAAGTGCCACGTACTAAAATATGATTCCTGAAATCAAAGACAAGATAGTATCTAGCCAGTGTGGACTACATGGGGTAAATTCTCTATTGATTTGGTCTCTGAATTTCTATTTTTTCCTCTCAGACTTTAGGGACTCTTGCCATTTTCTCATCATTGGCCCACACAAGGACAGAAAGAAAGCCTGAGTTTACTACATTTGCTATCTCAATAACTATTTTACCTACTAGTTGGGGTCTTACGGTTTTGCTTTGTTTTTTGTTTAAGTCTTATATTTTGTGACTAGGGCGTTAAAAATCTAAATGCAAGATTTTACTTTTAACCCTGCTACATTTCACTTTGCCTGGCTTGAATTACCCATTCATGTTTTCCAGGTCTTTAAAAAAAATGATTGGGCTTATCTATATTTTAATTATTTTTTCTGCTTTTCCTGCTCAAATGTGCCATCAGGGTCTTTATCACAGTTGGTGATTACAAAATATTCAGCACTGCAGGGCATGTATGGAGTCTAGTCCCATGAAAGGCCTCCTTCTGTGACTTGATTCATTCACAAAGCTTTATGGAAATGCTCACATTACACAGGCATTCAGATACATTCAAGGTTGCAGGGAGAGATGAAACATAGCCCCATAGGAGAGAGACAGTGGGAGAGACACAGCAGGGAAAATCAGTTTACCTCGTGATTATGAGGGGTCATGTACATAAAGGGTGGTCAGTTACAGAGGGAAGGTACTGTTAGGATGTAGAGTCAGAGTTTTCAGAGTGGCAAGAAGATAGCAGAAATTTCACTCTTTGGATGCCGTTGCTTAGCTACAATTTTTTAACGTGTATTCAGAAATAGTTTCTTCCTGTTCTTGTCCTATCCTTGTGAAAGGGGTTAGTGGTGGTGAAGAGAAGGGAACTAACATTTTATTGAGTAGCTACTATAATGAGGTATTGTGCTACTGCTGCTGCTAAGTCGCCTCAGTCCTGTCCGACTCTGTGCCACCCCAGAGACAGCAGCCCACCAGGCTCCCCTGTCCCTGGGATTCTCCAGGCAAGAACACTGGAGTGGGTTGCCATTTCCTTCTGCAATGCATGAAAGTGAAAAGTGAAAGTGAAGTCACTGAGTCATGTCCGGCTCCTAGTGACCCCCTGGACTGCAGCCTACCAGGCTCCTCTGTCCTACCAGGCTCCTCCATCCATGGGATTTTCCAGGCAAGAGTACTGGAGTGGGTTGCCATTATTGTGCTAGGCATTTTGTAAATATTCTTTCATTTAAACTTAGCAGTTTTATAAAGTAGTGATATCTGGAATTTATGGATGAAGAAACTGTCATAACCAGGAACTAAATTTAATGTTTTGAAGTCAAATTGACTTTACTCCAGAGATCCTGCTTCTCCAAGGGTATCCGGAAAGACTTGAGGCTCCTTACTGATGGTTTTCTGACTCTAATAGGCTAGTACTTTGGATGAAAAAAGTAGCTTTTGCTTGTTTTAGAGGAACAATTGTTAACATTACTTTATTACTTCATTATTATTTTTCCCCCTTGGAGTATGTTAAAGTGGTTATTGACATGATATTTCACTACAAAAATACTAATTATGCATCTATTTTACTATGTAACCACCATTACCACCTCTAACAAAACTGACACTAATGCCTTTAAAAAATTCTTTTTTTAACTTTCTGTTTTGGAGTATAGCCAATTAACAGTGTTGTGGTAGTTTCAAGTGGACAGCAAAAGGAGTCAGCCATACATACATATGTACCCATTCTCTGCCAGACTCCCCTCCCATTCAGGCTGCCACATAGCACTGAGCAGAGTTCCATGTGCTATACAGTAGGTCCTTACTGGTTATCCATTTTTAATACGGCAGTGATACTAATGCCTTAATGTTATCTAATATTCAGTCTGTATTTAAATTTCCCCAAAATTGCAGCTTATTTTTAACAGCTCTGTTGGCTGGGTCTTAAAAAAGGAAGTGATTTCACTCAGTGCTCCTGAATTTTTTTTTTTTTTGGCCATTTAGGACACTAGTGGGGATCAATGTCAAGTTCACATATATATTCCAGAACTTTTACTTCTTCCCATGAAAGGCTGTTTCATCATAATCTCCACTTGTATTAGGCTACAAGTCTGTTTTTTGTTTTTTTAATTGTTAACTATTAAGTAACTGTTCGGTTATTTCCCCATCAATCAACTATTTTAGTGTGGGGTGTGCTAAGGTGCTTCCATCTGTCTGACTCTGTGTGACCCTACGGACTAGAGCCTGCCAGGCTTCTTTGTCCATGGGATTCTCAGGCAAGAATACTGGCGTGGGTTGACATTTCCTCCTCCAGGGGACAGGACTGAGGGATCTAGCCTGCGTCTCTTATATCTCTTTGCCACTAGTGCCAGCTGGGAAGCCCGTTAGTGGGGCAGGTAGCTTTTCTAAAACAACATTCTTCTAAAAAAAAGAAAGGTCATTATTTACTAGCAATTGAAACAAAATTCTCATTGCCCTTGTTAAAATCATGGTTTTTAAAAGGAGTTTACCTGATATTTTTCAATAGTTTTAACTGCAAACTTTAATGTGGCAGTGTATTTGTTTCCAGTGTTGGAACCTAAATGGTTGAAGTGTGGTAAATTGCTCTTAAAATGAATCTTATAAAAGTATTTGGAATCATCTTCCTTACATTGTTTTCCCTAGGATTAAAATAATTGTTCCTTAGATGGCTAAAGTGCTGTCTTGACTGGTAGTTATCTGAATTCGGTCCTTTCAGTGTTTGCCATGATGATAAAATGTGCTAGCAACAGACTTTGTGTTACGTTTGATGAGAGTTGTAATGTGTTAACAGGGGCACTAGAACAGTAGATTTGCCAGTATCAAGTCAGCCCATCTTTGCATTCATAGTGTAAGCTTGGCACAGTGCTAAAGGCTATTGAATATATGAAAAGTATGACGTAGTTGCTGATCGGCTTATAATTAGAATATTGGTAGCATTAACTGCAAGCTAAATTAGACACTGCCTTCTTTTTTGAACCTTCAGATATTTGGCAGTTTCTTTGTGATTTAGTAGTGTGAACACAGAGAGCTAATGTTCCCATAGCAAATCCTGGTAATCCACAACTACGTAAACTAAACTGTTCCCCCTCCTTGCTGCCTTTTCCCCAACTCTTGTTTTAATGGAATTGCTTGGATTTCTTGATTGTTTTCTGATAGTGGGACACAGCAGGCCAAGAAAGATTTCGAACAATCACCTCCAGTTACTACAGAGGAGCCCATGGCATCATAGTTGTGTATGATGTGACAGATCAGGTAAGCTCCGGAGAAGACTGCGCTACACTGACAGTGCAGCGAGTTAGTGTCTGAGTAAATGTCACTCTGCTTACTCTGCACACAAGCAATGAGCATTATTTATGTAGCAGACTTTATCCACCCCGAATGAAGTGAACGATACAAAGACACACGTCAAACCAGTTATCTTTTAAGAACAGGTACAGTGTTATATTTTCTCCCCTACATCATTTGAATAAACTGGTCAACCAAAATTTCCTATTTTCCTTTAGTAAACAGAAAACTTAGTAATTGGATTTACATTTGCTTTCAAGGGACCCAAATTATATTTATTATCAGTTAAATCATTTTGTCAAGGGTTTGTAGGGAACTGGGATTGTTTGGCTCCTATTGTGTCCTTGGTGATAGGTGTTAACAGAAATTTGCCCGGTAATTAGACCTGTTGGACTTGCCAGGAGTAAGATTAAGGGTCTCTGCCTGTGGCGTGTGTGATTCAGAAATAGGGATGAGCTTTGAGGAACATTCTAAGACGACAGTGAAAATCTAAAGATAAGCTTGTTGAAAGAAGGTAGGGGGATGTGAAGAATAGTGTAAGAATGGTTCAAAGGCAGTAATTGTTTTTTTGATCAGAAAGTTAGAAAATTCAGGGTCCTTTTGCCTGCCAAGGATTGAAAGATGAACTTTGAAAATTACAGTGTGTAATTCTTGTAGTAAATGTTCAATCTCCAGTCAAATATGAAATCAGAGCTAATTAGGAGATAACTAGAATTATAAACTTTAGATTCAGCACCATTAGGAGTACTATTTGATAAAACATGAAGAAATCATTGCTAGTTAATAAATCTCAAGTCATTTCCTTGTAATATTTAAAGTGGAAAATTTCCTCCCTTAAATATGACTGTGGAAAACAAGTATCTTTACACTGGACCCATTTATAACATTGGACATCTCTAGTAGTTAACAGTTAGGCTACCTTATTCATAAGCCAGAATTTTGACACATTTCAAAAACTACGTTTTGTTGTGCATATAAATAGCATATTCCAAAACAATGGGATTTGCCTGAGCTATAGTTTGAGCTGTATTTCCTTCTCAAATAAGGCATTATCATCCTCAAGCTTTCAAATTCTGTATTCTTATTCATATAAGTATGTATCGAAATGTCAGTTCACATCTTTCCCAGCATTAAGAGTTCTTTTTTAATAGCTATTATCGTCTCACTAGCTCTTCTTAGGGCAGACACTTCTGTTTATCACTTGCTTCATTAGAATAGTTATGTTCAGAACTATATTATCACTCTTTAAATTGTCTTTTTAGGAGTCCTTCAATAATGTTAAACAGTGGCTGCAGGAAATAGATCGTTATGCCAGTGAAAATGTCAACAAGTTGTTGGTAGGGAACAAATGTGATCTGACCACAAAGAAAGTAGTAGACTACACCACAGCAAAGGTATGTTTAAAGTTTGACTTTCAGACTGAATTGGAAGGTGCTGAATTTGAATTATATATGGGTATGGAGTCACACAGTGGCTGCAACCACCTTAGCTTTTATTGTTAGTTTCCCAACAAAGGATTGAACCCATGCCCCCATATATTGGAAGCACGGAGTCTTCACCACTGGACTGCCAGGGAAGTCCCACCTTAACTTCTAAAATACATGCACTAGAAACTTTGACAGTGATAATTCGTGCATTGTCTTTTATCTGAGTTCAGTAAACTTAGTCATTCATCATTCCTTATTTCAGATGGTGAAAAAGATTTTTCAATTAATTTTGCCTTACATATTCTCTTAGGAATTTGCTGATTCCCTTGGAATTCCATTTTTGGAAACCAGTGCTAAGAATGCAACGAATGTAGAACAGTCTTTCATGACGATGGCAGCTGAGATTAAAAAGCGAATGGGTCCTGGAGCAACAGCTGGTGGTGCCGAGAAGTCCAATGTTAAAATTCAGAGCACTCCGGTCAAGCAGTCAGGTGGAGGTTGCTGCTAAAATTTGCCTCCGTCCTTTTCTCACAGCAATGAATTTGCAATCTGAACCCAAGTGAAAAAAAACAAAATTGCCTGAATTGTACTGTATGTAGCTGCACTACAACAGATTCTTACCGTCTCCACAAAGGTCAGAGATTGTAAATGGTCAATACTGACTTTTTTTTTATTCCCTTGACTCAAGACAGCTAACTTCATTTTCAGAACTGTTTTAAACCTTTGTGTGCTGGTTTATAAAATAATGTGTGTAATCCTTGTTGCTTTCCTGATATCAGACTGTTTCCCGTGGTTGGTTAGAATATATTTTGTTTTGATGTTTATATTGGCATGTTTAGATGTCAGGTTTAGTCTTCTGAAGATGAAGTTCAGCCATTTTGTATCAAACAGCACAACCAGTGTCTGTCACTTTCCATGCATAAAGTTTAGTGAGATGTTATATGTAAGATCTGATTTGCTAGTTCTTCCTTGTAGAGTTATAAACGGAAAGATTACACTATCTGATTAATAGTTTCTTCATACTCTGCATATAATTTGTGGCTGCAGAATATTGTAATTTGTTGCACACTATGTAACAAAACAACTGAAGATATGTTTAATAAATATTGTACTTACTGGAAGTAATATCAAACTGTATGGTGATAAGTATTGTTTTAATTCTTATGGCTAAAGGGAAATAGAGCCTTGCATTATACTCAAAACAGCCATTTGTGTGTGCAACCAGGGCATTGTAGACCTATCTTAGAGCAGCATCCAATATGCTTTCCAGATAATATACCCAGTAAATGACCTAGGGAGGCTTGTGTGCTGCACAGGGATTTAACCAAGCTTAGTGGTTCAGGGAGATTAAACTGTATGAAAATAAGTTTTAGAATGTATGCTACCTAGCCTATTATCTCTGATCCTTCTCTAGAACCATTTGAAATGGCTTCATTGATCAACATTTGATTCTTCTGTGGTAGAGGTGGAAAATACCTTTCCTTAATTGGCAGACTAACACGTGTGCTTATATTGTTTCTTCCATGTTTGGAGTCAGATGTCAGCTGTTTTATTCTCCGCAATTGTATACCTTAGGTTGGAGATGAGTTAAAACATTGAAGTAGGAAGCAGGAAATTTACTATTTGCCCTAATTTTAGAAAATATGTCCCTTAAAATTAGCTGAAAACATGAATGCTGGGTGGGAGTAGTAAATGAGAAATATTTATTTCAGTTGAATTTTGCACATGTGAAAAATTTGTTTGGTTAAAGATCCTAGGGTTTGTTTTTATTGTGGGGGAACAAAAATCTTTTGCCAGCTCTGGCATTTCACGGTGGTAGAAGTCAAAGATTGTTTCCTTCGGGTTGAAATAGTAACCAAAATATTCTTTACTTAGGGGCGTGGGATGTGGCTGTTGGCTACACATTTTATGGTGGGGTCTTTAATTCAGTGATAAAATTTAAACTAAAAACAAGCCAAAAATTATAGGTTTCTTTATTTTCACTAAACAGGCAATTGAAATACATGGTACAAAAATAAGTGGTAAGATTATTGTAAAATGAAATGGACAGAATAAATATTCAATTTAATTTTCCATCTATGAGAATTTCACAATAAAATCACAGTTTACTTTGTATTATAGATGTGCTTGTTGGGTCTATTCATCTTCACATAAGGCAACTGAAAAACTCCTCAAGCTACCAATAGTCGATTTGGGTGAATTTTTTTAAATGCTTCAAAAGGTTTTTTTTTGCCTTATCAATACAGTACAAACAAATAATTTAGAAACATTTTTAAAGTAGATGATACAAATTTCAGACAATGTAATGCTCTCTTGTTTTACACAAGCAAGTTGTTCAAACTGTCAGCTTTTTCTTGGTGAGTCAGCAAAAAAATTATGTGAATTTGAGGTGTAAGCATATTTACATATTTATTTTTGAAAATTCTAGTGTTCTTTTCCATGTGGTAGTCAAGACTGGGACAAGATGTTTCAGCATGCTTCACTACTCGCTTAATAAATGCAGTTTGGGGGGAAAATACTCCCATTCCTACCCCCATTTTCAAGTACAAATATTTCAAGCTACATTATGGGCTTTTAATAATCCATTCACTCAGTAAAGGGAATTATTGCTTGCTGTATTTTGTAAGTGGTTGCTATGAATTAGCTCCCATGTTCTAAACCTAAGCAGTCAGTGTCTGGAAATCCTTGCAGAATGATGGCCATTCTGGTCTAAGCAATGACTTTTTTTGACTTTGGACCAAAATTACCTTTAGCATGTGTGTTGTCATTGCAGCATGTTTCACATCTGCCCTTGTGTTCCCATTTAAGCTTCAAAATAGCATTGTACTGACATGGTCTATTTGCAGATGAGCTTAAGCCATGGAGCTGCAACGAGAACCCAGGTTTTGAAACTGCCAGTCTAGCTCCCAGTACTGCCACTTTCCTGTGGACTTAAGTTCTACTACTTTAAGGGGACTACTAGGGAATTATACTACAGGTAAACTTGGGGTTTTGTAACTACATGATGAGTCACTGTGAGCCACTGCTGTCCTTAAGGCTTATGTGTACCACAGAGCACTGGCCAGCTGGGCCGCTAGAAGCAAACCTGGCCGTGTTTGCTCACGAAATGCTGCTGGCAGCATCTGCCTAGTCAGAAACGATTTCCGCTTGAGTTTTAAGGGAGGTCTTAAACCTATAGCACTGCCGAAGATACCATTAATAGCTGTGCTGATACTCTTCAGTGACATTCATGAGTAGGTCCAGAGTAGGCAAAGGAAGTGAACAAAAATATCTTTAGATCATTGCTTTGTAAAAGGAATAGTTTACAAAATAGGGTACTCTGAAATAAAATAGTCTGAAAATTTCCGTCGGCTGAAGCTAATTATTAGATCGAATGGCACTTCCAGCATTCAACTACTATAAAATACCATTGGTCACTTTGAAGATGACAACCCTATAGAAACAGTTTTTTTGCTAACTAGTTAAGGCATTTTCATGCCTAGCAAAATGTCAGTAAATAAATGGGTTTAACTCCCAAGGGCTTATCCTGTAATACACTCATTGGAAAGGCATGTACCAATTTATAGTCACATCAAGAGAAGGTGAAATAAGAACAGAGGCTTTTAGATATGCCTTCTTTGCCAATTAAGGCCTTTAAGACTATTTTACATATATAATAATCTGCTAGGAAGGTGTTTTGTCTTTTTAAATCTATGTCCAGAACCAAGATTAAAACTGAGACAGTAGAATCAAAATTATGCCTTTAAGCATTTTGATAAATACTAGAATGGCAGAGGCATTTGAAATACTCCACTTTATATAACTGTTACTGAATTTTATAGTTTCCCTTTAGAATTAAAATCTTTAAACATTAAAACTTATTAACAGCTTATTTTCCAGTTTAAACTCTTGAGGATTTTGGTTCAGAGATGGATGAGATGGTGTTAAGTTGCTCAGCTTTAAGTTCTAAACTTCTCTTAAAGAGGATAATTTTCTATTTAGTATTTTATTCTGAGGGATATCAGAAGACTGCTTTATGAGAGTAACTGTTCCAATGTTACCTGGTCTGGGTTCAGGTGATTTGTCCATTTCTTTATAAATGAAAGTTATCTTCCTTTCTTAAGCACCCTCCATCAAGTGAGAACCTAGAGTTTGAGAAAGGATTTTGACTTTCCTGAAGTGTTTACCACATATTTGAGTGCGGAGAACCCTTTCCTCAGGTCGTAGCTTACTGGAATACAAGTAAACAGGGAAAGTGCTTTCCGCCTTCCGTGTACATTCACAGCCCAATAAAACATTTTTAAAGCACTTGTTTTTTGCAGAATGTGTGGTTACCAGCAATGGCCAATCATTTTACTTTAAAAAGCTACAGAGCTGGCTTTAAATGGTTGCTCCTTGGCCCCCCCGCCCAAGGTATTCACATGTCAGCTCCCAAAGCAACAAAGAAATCCCTTTGCCCCTCACCATGAACAGCCTTCACTTCTATAGCTATTTAACCAGGCTGTGTGAGCCTATCCATGCCCTTCTGACTCTTCACAGGGAGGAGTGGAGGATGCCTCCTCCTGGAGGTACCCTGAAGGCAGGTCATTAGTGGGCTCAATGGCAGCTTCTTAAGCCCCTATCACATTCTCCTTTAAAATGTTAGGCAGGCAGATGGAGCCCTGAGCACTTAAGATGATAAAAGGTATCTTAGCAGCTCAAAATAATTTGCAGAGGTTCTATTTGTTCAAAACTTTCTATTAATTTGGAGAGTTTGAGTGTCTTCTACATTCTTCAAAGAGTGATTTATAAGCTTAGTCATGTCTCTTGGATCCTCTTGTATGTCTGAGAATACCAAGTACTGGGTACCTTCTTTCTCATACCAGCTTTCTTTAAATGATCTCCGTACATGGACTAGTTTAGGAGTTCCATCTCCTCTTTTTAACTGGACGGAGGGAGAGGAAATCCTGTAAGCCTCATTCGCATTATTTTATCAACAACTGCAAAGCTACATGCTCTTTGTAGAGAAGCACCAAAGGAAAACCTTAACTGGAAAGAACTCATTTAAATAAAAACAGTAACTCAACAGCCCTTACTTTCAGGGAAGAGAAAGGCATTTTAAAGCTAGCACAATAGAGTCACATTTCCCCCTTGGTTTCAATATTAAATGGCTCTCACAAGGACTTCCGAAAGTTTCCCAATAGCCACATTTTGACTGACAGATTATTACATCTCATCCAGAGAAGATGCCTAAAGAGAAAGAGAAGCATGTTACAGGCAGAATGCTGCGGGGGAAGTGACATGGCAATCATCTGCATTCATTTTAGAATTAAAATGACTATCTAGATTTATTTAATGCAAATACAGGGACTCCCTGGCTCCTGACATACCTGGATTTACCCCTTACCTTCGTTTATCTACAGTGAATTCTCTCCCAGGAAATCTGAGTTAAACGCCAGATTTCGGCTGTAGAAGTTTCAGAAGAAGCGTGCTCGTTGTGGCGGCATATGGTAGCCCCACCGTGGGCAGCAGTCCCTCTTTGCTCCCAGCTTCTGTTGCTATCTGTGACATCTCCAAGGCCTGGTGCTCCCATCTATCCATCCCCTGGCCCTTTTTTGGAGCGGAATGGTGTGTGACGCTTACAGAGAGCGTTTTCAGGAAAAGAAGGTGTGGGGAGTTGTAACTCAGGATCCCTGTGGCTACCTGGCACTGTCAGGAGCTGCT
The DNA here is from genome assembly GCF_042477335.2 of Ovis canadensis. Classification (NCBI taxonomy): domain Eukaryota; kingdom Metazoa; phylum Chordata; class Mammalia; order Artiodactyla; family Bovidae; genus Ovis; species Ovis canadensis. The sequence continues at coordinate 43,316,886 of NC_091247.1, forward strand.
TACAGATGGAGCACCACAAGAGCTGGGTGGGAAGACCCTACAGGATAGAGGCAGCCTGTACCAGAGAAGTACATGTGCAGACATAAGAAAGTTGGTACAGGTAAATTCCAGTCGTTTCCATGGGTGGGGAGGGGTGGCACGTCGGCCATTTAAGATGGAAGCACAGAGCACCCTGGTCCTCAGCAGGCACAAGGCTGAAAGTGAGCAATGGAACGTGCTGCTTTCATCATCACAGAAAGCGTCCCCCGCCCCACTTCCTGGCAATGGCAGCTCAGTTCCAGGGGCTTCTCCCAGCCTCTCATTTGTTTCAGTAGCTTTTCTAGTTGAAGCAGCTTCTAAGAAACAGCCAACTATTACAGCAGAAACTCTGTTCCAGAATCAGGCACTGGGGTCTGAGGACAAATTTTCTCCTCTGGGGTTGCTCTACTTACCAGGCTAATCCCCTTCACACCGGCGCTCCTGTGTGCCGTTGGCGTGCTGTCAGGGGTGAGGCTGCAGCCGGCCAGTGTGTCTAGGGAGGCCAAGATGGTGTCGTACAGGTGATCCGCGTGCCTCTCCAGCGCGCTGGGCTGCCTAGAGATCCTGCCCAGGACATCCTTTAACACTAACAAATGAGTTTTAAAGCAGTAAGGCCAAAGAGACAACACAAGTGTACCTTCAAGGAACATACCAGGGTATAGCAGAAAGCAGGAACATGGCCAGTTTCACAATGTCCACTTAGAAAAAAATACTCCCCTGGACTGAACTGCACTGCAGACTGAATTGCAGTGCGGAATCTATGTTGTTAACTTGTGATTGATGCTGAATTGTTTCACTGGCTCCACTCTGTGGAGTTACACAATTCACAAAAATGCACGAGACATGGTTGTCTGATGACTGGTATTATCTGACTTTTAGAGATAAGACCCCTGGCTCACACCCAGATCCTGTGGGGCTGAAGCCTGAAATGAAAACAGCAGGCCACCATGAGGACTCTGGGTCCTGCTGCCAGATCCTGTCAGCTTCTGTTGGCTGTGGGACTGTCATTTAGCACATATATGGGTGATATGGTAACGTAACATGGGATCGCTTGTGAACCCTTTTTGGTGGGTCCTAAATAGACTTCAAGAGAAAATTACCTCAAAGTAGGCTAACACAAGATGGTTCATGAGGCCAAGATTCTAACCTCTATAGCCCAAGTATTTGAGGAAGGGAGGGGCCAGGTTCAGAGTGCATCACACACAGCAGGCTTTTCTTTTAAAAACTTCAACTTCCTTTGTTAAACACAAAGGCTGCTTTTGCTTCCTGTGCCTTTTATCAGCTGTGTTCACCCTCTCCCTAATTTCCTGCCACAGCTGCAACATCTGTGAGCAGAGGAAGGGAAAGGGGAAGCTGTGTTCTCCGCAGAGGATGCTGACGGATGGGTGGAAGGAGGAACAGGCTGTGGAGGTCAGCCCCTAGGGAAGCGACAGCGGTGCAGCAGCATCAGGGCGAAGTGCTGACCGACACCTGAGAACGGCCAGCAGGGCAGGCTGAGGAGCGCAGCCAGGGCACGGCACAGCTCACCTGCAAGGGCGAGGGGTGGTTCTCTCCTCCAAGTTCACCAGTCATGTGAACAGTCCTGTGTGGGGTCAGTGGAATTCAGGGGGCCTTTGTTTTTTGAACTTTTATTTTAAAATGTTAGAACATCTGGTTGGGGCCAAACAAAAGGAGAGCTGGAACAGTGATGAAATTCTCTTTCCCAGTTGAGACTTCGATGTTTTCATTGAATACATGCATACAGGGGCCTGGTTCAGCTCGATGTCAATAGGTTCTAGTCGTCTGATCTAGGATAATGAGGAGTTAGGGCGTAAGGCAGGACTGTTACTTCATGCACCAAGGTGACCAGGTCAAAATGTAGTGAAAACTTGCCAGATGACCAAAGGAAAACCCGTTAGCTGGAGGCTGAGATGAACACATTTGGAAGGAATTAACTTGATTGACCTGTCCCTCAGGTTTTGCCTGTGGCTGAGGATGAAAGCGGGCTCTGAGGAAGTTTGTGGGGACTGGGGTGTCTATGCTCGGGCTCCACTGACTCTGACAATGTGATCTGGAGGGAAGAGTTGTGCGCCTAGCTGAAGACCCTGTGGATGTCTAGGGGAACCTGTGGTTTTCACAGATTAGTCCAAACAGAGAACTGGGAGGGGCATGGTGTCCATCTGAATGAGTCTGGATACAGATCTGAAAACCACAAAATATCCCAAAGCATCTTTTTTTTTTTTTTTTGGCCATGCACAGCTTGTGGGATATTAGTTCGTCAATCAGAGATTGAACCTGGGCACACAGCAGTGAGCGCGCCAGCTCTTCCTCTCTGGACCACCAGAGAGTTCCCTAAAAAAAAGTCTCTTATTTAGGCAGTAAAATACCTCTATACTCCTTTGGAGAGAAGAGCAAAGTGGGACATCATTACCGATTAAGTACTGAGAAGTACTACTGAGTCGATTTTTAAATGAAGGTCCAAGAACAACTCGTAGCTTTTAAGAAGCCCACTGTTAACATGTGGCCTCCAGGAAACTTCCTGGCACTGAGGTCTTTATGCTGCTGTGTGTGTGTGGAGGTGCAGGAGCCTGAGTCGGGAATTAGCACACAGGGACTGGAGCCCAGCGGCCCCATGCAGATCCACCGCTCTGTGAAGTGAGTATCAACTATCCACCTCATGGGGCTGTGATTAAATGGAAAAAATGTCAACGGCTCTGGCATGGTGTCTGGCACATAGTACTCAAGACAGTGCTGGTATAACAAGTGGCAAAAGAGCTTGGCATACCAAATTTCTGCCCCAATAAAAATTTTAAAACTCTTAATGCCAAGAGCACAGTGGATGAGCCAAAGCAAAGGTGTCCCAAGGGCAAGGGACTGCTGTGGGCTCACGTGACTGACAATGGGTAAGTCATGCCTGCTGAAACCCTTCAGTGGCTCCCCCCAGCAAAACCCCTCTGCCACGCTCAGTTTTCAGTCCTGGTTGTTTCTTCCTTCCCAGGGGATATCTGGCAGTGCCTGGAGATGTCTGGGGTTGTCAAAACTGAGGAGGTTTACTACTGGCGTTTAATGGGCAGAGGACAGGGATGCTGATAAACATGGTGCAGCAACAGGACAGCTGTCCTCACGGCAAAGCGTCACATGGCCCAGCGTGTCAGCGGTGCTCAGGCTGGGACACTGCGCCACCTCCCTACCACACACCACCCACCACTGCTGGTCAGAAAAGCGCCACCTCTTCCCTTCTCAGGCCAGTGGATCCTGCCCACTTTTGTTTACACTGTTTTGCTTCCAGTGGAAATCCCACTTCACTCCAAAACTGAGGCAAAACACAGATGAGCTTTTTCAGCACTTGCTTGCTCAGTCTTAAAGAAACATAGGGACTGCTTTGAGGGGCCCCTCAATTCCTTGCTTCACCTTAGCATTCCCCTGTCATATTCATCCTATCATACCTGCCCCCAGCAAGGGCAAGGCCAGCTGTAAACACCTGCACCCTGAGATGCACTCTTGAGTCTGATTTTCACACCTTTCTAATCTGGGAATCCATCCTGCGAAAGGGGCTCAAGCTTCGTTTGTGTACCACCGTCCACCTGTCCCCTTCTCATCAGTTCACTTCTTCCGTCAGTCTCTTCCCAAAGAACAGATCGACTGCTCTCAGGTCCTGGAACAAATCCTCCCCCAAAGCAGATAACCAGAGAGGGGTTCAGCCTGCAGGGCAAAAGGAAGGGAGCCCTGCAGGCTCCCCACTGTGTTCTTGGCTCCCCTAAGCTAAGGGGAGCTGGTCTAAAGCCAGCATGCCCCCCAAGGACTCCACCAAGGAGAGGCAGAAGCTTAAAGAGCACTGTTCTTGGGACTTCGGTGGTCCAGTGGCTGGGACTCTGTGCTCTCAATACAGGGGCCTTGGCTTGATCCCTGTCAGGGGACTAGATCCCACATGCAGCAGCAAGGTTCGCACGCTGCAGCTAAAGCTCCTGCATGCTGCTAAGACTGAGCACAGCCAAATACATATTAAAGAAAAACAAGTGCATCTTTCTTGCAGGCTCAGTGCCTGACTTCTCACACCCGCAGGGCTGTGACTGCCTCATCACGTGTTTGTGGGGCCTTGAAGATGCGAGAAGCTGGCAGTCGACTGTGGTAATCAAAGGCAATGGGTGTGGACACGAGGGATTCTTGTACTACAGGCTCCGCCTGGTGACAAAGTGGGTCCCAGACTTGCACTGAGAGGTATTAAGCACCGGCTAAATTCAAAACCCAAGCATCTCACCTGGGGTATTATCCAGCAGGCTCTGAAGCAGGATTTCCCCTTTCTGTAAGACACTCTCCGTCAGGGACTGGTGTTCATCTATATCTTTCTTAAATTGCTTAGAGCATAATAGAAAAAAACAGGAAAAAGCTTCATTACCATTTCACGAAAGTCATTAACAAGGATCTTTTGTTTGGTAGTTGGACTCCCCTTTAACCCACCCAGTCTTCAGGATTCCCCAGGTAAACTGCAGTAGTTTAACCTCATCTTCTTTGAGCCCAAGGCAAACCCAGAGTCAATCCTTTTTTTCTGTTTACAATTTGACAAAAGCAGAGTTTTCTTTTCCCTGGCAGAACCTGGCTCCTGAACAGCCTGGAGGCAGGGATTCCTGTGTGGGCTACACCTCACAGGGTCCCCTTTAAGCTCACGGGCCTGTTGAGACGGTCTTCCATTCTAGTGGGCCCGCAGAGCCAAAGAGGCGCCTTCAGCGTGGCCACAGGCAGCTGCAGCCTGCCCCACGTCCTCCCTGTCCCGCTCTCTGTGGACTTGAGGCCGTGGGACGGCGTCAGGGAAGCTGTGAGTCTCTTGAGCAGCTGATTTCTTTTCCCCTTATAGTACCAAGCCTTGTAGCCGTTTCTGGTTTTTCCTTTAGCTGCTAAGATGTAAAGTCACATCCATGACCAGCTTCAGCACAGGGTGCAGTTCACATTCTGAAGCTGCAGTTTTACTTTTGGATTTACTATATCCCTGTCTTGTTTTTGTTTGCCCTAATTACCTGTACTTATGATTTTCTTCTTTAGTACTCTGCAGTTTATATGCTGCCACAAACCCACTGTGTTAAGACAAAATACACAAGACAGGGTCACAAGTGAAACGTGTGAACCAACGTACACGTGCTTATGTCTGGTATCTAAGTAGGCTCCAGGTAGCTCACATGTGGGCGTGAGCCAGGCACCATTCTGTGTGCAGCAGTGCTGAGAGTGAGGCCCCACTTGGTGACACAGCTGTGTGGATGACACAAGCGGGCTAGGCTTCGCTAACCGGCAGTGACTCCCAGCTCAGCTCTCAGCTCTACCCACAAAGCAAGACAGGTGCATGTGACCGGCCTGGCAGCAGAGACACGCAGAGGACAGGAGGAGGGATAAAGTGGTGGAACAGAGCTGCTGTGAGACACCTGTTATGAGGGGAGTGGGGCGGGGGCCCTCTGGAACGGCCACCCCAGTAGGTCCAAACTCCAAGCAGTGCCCTCTCTCTACGGTGGTGCTGCCCTGGGCCTCTTGGGGGCGGGCCATCACGCTCAGCCTTCCTCTCCTCTCTCAAGTGTGCTCTGGGAAAGGAACTCTGGCAACCACCCTCCACTCAGCAGGAAGCAGCATTCCCACGAGGGTAGAGCAGCTGGCCCACCCAGGCAAGGCTTTGCCCCTCAATTTTAGTTGGCTCCAAGTTGGAAAACAAAGGGTCCCCCCTTGCCTGGGTGTGGAAGGAGCTCTGAGTTGGGTGGTGTGGCCCTGGCTTGGTCACAAGTAAATCACACTCCTATTCAAAGAACTGTCCCAGAAAACTGGACTAAAGCACAAGTTCAGGCCACAAACACTACCCCTGCTCCTCCGGAAGAGGCGACAGAAAGACTTGGTCAACCAGACAGATGTGCTGTAAGCCAGCAGGGGGCTCAGTTGATGTGACTATCAGTATCGACTGATACTTTATCATCCAATTCAGAACACTTCTGAGAATGAAGAGGGCCTACTGATAATTATGCCAGAACAGCACAAAATGTCACAAAATACACCCATTACAAAGTTAACCAAGACCCACAAAAAGATCGTTAAAATAACAAAATCTAAAAAGAGGTAACCCCTACACCCCCCTCCCCCGAATACCTTGAGAAGCAAACTGGGTCATATTTTGGTTTAAATACCATCAAAATGCCTTGTGTGTATTCTGGAGTCAGTGCAATTCAGCTCAAGCCCTAAAAATACCAGTCAGGGCTGTCCAACAGTCTTCTGTGATGATGGAAATGTTCTAAAGGCTCTATTCAATATGGTAGCCACCAGACAAATGTGATGACCAAACATTTGGAATGTGGCCAGAACTGAAAAACTTAAACCTTTTAATTTTACTTAATTTCAATAGTCTTGTGATTTCCTAACAATGAAGATCTCTGCTTATCAATCCCTGAGAATTTGGAAAGTGAGTCAGTTGTGTCCAACTCTTTGTGACCCCATGGACTGTAGTTCATGAAATTCTCCAGGTCAGAATACTAGAGTGGGTAGCCTTTCCCTTCTCCAGGGGATCTTCCCAACCCAGGGATCAAACCCAGGTCTTCCACATTGCTGGTGGATTCTTTACCAGCTGAGCCGCAAGGGAAGTCCAAGAATACTGGAGTGGGTAGCCTAGCCCTTCTCCAAGGAATCTCCCCAACCCAGGAACTGAACCAGAGTCTCCTACATTGCAGGCAGATTCTTTAACAACTGAGCTATCAGGGAAGCCTGACACATTTGGAAAATCACACTGCAAACAATCCTGAAGTATTCTGGATTGAAGACAGATAAAATGCACTTTCCTCAAGCTCTACTTGGTCTGGGAAGTAACTCACACGTTAGTTTTCAGCATTGAGGATTTGAAAAGAATTCGGTTTCCAGGAGGCTCTCCGATTAGATTTCAGGAAAAAGTCAATGGATCATGACATACTGTGCATCAGTCATTTGAACTTTTACCTTCTAATCAAGTAACTTACTACCACTCTAGTGAGTGAACAGTCAGAAACCAGGACCACTTATTACCCGGTAAAGCTGCAGAGAAGACTTGAGGCCTGTAAGGCTGGATCTGGGTGCAGTGAGGTGGTCAGTAGTGTCTGCAACGTTATACAGCCAGTGGATCAGCTCTTCCAGCTGACAACAAAATGTCTGTGTAGACAAATAAATCGTGTGTCACCCGTGGAACCGCAGGCTACATTTTCACAGGCTAAAAATATCTGGGGGATCCCAGGCTACAGGCTGCACCTTTCCAGAGCATTCCCCACCAAGGCGTTGTCTCCTCTCTGTTCCCGGTCTGTCCCCACCCCATGACTCCAGACTTCTGCCAGGAGTACATGGAGGGCTCACCTTGGCTCTGTGTCCGCTCAGTCTGTGAAGGGCCAGGCCTGTGTGCAGGGACAGAGGAGGGCACGCGAAGGGAGAGGGTGGCGGGGAAAGAGCAGCCCAAAAGGGACCTGCCTGACACAGAGATCAGTTCCTCGCTCAGCACTGTACTGACTATAGAACTGCTCCTGGGGAAGATGTGGACATAGGATATGGGACCGTGACCAAGACTGACCTGATCCTACACCTGAGAACAACTGAACTGAAGCTGCTTGTCCCTGTGCGGCTCCTACGCGCCCAGGGAGCCGGGCCCCAGACTCCTGCCAGCCACTCACCAGGGGCTGTGAGCCCAGGCCTGTAGCCCAGTTTCGCTCTTCCACATGCTAACACCTGTACCACCTGCTCCACGGTACAAATAAAGTCCACACGACACCACGGGGCAGGTTAAAGCCCTCCTTGAGCGCTAGAAAATGTCTGTGATGTCACTCCTGGGGACACAGCCCTCGACTGGCTGCCCTGCTGCCCTGTGGACACATTTCTGGGCGCTCAGGCAGGAGGCAGGCCCTGGGCTCTGCCAGTGAGTGGACAGCTGCACACCTGAACATCCTTATGTGAGGGACTGTGCAAGGTCCGTGACATGGAATATTTCATTTAACCCACACAAAGACCAAAGAGGCAAAGCTCCACATCCTACCAACAAGCAAACTAAAGAGATGGAGCCAGGAGAGTTGACACTGACAGCCCTATTCCATGCAGTATTAGCTCCACCTCCTGACATTCTCACACGGTCCACGAGTCTAACAAGTCTAGGCAATAGTGTACCGGACACTCTCAAATCTGCAGGTACAGGCTTTTGTCAAATTAAAGCTCTGGGAAATCTTTTGGCCAAGAAAACACTTTTATTGAGCCTCTACTTCCTTAAGGCATCTGAGCACAGGGCCCTCTTGTGCAGAGGGCCTCTTGATCGTCAAGGTCAAGCAGCCTGGGGACTGATTAGCAGCACAGGCTCTACTCTCACTGACCGTGAAGGCGCAGGTTACCTAACATCTCATTGCCTTTTCCTCCAGCAGTGACAAGAGCACGCCAGTAGTCATCAGGACGGGACAGAAGGCGCAGTACAGTGCCTGGCACCTAAGTGCTCAGTGTTACCAAGCTTCACTACGAGGTCAGTGGACAGGGGAAGAAGGCAACACTGCTGAAGACACCGAGTTTACCTGCACGCACTGCACGAGGGACTCTCTTCCCTGCTCTCCGCCCTTCCTGGGAGGCTGCCCTTCAGCATCTGGATCCAACACTGCCGACCAGGAGGCGCGGGTTCTCACTGGTCCAGAGGAGACTCCCAGGGCCTGGCCGCTCACCAGGCTGCCCTCCCCGGCAGAGCGCCTTGCATGGATGAGGGAGCGCAGCAAACAGTGCTTCTGGTCCTCAGCGCTCCAGGACCCTCTGAGGGTAGCCCCGGAGGGAAGCTGGCTTTGGCTGGAGTCTGACGGGAGGGAAGCTGGCCCATCACTGTCCGACACGTCCAGGGAGCTCTGCCCTTCGGCAGCATCCGTGGACAGGGGCACCAAGGTGGGAATGGAGCCCAGATATGAAACCAAGCTAGAAACCTGTGTCAGCCGAGAGGGTAGGGCCAGATACTCGTCGTCACTTTCCACCTCCTCTTGGGGTTTCCATCCAGACTCCGTGCAGGTGAGGCGCCCGAGGCCCTGGCTGGCCCCCTTCTCCCTCTCCAGCCTGGGTGAGGACCACCCTCTGTCCCTTGTCCTCAGGTGTGGAGAACCCAGCTCAAGGTGCCTGCCCACAGGTGGCCAGTCCCTCAGGTTCCTCCGGGCTGGCTCTCTGCTCACCCAAGGAGTGGTCCTACCGCCTGGAGCTCTGGGGGTAGAGGCAAAGGGGCTGCAAGATGCTAACCCCACACCACCCTGCTTCTGGGGTACTCCAGAGGGCCCCCGCTTAAGGTTTGGCTCTCTGGGCCCAGAGAACGGCAGGGCAGCAGCCTCGGCTGGTGGGCAACTGTGGGAGACGTTAGTGGGTGACTTGAGGGTGCTTGCCGGGGAGACAGAGAAGCTATCCAGGTCTATGCCCGAGTCCTGCAGGACGGGCTCAGCCACGAGCTGCTTCGGGAGCCGGGGCCCGGGCCTGAGGGGATAGGTGTAGTCCAGCAGGTCTTCGTACTCTTTGTTCGGGTTCCAGAGCGGGGAGCGGCGGTCTGGGGAGGGAGGCAGGGAATCGGGCAGCACACAGGCCCAGTACTCGGCCTGGAAGGAGAGGCGTCTCCTGCCCAGCCCGGGGGCATCCCCCGCTGAGGACACAGGCTGGGGCAACCACTGGAGCTGAGGCCCAGGGCCTACCACCGAGGGCGCTGATGGCGGGACAGCCAGCTCCAGGGAGGAGGAGACTTTGGCGAGGCAGCCACTCTGAGGCTCTGCCTTTTCCTGGTGATCCTGGAGACTGCTGCCTGGGGAGGAGGCGGACACGCTGCAACTGGAAGACGGTGGCGCGGGCGTCCCTGGGCTCACGGCCGACCTCCTCCTCGACGGGCATGGGAAGCCCGAGATGGGAGACTGTGGGCAGAGGTCTGGCACCTGCGGGGACTCCACAGGGGACGGGTCATCTTCGGTGTCAGCATCGTGTCCCGAGTAAACAGCAGCAGCTCTGGGAATGGCACGAGCCCGAGGCAGCGCCTCCGGGACAGGAAGCCTGGTCTCCTCCATCTACAGTGACAGGAGGGAAGGAAAAGGTCAAACAGGCGAGCCAGACTCTCTTTGGGGACAACTCTGGGGAGGTTTTGGGGACCCAGATGACCCGGAGGAAAAGTTCTTGAAAAGAGCCTGCTACCTGTGCGAGAGTCAGACACAGCGAGGGTGCGGCTAGAGATGGAGACGAGGGGAGCAGACAGTCCTTCCGGAGCTGATCCCCCCAACCCCTACCACCGTTCTTCCCCAGTTCTTCCTGCACAGATGCCTCCTTCAGGAGCGAGCAGAACTCAAATAGCTCTGTCGTGCTGAAGCTGGAACACACTGCCTAACCTCTGAGAAGCGCGCTCTGGGCAAGCAGGACCTCAGTAATTCTGCTGCTGACAGGACACACACCCGAACCTGGCAGTCAGGCAGCCCACCAGGCCCCACCCGGCTCGGCTCACACCCAGCGGTGACTCAACAGTGGCAAAATGAGTCATTCACCCCAGCCTCCTCACTCAGACTTTTAATCAGCTCCATGAAGAGACCACCCTCAGGGAGGCAGGATGGCACTAGAGGTTAGGGTGTGGGCTTTGGAACCAGACAGCCCTGAGGCCACCCCCTAGCTGCCAGCTCCCAGACTCACTTCTGAGCCTCACTTCCCTCACCTGCAAAGCGGGCTTGGTGACCGCCTCCTCAGGCTATGCGGATTAAACGAGCTCCAGGGTGAACAATGACAGCTCAACAAACAGCAGCGCCGCAGCAAGCAGCAGACTGACACTCACAAACAGCCCATCTCTGTTCGCTCCCTTGCCGCCCACCTCACCGAGTTTGACTCAGGTGCCCTGAGCCTCACAGTGCCCCGGCCCCCAGCAGGTGGGCCTAGCCTCTGTCTTCTCCCAGGCAGTCATGCTTACAACCTCCTCATGTCACAGGGCTCCGGGCAGCAGCACGTGGCAGCCAGTGCCACGATGACACGGCACAGATCAGAGCCGCCACCGTGAAAGGTCTTGGCAGGCAGACCACCACAGGCTGTCGGAGCTGGGAGAGACAGGTCGATCAGGCAACCTCCCCAACTATCCTGAGGGCCTGCCAGATCCAGTGGTTCGCCCGAGGTCAGAGACAGGCAGGGCTCCTGCTCCACATGACACCCTCTAAGTGAGGCTGCCTGTATTCAGGAGGCCCCTGAAATCCTCTTTGCCCATTGACAGTGCTGCCAGGCCCCCAAGGGCCTAGTGGGGTACAGCCCCCAGGAGCCCATGTTCCTGGACCCTTCTTCCCATCTCCCCAAGGGCCCCGGAAAGCCTCCACATCACCAAGTTGAACACAGGACACGGCTCCCCCACTGGGGCTCCCCTGCCTGCCCTCTGGGCAGGATGTCTTGGTCACAGCATCCCTAATCCTCAAAAGGTCACCAGTCACACTCCTGAGGAAGAGGAGATGCTGTGGACAGAGCTATCTGCTGAGCCCACCTGTCTGTGAACCTGCAGAACAGAAATCAGCACATCCAAGCTACCTGAGCTCTCCTACCTCCCCGCCTCACATGGGCGCTGGGGAAGCTGTAAGATGGTTAGACAGTGCTTGAGTGGACTCTCAAAGGACAGCCCCACTACCCTGGTGCCTACCTGTTTTCCCGCAGAGGGCAGATCACCAGTCTCCAGGCCAGCAGGAGAAGGCACGCAACCGAAAGTAGGCTTAGACCCACCAGCTGCTGGCTCCCTGCTGGCCCCGCTCGCTGGTGGCTGGCAGGCTCTGGAGGGGCCAGGGCCAACCCCACCATAGCAGGCAGGGCCAGGGAGCCCCTCGGTGCCCGCAACAGGAGAGGCGGGTCCTCCCTCAGCTTCCAGGCGTGGCGGCTGCTCCCCGAGCACAGGCCCTGCGGGACTCAGCTCTTGCTCCCCGCGGCTCCAGCTCCCACAGGAAGGGGCCTTCGTGTCTGAGGATGCCTCCCCCTCTGCCTTTTCTGCTCCCAGGGCCATTGAGATGTCCCTGGGTCAGGGCTCTGCTGAAGCTTCAGCTCCTACAAGATGGGAACGGGAGAGAGAAAGATAAACTTCCTGCTTCCATGACCAGGAAACCTTTCATTTCTTAATGGTTAAGACAAATTTTTTTTGGCCAAAAGAACAAATGATGGCTACTTCTTCAAAGAAAAACAGAGGTCTGGCTTTTCCTCAGCTCCAGACCCTTCCAAAGGGGATGCACGAGCTGTTATCCTGTCCTCTGCTGTTATGTGGCCAGAGCCCATCCTATCAAACCTGCCCCCAGCAAGGGGCTAGGCCAACTGTAAACACCTGCACCCCAGGATGCACCCTGAGACCCAACAGATGCCCAGGAGGGTCAACCCAGGTCCAAACCAGAGTCAAGCTTTGTGCTGTGTGCTAAGTCGCTTCAGTTGTGTCTGACTCTTTTCAACCCCCTACACCATAGTCCACCAGGCTCCTCTAGTCCATGGGATTCTCAAGGCAAGAATACTGAGGTGGGTTGCCATCCCCTCCTCCAGGGGATCTTCCCCACCCAGGAATCGAACCCACATCTATTATGTCTACCTGTACTGGCAGGTGGGTTCTTTACCACGAACACTGGGAAGCCTGAGTCAAGGTTTGGTCCTGCCTAAAGTCACCCTTGCTGTCTGAGCCATAATATTAAAAAAACCTAAGAGCATGGCATCCAGTCCCATCACTTCCTGGCAAATAGAAGGGGAAAATGTGGAAGCAGGGACAGATTTTCTCTTCTTGGGCTCTAAAATCAGTGCAGATGGTGACTGTAGCCATGAAACTAGAAGACAACTGCTTTTTGGCAGGAAAGCTATGACAAACCTAGATGGCGTATAGAAAGGCAAAGACATCACTTTGCTGACGAAGGTCCACATAGTCAAGGCTACAGTCTTTCCAGCAGTCATGTATGGAATGTGAGAGCTGGACCATAAAGAAGGCAGAGCACTGAGGAATTGATGCTTCTGAACTATGGTGCTGGAGAAGACTCTTGAGAGTCCCTTGGAGAGCAAGGAGATCAAACTAGTTAATCCTAAAGGAAATCAACCCTGACTATTCACTGGAAGGACTGATGCTGAAGCTCCAATACTTTGGGCAGCTGATGCGAACAGCCGACTCACTGGAGAACACCACGATGCTGGGAAAGACTGAAGGCTGAAGAACAGGGTGACAGAGGATGAGATGGCTGGATGGCTTCACTGATTCAATAGATATGAACCTGGGCCAACTCCAAGAGATGGGGAGGGGCAGGGAGGCCTGGTGTGCTGCAGTCCTTGGGGCTGCAAAGAGTCAGACATGACTGGGTGACTGAACACACAGCCACCTGTCCCTCTGGCCCAGCCGCACGGGACCAGGGGCCTGGCTGGGGCCCTCCCTGCGCCAGCGCTGCAGCAGCTGCCGTCACCACAGCCCAGCAGCAGGCAAGCGGCTCCAGCCTGGCTCTGACTGCTCTACTTGAGGCTGTGGCTGAGCGCAGGGCTCCCACAGTGCCTGCTCTGCCGGAAAAGGAGAGGCAGTCGGGAAGCCACACCCTGGGCTGTAGAGCAGGTGGGCACTTCTCATTCCAAGGATGGCCAGGGCTACGGCACCAACTGTCCTCCCGCTGACCTGGGCTGCAATTAACGGGTAACCGAGGGAAGCCGTGGAAGTCCGGGGGGATGACAATGGCAGTGGTCACACGGCATACACGCATGTGACAACAACAGGGAAGTACACAGGCAGCAGCGAGGGGAGAACCAGGGTGAGCCCTCGGGGAGAGGGAAGGAACGACCTGGGAGCTGGATCTGAGAACAGAGCCACTGCAACAGGAGCTTCAGGGACCACAGAGGGGGACCCTGAGCATGAGTGCACAGGTGAGGGCTCTGCTGGGAGCCAGGGCTGGAGGAGGCTGGGATAAGGCGGGCAGGAGACCTCCAGGAGGACTGAACGGGGAGGCAAGGGAGCGCAAGCGCCCAGGATCTGGGCAGCTGCCTGGAATGCACTGCCAACCTCAAAGCTAAAACCTGGCCAGAAACAGCCTCGTTTCCTCAGAGACAAGAAGGCACTGATGGCAACAGGAGGTGCTGGGGCAGCAGGGAGGCCTGAGCAGGTGGAGGCGGCCACGGAGGGGGCTCATCCTGCTCGGCCCTCACACCGGAAACACCACTGGTGGGGACAGCGCGCCCGGTAAACAAGAGTGTCCTGCCCGGCCTGGCCGACTGGCAAGGCTCCAGTCAGCAGCAAGCCAAGAGCAGAACACAGGTCATGTGCACACTTACCACCTTCTCCTGGCCATGGCGTGCACAGGGACTCATCAGAAGAACGACTGCCTTGAACCGGCTACATGTGGTTCAGACATAGAATACGCTGCACATGCAAGTCTCCCTCCCCTCCCCCCAGAGGACACAGGGCTCGTGCACAGCGCCTGCGCACAGGGGCGGGGCGGGGGCGCCGCGAGGAGACTCAGCTAGTGAAGCAAGGCACCTTACAAGGAGCAAAGGAGTCCCAACAGAGGAAGACGAAGCCGCCAATTTTTCATATAAATCAAGCAAAAATATCTACCACTAGATACTCCCACAAAAAAACAGGTGGGTCTAATTAATGCTGTGTGCGTTTCTCATCTCTTGATGTATACGTAGACAAACACAAAAATTTATTTCATCTTCCCCCACTGCCCCCTTTAACACGGAAGTAGTTAACCACACAGGACGCGCTGTTCAGAATCTTGCGTCTTTTTTCAAATGAAATACCTGGGAGGTCTTTCCTTAGCAGTGCACGGCGAGCGCCTCCTGTTTTCTGCCCCCACCCAGCACTGTACTCCACTGTAAGGATGCATGCTAGCTTATTCCACCTACTGGTGGATATTTCTGTGATTTCCAACCTTTTGCTACTAATGCTGAGATGAACAAGCACGCACACACACACGCGCGCACACACACACACCACTGCACATGTACTAGCACACCCACAGTATCAACAGTCAGAGGAAACTGCTGAGGTGAAGGGGACTCACGGGTACTTTGGGCATCTGGTACACTCCCACCTGTGGCCTGAGAGCATGCTAGTTTCCCACAGGAGGTGGGTCTTCTTATCCTAATTTCAGAGCTGGGAAACCTTTCAGAGTCAAATCCAGGCCTGAGTGACTCCAGAACCCAAGCTCTTTATGAACCAACTGGGGAACAAGCACACACAAAGCAGAAGAGGGTTAGAGAGACTAGTGAGGGACCAAGTCCCACAGGGAAAGACCTTCACGGAGCCACGTCCTCACCTAGTGGCTACTTAAGAAACGGCACATGAAGACAACGACCAGCAAACTGTTTTCACAATTATAGGAACAAGCTGAGCCCACCAGCTGGAAAAATTAGGGTGAAGGCTGAACCTAATCAGAGGCCCCACGTTCTTGCTCCATTTCTAGACATTCTCTCAATGGCCAGAGTCAGGCCATGATGGGTGGCTAACCCATATTTACTCTCCTGGTCCCCCTACACTAAAGCATGTGGTCTTAATGACAGGGGACTGGAATAAGATGATGCTGGGACAATAGAGGGGTACAAAGAAATGATCTGTCTTTTTCTAACAATGTGTTTTTTATCTGTCTTGCCTGGATTTCACTATTCAAAAAGAAGGTATCTCTTCATCCTGGGGATGAGTGGTGGGCTAGAATTAAAAGCCCCTCTGGAGATATCGCTAGGTAACTTTCAAGTATAGATACAAACCTGAACTAAGTGAACAGTGTCGCCAGAAGTCCTTCAGCAACCAGGAGAGGTCTGAAATTCAGTGATTTTCATGGAAATGGTACTTCTGAAAAGACAGATTATAAATGGTTATTTTCTCAGTCTGGATACATAGTCTGTTCATAATCTCACTTATTAATCTGCCTAACAAATCAAGGTGTATTTTCCCTGTGCCACAAAGCTTTTTTTTTTTTTTTTTTTAATGAGAATTAAAGCAGATTTATGTGAAACGAAAAAAGTCTACCATGGGTGTTCAATCCAAATTGTACATAAGTATTACAGAAAACAAAAAAGGGAGAAATCAACTGGGATGGGGAAAACTCCTTGAAGGAATGACTGCTGAAAACATCAATCATCAGCCAAGCAAATGGATAAAGGGCTCAACTCTGTGGGGAAAGTGCCAGGTGGGCATCTTAACACTGCATGACAGTCCAGCTCTCATTTCCACACAGATTCTGGATTTTACACATCCCCGTTTCTTCTCACCCCTCTGAGGGTGAGGGTGGAGAAGGGGATTCTGCTTGAATCCTTCCAGTGAGACAAGCTTCCTCCTTTCCAGAACACCAAATGGACTGCTCAGATGAAAATGTGCAATGCTGTCAGTAGCGTTAAACAATCTGCTACTCTTTGTGGGTCATCCCTGCTCTCTGATCACACACTGTATTTACAGTGTTTTGGGAGGTCAGCAGCTCCTAGGTGGGCAGAGGCCCCAGTCAGCCGCCTTTCTAACAAGAAAGTGACAAGAAATTGGACTGAGTGACTGGAGGGCTCTGAGCACAGACAATGAAACAATGAATTCAAGCCTCCCATCTGAGAAAGATCCGCACACACCAGTTCAGCCCTGTGCTTGGCCAAGTCAAGAGACAAGCCACTTGAGCTGCAGGATGAGAGAGCAAATCGCTAACATTCAGTAGATCATGGAGAGAGCAAAGGAATTCCAGGAAAACATCTACTTCCACTTCACTGACTACAAAAAAGCCTTTGACTGTGTGGATTACAACGAACTGTGGAAAATTCTTTAAGAGATGGGAATACTAGACCACTTACCTGCCGCCTGAGATACCTGTATGCAGGTCAAGAAACAAGTTACAATCAGACATGGAACATGTCTGATTTTCCCTTTCAAAATTGGGAAAGGAGTATGACAAGGCTGTAGATTGTCACCCTGTTTATTTAACTTATATGCAGAGTACATCATGTGAAATGCCAGGCTGGATAAATCACAGACTGGAATCAAGATTGCCGGGAGAAATATCAATAACTTCAGATATGCAGATGATACCACTATAATGGCAGAAAGTGAAGAGGAATAAAGAGCCTCTTGATGAAAGTCAAAGAAGACAGTGAAAAAGCTGGTTTAAAACTCAACATTCAAAAAACTAAGATCATGGCATCCAGTCCCATCACTTCATGGCAAATAGAAGGGGAAAAAGTAGAAGCAGTGACAGACTATATTTCCTTGGGCTCCGAAATCACTGTGGACAGTGACTGCATTCATTAAATTAAAAGATGCTTGCTCCTTGGAAGGAAAGCTAAGACAAACCTAGACAGCATATTAAACATCAGAGACATCACTCTGCCAGCAAAGCTCTATATAAGCAAAGCTAATGGTTTCCAGGAGTCATGTATGGATGTGATAGACCATAAAGAAGGCTGAGCAGCAAAGAATTGATGCTTTCCAACTGTGGTGTTGAAGAAGGCTCTTGAGAGTCCTGTGGACTGCAGGGAGATCAAATCAGTCATCCTAAAGGAAATCAACCCTCAATATTTATTGGAAGGACTGATGCTGAAGCTCCAATACTTTGGCCACCTGATGTGAGGAGCTGACTCTTTGGAAAAGACTCTGATGCTGGGAAAGACTGAAAGCAAAAGGAGAAGCAGGTGGCAGAGGATGAGATAGTTAGATGGCATCAACTAACTCAAAGGACATGAGTTTGGGCAAACTCCAGGAGAGGGACCACTTGGAGTTTGGTATTAGAATTCTGTCAGTTTCCAGGACCCGCAGAGACTGTATGACCTACCAGAAGAAATTAGGAATGATGGAGGCTTGGCTTACTCTTGCCCTACAGCGAAGATATGCTCATATATCATGTATGGGGTCACACTAACTGGTTAAGTCTGGACATCTGACCCTTTCTGGTACTGGCCGCACACTCCTTGTGCAGGCCTGTTACAGTTGCTAGGACTTCCTCCCACTCACTCCTGTCCAGGATGGAGAACAGAGAACTTGGAAGTCCGTATGTGGGTGGAAAGGGGGGGAGGTTGAAGGGGGCTGGCTATGTTCTTCTTTTAACTAAACCATTCAAATGTACAAATGCTCAACTTAAGGGGCAATCCTCCTCTGATTAGGAATTTCTAAATCACAAGCTCACAAACCATCTGATTTACAGCAACTCTGCCCAGGAAGCCAGGTTCTGCGTGGGACCCATCTCTGTACCTGGGTGCGCAGAGGGTACCTGTGCCAGCCATGGAGGCCAGGTGCTGCCTGAGCCAGCCCTACCAGTTCAGGGGCTGAAGCCCTCAAGCTCCGAGCTGTTTTCGTAGGAGGCCATAGGTGTAAGTGGTCAATGAATGCCACGCACACACAGCGGCAGAATCAGGCCGGAGAGGCAGACAGAGGCTCTCCGTGCTGCCCTTTCTCCAGCAACATGAATCTCCACACAAGGAAGAAAGGGGGGGCGGTGGGGTGGACCCAGCACTGCCAGTTTTGCTGGAAGGCTTCTGGGGGAACTAGATGGATGGCAGAAAGGGGCTCAAAGGCAGAAGCCAGTCCAGGCATGGGAGGCAGTATGAAAGCAGGTGACGACGTATGTGGGGAGGCCAACAAGAGGGGCAGTCACAAGAGGCCCAGGCCGGCCTCAGAGTGGGGTGGCTGCCAGGAACGCTGTGCGGGGGGGTTGAGACTGGGAGCCCCATGGCTCAAAGCCACCCCCTTCCACCTGCTCCTTCCCCGGCTGTGCAAGCCCTGCAGCCCCTTCGGGGCCTGAGCTCCTATGACTGTGTGACTGTGCGTGAAGCACATCTTACTACTGCACTATTTTTGTTGCTTTTGTTCATGACAAGAACTGGTAACATGAGAATATACAATGTCTTTTATGCAACCAGCTTAATAAAGAAGTTAAAAAAAAAAAATCAACCAAAACTGTGTTCTCTGTGACTGGGGCCACAGAGAACCTCACAGCAAGGCCAATCTTTTAACTTGTCACGAGAGGTCTTCAGATGGCCTTTAAGGAGATGCACTGCCACATCTACAAGGATCGTAACTGAGCTTCCAGCCACCCCTCCCCCCACCCCAAGCTCTCTGGCCTCCTTGGCAGTAGATTATTGCCAACCAACGAAGCTCAGAGTATGAGGATGATGGGGACTGAACATGTCCATTAAGTGGACCCTCTGTTCCCACCTAGGTCTTCCCTGTAGCTCAAACAGTAAAGAATCTGCCTGCAACGCCAGAGACCTGGGTTCGTTCCCTGGGTCAGGAAGATCCTCTGGAGAAGGGAATGGTGACCCACTAAAGTATTCTTACCAGGAGAATCCCATGGACAGAGGAGCCTGGTGGATATAGTCCATGGGGTTTGCAAAGAGTTGGACATCAATGAGTAACTAACACTACTCTGTTCCCACCAAAGAGCAAGGTCAAAAAAAACATCTGCCCCATAACACAAATCATTTCTACTGTCTAAAGAAGCTGGCCCTGGACCACATTGCTGCAGCTCCACAGGCCACTGCTTTTACTGTACTGACAGTTTTCTGTAAGTCCATCAGGCCACATGATGTGAAGACTGATAAGAACCTTGCTGATATTCGGGAGGTGCCATTAAGAACATTTCTTTTTGGAGAAGAATTCTCAGGTCTCTGTAACAGACACTGCGATTTCACTGAGTAGCCAGTTTACTCTTTTCTTTATACAGGTACTGGCAAAACTCATTTTTAAAAAATTCTCCTCTTTGCTCTTGCTGCTTGGAAGCTCAGAACCGAATCAGTAGTCTCACGCAAGTAAAATGCAGAGGCCAGAGAGGCATTCACCTTTGGTATTTTTCACCTGATCTGTCTCAATCACTTTTATTAAAAATCTTGTTACACTGAAATGATTTTGGAAAGGTTACTCAAACAATTTTTGGAAAAAAATAGAGGAAGTGTTAAAAACAGAATTTTTTTTAAAAAAAGCTCTAAATCCAACATTTCATCAAATGCCAGAAAAAAACAAAGCCTGTTTACCAGTACGTCTAAAAATCAAATGTAGATCCTTATGTTAGTATCTTTCTACTCAAAGTGTTGTCCACAGAAAAGCAGCACCTGAATCACCTCAGGGTTGCTGGGAATGCAGATTCTCAGGCACCAGCCCAGAGCTCTGGGGTCACAATTTGCATCTTAGCAAGCTCTCCAGGTGGTTGGTAGGCACAGTAATGTTTCAGAACCACCAAGTTAGTAAGCCTGTTTCAGCATCCTGAAAGGGAAATACAAATGGCTTTCCTACCATTCATCAAGTACCCACCTTACGCAAGGCAGACAAAAGTAGGAAATTTATGGTCCTTGTCCTGAAGGTCCGGAGAAGGCAATGGCACCCCACTCCAGTACTCTTGCCTGGAAAATCCCATGGACAGAGAAGCCTGGTAGGCTGCAGTCCATGGGGTCGCTAAGAGTCGGACACAACTGAGGGACTTCACTTTCACTTTTCACTTTCATGTATTGGAGAAGGAAATGGCAACCCACTCCTGTTCTTGCCTGGAGAATCCCAGGGACGGGGGAGCCTTGGTGGTCCATGGGGTCGCATAGAGTCAGACACGACCAAAGTGACTTAGCAGCAGCAGCAGTCCTTAAGGTCCTTCCAACAGGACACTAGGAAAAGCTCACACCTTGTGGCAAGTTTCTTAATGGTTAATGACAGGATGTCACAACTGGAGGGCATCTTCAGAAAGAACAGTGTTTCCTTAAAAGGATTCCAGATTCATATAGCTACACTAAAAGCACAATCAGAGACCAGAATTCTCCTGTGATAGTTACAAGTGAGAGGAGACAGGGTCTTTGATTTGGAGATTCTGAGTAATTTAAGAAAAACTGACATGCCAAGGGGACCTACAGCTGGCAGGAAACAGACTACTTAACCTGTTTCCTGTGACCAGAAAGTGGTACAGGAAAACCTGGAAGTGAGGCAACCTCCCCCTAGAGGGTGCATCTGCCACCTCACGGTCTAGCAAATAGATTCAGAGCTACCAGAAGACTTCTTCCAGTGTTCACAATGTTTGTGAACTTTAAAGACAGGAGGCAGTTTTTTCACGAAAACAGATTTAAGTTAAAAGGAGAGATAACATCTCAAGTCCACTTCCATCTGAACCAACTTTCTTGTCAGCCACATCAGCTTCCCTCTCCTCTGCTTTTACATGACCATTTTCAGTAACAGACCACATGAAGAGTGCATCAAATAGTACTGCAATACTTGGCCAAATTGTTATTTGGCACTCCATCAATCTCCAGTGGGTGACGGTACTTTAAATGCATAAACAGGTAATCTTCCATGGAAATACGTTTACAGTGGGAGGAAAAATCTGGAATGGCTAAAGGAATGTTTTTAAAATCAAGGAACAGGTAAGGACCAAAAGGCAGACAGAACCTGAGGGTTAAATACTATACAGATGTTCAGTATTAGTGAATCTGCTCAAATATGTTTATTTTTATCCTAACAAGTGTTAACAGCTAAGGAACATTTTCCCTGTGCCAGGGAACTATGCCAAGCACTTTATGTCAATATTTTATTTATTCCTCAGAAATCATGAAGTAGGTACTACTGTCACTCCCATTTTACTGAGGAAACTGAGGCACGAAGAAGTTACCTTAACTTATCCAAAGGTAGTAACAAGGTTGAGCTAAGGGATTTGACTTGAGAGCCACAGCTCAATTGCTTTCCTCACCTGTACGAATAACTGGCCCAACATGTTACTGGAATTAAAGGGTTTTGTCGACTTTTGGCTACACTACTGATTTTTTGCTTTCTTTTGGCTTCCTGCAACCACTGAGTGTCTTCTGTGCTCCAAGCGCTGTCCTAGGGGCTGGGGAAACCACAATAAAGTGTGATGTATAAAGACAGAGGCTACAAAAGGCAGACCAGATTAAGGAGTGATTATCAGTTGAGGGGTAGGGAAAGACCTTTACAAAGCTTTCCAGAAGAGGTGAAACCTGAGTTATTTGCTCTTTTCTGTAGCAGGAGACCCAGAACTGACTGACCCAGGTGGTGGAAGGAACAATAATGAGAAGGGATGACCTCTACCTTTTTTTTTTTCCTTTTATTGAAGGATAATTGCTTTACAGAATTTTGTTACCTCAACCTCTTTTAATCAAGCCTTGTACCGTTGATTTCTTGACCCAAAACACTGTCATGCACTTTAACAACAACCTTCACATCCTAGGTCTAGGAACGTAAGGGTTTTTATGAATGTCAACTATCTTCGGGTGCGCCCTCCCCACCCCCCTCCAGTAAACTCCCAGTGAGGTCCAAATCTGCTGTGGCACTGGCTGGTTTCCGCTCATTTTCATTACAAACAATACACCGAACCCAACCCAATAATTATAAAGGGCCTGAAACAGGTTTTGGACTTGTGCCCCTGGGCTGAGAACCATTCTAGTGATGACAGTTGGAAAGGGTGGCCTTTCCAGGCAAAACATGTGAGACGAATTGCATTTTCTCCTCGGCAGCGGGGGCCGCCGCATTCAAACCGACCAGAAGGCATCGTTCGTCTCCATCTTAATAGCCGGAATGACCCTGAGCGGGTGAGAGAGGGTCTCTAAGGCAGCCCGGATCCAGGAGCAGCTCGAGCCCCTAACTCCCGGAGCACCTGGGCAGGGCGAGCGCGCAGGGTAATAAACAAGACACGCCCGAGGCGAGGCCGCAAAGGAGAGAGTTCTCTGAAACCCGGGCAGCAACGCGGCGCAGCTGCTTGGACAGGATGCCCGGACACGCTCGCTCCCGCGGCCAGATTTCGCCGCGCTCAGGCTTTTCCAACGACGGCCTCTCGCCTCCGCGCCCCGACTCCCGGCCGCTACCCTCATCCGCAGTTCCGCCTGCAAAATGGAGGCTCAGGCACGAGGCGCCCCCTGCCCCTTAAAGCCTCGGCGCCCTTAGAGGAAGGGGACGCAAGGCCCCGCGGCCCGCCCCCGCAGGGCGAGGGGGCCGGGCCGCAGCCCCCCGAACTCCGCGCCTGTGCACCAGCCGGTCGCTACCTACCGCGTCCGGAACCCTTCGGACTCCCCGAACGAGCCGGCGGCGTCAACAGTCGCATGCGGCAGCTCCGAAGACGGAGTCCCAGGTGGTCACCGAGGCCCTCCCGCCGGAGTCCTGAACGCCTGGGGCGGGACCGAGCGCCGGTCACGCCCTCCGCTGCCCCGCCTCCGCGCCAGGGCGCCTTCGGAGAGGCGCGACCAATCCCAGCCCTCAGGCCGGAGGGTCGACCAATGCACTACCCGCTCCTGCAAGAACAGCCCGCCCTGGTACCACCTTGGCCTATGGGAAGCCGGCGCTTCTTCGGTCGGCCGTCCTTCCTCGCCTTCCGCGCTGGCGGCTCACGTTCTAGTGTCCTGGATGAAAGGGGTAGTGAGAGGGCGCGTAGTCCCCGGCCGCGAGGAACGGTGGGTGCCATCGGGCTCTCTGTTTTAGGTAGTCGGCCGCAGCCCAAGTCATGCCCCCGTTCATTTCCATTCATTTTGGGCAAAGCGCCTGGCAGTGTTCCTGGCACGCTTCTGCCAGAGAGGCGGACCCAGTCTTCGTGCGTCTGTTTACATTCGCATCTTAACAATTAGGCGTGTGACCGAGGCCTGAACAGGTGCCACAGCGCTCGAGCGCCGGAAGATGGCGAGGTCCCTCCGGCCTGATGGTTGGGGACAGCTTTAGGTGGAACCTTAGGCAGGCTCGGAAAGGATGGGAGGCTTGTGAATAAATGAACCAGGAGTTGCTTAGCGGCTCTCCGAGCAGCCCGTTCCGATGGGAAATCGGTGATGGAATTTGAGGGGAAGTGGGATCCAGCTCGTGGGAGGCCACGATGCACATCCTCTTCCGCCACCTCCTCCTCTCCTCCAGCTAGCATGAGGCCTGGGAGCTTAAATGCACAGTTTGTACTGCTGAGCGAATCCTGGGATATAGAAGAACTACCACCGGCCTGGAGTGGGGAAGGGATCACCTGGTAATCTGTGTCAGGCCCCTCCTGCGTTCTGATACGTTTACCCAGCAGCACTTGAGCAATCTGGCTTACCTTGAATGTCTCTCACCAGTTCATCAAACAGATCTGTAATTGTCTGAACCCCCGCTGTGGGCAACTTGAATTCCAGAGCACACATTCTTTACCATTAAGCTCTTTGGCCTCAGAGAGGTTACCAGATAAAACCTGTTGGGTTTTCCAGAACCTGCAATGATAGCGGGGGGTTCTGTCTAATCCAAGAGTCATAAACTTTGGCAGAGAAGAAATTAGCCCACATGGTTTCTTGGTTTTACTTGGGCAACACATTGATTTTATTTGCTTTTGCTTTTTAGGCAAGAAATTTAAATCCCATAAGCACCACTTCTGTGTTAAGTAACAGCCAGCCTGACCCTGGAAGATGTTTTTGTTTGTGGCCCTTGGTCTTCTCTGAATACACAGAAGACCTTGGGCTGTCATCCAGTCCCACTGGTTGAGACTTGGGGCTTTCCTAGCCAAGACAACCAGCTGGACAGAGAATGAACCAAGTCAAACAGGTAACCAGGTCGAGGATAGAATCAGGCTACCAAATACAAGTGAAGGGAATTTGAAAACAAAATCAAGGGCAAATAAGTAAGCTCTCAAAAAGCCAAGGAAGTTATGGGAGGTGGAGTTTGAAATAAGCAGACTATGAGCGCAAAAGTAATCCTGAAGTTGGCAAAACAGCCCAGTACCCCTGTTGTATGTCAGGTCCCAGATCAAATCCCACCTTGATCTCCTCAACCTGATGTGCCCTCTTCCTCCTTTCAGCTCTGCAGCACTGTGTGTACCTTGTGCCTAGCCTTTATAATTTTCAACCCTGTACGGTTTCCTTGTCTGTAAGAGGGCGTAGGATGGATGACTCCTGAGGTTCCTTTTAGCAATGTTCACATCCATGCTCAGTCACTCAGTTGTGTCCGACTCTTTGCAACCCCATGGACTGTAACCAGCCAGGGTCCTCAGATTTTCCAGGCAAGCATCCTGGAGTGGGTTGCCATTTCCTTCTCCAGAGGATCTTCCCCTTCCAGGGATGTATCTCCTGTATCTCCTGCACTGGCAGGTGTATTCTTTACCACTGTGCCACCTTTTAGCTATGACTTCCTGTAATTATGTGTTGTGAGCATCTTTTGCTTTTGCCTGAGAAGTGATCTTTCCTTTGAGGAATTGTCTGAAATCCCTTGGATCAGATGAGTCTTTAGGGGCATCACATTTCTCACCTCCCAAGGCAGGAAGGATAGAGAACAAGAAGGCGTGGAGCCCAGGGCAGGCCAACTATAATCTCCTTCCTCTTCTCCACAAAGGTGTGACCCAACCTGAGATGGCCTGAATCCCTGTCTGGGATTTTAAAGAATGAGGCTGAGAGAGAGAGAGTTTCTTACCTATGGTGCCTCTAAGCTTAAGCAAAATAAATCTAGAAATGTATATGGTTATATTTCTTATATCAGAAAAGCTGGGAGACCAGGTCTGGAAATGGTAAAAATCCAGTAAGACTGGGGAGCAAGATTCTCAGCCCAAGCCACACTGCTCCAGCCGCTCTGGTTAGGATTTATGTCTGCACTTTCAGTGCCACCGTGAAGTATTTTCCAACTCTTCTGTGATGTTAGGTATTTATTCAAGATTCAAGTTTTGGGCAGGACTGAAGGCAATGGCACCCAACTCCAGTACTCTTGCCTGGAAAATCCCATGGATGGAGGAGCCTGGTGGGCTGCCGTCCATGGGGTCACTAAGAGTCGGACATGACTGAGCGACTTCACTTTCACTTTTCACTCTCATGCATTGGAGAAGGAAATGGCAACCCACTCCAGTGTTCTTGCGTTGAGAATCCCAGGGACGGGGGAGCCTGGTGGGCTGCTGTCTATGGGGTCACACAGAGTCAGACACGACTGAAGCGACTTAGCAGCAGCAGCAGCAGCATTGACTTGTCTAACTGTAGGTCATATTCCTGTGTTCTAACTACCATTAGGCAAGGAGAGTTCTGGTTTCTGTCGTGGTTTGTGCTGGATCAGTTGGCTTCTAGTGTGGGAGAGGGGCCCAACCTCAATCTAAGACTCAGAGTAGGGGGGCTCACTCCAAATCAGAAGGATATTCAGGTCCTGGTGGCCAAAAGGACCTCCACTATAGTCCATTTCTGAGGCTGCACAATGCAACCATGTCTCCTACAGCAACAAAAAATGTCCTCATGCCTGCCCCAAAGGAGAAGAGTTCGAAGGCTCAGCGGTCATTGTGTCTGGTCCCGGGGCCAAGTATGCAGGTGATGGTCCATTTGAGACAGGCTGGGACCTGGGACCCTTTACTGCAGTGCTTGCACCTGGACATCTCCTCTAGCAACAAAATACAAAGAAACTATAAGAGACTAAAAATAACTGCATGTGTGAGCAGGTGGCACAAACTATGAACAAAAAAATACAAAAAGGCCAAAACCCAACTGCCACTTCTGAGGTTCCGGGAGCAAAAGCAGGGTGCCATGCATGATGCTTGCACATAGCACCACAAAGGGGTGGGCAGACCACTCAAACCCCTTCTGGCCCCCACAGATCCACCCCTCCCCTCACCCCACTTAAGGAACCAGCTGCCCCCTTCGGGGAGTGGGAGTGAAAGTGAAAGTGAAGTCGCTCAGTCGTGTCCGACTCTTTGCCACCCGTGGACTGTAGCCCACCAGGCTCCTCTGTCCATGGGATTCCCCAGGCAAGAATACTGGAGTGGGTTGCCATTTCCTTCTCCAAGGGAACTTTTTACTTGACTTTACTCCCTCATGCTACAGCACTAGTCCCCATAGAGCCTTGCCTGAATTCCTCCTCTGTCCTCTTATCAGGGTCTATTGATTAAAGTCCGGGTTGGTAACACATTCATCTTCTAAATCTTCATCAGTACCCTATCTCAATGTAATATTTAGACTAAATTTTGGAGTTAACCATCACTGATATACTTTAAATGCAATAATGAAGAGAAAGAGGATGAAAATCGCTTAAAAATCAGTGAAAACTTTACATTTGTAAATACAGCAAGAAGGGAGTCTACACTCCTCATTTTTTAAACTGGTATATGCTTGCTTGTGTGCATGCTCAGTTGTGTCCGACTCTTTGAACCCCACGGACTATGGCCCACTAGGCTCCTCTGTCCATAGGATTTCCCAGGCAAGCTTACTGGAGGGGTTGCCATTCCCTTTCCAGGGAATCTTCCTGACCCAGGAATGGAACCCCTATCTCCTACATTTCAGGCAGATTCTTAGCCACTGGGGAAGCCTGCACAATGTGAGAATTTTGAGTTCAGTTTTATTTAGGGCAAAATGAGGACGATAGCCTGGGAAACAGCCTCTCAGAGAGCTCTGAGGCACTGCTCTGAAGAGGTCGGGGAGGAAGTCGGGACATATGGGAGCTTAGTGAAGGGGTCACTTGCACTTAAGCACACATTTTGGCAGAAGGTTGCTTCAGTCATGAGGGACAGATGTCTCTGGTAACAATTTTAGTGCTTTTCTAGGTAGTGGAGGAGCCTGGGGGGCTGCAGTCCATGGGGTCACTAAGAGTCGGACATGACTGAGCGACTTCACTCTCACTCTTCACTTTCATGCACTGGAGAAGGAAATGGCACCCCACTCCAATGTTCTTGCCTGGAGAAACCCAGGGACAGGGGAGCCTGATGGGCTGCCGTCTATGAGGTCGCACAGAGATGGACATGACTGAAGCGACTTAGCAGCAACAGCAGCAGGTATGAGGTATCAGAAATTGGGCTCATGAAAACTCCTCCTGAAAACATCTAACTAACTGAAGGCCTGTCCTGCCAATTTTTCCCAGAGCACAGAGTGCCTCATTCCTAAGGCCCACCCTGAACCTGAAGGATGTGCTGAAAGTCAGAGAGTGCAGTGGCCAATGACTTCATTCTTGTAGAACCAGAGGATGACTGCCAATTTTTATTTGGTGGTAACAGACCATTCATTAGCCTCTGAAGTGGTACCAGATGGAAAAACTTCTACAAAAGAGCTGCTAAACTGGGGGTGCCAGCAGGCATCTTGAGGCTTCTAGGTGGGTGTAGCGTCAGGGAAGGAACTTCACTTGGCCTGTATACTCCATCTCGCTGACAGGAAGAAGACATGCACAGAGAAGGTTGACTTGCGGGTAATGGTTAACTTTGGACATAAAGTGAAAGTGAGATGTCTAGTGGTGCTGATTTGCGGTTAGTTGGAGGCATATAGAGCTGAAGTTCAGAAGTCAGAGCTGGAGGTGAAAATGAGGTAGAGATATGTTAAGATTATTAAGCAGAAACCTCAAGTAAATCGAGTTTAGAGACCAGAATGGGGGCTCACTCATGCCCTGCAACCATAGCAGAGCCCAACAGAAAGAAGAAATGACACCTCTTCTTTCCTGGCAAGGAAAAGTTAAGGACACTGTTTACTACAGCACTCTCCCATGCCTTTGCCCCTCTAAAAAAGCAGTCTCCTTCCCTTAAGGTGGGGAACTTGCACGACAGAGTTGAAGACCCCCGCCTTGCAAATTTCAGTTGATCCCAAATAAACCCATCTTTATTGGAAAAATATCTGGCAGTCTCTTTTTTAAGATGTTTTGAAAAAAATGTGGACTGCTTTGAAAAATCTTGATTTAATTTGTTACAATATTGTTTCTTTTTATGTTTTGGTTTTATGGCCAGGAGGCATGTGGGCTCTTAGCTCCCCCAGCAGGGATTGAACACATACACCCTGCATTGGAAGGCAAAGTCCTAAGCACTAGACTGGAGTGCCAAGGAAGTCCCAGTCTATTTGTGTTAGATCACAAATGTGAAATAACAAAAGCTACAGACAGGAAAGAGATTTCCACAGGCATGGAAGAGACTGGAAAAGCAGAAGGTTACTGTTGTAATATATCTATTTTTTCAACCATTTTCCCCTCTTCCCCTTCCTCAAGCAGGTAGCAGGCCTTGTGTTTACTTTCCTCAGGGGAGGTTTGTGGTGACATGAAAGAAGAAGCTGAAAAACATTCCCTTCCTGGCTTTGTTTTCAAAGTCTACCCCACTGAGGTGACTGAGTGTACAGTGGGGAGAAGAGACAGGAAATGGCTCTGAGGGAAACCTGAGCAGAGGCACTTGTGGATTTTCTCCAAAATAAAAGATGTCCTCTGGCCAGGGGAAGAGTCCAGGCTCCTGTGACAGCCAGCACCTACACGCTCCTCCCTGACAACTCCCCACCCCCTCCTAGCAGGTGCTGGTCAGACCTCAGAGGGAACAGTGAGGTGTCTCCAACCTCACCAAACTTCCACATGCCCTGAGGGTGACATGGAAGCTAGTGACTGTTAGACCTGAAGAACTAAAGAGCCTCTTGATGAGGGTGAAAGAGGAGAGTGAAAAAGCGGGCTTAAAACTCAACACTCAAAAACCTAAGATCACGGCATCCAGTCCCATCACTCCATGGCTAATAGATGGGGGAGAAGCGGAGACAGTGACAGACTTTGTTTTCTTGGGCTTGAAAGTCACTGGGGACAGTGGCTGTGAAATTAAAAGAAAGATGCTTCCTCCCTGAAAGAAAAGCTATGACAAACCTAGACGATTAAAAAACAGAGACGTCATTTTGCTGACAAAGGTCCAGATTGTCAAAAGCTATGGTTTTTCCAGTAGTCATGTACAGATGTCATAGAGTGCAATATAAAAGAATGCTGAGTGCCAAAGAATTGATGCTTTTGAACTGGGGTGCTGGAGAAGACTCTTGAGAGTCCCTTGGACTGCAAGGAGATAAAACCAGTCAATCCTAAAGGAAATCAATGCTGACTATTCCTTGGAAGGACTGATGCTGAAGCTCTAGTACTTTGGCCACCTGATGAGAAGAGCCAACTCATTGGGAAACATCCTGATGCTGGGAAAGACTGAGAGCGGGAGGAGAAAGGGGTGTCAGAGGTTGAGACGGTTGGATGGCACCATCCACTCAATGGACATGAGTTTGAGCAAACCCTGGGAGATGGTGAAGGACAGGGAAGCCTGGCAGGCTGTAGTCCATGGGGTCACAAAGAGTTGGACACAATGAGAGACTTAACAAACAACAACAAACCTGAGAGAACCAGGTAAATGGAGACTGGGGGCGACCAGGGAGGACTCATAACCACAGTCTTCCAAGGACCTCCCAAAGATGGCAGGAGACAGATTTTCTTATTGTTGGGAGTTGAAAGTAACTTGATATAACTTGATATATAACTTGATAATTTATTCCATAATGAGAGTTTTTAAAAACTTGAAGGGGATGAATGTACTACATCGGTAATACTGCCCTGATCATCTTTGTGAACTTAAGCTTTCTCCACCCACGGGATTCTTTATGAAAGGTAGATTCACAGAAGTAGAAGAATTACTGATTGAAAGGGTACAGTCACTTTGAAGACTCTTGGTATATATGGCTTAAATGTCCTCTGGATGGTCTGTGACTTTTCAGATTTAGAGTTTAAAACTAGGACCAGGACTTCCCTGACAATCTGGTGGCTAAAACTGCGCATTCCCAGCGCAGGGGTTAGTTAGTGTTAGTTGCTCAGTCGAGTCCGACTCTTTTGCAAACCCAACGACTATAGCCTGCCAGGCTCCTCTGTCCATGGAATTCTCCAGCCAAGAATACTAGAGTGGGTAGCCATTCCCTTCTCCAGGGGATCTTCCTGACCCTGGGTCTCCTGCACTGCAGGCAGATTCTTTATCATCTGAGCCGCAGCGGCGCAGGTTCAATTCCTGCTCAGGAAACTAGACCCAAATGTTGCAACTAAGAGTTCACATGCCATAACTAAGACGCAGGGCAGCCAAATAAATAAAAAATTAAAAAAAAAAAACACAACAACAACTAGGACCTTTCCTCAGTGGGCTGGGATGGAGGGGCAGGGAATGGAAACTTGTTAGGAGGCTACTGCAGTATTTTACGTGAGATGTGAGGAAGGGCCAAAGTAAGATTATAGCAGTGGGGAAAGAGGAAGAGACACATTCTAGTGTCATTTAGGAGGTGATATCAGTAAACCTTCTCTGCCTATCTGTGAAGGAGAGATAGAGTAACCAAGAGTACCTTACTGTTTTCCAATTTCAAAACATGAGTAGATGAAAATCCTATTAATCAGGGGGCAGTGAGGTTTGCTGGAAAGTCTGGATTACGTATTTAATTGACCTAGTTCAAATTCCACCCCCCACCACGTCCCTAATTAGCTGTGCGGCCTTGGGCAAGTTACTGAAACTCTGAGCCCACATACTTAGATTTCCTCACTTGTGAAATGGTCAGAGTAATATACATCAGTCTCCCGGACTACTGAAAGGATTAAATGTGAAAGTGTTTTTAAAGCACCTGTCCTACTGTGGCTTTGAAGAAATTAAAGAAAACCAATTATATAGAGAGAAGAAGATGTAGAGACTTAGAGAATAAAGAATATACGTGGTTTGAGAGGAACTGTGTTTAAGCCGTCTGCATGGGATTCCATGCAGTAGACTGGGCGTACTTTTGGGGGAGGTGGAGGAGGAGCTGTGCAGAATATAGGATCTTAGTTCCCTGACCAGAGATGGGGCCCGAGTCCCCTGCGGTGGAAGCACACACAATCTTATCCACTGGACTGCCAGAGAAGTCCCTGTCTTGGTGTACTTTTTAAAGTGAAGTCGCTCACTCGTGTCTGACTCTTTGTGACCCCATGGACTGTAGCCTACCAGGCTCCTCCACCCACGGGATTTTTAAAGAGACCTAGAAATACGTGAGGGCTTCCCTGATGGCTCATCAGTAAACAATCTGCCGGCAATGTAGATGCCGGTTCAATCCCTGAGTTGGAAAGATACTCTAGACAAGGAAATGGCAACCCACCTCCGGTTTTCTTGCCTGGGAAATCCCACGGACAGAGGAGCTTCACAGCTGCAGTCCATGGGGTCACAAAAGGGTCAGACAGGACTCAGCGACTAAACAACATCAAGAGGTACGCTGCTGCTGCTGCTGCTGCTGCTGCTGCGTCGCTTCAGTTGTGTCTGACTCTGTGCGACCCCATAGACGGCAGCCCACCAGGCTGCCCCGGCCCTGGGATTCTCCAGGCAAGAACCCTGGAGTGGGTTGCCATTTCCTTCTCCGATGCATGAAAGTGAAAAGTGAAAGTGAAGTCGCTCAGTCGTGTCCGACTCTTGGCGGCCCCAAGAGGTATGAGAACTACAAAAGAAGGGGTGATGATTCTGCTGCCCTTGGGCAGTGGTGCAGTTCTCAAATATGGCCACAAGGTGGAGTCTGTTCAGTGCAAAAAGGTTCCCAAGTGAGTGAAGTTTCTCAGTAGTGTGGGACTCTTTTGCGACCCCATGGACAGTAGCCCGCCAGGCTCTTCTGTCCTGGGATTTTCCAGGCAAGAATACTGGAGTGGGTTGCCATTTCCTTCTCCAGGGGATCTTCCCAACTCAGGGCTCGAACCCACATCTCCTACATTAAAGGTGGATTCTTTACCACTGAGCCACCAGGGAAGCCCATATTAATGGGGTGGGAGTATAGTACTGATCTGCCAAACATCTATGGAGCATCTTCCCTGTACTGGACTCTGTCTTTTAGAAGCATCCTGACTTGTATAACGGGGGATTCAGCTTGGTGGGAGGATACAGGGGTACCATTGTAGGGGTTTAGGCTTTGACTTAATCAAGGGAAGTTTTTCTTCCAGGATGGTGACTGATATATCTGACCAGGTGCAGAGTCAGCTGCAAAACTCAGTTCCCTAAGGGCTTGAAGTACTTTTTGTTTCTGAAAATGCACTTATAAAACAGAGAACATTTAACAGAACTCAAGCGATTTCCTGGAGTTTTCTACCAAAGCTCTTCCCTACCTTTGATTTCTTAAAACAAAACAAATAAACAAAACCAAAACCAAAAAAATGAGAACACTGACTCATTTGAAAAGGGCAAATCTGACTGAAGGCACAAATCTTCCCTATAAAGTGTTGATGAACAGTAAACCTCTATTATCTGGAGAAAAGAAAATGCCTTATTAATAGGAAGTAAACTGTTATCGTGTCAGACTTTATTTTTTTTTGGCTCCCAAATCACTGCAGATGGTGACTGCAGCCATGAAATTAAAAGATGCTTACTCCTTGGAAGAAAAGTTATGACCAACCTAGACAGCATATTAAAAAGCAGAGACATTACTTTGCCAACAAAGGTCCATCTAGTCATGGCTATGGTTTTTCCAGTAGTTGTGTATGGATGTCAGAGTTGGACTGTGAAGAAAGCTGAGCGCCGAAGAATTGATGCTTTTGAACTGTGGTGTTGGAGAAGACTCTTGAGAGTTCCTTGGACTGCAAGGAGATCCAACCAGTCCATCCTAAAGAAGATCAGTCCTGGGTATTCTTTGGAAGGAATGATGCTAAAGCTGAAACTCCAGTACTTTGGCCACCTGATGAGAAGCATTGACTCACTGGAAAACACTCTGATGCTGGGAGGGATTGAGGGCAGGAGGAGAAGGGGACGACAGAGGTTGAGATAGCTGGATGGCATCACCGACTAGATGGACGTGGGTTTGGGCAAACTCCGGGAGATGGTGATGGACAGGAAGGCCTGGCATGCTGCGAT
This sequence comes from Ovis canadensis, assembly GCF_042477335.2. NCBI lineage: Eukaryota > Metazoa > Chordata > Mammalia > Artiodactyla > Bovidae > Ovis > Ovis canadensis. The sequence continues at coordinate 43,350,302 of NC_091247.1, forward strand.
TCATGGGGTCGCAAAGAGTCAGACACGACTGAGCAACTGAACTGAACTGAAACTGTTATCAGCATTATTAATCTAACTGTAAGTTGAAAAAAGATGGATTTATGAGTTATAATCCAAACAGCAACTTTAGTTTTAAATCCCATTATCCCTTTCAAAAGTGGTTGTTGTTAAGTTGTGTCTGACTTTTTGAGACCCTGTGGACTGTAGCCCGCCTGGCTCCCTGGTCCAAGGGATTTCCCAGACAAGGACAGTGGAGTGGGTTAACACTTTCATTTCCAGGGGATCTTCCTGACCCAGTGATCAAACTCAAGTCTCCTGCATCAGCAGGCAGATTCTTTACCACTGAGCCAGGGAGACAATTAAATACACAAATAAAAAATAAATAAACATTATGCTACATGCCAGAAAAGAGACAAATGAGGTGTTGAGAGAAGAAAAATGCTGATGGCCTACTTCAGATTGTGTGGTCAAGGAAAGCTCCTCGGAGAAGGCGACATTAGGTGAGGCTAGAGAGATGAGAGGCCAACAAGGACAGGGAGAACATGAGCTCCAGGCATCCAGATGGGCACAGGCTGTGAGTGGGTAAGTGCCAGGTGCATGGGGAACCTATACGAGGCCCGTGGCTGGAGTGAGGTGGGCAAGGGGCACAGCCGCAGGGATGAGGCAGGAGAGGTGGCGAGGGTTCCTGGATAAGGGTGTGGATTCTGTTCTGGGTGCAGAGAGGAGCCACTGAAGGACTTTAAGCAGAAGTCATCATTACTCCAATTCACATCTGAAGATCACGCAAGAGAAAGGGCACATGAATCTGGAACCTGCTGCAACTGTCCAGGTAAGAGATGGCAGAGAGATAGGTGCCAACAGTGGGGTGGAGGAACCAAGTGAATCTGAGATCTAGTTTAGAGGTAAACTCAGCAGGAGTGACTTACTAATGGGTGGGTAGGAGGTGAAAGAAGAAAGTAGAGGAACTCCTCAGCGGCTGGCCTGAACAGAGTTGTGCTGATGGAGGTGGGAATCTGGAGTATCCAGCAGAGGCCTCAACACATCTCAGGTCCTAACTGCAAATTCCAACAAGAGTAACTGGCTTCCTTTGGGTCAAGTGCCCGCCCTAATCCACTAGCTATGCAGAGATGGGGGAAGGTATACAGAAGCGAGTGTATGAGGGCCTGCCTAAACATCCCAACTATCTTTTAAGGTGGGAATAACCACACAAATAACTAGGAGACAAAGCATCACAAGGCCCGGGACATATACCATTTGGCGGTGTCTTCTCAGCCCCACCAGCCATTCGCTGCCCCCTTTCTCTGCAGTTGGCCCACCTGCCCTGGGGTGGGGGCCAGCTACAGCTGATGGCAGAAAGAGACTCTCCTATGAGAAAACAAAGAACAACAACAATTCAGTGGAGAACAAGGTGGAGCATGTCCGTAAACACACCTCGCATTTTGTGTCTGAAGATCTGACAATTCCACAATGACTTTTGTCTACTTTAATCTCTCATTGATTCCAAGTTACCTCATTTATATACATAATTAATCTATCCAATAGATTGGTCATTTTTTTTCACATGCCAGAAAAGATTTAAAAATGGTTTTCAAGTTACTTTATGGATCTATGTTGATCTAAATTGCCTGCCTGATAGGCCCTCTGAATCCACGGAAACTTCTTCATGAATTCTTGTTTACAAGTCATTCAGGACCTCTGAGTATTTTGGTGTACTGATGTCTACAAATTCACTGTATAAATGGCCTCTCTATCTTTATGTCTAACTTCTCTATCTTTATATCTAACTAGAGAGAAAGACAGGCTTCCCTGGTGGCTCAGACAGTAAAGAAGCTGCCCGCAATGCAGGAAACCTGGGTTCGATCCCTGGATTGGAAAGATCCCCTGGAGGAGAATATGGCAATCCACCCCAGTATTCTTGCCTGGAGAATCCCCATGGGCAGGGGAGCCTGGTGGGCTACAGTCCATGGGGTCGCAAAGAGTAAAACGTGACTGAGTGACTAAGCACAAGAAAGAAAGAAATACATGGATAATGTTGGCCTAAAGTTTACCCATTTCTGGTTTCTATCCTAAAAAACTATTTTTGGCTGGGTGACCAATCTCTTAACCTTTAATTTCTCATTTGTAAAATGGCAATTGTAATAGTGCCAGCCTCACTGGGTTGTTCTGAGGATTAAATGGGATAATCTGTGTAAGCCACTCAGCACAGTGCCTGGCACATGGTAAACCAAATACTCAATTACAGTTGGCAGCTATCCACCTGAAAGAAATAAAGAATATGTCTAAATGCTACCATGGTGTGGTCTCCAGCATGTATAGTGAAGTGAGAAAAAGCAAGGTAGAGAAAGGTGTACAACCATAAAAAATGCATAAAATATTAAATACATTAATGTATAGATTACATGTATATATACACATACACACACACTTATATTTAAAAGCCAAGTGATGGAAAAATTACCAATAAAATTTAAAAATGGTTACCTATGGGGATGGGGCTTCCCAGTGGCTTAGCAGTAAAGAATCCGTCTGCTGATGCAGGAGGTATGGGTTCGATCCCTGGGTTGGGAAGATCCCATGGAGGAGGGCATGTAACCCGCTCCAGTATTTTTGCCTGGAAAATCCCATGGACAAAGGAGCCTGGTGGGCTCCATGAGGTCTCAAAGAGTCAGACATGACGGTGACTGAGCATGCATGCACCTATGGGACAGAGGGAACAGGGTCCTCTGGGAGGAGGAAGACAGACAGCAAAGTCGAACTCTGAACATAACTTCATATCTAGATTTGACTTTGGAGCCATGTGAATAATACGCGTAATTATGAAGTGTGTGTGTGTGTGTGTGTGTGTGTGTTTTAGTTGCTCAGTCATGTCCGATTCTTTGCATTCCCAAAGAATCCAAAATTTTAAAGTCAACCATAAAATAAAAAATGCAGTAAAACAGATCAGTTTTGGGGATAACTCAAACTGGATAACTCCCCAGAGGAGGAACTTTTCTAAATGACTGAAAAACAGTAATTTAAGGGTACATTCCTGATTGGATATACTCTCAGGACAAAAAAGAATGGCCAAAATAAAATTAGTAAGCTGTGTGGACTTTCCCGGTAGTCCAGTGGATGAGAATCCACTTGCCAATGCAGGGGACATGGATTTGACCCCTGGTCTGGGGAGATTTCACATGCCGTGGAGCAACTGAGCCCGTGCACCACAATTACTAAGCCCATGCTACGCACCAAGTCACCGCAGTGAGAAGCAAGCCCATGCCCCGCAACTAGACAGTATCCCCCACTCGCCACAACTAGAGAAACCCTGCGTGCAACAGCAAAGACCTAGTGGAGCCAAACATAAATAAATATTAAGCTGTATGATCGTATTTATGCTAGCAGAAGTGTTATTCTGAGATTGCTGTACATTTGTTGTAGTATAATAAACCAATAAATATGTGAAATTGGAATTCTGTCACTCCCGGTGTAAATGCGAGACAGATGTCTCAGTGTTGGAGAAAGAGGATATGGGTATAAGACAGAAGGGGTCAAGTAAAATCCCTAAGGTCCTGATTTTGAACAGGAACTATTGGGATGAATTCAGAATGTGTGTCTTAGCTCTGTCCGTGGAAAAGACCTAGAAATAATGACCAACCCTGTACCAGTAATGAGCATTCCTAGCCCCCAGATTGTGGCCTTGTGTTAAAACATACCCATAGGATATAAATTTATGGAGGTAACTGAGTGATGACACAGAGAGGTGATGCCATTACAAGAATTTATTGCTCACATTTTCCAAGAGCAGGGCATGCCACACCATGCTGGGCCACGTGGGGAAACACCAGGTTTCTCCAGAAGGCATAAGGAGTGAGGCGAGAGAGTGGTTCAGAGCCTTTGTTGTGTTTTCTGTGGGAAAGGCAAGGCAGAGAAGGATAAACAGTTTAGGATTGAATAGTCCGAACAATGTTGGTGGTCTCTGGGTTCTAAGATGGTCTCTAGTTGTCTGGTTCTGGCCCTGGGTTGACTTTGGGCAGGGGAAATACTGGCCAGGTGTGTGACAGTTAGATAACAGAGGTGGTTGGGGCTTTGGACTTAGGATTGCTTGGTTTGCATGTGAAAGGTACACTTACAGGACAATTGTCTGTTATTTTTGAATTAGCTAGCCCTGGGAGAGGCAGTCTTCTCCCAGTCACCAAGGGTCCCCAAGACTTCAAAATATCATAAAATTCAAGCATGATTAGTACACCTTAAAATACCATTTCCTACTAAAAGGAACCAGTAGTCCTAGGAGAAATTGTTGGCTCTGGGAAATATAAGAAGGGCTTGGAAGGTCTTATCATACCAGGGAGTAAAGTGAAAGTGTTAGTTGCTTAGTCATGTCTGACTCTTTGCGACCCCATGGACTGTAGCCCACCAGGCTCCTCTGTCCATGGAATTCTCCAGGGAGTAAGGAGGTTTTTCAAAGATGACTTGGGTCATCCCCAAAGGACCCAAGAGCCAACCTGAGAAGCCTCTCTCTGGCAAAAGATGGGATGATTTCAGCATCAATAAAGATAAAAACTACAATGGATTAAAATACATTTAGTGACAGGTTATTATACTATGCCAAAGCCTTTGACTGTGTGGGTCACAAGAAACTGTGGAAAATTCTGAAAAAGACGGGAATACCAGACCACCTGACCTGCCTCTTGAGAAACCTATATGCAGGTCAGGAAGCAACAGTTAGAACTGGACATGGAACAACAGACTGGTTCCAAATAGGAAAAGGAGTATGTCAAGGCTGTATATTGTCACCCTGCTTATTTAACTTATATGCAGAGTACATCATGAGAAATACTGGGCTGGAAGAAGCACAAGCTGGAATCAAGATTGCCAGGAGAAATATCAATAACCTCAGATATGCAGATGACACCACCCTTATGGCATAAAGTGAAGAGGAACTAAAAAGCTTCTTGATAAAAGTGAAAGTGGAGAGTAAAAAGTTGGCTTAAAGCTCAACATTCAGAAAACTAAGATCATGGCATCTGGTCCCATCACTTCATGGCAAATAGATGGGGAAACAGTGGACACAGTGTCAGACTTTATTTTTGGGGGCTCCAAAATCACTGCAGATGGTGACTGCAGCCATGAAATGAGAAGACGCTTACTCCTTGGAAGAAAAGTTATGACCAACCTAGATAGCATATTGAAAAGCAGAGACATTACTTTGCCAACAAAGGACCGTCTAGTCAAGGCTATGGTTTTTCCAGTGGTCATGTATGGATGTGAGAGTTGGACTGTGAAGAAGGCTGAGCACCGAAGAACTGATGCTTTTGAACTGTGGTGTTGGAGAAGACTCTTGAGAGTCCCTTGGACTGCAAAGAGATCCAACCAGTCCATTCTAGAGGAGATCAGCCCTGGGTGTTCTTTGGAAAGAATGATGCTGAAGCTGAAACTCCAATACTTTGGCCACCTCATGCAAAGAGTTGACTCATTGGAGAAGACTCTAATGCTGGGAGGGATTAGGGGCAGGAGGAGAAGAGGATGACAGAGGATGAGATGGCTGGATGGCATCACCGACTCGATGGATGTGAGTTTGAGTGAACTCCAGGAGATGGTGATGGACAGGGAGGCCTGGCATGCTGCAATTCATGGGGTCGCAAAGAGTCGGACACAACTGAGCAACTGAACTGAACTGAAATGAGTGACAGGTTAACAATGTTACTAAAAAGAAGTTTACTGTTTCTGATTAGAGGATGCTTGAAAATCAACTTTGTGTTTTGAAAACCAGTACATAAAGAGAAGGAATCAAGTATTTATCCCATTTTTCTGAACTGTACCACTGGGTAATTACATAGTAAATGAGAGGTGTTTCAATGCTGTATAAGAACAGGGGAATTAGACTATCAGACTGCAAGGAGATCCAACCAGTCCATTCTAAAGGAGATCAGTCCTGGGTGTTCTTTGGAAGGAATGATGCTAAAGCTGAAACTCCAGTACTTTGGCCACCTCATGCGAAGAGTTGACTCATTGGAAAAGACTCTGATGCTGGGAGGGATTGGGGGCAGGAGGGGAAGGGGACAACAGAGGATGAGATGGCTGGATGGCATCACTGACTCCATGGATGTGAGTCTGAGTGAACTCCGGGAGTTGGTGATGGACAGGGAGGCCTGGTGTGCTGCAATTCATGGGGTTGCAAAGAGTCAGACACGACTGAGCGACTGAACTGAACTATACATTAAAGGATCTAGGCATTGAGTGTCAACATCCCTCGTCATAACAAACATGAAGAGCCTCCTGCTACTACAGTACTTAGGAAGTTATCTTGCAAAAACATTGACCCTGAATCTGAATATGCCTATAGTTCCAACAAACAATTTATAAGAAATTCAAAGGTGAGGCAAGAGAAATACGATATATGATGCCACCACAGAGCTGTAATTGGCAAAATCCAGACTGTGGGAAACTCTCCAGGGCAAAATCCCTGTTGTATTCAACAAATTTATTTCAGTGAAAAAGTATTATATGGGGCAGAGGTGAGGGGGTTGGGGGCACTTATGGACAGATCAATCAGTATCCATGTGGACCTGAGATAGATCCTAAATAAAATAAACCTTTTAAACGTTGTAATTTGGGACTTCCCTGGTGGCTCAGTTGTTGGGATTTACTCTGTGCTTCCACTGTAGGGGGCACAAGTTTGATGCCTTGATGGGGAACAAAGATCTTGCATGCCAAGTGGCCAAATAAGTAAATGAATATATAAAAGTTATACTTTTATGAAGTGACTGGAAATTTAAACTCTGATTAGAAGTCAGAGAAATATTTTAAAACTATTGGGTTTTTTTTAAGATATAATAATGGAAGTGGGGGGATTTTTTAAAAAGAGTCCTTACCTGTTAGAAACAGATACTGAAACATTCATGGTAGGGAATGTGTCCGTCCGAGGATGAACACTGTGGGAAGGGAGGCTCTGGACCTGCTGGCGGCCTGCCATTTGGAAATGCTGCATCTCCTGGGTGAGATGATAATCCTGCTCAGAGTCACACAGCAGTGAAGTAAAGCTGGGCTTTGGCCGGTCTGTCTGCTTCCAGAGCTCCTAGTCTTCAGTTCAGCCTTTGTCTTCACTGGGAAGTAACCGGGAAACGGGTCTGCAGGAACCCCCAGGCCACTACTTGGGGAAGAGTTTTGGTTTCTGGAGACAGTGAAGAAAGAAAAGGGGGAAGGTATTAGTTCTCAAACCTTGGCTCTGGGACAGAACTGTGTTTGAGTGTCTCCTGTGGAGGTGCGGGTCAGCAGTGGACTGCTGCAGGGGCAGGGCTCTGGGTGCAGTACACCTGGGAATGGCATAAGCCCTCCTGGAGAAGGTGGCCATTAACCCCACCACAGAGCCACCAGAACTTACACAGGACCGGGAAATCAACTCTTGGAGGACACAAATAAAACCTCATGTGCACCAGGACCCAGGAGAAAGGGGCAGTGACCCCACAAGAAACTGACCCAGACTTGGCTGTGTATGTCCAGGAGTCTCTGGTGGAGGCGTGGGTCAGTGCTGGCCTGCTGCAGGGCTGGGGGCACTGAATGCAGCAGTGTGTGCATGGGACCTTCTGAAGGAGGTCGCCATTATCTTCATTACCTCCCCCATAGTTTCGCTTCAGGTCAAACAAGACCTGGGTTCGATCCCTGGGTCAGGAAGATCCCCTGGAGAAGGAAATGGCAACCCACTCCAGTATTCTTGCCTGGAGAATCCCATGGACGGAGGAGCTTGGTGGGCTACAGTCCACGAGTTGCAAAGAGTCAGACAAGACTGAGCGACTTCACTTTCACTTTCAAACAACAGGGAGGGAATACAGCCCCACCCATCAACAGAAAATTGGATTACAGATTTACTAAGCATGGCCCCGCCCATCAGAACAAGGCTCAGTATCCCCCTCAGTCAGTCTATCCCATCAGGAAGGTTCCATAATCCTCTTATTCTTCGCCACCAGAGGGCAGACAGACTGAAAACCACAATCACAGAAAATTAACCAATCTGATCACATGAACCACAGCCTCCTCTAACTCAGTGAAACTATGAGCCATGCCCTGTAGGGCCACCCAAGATGGACAGGTCATGGTGGAGAGTTCTGACAAAATGCAGTCCACTGGAGAAGGGAATGGCAAACCACTTCAGTATTCTTGCCTTGAGAATCCCATGAACAAAACGAAAAGGCAAAAAGATAGGACACTAAAAGATGAACTCCCCAGGTTGATAGGTGCCCAATATGCTACTGGAGATCAATGGAGAAATAACTCTAGAAAGAATGAAGAGACAGAGCCAAAGCAAAAACAACAACCAGTTGTGGATGTGACTGGTGATGGAAGCAAAGTCTGATGCTGTAAAGAGCAATATTGCATAGGAACCTGGAATGTCAGGTACATGAATCAAGGCAAATTGGAAGTGGTCAAACAAGAGATGGAAAGATTGAACATTGACATTTTAGAAATCAGTGAACTAAAATGGACTGGAATGGGTGAATTTAACTCAGATGACCATTGTATCTACTACTGTGGGCAAGAATCCCTTAGAAGAAATGGAGTAGCCATCACAGTCAACAAGAGTCTGAAATGCAGTACTTGGATGCAATCTCAAAAACGGCAGAATGATCTCTGTTCGTTTCCAAGGCAAACCGTTCAATATCACAGCAATCCAAGTCTACGCCCCAACCAGTAATGCTGAAGAAGCTTAAGTTGAATGGTTCTATGAAGACCTACAAGACCTTCTAGAGTTAACACCCAAAAAAGATGTCCTTCTCATTATAGGGGACTGGAATGCAAAAGTAGGGAGTCAAGAAATACCTAGAATAACAGGCAAATTTGGCCTTGGAGTACAGAATGAAGCAGGGCAAAGGCTAACTGAGTTTTGCCATGAGAATGCACTGGTCATAGCAAACACCCTCTTTGAACAACACAAGATTAAGACTCTACACATAGACATCACCAGATGGTCAATACAGAAATCAGATTGATTATATTCTTTGCAGCCAAAGATGGAAAAGCTGTATACAGTCAGCAAAAACAAGACTGGGAGCTGACTGTGGCTCAGATCATGAACTTCTTATTGTCAAATTCAGACTTAAATTGAAGAAAGTAGGGGAAACCACAAGACCATTCGGGTATGACCTAAATCAAACCCCTTATATTATACAGTGGAAGTGAGAAATAGATTCAAGGGATTAGATCTGATAGACAGGGTGCCTGAAAACTATGGACAGAGGTTTGTGACATTGTACAGGAGGCAGTGATCAACATCATTCCCAAGAAAAAAGAAATGCAAAAAGGCAAAACGGTTGTCTGAAGAGGCCTTAAAAATAGCTGTGAAAAGAAGAGAAGTGAAAGGCAAAGGAGGAAAGGAAAGATATACCCATTTGAATGCAGAGATCCAAAGAATAGCAAGGAGAGATGAGAAAGCCTTCCTCAGTGATCAATGAAAAGAAATAGAGGAAAACAACAGAATGGGAAAGACTAGAGATAGCTTCAAAAAAATTAGAGATACCAAGGGAACATTTCATGCAAAGATGGGCACAATAAAGACAGGAAATGGTATGGACCTAACAGAAGCAGAATATATTAAGAAGAGGTGGCAAGAATACACAGAAGAACTATGCAAAAAAGATCTTCATAACCCAGATAACCACCTAGAGCCAGACATCCTGGAATGTGAAGTCACGTGGGCCTTAGGAAGAACCACTATGAACAAAGCTAGTGGAGGTGATGGAATTCCAGTTGAGGTATTTCAAATGCTGAAAGATGATGCTGTGAAAGTGCTGAACTCAATATGTCAGCAAATTTGGAAAACTCATCATGGACACAGGACTGGAAAAGGTCAGTTTTCATCCAAACTCCAAAGAAAGACAATGCCAAAGAATGCTCAAACTACCACACAATTGCACTCATCTCACATGCTAGCAAAGTAATGCTCAAAATTCTCCAAGCCAGGCTTCAGCAGTCTGTGAACTGTGAACTTCCAGATGTTCAAGCTGGATTTAGAAAAGGCAGAGGAAGCAGAGATCAAATTGCCAACATCCACTGGATCATCAAAAAAGCAAGAGAGTTCTAGAAAAACCTCTACTTCTGCTTTATTGACTATGCCAAAGCCTTTAACTGTGTGGATCACAAGAAACTGTGGAAAATTCTGAAAGAGATGGGAATACCAGACCACCTGACCTGCCTCCTGAAAAATCTGTATGCAGGTCAGGAAGCAACAGTTAGAACTGGATAGGGAACAACAGACTGGTTCCAAATAGGGAAAGGAGTACGTCAAGGCTGTATATTGTCACCCTGGTTATTTAACTTATATGCAGAGTGAAAGTGAAATCGCTCAGTCATGTCCGACTCTTTGCAACCCTGTGGACTGTAGCCCACCATGCTCCTCTGTCCATGGGATTTTCCAGGCAAGAGTACTGGAGTGGGTTGCCATTTCCTTCTCCAGAGGATCTTCCCTACCCAGGGATCGAACTCAGGTCTCCTGCATTGTAAGCAAGACGCTTTACCGTCTGAGCCACCAGGGCAGAGTACATCATGGGAAATGTTGGACTGGATGAAGCACAAGCTGGAATCAAGATTGCTAGGAGAAATATCAATAACCTCAGATATGCATATGACAGCACACTTATGGCAGAAAGAGAACTAAAGAGCTTCTTGATGAAAGTGAATAGGAGAGTGAAAAAGCTGGCTTAAAGCTCAGCATTCAGAAAACTAAGATCATGGCATCCGGTCCCATCACTTCATGGGAAATAGATGGGGAAACAGTGGAAACAGTGGCTGACTTTATTTTTCTGGGCTCCAAAATCACTGCAAATGGTAACTGCAGCCATGAAATTAAAAGACGCTTACTCCTTGGAAGGAAAATTATGACCAACCTAGATAGCATATTAAAAAGCAGAGACATTATTTTGCCAACAAAGGTTCATCTAGTCAAGGCTATGGTTTTTCCAGTGGTCATGTATGGATGTGAGAGTTGGACTGAGAAGAAAGCTGAGCGCTGAAGAATTGATGCTTTTGAACTGTGGTGTTGGAGAAGACTCTTGAGAGTCCCTTGGACTGCAAGGAGATCCAACCAGTCCATTCTGAAGATCAGTCCTGGGTGTTCTTTGGAAGGTCTGATATTTAAGCTGAAACTCCAATACTTTGGCCACCTGATGTGAAGAGCTGACTTATTTGAAAAGACCCTGATGCTGGGAAAGATTGAGGGCAGGAGCAGAAGGGGATGACAGAGGATGAGATGGTTGGATGGCATCACTGACTCAATGGACATGGGTTTGGGTGGACTCCAGGAGTTGGTGATGGACAGGGAGGCCCTGTGTGTTGCGGTTCATGGGGTCGCAAAGAGTCGGACAGGACTGAGCAACTGAACTGAACTGATGACTCCATTATATATCAAAATGTATGTTTGCAGGCACATACAATTGTTGCTAAGCAAATTGATAAAGGAGTTCTACTTCTACTTCTAATATAAAGAATAGCCCTTGATTACCCAAGTAGGATCCCTACTTTCATTGTAAACACCAGTGTACAAAAGTATTACCTGAAATTCCAGGCTATTTGCTGAAATTAAAACACATTTTTATAAAAGAGGATGAACTATTTTGACTCCAACAAAGAATTAGGTTAAATTGTGTGGAAGGAGAAACAACCCATAATCTTCATTTAATTGGTCTTTTCTACTAAAGCATTCGATCCTTTTAACTGTAAGACAAAGTATGTCTTTCAGTTCAGTCGCTCAGTTGTGTCCGACTCTTTGCGACCCCATGAATTGCAGCACGCCAGGCCTCCCTGTCCATCACCAACTCCCGGAGTTTATTCAAACCCATGTCCATCGAGTCAGTGATGCCATCCAAGCATCTCATCCTCGGTCATCCCCCTCCCCTCCTGCCCCCAATCCCTCCCAGCATCAGAGTCTTTTCCAATGAGTCAGCTCATCGCATCAGGTGGCCAAAGTATTGGAGTTTCAGCTTTAGCATCAGTCCTTCCAAAGAACACCAGGACTGATCTTCGGAATGGACTGGTTGGATCTCCTTGCAGTCCAAGGGACTCTCAAGAGTCTTCTTCAACACCACAGTTCAAAAGCATCAATTCTTCGGCGCTCAGCTTTCTTCTCAGTCCAACTCTCACATCTATACATGACCATAAGAAAAACCATAGCCTTGACTAGATGGACCTTTGTTGGCAAAGTAATGTCTCTGCTTTTGAATATACCATCTAGGTTGGTCATAACTTTTCTTCCAAGGAGTAAGTGTCTTCTAATTTCATGGCTGCAATCACCATGTGCAGCGATTTTGGAGCCTCAAAAAACAAAGTCTGACACTGTGTCCACTGTTTCCCCATCTATTTGCCATGAAGTGATGGGACCAGATGCCATGATCTTAGTTTTCTGAATGTTGAGCTTTACAAAGTGCTTATTCTGTGCCAGGCACCCTTCTAACTTCTCACATATTAATGCATTTACCTCACAAATAACTCTCTGCGATAGGCACTTAATTATTTCTCAATAAATATAGTTTTGTTCAGGCACAAAACCTTGGGGTAATCCTAGATGTTCCTTGGTCTCATCTCATATCCAATTCATCTGTAAATCCTGTTGACACTACCTTTCAAATCCATCCAGAGCCAACATCTCCACCACCACACCCCAGTCCAAGTGACCACTCTCCCTTTCCTGAGCTCCTTATCTGTCTCCTCCTTCCACCACTGTCAGTTCTTTATCTGTAGCTGGAGTTACTGTTGATAAGAAGACAATCTCACCATATCTCTTCCCAGCTCTGTACTCTCCAGTGGCTCCTAGGACACACTGCATCTCCTTATGGTCTACTGTTTACACAGCCAGCCTCTGCCTGCCTCTCTGATCTCATTCGTTTCATTCTTCCCCTTGGTTGCTCTGCTTCAATCTCGTGAACTTTCTTGCTGCTCCTTAAATATGCAATAAATCTGTGTTAAATGAATGAAATACAACAGTTACCGAATGATTGAATTAGTGAATTCTACAATAATTGCAATCAATAAAACAATTAGCTGTGACCGCTACCTACCTGGTCTAAACTGGTGGATCTCAGACATTACCTGGTAACAGAATCACCTGGGGAGCTTGTTAAAACTCAGATGGTTATACCTACCCTTAGAGTTCCAGAATCAGTAGATATAGGGTGGGTCTAAAAACCTACATTTTTAATACATTCTCAGGTGATGCTGATGATAGTGGTGCAGGCATACACTTTGGCTTAAATATTCCAGCGTGGAAGGCCAACTGAAATTCTGAACAGAATTTTGGCAAATTTTGTTCTGGTGTCCTGTCTGGTGGTCCTGTTTTTTGTATGAAAAGATTAATTGGAGAAACATGTGAGGGGAAAAAAAACAAACAACTCTGGACCTCACTTTTTGACACTTAACCACACGGTGGCCCCCTAGTTCCAGTCATGACTCCATTGGCCCCCATTTTAAATAGCTTTTGTTTTTTTGGAAAAGTTCCCAACTATTTCTTTTTAAAAAAAAGTGAATTCAGCAATAGGACGAGTAGCTTGCCGTTCACAAAAGGCTGTCTCATGGGACACACTGGCGGTTTCCTTAACAATGTGAGAGTCTATGCTGTTAGAAATGACTGCTGTCCTTCACACGGAAATGATACCGGCAAGTAGGTGTGCACGTGTGAGAAGACTCGCTATCAGAAATGGAAAGGAGATTTCGTTGCAGCCAACAAGGAAGGGAGCACGCAGAGCACAGACGTCGAGCTCTGCGTAGCCCACGGCGCCCTGGACACAGCAGACGCCACACAGGCTGACCAGCCTCTCATGCCTCTCACACGCCCTCATCACTCCCCAACCCCATCCTCACTGTGCTGCGGAGGGGACCTTCCCTTCAGCGGCTGCCTGATCTTCCATGGCGTCTTCACCTCACTCCATGCCAGCCAAGGGCCCAGGACTCGCAAGAGTCGGAGCAAAAAGGACTGAGGATTGAGAACCGGAGCTCATCGTCTTTCCAGGTGAGGCGTGGATACCTCCGCAGGGGCTGGGCTGGCACCGGATGGGCCAAAGTGTGGAACGTGCTGGGCGGGCCCGCGTGCACAGGCTCCGCGAGTCGCACCTCCCTCTTATCGCCTGCACACCTGTTCTCTTGCTTCTTTCTCCCTGCAGACTGAGATATACATACATTTCATATATTCATGGGGTCTGGAAAATGCAGCCACGTGATAATGTGCAAAAGTTTAAAACAGCCTTCCGCATGACAAGGTGGTTTTCATTCCCAGAAAGGTAAACAAGACGGTAAAATTGCCAAGGGTTTTTTGCTCATCAGACTTAGTCTTCAGTAATATAGTTTCAGCGATTTAAATGAGTTCTTTATGTGCGATTAGCCAGTTGATCTTTTGTCCCAGTACGGGTCTCAGTGAGACTATAGGTTGACCTCTTTGGGGACTGCTAGTAGTTTTTAGCCTTTGTTTTCATTTTTATTAAATTTATGAGAACTATGTCTCTTATCACAAATAAGTCTCATGTCTCTATTTTGTACTCCTTTGAGAGAAAAAAAGAGCAAAGGGAAGTACAATTTCAAGTAGACGTAAAACAGGTATTGCTGAACAGAGATGGTGACACACAGAAACAGATCCACCGGCCAGTAGGGAACAGAACTGCAGGACAGTTTGAAGTATTTATTCATTTGGGAAAATCTGCATGTATCATAATGCAGGCATTTAGGGGGACCAGGCCTTGTCTAGAGTAGGGGGATGTGTCCTGTAAGTGGGAGCTGTGGCGGAGCCTGCCCATTGGCCCCTCGAAGCTCGTTCTAACTCCGACAGGTGTAAAGCCCGAAAAAACAGAAACCACTTTTCCAGACTTCTTCCAAGCTCTGCCAGGCAGAGGCGCTTGTGTGAAACTTGGCGGGTGTGCCTGGGAAGGTGCAAGCGAGGAATACAGGGTAGAGCTGTACTGGGAAGTCAGATGCAGTAGCTGGGGACTGGGTTCCGCTACCTGGTTCCTTGTGTCCCAGGTGTGGCGTGGTGGGCAGTGCCAGCAATAGGATTTCTGTTAGAACAGTTCTTCTAGAACTCGGAACTCTCAGCCCATTGCTCCTGCCCACTGGCTTTTAGCAATGTTTCCCCTATAGTTCTCAGAAGTGCTACTTTTACTAATACCCTGTAATCAATGCTTTTCCTATCTAGAATGGATTCTGTGTGTAACTTGGAACTCTTACCAATAGGTTACTCTAATCAAAGCTATTATTAAGACTGGGCTCAAGGCGGTGTGTTGTGACAGCATTCTCTAAACCCCCTGAAGTTGTGATGAATCTGCTGCTACCCTTTCTCCTAGTTACTGCTGCCGGTTTTGATCTCTTCCTCCCCGCGCTCTGATGCTTATCAGTCAGCGGGGGCTCTAGCACTCCCTATCGGACTGCCTGTTCTGCCCTGTTTCATCCAGTTTCTTGAAGGAGTTCATTTTGAAAGCCAGCTGATACTCTTCCTCGGCACTTTTGTGGCACCTCCAGTGCTGTCATTTGGATGTTTTTTTTGACAGGTTTTACCATGAGAACATAAACACCACGGAGAAGTGAATGCGTTGACTCTCGTGACTCAGAATGAGAAAACAAAGCCCAAGTGCTCGTTGGTCAGGGCTTACAGATGCCACCAGAGCTCTCAGCTGAGGGTGTTAATACTCCTTCTACTTGCTAATGGGTATTGTTAGGAAATATCTATGCTAACCCTATTCTGCTGCTGCTGCTGCTAAGTCGCTTCAGTCATGTGTGACTCTGTGCGACCCCATAGATGGCAGCCCACCAGGCTCCCCCGTCCCTGGGATTCTCCAGGCAAGAACACTGGAGTGGGTTGCCATTTCCTTCTCCAATGCATGAAAGTGAAATGTGAAAGTGAAGTCGCTCAGTCGTCTCTGACTCTTCACGGCCCCATGGACGGCAGCCCACCAGGCTTCCCTGTCCATGGGATTTGCCAGGCAAGAGTACTGGAGTGGGGTGCCATTATAATAGTGTAATTCCTCATATGAATGGCATTAACCATCTCTGCACAGAACAATGCTAAATGTAGTATACTTTTATTGTACATAAAGACACACAGCAGGAAAATTGAATATAGGGACTGAAAGCTGCCTAGAGATGTTTCATGTCAATAGCACTGACTAGACACTGAGAGAAGGCACCTGTGCTAAGAAAGAAAAGTGGCTAGCTCTGACTAACACCAGATCCCAACATGTGGGTGGGACGGAGTTGGTTTTCTCGCATGGCTAATCCATTCTTCAACACCCTCTGGGTGTCCTAAACTTCAACTCAATTTGGACACTGTCCCCCAGGAGGGAGCATCAGATTCTGCAGGTTAAGACCTTGGTCCCACAAGACTGCCCCCACTTCAGATGCCAATCACAAGTCCAGGTTATCATGTGTGTTTCTGACTGATGGGCTATAAATCAGGGGCTCCCATTTTCCCCTCCTTGGTTTTGATGAATTTGCTAAGGCTCACAGAAAATATTTACCAGATTACAGGTTTATTATAACAGGATATAATTCAAGAACATCCAGATAGAAGAGATGCATAGAGCAAGATACTGTAGGAAGGGGTGGGGAGCTTTGTGCTTGGAGTGTGCCCTTCTCCCCCGAGACCACCATGTGCTTCCCAATCCAGAAGCTCTCTGAACCCTGTCCTTTGGGTATTTAAAGAGGCTTAATTATATAGGTATGTTTTTTTTTTCTTTTTTAAAATATAAATTTGTGTATTTTAATTGGAGGCTAATTACAATATTGCACTGGTTTTGCCATACATCAACATGAATCCACCATAGGTGTACATGTGTTCCCTATCCTGAACCCCCCTCCCACCTCCCTCTCCATACCATTCCTCTGGGTCATCCCAGTGCACCACCCCTGAGCATATGGTTGTTTAAATCATCGGCCACTGGTGATCCATTCAACCTCCAGCTCCTCTCCCTTACCCCAAGTCAGGGGGTAGGACTGAAAGTGCCAACTTCTAATCATGTGGTCGGTTCCACCGGACACCAGCTCCCATCCTTAAGTGCTTTCAAAAGTCACCTCATTAACATAAACCAAGTTGCAGTGGAAAGGGACTTCTTAGGAACAACAGAACACTCACTTCACCTTTATGGCTCTGAAGCAATTTCAGGAACTGCCCACAAGAGACCACATATTATAATCAAAGATGCTGCTGCTATTCCTAGCACTCAGGGAATTCCAAGCACATGGGGAGCTGTGGGCTAGAAACTGTGGATGAAGACCAACTGTGTATGAGAAGTGTATTTTGGCCACCTGAATGACCAGATATATATTTCTTACAAATCGCTGTGCTTTCTTGTGGCTCAGTGGTAAAGAATCCCCCTGCCAATGCAGGAGACACAGGTTTGCAGGAAGATCCCCTGAAGAAGGAAATGGCAACCCACTCCAGAATTCTTGCCTGGGAGATCCCATGGACAGAGGAGCCTGGCCGACTACAGTCCATGGTGTTGCAAAACAGTTGGCCTCGACTTAGCAACTAAACAACAAATCACTAGCTCAGCAGTTCTCATCCTTGGCTCACATCCTTGGCTCACATCCTTGGCTCACCTGGGACTTAAAAAATGTAAGTTATCCAGGTCCAAACCTAGACCTATTGAATCAGACTGTCTAGGGTGGGGCTTAAGCATTTTTATATTCAGGTGATTCTAATGAGAACCACTGGGTAGGACTTTCTACTTTGCCTCATTTATTCTCATGAATGTGGCTTTACTTCTCTCTCTGGGGTGTCTGAGGATTTAAGATGAAATAACAGCATAGATTTTTCTAGTAAGTAGCATCTGTGGCTGGAGGCCAGCTTCCAGTTCAAAGACTCTTACACAGATGAGGTCTACTTGGTGTTATAGCTCCCATCTCCACGAAGGAATGAAAACTCACAGGCCAGGATCTCTGGGGGCCATCTCAGAGTCTCCCTGAGGTATGTGCCTTAGTTTCCCTTGCCACTGATAAACTGCCAGCCAGTCAACCCACAAACTTCAGGCCATGGTCCTAGGGTTGGGCTGGCTGTGCTATCTTTCATGGGCTGAACACCACAGCCTAGTTTACTTGGCTTTCCAGTTTCCAGCAAACCATACCAGTGGCAAGTGGATCAGGAGAGATGAGACCTATTTTCTTTACGGCAGGGGTTGGCAACCTTTTTCCATAAAGGGCCAGCTGGTAAGTTGGGCCATCTAGATTTTCTGGGACAAGGCCAAATTGAGGATATCATGTAGGTTCTTCTATCAATGTAACAGAAGAGAAAATTCCTGCCCCATCCTACCCCCACTTTGCCTGGGATGGGCCATTCCCAGGAGTGGACATCTTGATGCCCAGGTGCCATCAGCTTGGAGATATTTTCAGGACAGACAGCCACTGGCCTGTCTGGAGAGGGGCTTGATAGACAGTAGGTGGAGGGTTGACTGCCAGTGTCACCTCGAGCCTGGAGCATAAGTGCAGTCATCTCAACTTGGGCCGCTGGCCACATTTGCCGAGTTGTCAACACGTGGACTGGGCTTCTACTCCCTGATCCCCCACATGTGCCAACAGCAAAGTCCCCAACATGTAGGTGGTGACAGTGTAGGCCCTGGGCAGGGATAAGATGTAGCCTCCAGCCAGAGAAGCTGCTGTTGGGAATGGAGTGGGGAACAGGGACAGGGCCATGTATGACTTTCCACCACACGGGCCCCTGTATCAGATACACATATTAAAGATTACAGTTTGTAACTGTGGTCTTATAAGGACAAATGGAATTCAGGTTGAACTATATGCTTTCCTTCTGTTTTCAAAATAAAATATTTTCGTGGGCTCCTAAATGTACTGTGGACCCTAGGCCCTGTGTGTTCTGAGACTAATGGGTGAGCTGGCCCTGACCTGGGTGGATGGGGCCACCGATGCTTAGTCTCCTTGGCTGCTCTTTGTCTGTTGGTGCAGTGCCCGAGGCCATACAAAAGCAAGAAGCAGGCTGGAGGCCACGGTTAGCTGACCCGCTGCTCGAGACGGTCAGGATGCAATTAGCTGAGAGCATTTCCCATGGGCCACAGGACACCTAAGAAAAGACATGATCACCCAGAGAGACTGGGAACCACTACAGAGAGCTGGATCTCCTGCCATGTCATGCCACCAATCCTGTTATTTTTCTTAATGAAGTATTCCTGACTAATAGAAAATGTATAAAACATATTCGGTCAACTTAGTACATTATCACAAAGTAAGCACCCATTCAGATCAAGAAGCAGAACATAGCCAGCATTTCTGGAGGCCCCTCTAGTTCCCTTCCAATCATCACCCCTCTTTCCACCTGATCATGGCTACTCAACTGACTTGTAACCCTGGTCACTTTCGTTGATGTAAATGGAATAATGCCACACAGAGCATTGCACTCTTTAATGTCTGGATGGTTTCAGTCCTGGCCATTGTTGCTCTTGTTTCTGGAAGGACTGAATGGAGTAGATAACCACTCACAAGATCCGTTTGTTGTAAGATTGCTTCTCTTACATGGACACAGCTGGAGGCGAGGGGCATCTGGGAGCAACCTAAAAAGGCAGCCCAGGGTGCTCTGTGGCCTAGAGAGATATAGGGTACATTGATGCCACAAAGCGCCTGGCAACAGACCCTGTGAAAGACACACCAACAGGAAAACTGACCTGACCAGGGAAGTTAATTAAGGCCTCTGGGACTCATTAGCCACCACTTGTTAAAAAGAAAAAAAAAATTTTTTTACAGGGCAGACATTTTCAACATGCTTTTTATTTGTTGTTGTTCAGTTGCTCAGTTGTGTCCAACTCTTTGCCACCCCATGGACTGCAGCATGCCAGGCTTTCTTGTCCTTCACTGTCTCCTGGAGTTTGCTCAAACTCATGCCCATTGAGTCGGTGATGCCATCCAGCCATTTCATCCTCTGTCATCCCCTTCTCCTCCCTCCTTCAATCTTCCCCAGCATCAGGGTCTTTTCCAATAAGTCGGCTCTTTGCATCAGGTGGCCAAAGTATTGGATCTTCAGCTTCACCATCGGTCCTTCCAATGAATATTCAGCATTGATTTCCTTTAGAATTGACAGGTTGGATCTCTTTGCTGTCCAAGGGGCAGTCTTCACCAGCAGCACAGTTCAAAAGCATCAATTCTTCCACCTTCTGAGGTCAGGGCTGCACAATACACAACTCCAGGGAGCATCGCTCACACAGAACACAGTGTGCACAGCATCAGGCATGAACCACACGGTGCAGAGACCAGAATGTTAGCAGACTCGGTTGCCTGGATCCAGGCCACACTGTAACTTAGCGTGTGGTCTAGATACCTAAACCTTCACCAGTTACACCTGTGTGGGGAAAAGTTCTGCAAATTAGTTAAGTGTTCTGGTTATCCACTATTAACCTAGAAATTCAATCCCCTCTTCCCTGCCCCCAATAGGCTAAAATGACTGAATCTGTATCTGATGATAAAGATCTTACATGGGACGTCCCTGGTAGTCCAGTGGTTAAGAATCTGACTTGCAATGCAGGGTATGTGGGTTCAATCCCTGATTGGGGAGCCAAGATCCCACATGCTGCAGAGTCACTGAGCCTGCACACTACAACTAAGACCAACAAAGCAGCCAGATAAATAAATGTTAAAAAAAAAAGAGAGAGAGAGAGAAAAAAAATATCTTACAGGCTCTCCTGTGGGTGTATGTGGGAAGGTGGGCAATGATTACACTTTTTTTTTCCAAAGGTAAATTTTTTTTTTTTTTTTTGCCATGCCCATTGGCATGTGAGATCTTGGTTTACAGGCTAGGGATTGAACCCACGCCCCCTGAATTGGAAGTGTAGAGACTTAATTACTGGACCACCATGAAAGTCCTAGTGATTTTAAACATCAGTTCTTTTTATCTGGGATGTATCTATAAAAGAAAATATCTATATCTACAAATACAAAATATCCAGAATAGGCAAATCCATAGAGATAGAAAATAAATTAATAGTTGTCAGAGATTCTGGGTTTCTTTTTGAGCTGATGAAAATCTTCTGGAATCAGATTGTGGTGATGGCTGCACAACCCTCTAATGTACTAAAAACTACTAAATCTTTAAAGTGAATTTTATGGTGTGTGGATTATTAAAAAAATTTTTTTTAATTCTATTTTTTTTTTCCCAAAAAATGAAGAGACACTGAATCTTCATTGACCTCAGGACATTTGCTGAAACTACTATTATTATTATTATTTTTACAAAGAAGGACCATGTCTGAGCTTAATGCATGATTTTCTTTTCCTCCTAAAGGCAGAGCTAGGGGACAGTCAGGAAGACCACACTAAGAATCCCAAAACTAGCATCTCAGTCTTGTGTGTCACTCCAAATAATCCTAAATCTGCTAAAAATCTAGCTCAACACTCTTCTGTATATTGTTTGTAAAAAATAATGTAGGTTTGAGACTCTGATGAGAGAAAATTTAGGATACTCAGTTCCAACTCTTTGAAAAGATGGAAAACAGTGGGGATCATAGTGCTTCTTCCCTTGAGATGGGAAAGTTTTCTTCCAAATGACTCAAGATTTCCCTCTTGTTATATGCTCCGTCATTCTCATTCCCTGAGAGCCTCAAGAAGGGGGCCCAGGGTCCAGGGCCCTACAATTGGGAGGTAGACCAGAAGCCTGCCTTTGTGTCCCCTGAACATGAGGAAAAGGGGTTGAGCTTAGGCCAGGAGAGCAACTTCCTGTGTATAGGGCAGGACCCTGCTGGATGCAGCTGTCTGCATTCAGAGTTGCAACTTGGGAGGATAATAGTTGAAGGAAGGAAAGCTTGAGTTTTCTAGACGTGGGCTTCTGTTATGAATAAGGGACATTCACATGCATTCTGAAAATCATTTATAAAGCCTGATTTCTTTTAGGTAGTTATCCAAATATTTTTAGGACAAATGTTCAAAATGGGCATTTTCTCATACCACACAGGCACAGATCTGCAGAAAGGCCCACGAGTTGAACTAGATCTTCTTTTCTGTCTTTCCAAGCCAGAAAAGGAAATGCCACTCATTAGGCCCGATGCAAAGGGCCACAGGCTGGTTGGGAAGCTCTCCTGCCAGAGTGTCTGATCTGAGAGCCGGCATGACAGAGGAACTTTCCTGGGCCAGGCGCTCTTTCGAGCCTCTTAAATGTATCAACTCCTGTACTCTTCACGAGCCTATGCCACTGGCAGGATTATTATCCCCATTTTAAAGGCGAATAGGCTGAGGCACAGAGACGTTATCATGCCCAGGGTCAGGCAGCAAGAAGTGGCAGAGCTGGGACTGGACACAGACAGTGTGCATCCCTCCTTGCCGCATCACTCATGTGCTCATGGTGTCACGAGATGTTCCTCTGTGCAGGCTTCAGTGACCCAGCAGATCAGCACCCTCTCTTCTCCCCTGGGAAGAGGTGGCTTATGGAACCGCCACTCTTGATTTGACAGGAAAAGCTTAATCACTGAGTACTCACCCCAGTCTCCAAATACTCCACCCAGAGAATCAAGGGAGCCACACTCCAAGATGGGAATCTATATGTCATTAGTAACAAGCCCCATCAGGCACTTGATCTGTGCAGGCTCTCCTCATCCCTTTGGGCCTTGCCCAGAAAGTAAAACTGGCTTCCATATTATGTGGAGGGCTGGATATGTCCAGGTGAGAGCAGGGTTCTCTTCCTTCTGAGGGCCCAGGGTCTGGAAACTAAGGCTGTCATTGGGAGCTGGTGGGATAATCCTATTGTAAGAAACTTTTAAATTTCCTAATAGTGCTGGGATGCAATGTCACTGAACACGTGTGCTTGGTCATTTCAGTCGTGTCTGACTCTTTGCAACCCCATGGACTGTAGCCCGCCAGTCTCCTCTGTCTATGGGATTCTTCAGGCAAGAACATTGGAATGGGTAGCCATGCCCTCCTCCAGGGGATCTTCCTGACCCAGGGATTGAACCTGAGTCTTTTACATTTCCTGCATTGGCAGCCAGGTGTGCTTTACCCCTACACCACCTGGAAAGCCCCTACTGAACATGAGATGATATGAAAGAAGGTTCTGGGTGTGTTAAGGAGGATGGTAGGCACGGGCAACTGTTTTATGCAGGGACTTTCTCAGTGATTCTACAGACTGGAGCATTCTTCCAGCTTGGCTCTGGGTTTACACTAGATGGTCAATTAATACCTGTCGACCTAGTTGTCCTAACAAGGCTTGGCTTAATGGAGGTATGTGGCCAAACCACTCACTGTTTCAAGGGTTCTGCTAGTGTTGAGTGGGAGGAGCCCAGGAGCCTGGAGCTCACCACCGCAAGCCACATCAGTGACGGTTCTGCCACCTGAGTGGCCTGCCCTGCTACAGGGGGTCATGCTGGCTAAATGCAGCTAGAAAAATAACCCCTCAGTTTGTCACCCACAGGCCATCCCCCAGAAGAACTCCACCAGTCAATGCAACTTCAAAACACAAGGAAAAAAATAAAGGAACATCGGATTCTAGTAGAAATCTTGTATTCATTTTGAACACTGCTATGTTTTAAGGCAAGTGTCACATATTGAAAACAGAGATGAACAGCATTATGACATGTTAGAGCAGGGGACACATCATCAGACAGTGAGAGGGTGGCATTTTTCCCCAGCTGGCTCACTCCCAGTCTGATTCCTCTTTTGGACAGAAAAACAGGGAGAAACCAGGGAGAGGGGAGTGATCATCACAGGGGTTTTACATGGAAGCACCCTTCCCTAGGCCACGTGCTCCCCACACTGCACTCCCAGGTCCCAGAGAGAGTGTGTGCAGCCCCTAGGTCAGACTGTCCATGGTGAAATTCACCTTTAGAAACAGGAAAATCAGGATGCCAAAGCCACACAACTTGCAGTTAATTCACCTCTGCCCCAAAATTCAAACTTGTTTGGACTGGAGCTAAAATACACAAACACACATGTAGATATAGATGCTAAACACATGTACGCCCCCCACATGCTACACATATGTGTGTGCACACATAGTTACACAGATGTGGAAGACGGAAAGATCAGATCTAGCTAAGGCTGAAAAGTAATGAATGTTCACTTGCAGTTTGGAATCCAGCCATGTGATTATTTCTCCTTTAAAAATAGAAGGCATCAACAACAAGCCAGAGGGTAAAGGCGTCCATGTACTGCTGAGCCCAGCTCCTGGTCACTCCTGCTTCACAGGAGTGGTTTAGCTAGTTTTAAAAGAGGGCTAGAGGGAGGAGGGCCTGCCCACTGGCTGGGTCTTTCCTGTGCCCCTTGGCTCTTCCCCACCACTTCTGCTCAGGCCCATGCCCCATAATTTTAAAACAGGGGAGCTTCACTGTCTCTGCCCCTCCCCCTATTTTAGCTGTGATGGGACATGCACCATAACGGCGTGCTCCTCTCCTGCAGGGCTTGGGTGACAGCAACAGAGAAGAGAGGGGAATGAGCAAGGCTGAAAGTTTGGGAGTTTGAATAATGGCCAGAGTGTGGTGGCAGAAACGTGCCTGGGTCTGAGAGTCACTGGGAGGCCAGGGACCCAAAAGTGGGCTGGGAGGTTAATTCACAAAAAGATGAAGGACAATAGGAAGAGGCTGCATTTGATGCTCACATGAAACTGCCAAGAGCACAAGTGACGTGATAACAGTTGCTCCTGCACACAAAACAAAGCCCTGCTCATAAAAGCCGTCATCCCCAGGAGAAGGAGCCTCCCGGAGAACTTAGGAATCGCTTAGGTAACAGTGAGGAAGGTACGGGGTTAAGTGTTAGCACTTAATAGCCAAGATGCGAAATGATCATTTTCCAGATTCATTCAGTTTGCCTCACCAGATTCCTCTGAGGTAGGTAAAAGGCAGGTGACGTCAGCCCCATTTTACTGATG
The DNA here is from genome assembly GCF_042477335.2 of Ovis canadensis. Taxonomy (NCBI): domain Eukaryota; kingdom Metazoa; phylum Chordata; class Mammalia; order Artiodactyla; family Bovidae; genus Ovis; species Ovis canadensis. The sequence continues at coordinate 43,375,092 of NC_091247.1, forward strand.
GGGTAGAGTGAGGCCCCAGGATTTGCTGTAGGTCACCCCACACATACACACCAACAACTACATAGAAACAGCAGTCTTGTGCCTTTTAGATATTCCTTCCCTGCCCCTGGCAACACTGGTTCTCTCTATAAAGCCCCGTCTCCAAGGTTCAACCTGAGTCAGTAGGAGTCAGGTAGACCATTTGGCTGATAATTTTAAACTCTGATGTGCTGGAGGAAAGGGAAACCAAGCCTACCAAAATCAGCCAAAGCCAGGACATCTGGCTTCACCCCAGTGAAGGGTGGGTTTGTAGTTTTTAAAAAAAAAATTTGCTTTAAGGGAGGGTCTAGTTGGATTGAAATCTATTGCTAGACCAGTCAGGGTCCTGAATGCAATGACCATATCACACCTCCCCAGAGGCAGAGGCCCCTGTGTGACTTGTTTGCCAAATCAGAGTGGAGGTGGATAAAGCTACAGTGTTGGCAGAAGTCCAGATCATGAAAGCAGAAAACTTTCCGGGGCTGGGGCCAGACTGGGGACATTAATATATGTGTGTGTGTGTATGTGTGTGTCCTTACCTGTCGGGCTACTTCCCTTTCCCCTGGCTGCACTCCCCCTCCTTTCTTTGACCTCAGAATGTATTGTTTACCTAATGCCGCTAACCAGAGACACCAGCAGTGCTAACACCATGGAGTATTTCTAACTTGATGGGCACGCAGTGCCTCCAGCCTAGTGACCCAGAAGCCAGCCATGCCTAGTCGGAGACTCTTAACACCTGAGTCCCAGCTCAGAGAATTCCAGCCAAGGACACGAATTTGGGAATTTTTCCAATTATTCTGGCTCACAAGGTGACAGATGACTGCCACCCGCCCAGGTCTGTCCAGGAAGTATCCGAATGCTGAACTTTCCTGGGTGCAATGAAATAACATGTGCATCTTCCAAGCTTTAACTGCCAGGTCTCTATGAGCCTGTTACTCCCCACCCTGGCAGCTCGAGGGTGTGTTTCCAGACAGAGCCAGGGTGCACACAGTTGACCTGGACATGATCGAGTGTCAAATGTCAGAGTGTCTTGGTCCTCAAGAGTCAGTTCCCACTGGGAAACCCAATGCCTGTGCCGAGAAGTAACCCTCAAACTGGTGGCTGGGCCAGTGCATTGCTCGGGAGGCAAAAAGTTGGTGAGGGCGGTGCCAGGGCCAGGTGGCCAGACTGATGGGGTGGGCACCCCCAGTGGGTGAGCTGGAAGCCCAGCCCCATCACAGAACTGACTCCTTGGACTCTGGGGTGCTGGCTGCTGGGCCGGTGGGATTTGGGTGTGTCACCAAGGGCGACGTCTCCTCCTCCGACTTGCAGTTTGGGATGGCCTCCACTTTGACCTCACTCAGCTCCTGCTCCCCTCTCTTCATCGCCTTCTGATTCAGGTGGTGGAGGATGCCCGCACCCAGGGCATCGCCCTCCACGTTCACCACGGTGGTGGTGCGGTCCCTGCAAGGAGAGAACAGGCAGGCGTTACAGTCAATGCTGCCTGGAGCCACCAGGGGGCGGATGTCATTGAGGGCTGAGGTACCAGGAGGCTGTGACCCTGAGGGAGAGCAAGCTAAGGGCATGGGGTGCTGCTTGATGCTAAACTGATTTTCTCCAAATATTTTTCATTCTTATGAAACAGGCCCACTCATTGTAGAAAACTTGGGGAGAAGAGAAGCATAAAGGAAAAAACAAAAGTCACTCCCCCCCATCCTCTGCATCCCTGAGTGAACCAGTAGTATCATCTGGATCTGTTTCCTTCCAGAAATCTTCCTATGTGTGCACTTCATGTGTGAGACACCATCATGTAAAAGTTATAAGTAACTGGGATGACAAGGGCTTCCTGGTGGCTCAGATGGTAAAGAATCTGCCTGCAGTGCAGAAGACCTGGATTTGATCCCTGGGTTGGGAAGATCCCCTGGAGAAGGGAATGACAATCCACTCCAGTGTTCTTGCCTGGAGAATCCCCATGGACAGAGGAGCCTGGCAACTACAGCCCACAGGGTCGCAAGGAGTTGAACATGACTGAGCGACTAAGTACCCACACACGACTGGGGTGATGGTGCAGATTCGGTCCTGGCTCCAGCTTCCCTCCCACTCACTGTAACCCTGTGGGAAGCTCCCTCCCAGTCTCACATCCACACTGCATCTCTACTGAACTATAACCTTCATGTGCTTCCCATGGCTGTTGGCAAATACCATCTCAGAGAGAACAGCACTGCCCTTTCCAGAAGCTTTGTCTTCCCAGAGCCCAACAACCAGCACCTCTCCCTGGGGCTCAGAGGAAGTATCATGCTCATTCTGAAGAAGGAGGGAAAATAGGAACTTGCCTGAGGTGCTGGAGAAGCTGAGAGTTGTGGAATCAGAGGTTGTGGATGGTGGGGGTCTCACTTGGGCAGCCCACTTGGTGCCTGACCTCCCTCATCCTGACCAAGCACCCCTTAAACGCCTGCCTTCCCCATGGAGGAGAGCCGGTGAGGAAGGAGGCGGGGCCTCTGACACTCTGCCCTGGTCCCTCTTACTCGTCTGAACACTGTGCATCTCCAAAGCACTTTTCATCCCCAAGGAGCTCAAGGAATTCTGAGAAGTCCCTTCAAGTTTCCAGGGCTTAAAAATAAGGTTGGAACCCAGCATTCCTAACCACTGTGGGCAGACCCACCAGCCCGGGGCCAGGGTCTAGTGGTCAGAGTATCCATACCCGGCTCTGACCAGCCTGGCCAGGAGTGTCTTCCCCAGTGCTGACTGAATGCTCTTCCATGTGCTGCGCATGTGCTAACTCGCTTAGTCTCCACTACAACTCTGCTATAGGGCTCTGTTCTTATCCCCTTTCCACAGACTGGCAGACTAAATCACAGACAGCTCATATCACACAACTAGTAAACGATGTGACCCCAGGCTCCAGGGCTCATTTCTTATTCATATGCTCTACCTATTGTCCAACATCAGTCCCTCACTGACCTTCCCTATGATACAGGTATTGTTTGTATCTGAGAAAAGTGTCATGGAACTCAAGGCAGCAACAATTAGGAACTGTTCTGCGTCTTTACAGGAGCCCTGGTGATGGTTACCCAGATCACAGCTTCTTTCTAACTCTGCCCCTGAGCCCAAGCCCAGGCACTTGCATTAGCAGCGCTCATCTTTTCTCCACTTACAGAAATCACTCCTTGGACATTCCAGGCCAAGGACAATCATTCCCAAAGATTCACTCCTCCAATGGTTATGACCCCTGTGCAGCCAACAATCTCCACAGACGCTTGGGCCTCTGACTTTTCTGAATGTTCTAAGCAAGTTCTCAGTAATGGCATGTTTTAAGTTTCTCTGCATGCCCCGGGCCAGTGCCAAGCTCCTAGGGAGCTCAATACAGACTTTCTTTTATTCAGTGCCCTTAGGACTTGCTACTTACACAATCCAGTCCACAGCCAGGATCAGAGAGAGGTCATGAGTGGGCAGCCCGATGGCCTCCAGGATAATGGCGATGGTGAGGACCCCTCCAGCGGGCACGCCTGCTGCTCCAACACTGGACGCCGTGGCGGTCACTCTAGGGGATGGGACGGCAGGATCAGCCATGAGCCCAGAGCACCGAGGGGACACAGAGACATGCAGAACATGGCAGCCACGGCTTGGAACTGAAAACCACACAACCCTAGTCTGTCGGCTGCACCCTCGGGAGAGGATCCACTTTCTTCAAGTAATGAATTCATGCTGTCCTCATTTACAAATGAGACGCCTGAGTCATGGCGTCTCAAGATACAATCGTCTCAAGATACAATCGTCTCAAGATTGTATTCATGAAGTTTTTCAAAGGAAATCGCAATAAAAAAAATCTCAAAGTTTAAACCAGGCCTAAAGATGAAGGAAAGAATATGGAACTTACAGAATGGTGAAAATCTGTCCAGCTCTCAGCTCCACGTTGTTGAGCTGGGCAATGAACACTGCGGCCACGCACTGGAAGATGGCTGCGCCATCCATGTTCACAGTGGCCCCGATGGGGAGAATGAACCGGCTGATCCTCTTGTCTACACCATTGTTTTCTTCAATGCACTTCATCATAGAGGGAAGGGTTGCTGAGCTGGGAAATGCAAACCACCAAATAAGAGAATAGTCCTTTGTGACCAGGCTAACCTATTACTCAGCTCAGACCCAGGAACAGAGCAATTAGCATCATCCTAGGTTATGGCACTCTCCCCTTGAAAGAAAAGAAAAATCAGAATTTTTGCAGAGTTTCTGTCACACATGGGGTTTTGTCAATTGCTTTCCCAAAGTGTTCAAAATTGGGCTTTCTAGACTTAGTTATTTTTCCCCTGGATACACCCATTCCAGATTTCCCAAGAACCACACATTGTCTCACAGTGCAAAGTATTCTCAAGAGAACAAAGAACTATTTCCTCTACACATGCATCTCCTCTCTTGAACATGTTCCCCTCCAAAAAGTAAAAGGCAAACTATGTTTTTTCTTCTACGCCAAGAAGCAGAAATAGCTCTGACAGGATTTCCCTGGTGGTCTAGTGGTGAGGGCTCTGTGCTTCTACGGCAGGGGACATGAGTTCAATCCCTGGTCAGGGAAGTTCCGCATGCCGTGACAGTGTGGCCAAAAAAAAAACGAGAAAAAAGAGAAAAAACATGGCTCTGAGAGTTTGGAAAGAGGACCTGTATCTCAAGATAATGAAGAATAAGACCTGCTCCCCACAGTGGGTTCTGCAGACTCTGCACATGTGGCTGGCATAGCTGAAGTAGGCTGGTTTCTGCCAAAGCCGGAGAAACTTACCTCCTTCATTCCTCCCACACCACAACCGAGTCATAGACACTGCAGGGCAGGGTGGCGGGAAGCAGGCAGCAGAGAGGCAGAAACTAAATGTGTGAATCAAACGATGTGCCGCCATCCTTTCAAAGTTTTCTTTGTATTTGGAAAGCCCAGTGTTTTTCTGGAAGAATATCAGCCATGACAAGGTCCATCTTTTGTGGTAAATTAGATAATCCCACAATATTGTGTGCTCCTAGAGAGCTGAGCATACACCCCTCACCAGGAAGCCTTATGTCTTGGTCTTATTTCCTAATTCACCCATCCAAAGGGAGAACTGAAGAGGTATCATTCTAGAAACTCTACTGCAATGCATTTTGAGTCAAGTGGTTGTCTTCTTTTACTCAGGCTGAAGTCCAGTTAGGGTGAGGACCCACAGCTGGGTAAAATTATGATCTAACTGACCTCTAAGAAGCAAGAAGGAGAAGGGAATGAGGCAATCTCTCATTCTGGCAATCCTAAAAATCTACTTCCCTAAGAGCTATGGGGCTGGCAGTGCAAAAAAAAATCAGATGAAACCAATTTAGAGTTTTCAAGAAACTAAAATTTGTCAAGATGCTAGTTGTGCATCCACCGTGGGTTCATCTGGTTCCAAGCTCAAGGGCAGCCAAGGGCACCTGCAAGCCACTCACCTGGAGCAGGTGGCAAACGCTGTGGCAAACGGTGTGAGGAGGCCCAGGAGGAACCTGAATGGGTTTTTTCTCGTGAAGACAAAATAAATAAGTGGCAGAACAATTCCTCCATGAATAAAATGGCCCAATATAGACGTGAAGATGTATTTCCCCAGGCTGGTCACCAGCATGATGATGTCCTTCATTTCTACAATCTTGCTTCCAACCAGGAACATGATGCCCACAGGTACGTACCTAGGATGTGAGCACAGGGCACAGGTAAGCAAGGGTGAGGATGCTGGGGCTGAGAGATGCAGGCCTTTCCTGACATGGGACTTGCGCACTCTCAACCAGGTTGTCTTCATCTCTCCCTGGGATGACCCTGAGAAATAGAAAAGGAAGGGGGTATGCCATGCCTATTTTACAGGCCATGAAACTGAGTAAAATTAACAGGATCACTCATCATGGGTGTGGAGTCAGGACGAGGACCCAGACTTCTTTCCCCTTGGATATTGTATGTTCTTAGCAGCTGGATGCTGCCAACCATGTGGGCTCCCAGGTGGAAGGAACTCTTTGAGATTAAAGCCTCTGCGACTGTGGGCTTGATTTCCAGCTTTGCTCAGGCTTGCTCCGAGAACTCAGAAACACGAAAGACTAACACCTATTTCATTTTGCAGAATTGCTGTGATACAGAATTGAGCCAAAGCTGGGACTTTCATGAAGTTTCAAATTCCTGGTGGATTGGAAAACATGATTCCACGGGAAGAAGTCACTAACAATGACCTTCTGAGAACACTCTTGGAGCGTGAAGATTTTTTTTAATGGGCAGGTGGGAGGAAGGAAGGGAGGAAATGAACTATAGGAGCTACAAAGGACAAAAGCCTGCTGTTTTGAGCTTAACTGAGGATGAATTTAAAAAATATTAAAAAGCAGAAACATTGCTGACAAAGGTCCATCTAGTCAAAGCTACGGTTTTTCCAGTAGTCATTTGTGGATGTGAGAGCTGGACCATAAAGAAGGCTGATCACCGAAAAATTGATGCTTTTGAACTGTGGTGTTGGAGAAGACTCTTGAGAGCTCCTTGGATTACAAGGAGATCAAACCAGTCAATCCTGAAGGAAATCAGTCCTGAACATTCATTGGAGGGATGCTGAAGCTCCAATACTTTGGCCACCTGATGTGAAGAACTGACTCATTGGACTAACTGGTTTGAACTGGCTCATTGAACTGACTCCCTGATGCTGGGAAAGACTGAAGGCAGGAGAATGAGACAGAGGATGAGATGGTTGGATGGCATCACTGACTCATTGGACATGAGTCTGAGTCAGCTCTGGGAGTTGGTGATGGACAGGGAATCATGGCATGCTGCAGTCCATGGGGTTGTGGAGTTGGACATGACTGAGCGACTGGACTGAGTGGAAGATGAATTTTATAACTATTGACTTTATTTATAAATTTTAATTATACAGATATAATGTCACACAGTTCAAGTTTCAAAGGGTACAAAAGGATGCAGTCTACCTGCCACCTCTGTCCTCCCAAGTACCAGGCTTCCTTCCAAGGAGACATTGCCAGTGTCACTGGTTTCTTAAGACTTCTTCCCAGAGGTATTCTAAGAAGTATAATTATTTTTAAATCCTATAGTAATACATGAATACATTCTCCTTTCAAAAAATTAAAACATGATAGCTAAGACCAAAATCTTTAGGCCCTATCCTCAAGCCAGCCCCCTCCTCTGGTAACCAGTCCCACTTCCTATTCTTTTAGATACATGTGTTTAAATCTGCATATTTTTTTAAACTCCCTATTATGTCTTTGAGACCTTTTCATATCAATACATAGACATCTACCTCATTCTGGTCTCTTTTTTTTTATCATGGTAAAGTATGCATAACATAAAACTGACCATATTAACCATTTTAAGTGTACAGGTTGGTGGCATTAAGTGTATTCAAAGTCTTGTGCACTATCACCATCCAGAACTTTCTCATCATCACAAACAGAAACTCTATATTCAGTAAATAATAACCCCATGTTCCCCCACACTGCTGCTTTCAGAGACCACTGTTCTACTTTCAGTCTCGATGAATTTGACTATTCAAGGTGCCCTTATACATGGAATAATACAATTTTAGCCCCCTTGTGTCTGGCTCAGACAGTAAAGAATCAGCCTGCAATGCAGGAGACCCAGGTTTGATCCCTGGGTTGGAAAGATCCCCTGAAGGAGAGCATGTCAACCCATTCATGTCTTTAAGGTTCCTCTATATTGTAGCACTTTTCAGAATTTCACTCCTTCTTAAGGCTGAATAATATTCCATTGTATGCATATCCCACATTTTCCTTATCCATTCAGTTTGTCAATGGACATTTGGGTGATTCCACCTTTATCTCATTCTTTTAAAATAGCATCCTCAGAACTACACTATAGATTATTTGCATTGCCCTGCTGATGAGCATTTAAATTATTCCCAGGTTTTCATCACCACACAGAACACTGCAAACAGGCCTCTTTGTGCCCACATGCCTATGTTCTCCAGGTAGAGACACCATGAAGTGGGGCTACTGAGTCATGAGATGTGTTTTAAAGTTTAGTGAAGTGAAGTCGCTCAGTCGTGTCCAACTCCTTGCGACCGATAGCCTACAAGGCTCCTCTGTCCATGGAATTTTCCAGGCAAGAGTACTGGAGTGGGTTGCCATTTCCTTCTCCAGGGGATCTTAAAGTTTAGTAGATCCTGACAAATTTTTCTCCAGTGTGGCTGTTCTAATTCATGTTCCCAATGGCTTCTAGGAGAATAATCCTTGCCCTGCACCACTGCTGCTGCTAAGTTGCTTCGGTCGTGTCCGACTCTTAGCGACCCCATGGACTGCAGCCCACCAGGCTCCTCCATCCATGGGATTTTCCAGGCAAGAGTACTGGAGTGGGGTGCCATTGCCTTCTCCCCCTGCACCACTGGTTCTCATCCAATGATGATTTTGTCCCCAGGGAACGTTAAGTAATATCTGGAGACAGTTTTGGTTGTCACAGCTTTGGCAGGAGGTGCTTCTGGCATCTAGGGGCTAGAGACCAAGGATATGCCTAAATATACTAACTACAGTGTACAAGACAGCCCCCCACAACAAAGAACATCAATAGTGCTGCTAATAAAGGTACATTGTACAGCACAATAGCCAAAATACTGTAAAGATAGCCAGTATTTTATAGTAACCATACATGGAATATGGAGAAGGCAATGGCAACCCACTCCAGTACTCTTGCCAGGAGAATCCCATGGACGGAGGAGCCTGGTAGGCTACAGTCCATGGGGTCGCTAAGAGTCGGACACGACTGAGTGACTTCACTCACTCATACGTGGAATATAATCTATAAAAACTTTGAATCACCATGCTGTATACCTGAAACTAATATAACATCATAAATCAACTATTAGTGATTAAGTGAAAGTCACTCAGTCATGCCCAACTCTTTGCAACCCCATGGACTATTCTTCAGACCAGAATACTGGAGTGGGTAGCTGTTCCCTTCTCTAGGGGATCTTCCCAACCCAGGGATTAAACCCAGGTCTCTTGCATTGCAGGTGGATTCTTTACCAGCTGAGCCATCAGGGAAGCACTAAATCAAATATATCTCAACAAAAAAGAAACAGGTTTTTATTGTTGAAAGTGGAAAATGCAGAAAAATTAAAATAAAAATTCCTCAAATTCCAAAGGAAAAAAAAATAGTACTGCTGTTGAGAAATCTTAACTTTACCCTTATCAGTGCCTGATAGAACCAAGCTTTTCATTTCCCTGATTTCTAATAAACTGGCCATCCCTTAAAACATTTATTGGTCATTCAGGTTTCCTTTTCTATGCATTGCCTGTTCATTTCCTGTGTTCATTTTCTAAGAGTTTATTCAGTCTTTTTTTTCTTTTTCAGTAATCAGGGCTCTTTATATTAGTTCTTCTCAAACTATCTTTGGTGAAAGACTGGTTCATTTCTTCCTAGTTGGTCATGGACCAGCATTCTTAGAAAACACACACACACACAAAATAGAACAATGATCATGGCTTGGATGCTGAAGAATATGAAACTGCTATAAAAGATTTTTAACACTTATTCTCAAGTTCTCTATTAATTTCACTACAGAAAGATGAACCTTTTGTGAACTTGTACCAGTCCTTTCAATCCCAATGCTTTGAGTGTGAGTGTGTTTGTGTGTGTGTGTGTGTATAGACTATATGTAAATATATATCACTTTTTTTTCAATAAGTATCTTGTCTTATAACTTCATCCAAGGTATCCTTTGCATGCAAATATTTTCATATTCTGGTGGAATCAAATTTAGCAGCTTTTTATGGCTTTTTCTTTCTGTATTTTGTGTAGGAGGACTTTCTCTACCCCTGTATTTTCTTCTAATACTTTCAGAGGACTCCCTTCCTTCCTTCCTCCCTGGACAGTTTAATGCATGGGTTGGCACCATGAGTCTTACTGGAATACAGCCAAGTTCATTCATTTATAAATTGTCTATGACTGTTTTTGTCTTGTGATGGCAGCATTGGCAGCTATGACAGAGACCACATGGCCTGCAAGGTTTCCTGACCATCTACTGAGAAAGCATTTCTATGAATAGTACAGTCTAGGCAGGTGCCTGATATTATAGTAGGTAATTAGCAAAGGAAAGAAAGAGCTACTACTGAAGACCCCTCCCACACCTAGGGGAGATCCTTTAACCAGTTGTGTGTGTGTACTTGTATATGTTCTAGTTAATAAGTCATGTCAGACTCTTTCGGGACCCCATGGACTGTAGCCTGCCAAGCTCATCTGTCCATGGAATTTTCCAGGCAAGAATACTGAAGTGGGTTGCCATGGCCTCCTCCAGGGGATCTTCCCGACCCAGGGATCGAACCTGTGTCTCCTGCATTGCAGGCAGATTCTTTACCACTGAACCAACAGGGAAGCCCCTTTAATCAGTTAAGGCATTCTAAACCCCAGTTCTGTGTGGGATGCACTTTCTGGGCAACAGATATCCTACTGCAGTTAAGACTCTCAGACAGGTCTGCCTTTCCAAATGTCTGCTTGTATAACTAACACGTCATGTTGAAGGAATGACTGTAAATTGGTTTCAGATTGAAAACAAATGTTTTCACACAGGAACATCACTTTCCTGCACAGTTTCCTTTAATCCAACCTTTGGGAGGATTTCAGACTAAAAAGAATAAGCCAGGGAAAGAACCTGACAGGATGAAAATGCTTTTTCCTTTCTGGAAATATTTTTCTCCCCAGAACAACAGGAGTCATATGAAGTGGCATGTTTCTGATGCAGACTCAGACTCTGGAGTTCGGGGCTGAGCAAGAAAACTTGGTTAAGCAGGATAAACACTACTAGTGGAGGCTCTGAACTCAGCTTCCCAACCAATCTCAAGCTTTCCTACCAAATTCCAGGCTTCTCTCTTCAGGCCAGCTGCCATCCCAGTATCATCTGAGAGAGAGACACCCTAGGATATTTAAGGGTTGACAATAAGGAACACGTTTTGTGCATGAAAAGATAAACTAGTTTCTCAACAACGAGCAGGTAGAAACTAAAACCCCCAAAGTCTGGCTTCAGTAAAACAGCAGGAAGCATTACCACTGGAACTGGTATGATTTTTGAGAAGTTACTTTGAGAGATCTTGTCAAATTTTTCCTTGTTAGCCAGAAATCAATCTGGTGGTTTTTATTAAACAAGTACCCTTTCATTGCTGTTATATAAAGAGACATTCATGTAAAAACCATTCCAAGTTTACCTGTACGTATGGGGTAAAGATGGATTTGTTCTCCATGTTGTAATACTCTAGTAAGGGGCCCTTCTGAAGCTTTAATCTATTCTTTAAAGAGAAATAAGCCTTATTTTATATGGAATTCACTGCCCCACAAGATGTGGCAAGAATAATGGTGAGGCTCATCGATAAATCATCAGTGATAGAACCCCAGGGGTCACTGTGGGTGACAAGCAAGTGACTAGTAACCATGGTACGTGCTTATTTATTTCTCTGAGATCCTTCAACCCTTGTACCAAGACTGGTCGTGGTACATCATCCACAGACAGCTCTGGGCCGGGTGGCCCCACGGGGTGGCCTGGAACAGCTAAGTGGGGTTCTTTCCTGGGTAGCAGGAGAAATGAGAGAGAGAGTTGGGGGCAGGGTGACACTCACCACATAATCCATGACACCAGCACCATGGTCGCCTCATTGAAGGCATTGAAAAAACGAATGAGCTCTTCTCCTTCAGAGCCGAGTTTCTTCAGGGCCACTCCTAATACCAGGGCAAAAAGGACCAATCCTAAAATGTTCATCCCTTCAATTTCGGTGCCAATGGGGATCTGTAGGATCAGAGGGGACACAGGGTCTAAGTTGACAGCAGATGAGTGAGGACTAAAGAATGCATTTGCTCAGGTCTCCGTCAGACGGAAACAGTGTGCCCAGAAAGAGGAAAGGCTCGTATTTCCTCTAACACTCAGCGATTTCACAGATCAAGGGGCCGGAAACTCAGAGGGAGATGGAGTCTCAGGATTTGGAAAGTCAACAAACAGGATTTTCACCTACTTGTTAACTGTGAAAGCTTTGGAAATGGGCACAGGTTGAAGCAGCAAGTACTGAGCCTCTCCTCACTGGATATGCTCAGGCAGAGGTTGGACAATCATTTTAAAGGGTTGCTTTTAAAAGTCAGGGCTTCCCTTGTGGCTCAGCTGGTAAAGAATCTGCCCGCAGTGCGGGAGACCTGGCTTTGATCCCTGGGTTGGGAAGATCCCCTGGAGAAAGGAAAGGCTACCCACTCCAGTATTCTGGCCTAGAGAATCCCATGGACGGTATAGTCCATGGGGTTGCAAAGAATCAGACACGACTGAGCGACTTTCACTTCACATTAAAAGACAAGCTGATTGGTGAAAAGGTCCTTCAGCTCAAGAGTCAGTGATTATAAGGAATTCCCTGATGATCTAGTGATTAGGATTCAGTGCTTTCACTGCTGTAGGCCCCAGTTCAATCCCTGGTCAGGGAACTAAGATCCCATAAGCCTCAAGGGTGTGGCCCCCGCCCCCCCCTCCCAAAAAAGGCCAGTGATTCTAACTTTGGCTACTAATTCTTTGTTGCTAGGTTCTTACCATAGTCTCCTCACTGACAAATTTCAAAAAGGATGTTCAGAATCAACATGGATATTTTCAGGATATTCTTTCCTAAATCACCAACTTAAAATGTATAAATATAATGTGTTCTTTATTTTTTTCCCAGCAGTACTGAATCTCACTACTGCAAGCATTTATGTAAGACAGACATTTTATTCCATCAAACACATTATGAAATTCTGAATAGGAAACATGTCAGCGTGGTAAAAACTGAAAGAGCATGTTTACCATCATTCTAGTCTGAACCCTAGTCCCAGCTTTGATATTAAAATAACTTCTCTGAGCTTCAGGTGCTTCATCTGCAAGATGAAGTGAAAGGGACTAAACTATTTTAGCTTTCAACTTTTTTTAAAAAAAGTAGAACTTTTCCTTCAATCAAAAACAGGCTGGTAGAACTCAGAGCCACTTAGCCCTGGGGAGGTGTATAGGGGATGGGGGAAGGGCAAAGTTCCTCCTTCTTCCCATGGCAGCTTCATAGCTGGACTAAATAATCCTTGAGGTCCCTCGTCTCTTTCAGCTCCAGCATGAAGGCTAGGACTTAGCTCAGTGTCTGGTAAACAATAGGTACTCAAGGGACTTCCTTGGTGGTCTAGCGGTTACTCTGTGCTTCAGCTACAAGGGACTCAGGTTCAATCCCTGGTCAGGGAACTAAGTTCCCACATACATGCCTTGTGGTGTGTCCAAAAAAAAAAACCACAACAAAACCAACACACACACAACAACAAAAGAAACAACAGGTACTCAAAACATACTTGTGAATGAATGATGGTTATAGTGAGTTAAACCCCTAAGACAAATTCTATGTGCAAGGGTAGGTTAAATCACCTATTATTTATATTTCAGAAAAACAGAAGGGATGTTACACAATTTCTTTTAAGACAGGGAACATTAGTTTTAGTTCAATGAAATGGACGTATTCTAAAGATGGTAAACGGCCCAAAGAGCACACCTAAACTGTGTGATTCAAACCCCAGTCTTCAGTCCTGCTGAGAAACAACTAAGCATCATTTACGCTCCTTGAGTTCAGAAGCATTATTTGTGTTACAGGATTTGTCATAAGTGATCTCACAAAAACCCTTACTTTTTCAATGGTCATGTTTCCAGCGCTTGTGTTGTGGGTCACTTCTCTGTAGTCAGTTGCATACTGTGAGCAAGAGAAAGAAAACCCCGTCAGTTCACAGCTGAAGACCTTTCCCAAGAGGAATCCAGAGGACTGCTGGGCCTCTTGCTACTTTGTTGTTCTTCCCTCCAGGTCTGCTGGCATTCCTCAGTTGCTTGGCCGGACAAGGGCCTCTGAGGACTGTACCAAAGTCACTTAAGATCAGGGCAACATGCACTCTAGGAGACCACTGATTATTTAGGAACTCAAGGGAATGGAGAGAATTTCCTCAGTCCCCAGACCCTGGCTTGGAGAAGGTCTGTACAATTTCAAGCTGATATCTTAAACGGCTGAGAATTCATATTATTTGGAGAAACTTGGTATTCATTCCATAATATTAAAGTTCGTTTTTTTGATGTGCCATTTTATTTTCATTCATTTATTTATGCTCCACTCTGTTCCAAAACTTACTTGAGCTTGACTGCTTTTCAGCATCTAATACACCTTCAGCCCTCTACTCCTCAAAACAAAGGATATGGGGCAAGATGCTATTTTTTGGCTGAGTCTTCTGGGAGACCCACTCATCAGAGGGGAACTATCTTTCCAACTCTGGTCCTGTGGTTGACTTCATACACTTCTGCCTGACACACACAGGTGTCTCCCTGCAACAGTGTGCACTGACATTTAGTGGATTCTGTTATATGACACCCTTCCTCATCCTTCTAAGGACAGTAACTGTTAAAAAGGGGCCCGTCAGGCCCAGAGGCCTCTGCTTTGAACCTGCCTTTTAAAGAGCTCTGGTCTCTCTCAGCTTTGACTTATCAAGCTTTCAGACAGGCAGAGATGATCAGCTGTCCTGTGATAGGGGTGGCAGGGGATACAAAAGCCACCCCACACCTTCCGTGGCAGGCATTGAAAGCCACGACACTTTTCATTTTTCTCTTATCTTCTATCTCACATTATACATACAAGCCACAGTTGTATTTATACCCAGGGTTTTTTTGTTTGTTTTTTTAAAGAGCAAGACTGAGTGGAAACTGAAAAGACAGTGCGTGAAAAAGGCAATCAGTTTAGTCCATCTAATCTAGACCTTTATATTCCTTCTCTGTGTGAAGCTTGGCTGTAGGAACATTACCTTCAGGATTGCTAAAGTTAGGGGAAAACTAGAAACAGCCATCCACATGGGACTGATTGAGTAAAATTATGACATGTTCATACTACAGCCAGTAACTTATGCAGAAGGATATTAACCGACATGAGAAAATGTTCACAATAAGAGCTGGTTACTGAAAAATATGTGTATACATAATAACAATGTATGTAGTATAATTATTTTAAAATCTTGTGTGCGTGTGTATCTGTGTGCAGGTGCATATGTACATGTATAGAAAAAAGATACCAGAAAGATGTATAACAAAATGTTAATGGGTAGCTCTAGGTAGTGATTATGGGTGATTTTTATTTCCTTCCATTCTTTTGTACTTTAATTTTTTTTGCAAGGAGCATATATTATATTTGTAATCAGAAAAAAATATAAAAATGCATTAAAAAAAAAATTCTAGGGAATTCCTCTGGCAGTCTAGTGGTTAAGATTTAGCACTTCCACTGCCATGGCCCAGGTTCAATCCCTGGTCTGGGAACTAAGATCCCACAGGCTGTGCAATGCAACCAAAAAACTTAAAAAAGATTTTAAAAAATTAAAATTCTAAAATATTTAAGAGCTCCATAAAACATGATTTGAGGGTACTAGGTGATGTGAAAAGATGCTGGAACTAGTGGGATATTTTGGACAATTTTTTGGTTTCTTGTTGTTTTGTTTGTTTTCACTCCAGGGGCCCATCTATAAAAATTTAGGCCAATGATACTAAGTGCACAAAACCCTCCTTGTTCCACCTTACCTAACTCTATAGCAGTAATTTATATGCTATAAACATATAACACCCAAAGTTTCCTATTTTTAGCAAAGCATCAAGCTTACCGTCCGGAAAGCTGCAACCACAAGATTTGAAGGAAACAGGTTTCTGTTGGAAAAGAAAGCACTTTGTCAGTATCCTTAAAATTTGTCATTCAACATGTTCACTTTAAGATGCCCACACCTGACAGCCTAACACACAGGGTTCCCTCTCTCCCCACATCCTGCAGTTATTGCCATCTTCTGCTTGATCCAAGCACTCAACTGTGCGTTGGCTGAAGAGTCACAGCACAGACTTTGAAGCACTGATCTCTATCCTCATCTCCCTCGTGGTACCCTTGATATTTAGCTTTGTCCAAGCAAACCAGAGTAACTGCATCACTTTCCTTTCCCCTGGTGGCTAGGCCCTAGGGCAGTGGTTTTCAGTGAGAAGTGGTGCTGCCAACTTGTGAAATCCAAGGGAATGCTTTGTTGTTACGATAACTGGGGGGCATTCCTGGAACTGGGGGAGTATGTTTGGGCAGAAGTGCCAGGTCCCAGCTATTTGTTCTGCTAAGTGTGGCAAAGTCCTGTGTAATAAATAGTTTCAAGGCCCTCATACTTCCCAATGTCCTGTACGACACAAAACTGTAGAGGAAAATCTTGTTCGTAAATTATTTGAGCTTAGAAACTAACTTTACAGCAAGGTATTTTTTGTGCAGTTTGAATATACACTGTATTTTCTAGGACTGAAACTCCTGTGTAAAATGTGGGATGATTTTTTTGTTTTGCTTTGTTCAGAATATTTTCAAGAGTCATTCACTTTCTGGGAAATCACATCACTAATCAAAAATTATAGGATCTGGGCCCTTAATCACACATGCTAGTAACTGAGTATCAGTCTGAATTTAAAGCTCTCTCATTAATGGTGACTCTATACTCAGAAGCAAGCACCTAACCATTTTGTTTTAGAGCATTCACATCTTGAAATACATTATTTTTACTATTAATTACTCTCCTTCAGTATTTAACTTTTAAAGACTTTACAGTACACTTTTTTATTTCTATTTTTTAAAATATGTAATAATCCCTTCTACCTATTTATCCCATCCTCCACCATCACCTCTGGCAACCACCAATCTGGTATGTTTTTTATATTACAGTTAAGTCATATTGATGTTTGAGATTACGTGTAGGGTAAGTTCTATTTATGGATTTCATTTCAGGATGAAGGAAATTATAGAATTTTGTTATAAAAGGAGAGCAATAGAACTGATCCAGTTACACTAGATTTTTGAAACCAAAACCTTGGCAGGCAAATAGTTTATATTGAGCCTCCTTTGGGTCAGATTTTGTACAGATGCTAGACTTATGCGAAGAGCTGACTCATTTGAAAAGACCCTGATGCTGCGAAAGATTGAGGGCAGGAGGAGAAGGGGACGACAGAGGATGAGATGGTTGGATGGCATCACTGACTCGATGGACGTGAGTCTGAGTGAACTCTGGGAGCTGGTGATGGACAGGGAGGCCTGGTGTGCTGCGGATCATGGGGTCACAAAGAGTCGGACACGACTGAGCGACTGAACTGAGAACTGAGTTGTGATATATGAAAATCCCACTGACAATCCATTTTTCTACTGACCTCCTATAGTAAGTCTGGAGAGCAAAAGCTCATCCTTTACAATCTGTGCCAAACATCCATTAATTCTCACTTCGGTGGATGAGTTATTCACAGTGTTAGAATCGCTAGGCAACTTAGCATGTATTCAGTTTCAGAGGTCAGCAGGTCTGACTGCAGCCCAGCTTGGCAAGCAGGGTCTAAAAGGCCTCCTGGTAGTCACATCTTTGTGTAATACCCTCCCCTTGAGTGTGTGTGTCATGGTGGGGTGTGGGGGTGGGGGCTATGACTTGCTTCTAGTCAAAAGAATGGCACTAGTAGTAAAGAACCTGCCTGTAAATGCAGGAAACGCAAGAGTTGTGGGTTCAGTCCCTGTGTGGAGAAGATCCCCTAGAGGAAGGCATGGCAACCCTCTCCAGTATTCTTGCCTGGAGAATCCCAAGGACAGAGGAATCTGGTGGGCTACAGTCCGTGGGTCGCAAAGAGTCGGACATGAATGAAGTGACTTAGCATGAATACGAGCACAAACACAATACAGTAAGGGTAATGGGATATCACTCTTGTGATATGCTACATAAACTTGTGGATGCTATCTTGCTAGAAGACACTCTTTATTGCTTTCTGGGCTTCCATATTGATGAAACAAGCCGCCATGTTAGAAAGACCCATATGACAAGACATGGAGGACGGTCTCTGGCCAATAGCCAGCTAGGAACAGAGGCTCCCAGTGTGAACCTCAAGGAACTGAATCCTGCCAGCAACCATGTGTCCTCAGAAGGGAATCCTTCCTCAGTTTAGCCTTCAGATGAAACCCCAGCTGTGGCTGACACTGATTGCAGCCTTGTAAGAGACTGAAGCAGAAAACCCAGCTAAGCCATGCTAGGATTCCTGACACTACAGATTCTCCGGGATAATAAATGTGTGACTTTAAGCTGTTAAATGGTGGCAACTTGTTGTACAAGAGATAATACACCCACCAACAGGGTTAACAAGACACAAAAATGACTTTGTTAGAACACTCAGGCTTCCAAAAGACAGCCAACAGCTAGAGATGGCAACTCAGCATTTCCTCACTTGCTTGTCTATGAAACCTGAATTGCTTTCAACGTACTTAAAGAATACCCGAAAGTACATGGCCGTATTTAAACAGACAAAATGTGATCTGTGAATTAACCATTGCAAAATGGTGATCTGAAATTTGATTCCTATTACAAGCATTATTTATTTTAAAAGGAAGGTAGAAACAGACTAGGCATTGTTATTGGTTATTTGTTAATGTATAGATGAATAGCAACTTACTTTTGCCTATGATTTCCATTACAAAGCACCTTTCTCAGTCTTGTTTGGTATCTCATTTCCATTTGCTATACTAGTTAGAAGCAAAAACAGGCCCTGAGCCAAGGTTTCATCAATTCTACATCCACCACAGTAGTTCTCAGACTGAGCTTGGCCACCTGCTTCTCTCCCTAAAAGGACAGAGATGTTAAGGAGAGAGCTGGGATAGAAGCTCGCTATCTTCTCCATGGGGGATGATTTCCCCCACAAATAGTTCACATCCTTCAGAAATGAGCTGTTTCCCCACTCGGTGCAAGCACAGCCTCTCCCATCACCTTGAAACACTCTCTTCCAAGGGTCACAGACCACTTGTTCAAACCCTACTACCTGGCCAGCCTGGTGTCTTTGGCAAAAGCAATAACCCAATACTGCCTCACCCAGAATGAATTCTAACCCACAACTTCTAGACCAATCTGTTTTCAGATAGTCTACAAAATCCAATGGGAATAGAGGGGTACATTCAATACTAGAGTCAAAGCGGCAACTCCAGCCAAAAGAATCAAATTTCTAAGAAGAACATGATGTGTTCTGGCAGTTTCTTATAAAGTTAAACATATACTTACCATATGACCCAGCATTTCTACTCCTAGATATAAGCTATATGAATAACAGCATTATTCAAAATTGCTCGAAACGGAAATGTCCATTAACTGATGAATGGACAAATAGCATTAAGATAAATCCATACAAAGGAACTCTACTTGAAAATAAAAAGGAATCAATCACTAACACACACGCATGGAGAATCTCAATAATACTGTGCTGAGCAAAAGAAGTCAGACAAAGAAAAGTACATACTGAGTGATTCCATTGCCATGAAACTCTAGAAAAAGCAAAACTAATCCATAGTGATAGAAAGCAAAACTTTCTATCCAAAGCTGCCTAGGGCCAGGGATGAAGTGTGGGAACTGCTGAGAAGGATCATGGGAGAAACAAATGTTCACTGTTTGGATTGTGGTAGTGATTAAGTGGTTTATCTATCTGTCAAAACTCATTGAACTGCACCCCTGAAATGGGTGCATCTTTTGTATGTAAATCATATCTCAAAATTCCTTAAAAAGTTAAGACAAAAGATACCGTGCTAACTGCAAAGGAAATCTGACAACCAAAAAACATACGCACATCCAACCGGATGACTGGACTTTTTAGATTACACAACTCAGCTCTCAGACATTAATCCCTTGGGAGGAGACGCCTGGGGGCAATGAGCTGAACCCACCGAATCGCTCTCCTTTAGTTCCCCTCATTGCCACAGGCCAGAAGCAGGAGTGCCCCCTGCCCCACCTGCCCCTCCACGGGGCAAGGGTGTGATGCTGCAGGAGTAAGATGCATTGGTTAATAGTCAGCCGCCTGTTGCTCTGGCTAAATGAGAAAGTCACCATGGGAAAAGAATAAAAGCAAAATACAGCAATACAACATAACCCAAGTAAAAGTATATTGGGTTGATCAGTTGGGATTGTCATGCCCTGCTTAGCTAAGGAAAAACACACTGTGGACTTTGGAATGCTAGGTCAGCGCAAGTTCAGAACACTGCTTGTGCACACACTAAGATGTTTTCCCAAGGCATATGCGGGTCTATGACCTCCCACTAGGTGATAGCTCTTGTACAAGAAAATAACAATATAGTTTAAAGTAATCAATAAAATGGGAGATGTGACTAGGGACATAGGAGGCTGATTTCATTGTAACACAACAGATAGTTTCTGCTTGCCAAGACACTAAATAAAAGTTATGTGGCTCCAAGGAACAGGGCTCTTGATCCAAGAGGTCGAGTCCCCTGGTCCCATCTTTAAAACTTTAATTCTGTCTCTAGTTTCTTTTTCCCAAACTGTGCGTCAACCACTTTCAATCCCTACCTGCTGTGCTGGCCACAGCAATAAGACAAAACATTTTTCTCTACTCTTCATAGATTCTGCCTTTGGTGTTGTATCTAAAAAGTCATTGCCATATCAGAGGTCATCTTATGTTATCTTCCAGGAGTTTTATAGTTATGTATTTTACATTTATGTGTGATCCATTCTGAGCTGATTTTTGTGAATGGCACAGGGGCTGTGTTTAGATTCACTTTTTTTGCATGTGGATGTCTAGTGTTCCAACACCATTTGCTGAAAAGATGGTTCTTGTGCCATTCTACTGCCTTTACTCTTTTGTTAAAGAGCAGTTGATCATATTTGAAGTGAAGTGAAGTGAAGTCGCTCAGTCATGTCTGACTCTTTGCGACCCCACAGACTGCAGCCTACCAGGCTCCTCTGTCCGTGGGATTTTCCAGGCAATACTGGAGTGGATTGCCATTTCCTTCTCCAGGGGATCTTCCCAATCCAGGGATCGAACCCAGGTCTCCCGCATTGTCAACAGACGCTTTACCATCTGAGCCACCAGGTGGGTTGATTTCTGGGCTCTCTACCCTGTTTCAGTGTCAATATCACACTGTCTTGATCACTGTAGCTTTCTTTTTTTTTTTTTTTTCACTGTAGCTTTCTTTGCAGTAAGTCTTAACAATCAGGTGTGTCAGTTCTTTGATTTTGTTCTCTCTGCACTCTTCTTTCCCCTCTTTCATTGGCTTTTAGACACAGATGCTGCAATGAATTTGGGCTTTTTCTTACCGCTGAGCTCTCCTGTATTGAGGGATCGTCTGCTCCATCACACAAGCAGTTTTTCCCCCAGAGCTCTGTCTCCAGGCACTTTTCCCAGCTCCTCACATTGACAGAGCAACCTTGGGTGTTTTCAAAATGAGGAACAGGATCTTAAAGTAATCAATTTAACCCTTCACTGAATGTCCAGAGATAGGAATTCGCTGTATCTCTCATTCACATTCCATAACAGATCAGCAGCATCCAACAGGACTTTTCTATACTTATGCTGTCCAATATGCTAGTTGTGTGGTTACTGAGCACTTGAACAATGGCAAGTGCTACTTAAAGTCTGAATTTCTTATTTTATTTACATTTAAACTAGTTAACTTGAAATAGTTACTTGTGGCTGGTGAGTTGTGGACCTCACAACTCCAGTACAGATTTGATGTTGTAAGATTCACCATCTGGAAACCAGAAGGAGCAAATGCTCCTCACGCTCACCTCTGCAGAGCACTCCGTTTCACTGGGTACTAGTATGCTTCTAAACACTGAGTTCTTCATTTTATTCAAATTCTCAAATGGGTCCTTTTTCCAGTTATTTGATTCTGAGAAATGTTCTGGAATTACATAATACCAGCTATATTTCCCAGCTCTAAGGAGCACTCTATAAAAGATGTAATACATTAGACAGAATATAAAAGAGCAGCGTGCATCAGTACTTAAAACGTGGTTTTGTGGAACTTGTGTTTCAGGTTATCTATGTGGAGGTGGGGATGAGTATATGTGCATGCTATCATCTAAAATGTATTTTCTTAGTGTGTCTAAGTCAAAAACATCTGCAAAAGTGCCAAGACTGTATTACTACATCCAGAGACCCGAGTCAGAACAAACTGGGAGCGAATGAATGGACGAGTCTTGCTAGTGCTTTAGGAACATTTGGACACATAGTTTAAAGCAAACAGAAAAACTGGCATAAGCCAAGACCGAACTGGCAAAAGCAGAACTACTGTGAGTGGTACTGAACACACTCATGCACCTCACACCATGAAAACTTCACAAATGTTCCTTCTTTATACATCTGGTCCTGTTTGTTCTTCTGAGCCTATTGTCAAGGATGGTATGCATTTCCCGGTTCCATATGAGAAGAATGTAAAGCAATTTACTTTTGCTTAGGTATATTTTTTTTGTTCCAATAGCATTTCCTTTCATTTAACTTCAAACAGTCATTAGCGAACTTATGAACATTTCAAAGACTCTTCAGAACAGGATATGACACTGTATGTACACCTAATAAATATTTATCATCCGCAGTGTTCATTGTTACAGAGTTAGCTAACGGGGTGTGCACCTTCAGATCTTGGTACCCCCTACAAGGTCAGGAGCAGAGGGAGAGCTGGGGGTGATGGGCCCACACTATGGAGACAGTAGGGGGTAGGGGAGTAACCTATCCTCTTTTTGAGGCCCACATTCAGTTTTAGATTCCTGCTGGAAAGGCTAATGCCGGGCCCCTGGGGTGGGGGGTGTTGGAGGAAACAAGGCTAAGAGGACCACTCATTCTCTGTATCAAGCAGCCTTCAGCTGTCCCCAAGAGGTTGGGACATGCTAGAATATTAGAGAGACACTCATATACTAACTCTTTCAATCCCTGTAACAAGTCTGGGTAGTAGCTACACTATTATTAACCCCATTTTACAGATAAGGTACAGATACTGAGGTACAAACAGGCTAAATGACTGTCCATACAGCTAGTAAGTGGTAGTGAAAGTGAAGTGAAAGTATCAGTTGCTCAGTCGTGTCTGACTCTTTGAGACCCCCTGACTGTAGCCTGCTCCTCTCTGTCCGTGGGATTCTCCAGCAAGAATACTGAAGTGGGTTGCCATGCCCTTCTCCAGGGGATCTTCCCAACCCAAGGATTGAACCCAGGTCTCCCACATAGCAGGCAATTCTTTACCGTTTGAGCCACTAGGAAAGCCTATGGTGGTAAAGCTGTATTCAAACTCGGGTAGCTGACCTCAGTGTCTGTACTTCATCACTATCCACACTGTCTCCCTGGATTTATGTTCTTTAGGTCTGGTGTCGAGCTAAAGAAATTAGTTTTAAATTACAAGCTGCCAGTTTCAGTGACTAGGTAGGCTGAGAAATCTCCATTAATTTGGATCCACGTTCGATTTGCTAGGAGTCTTCATCTAGCCTACAGAAGGGAGAGACGTAGGTCAGAGAACCTGCTGTGGTCAACATTTAAATAAAAGATTCATCATTTACTCCCTTGACTGTGATCTAGGGACTCATATCAGATCTCAGTCACTGACAATTTTCTTCACATCTACTGAAGAAATGCATTCTTTGCAGGCTGAGAGGGCTCATAGTCACCCAGTTCTTGGGAAAAAAAACTAAGGACCTAGAGCCTCCTTCCAGCAGGGGAAAGGCTCCTAACACAGTCCACTGTTGAGAAAATGAGTGCAAGGAAAGCAATAGAGCCTAGAAAACTAGGCAACAGGCAAAATCTCAGTTGTCTTTACCAGGCACTCAGCAGCCATGGGTAGACTTCTGCAAGACAGTGGCCCGGGGCCATTTTCCAGGCTGCCAGTGCAGACGGTGCCTTAGACCCCTGCCTCCCTGGCACATCAGTGTCTGGTTTTCCATTTGAAAACCACAAATATTAGCACTCAGAGGAAGGTTACCTCAATCCTTTCCATTGACAGGTGAAGAAACCTGAGGTCAACTTTGGAGACCAGACGCATGTCATGCAGAGGAAAAAGAAAACAGATGTTGGGGAGGATATGTGAGGATTTCTGCCCCATTTCAGAATGGAAGGCTCTTCTGTGTTTAGTTTTGATTTTCTCCATTTCCCAAATGTTCCACATTGTTGATTCTGTTAGTCCAAAACACAGCCACTGATCACCAGGATTTTTCTCCAGGCTCCACATGGTTCCCAATAGACCCAAAAAGCTCTATTACCTTCAAGTCATCCTGAGCTCCCCAAACATCCTTTTCTTCCCACCCACTCTTTATTTCAGAGTATGAAAAGAGAGCCGGGCTTCACAGGTGGTGCTAGTGGTAAAGAAAGTGCCTGCCAAGGCAGGAGACATAAGAGACATGGGTTTGATCCCAGGGTTGGGAAGATCCCCTGGAGGAGGAAATGGCAACCCACTTCAGTATCTTTGCCTGGAGAATCTCATGGACAGACAAGCCTAGAGAGCTACAGTCCATGGGATTGCACAGAGTCAGACATGACTGAGCCACTTAGCATACACATAAAAAGAGAATCATCCCCATTAACTCATGTGAACTGGAAAAACATCATCACTCATAATCTTGCTCCATTTATAACAAGAGCAAGCATTACTGGGTCAGTCCTATTCTTAGAGCTTTACAAACACAACTCATTCAACCCTCACCACAATCTCAAGATCGTGGCTAATCCCTGCAAAAAAAGACTCCTTTAAGCCCACAATCGTGCTCCCTTACTGATACACTGAAGGTAATAAGTCAAAGGCACATGAAACACTACCTACTTCCAACAAGCCATGATGAAGGCTCACTTGGCCCTTCTGTGTTTTCAGCCTGAGCCACTGAGAGTCTGCACTTACACTGACCGCTAAGCATTAGTGACCACTACTCTCAACCTCAGTAGACTTTTTCAGTACCCACCTAAAAGTTAGTCCTCAAACTGTAACAATCTCTAAAGACTCCAAATAACCAGCTACCAGACACTAGACAAAGGCTATATCTCATCAAAGTTGTAATAGGCCACCTCCACCTATCTTTTTGGTAAGAACTTCTTGGTCCCCCTTATCAGAGAGGTTATGGGTTTTGTTTTTTTTCCCCAAAGTAAATGCCTTTGACTTTTTTTTGTTGTTATAACTTTAAATGAACACTCTCTCTTAAGTGGCAGTCATCACATTTTCCAGAAGGAGAAATGGAAACAGCAGGAAGTCAAGTCACTTTGCCCAGTGTTTGCTGTTTTTCACAGCCTCAGCAATGAGGAGCTTTGCTTCAGTGACTCAAGACAAAACATATGTCCAAGGCTCTGATTCCAGAATTATTGAAAACCTAGAGAGGGAGCCAGCCAGGCTCTCCCCACTCAACTGAACCTGGCCACATCAGTAAATGCCTCTAGGTTGCAGTTTTCCCATCTGTGAACTCTGGGCTAACGAAGAAACCAAAAGAAGCTGAGGCTTTGGCGAATCCACAAAAACTACACTACATTTCTAGGGATGAAATGCAACTTCAGAGTCCCCAAAAGCAGGCAAAGTTAACTGAAGATGCTTCTTTCAAACTCACAATACTCTACAGTGGTCCTGACTATGCAGGTGGAGAGCAACCTGTCCCAAGCCCCCCGAGAGGCATGTTTCTGGGGAATGAGCCCTGCATAACTCACTCCAGCCTTGTTATTCTTGGGTCCACTGACAGCCCTTCAAAAAACTGCCAGCTTCTTCCCAGCCAAAGGGCTAAAACAGACGCCACAGATTACAGGGGAGAATGGCCCAACAGACAAAATTTAACCAATGCTCTCAGAAGCTTCTCTGCACCACTTGGGGAGAAAATTAGGTGAGAATATAGGGGCGTGGTTGGAATGTTTTTCCCTAGAGAGGGCAGCCAAAATGTATAAGCGAAGTACAAGTGAGACCTCTGCCTCTCTCTAGCACACTCCCATCTAACGGTAGGATGGGTCTTACTAAAAGATGGAGCCCTGGTCCTTGAAAATGCCCGGTGAGACCCGGCTGACGTTTGCACAGGTGACCAAAGTCTGTAGACGTTATTTTGACATTTAAAACT
This sequence comes from Ovis canadensis, assembly GCF_042477335.2. Classification (NCBI taxonomy): domain Eukaryota; kingdom Metazoa; phylum Chordata; class Mammalia; order Artiodactyla; family Bovidae; genus Ovis; species Ovis canadensis. Next base: position 43,400,935 of record NC_091247.1, read on the forward strand.
GTTAAAGGCCACCAGCAGCCAGTTAAGAATGAATATGGGGGTATATGAACTAGAGTGCATTAATGAGCTGGCGTCTCCCACTGAGGCTCAGGAAGGTGGGGTGGAGGTCGCAGGGACATTACCTGGTCAGGTCAAGGAAGGAGTCCACTGTCTCTTTGGGGACCGGTGGGGGCCCCGAATCCTCCAGACCCAAGTCGCTGGACTGAAGGGTCTGCGAGCCAGATCCAGGTTTGATGATGAACGCCAAAGCGACCGCGAGAGCCGAGGCTCCTAGCGTGGTGAGGCCGAAGTAGGCGATGGCTATGCCGCCCAGGCGCCCGAGAGAGCTGGCGTCGAGGGAGGCGGCGCCCGACACCAGGCTGCAGACCACCAGCGGCAGGATGATCATACGCAGCATGCGGAGCAGCATCTCGCCCGGAAAGGCCAGGTAGGTGACCTGTGTGCGATTCAGCTTGAGTCCACGCAACGCCGCGCCCAGGCCAGCACCCGCCACCACCCCGGACACCGTGAGCAGCACGAGCCCGTGGCGCCGCAGGAAGCCGGCGCAGCGCCCCGCGCGTCTAGCAGTGGTTCCAGGCTCGCCAGGCCCCGCTGCAGGCCCCTCCTGGGCGCTGTCTAGGTAGCCGTTGGTCTCGCTGCTTTTCTCCATGGCGCTGTCCGCGGCTTCGAGCTGGAGGAGGCGGGGGACTCGAGCTCCGGGAAAAGACTCGGCTCTCAATGAATGGATCCCCTGGAGGAGGCGAGATCCGCTAGCTATCCCTAGCGGGTTCTCGGAGTCGGCCCGCTGGGGTCCTCCGGCCTTGGCGCTGGAGCAGGTGCGGGAAGGGCCAGGACAGACGCGGGAGACCGAACTAGAGCCCCGGCCAGGGTGGATCGCGCCGCGCCCAGCGTTTCACTGCGGCCACTGGCTCAAGATGATGCAATGAGGGAGCTCGCAGAAGCCGAGAAAAACCGGAGTGCAGAGCGGCTTGGGCCCGCCCCCTTCACACCCACCGCCCCGCCCCCTGCGGCTCCGGCCAATCAGCATCCGAGAGGCGCCGCCGCGCGCCTCGCGCGGGGCTCCAGGCCACCGGCGCGGGGGGAGGGGCGGCCGCGCCTGGGCCGCCGCCTGAAGCGGCTGGGGCGCGGGGCGAGCCGGCGAGTCCCGGCGTCCACAGCCTCCGAGGCCCCGCTAACCGAGGCGGGCTCCCGGCGACCGCGGGGCAGGCCGCGGCCTGAGGGACGGCCCGGGCTTGTTGGCACCTGCCGGGGCCTCTCGGGCCGGCCGGGGTCTGGGCCCTCGCGGCCAGAGGGTCGGGGAGAACGTGGAACGCTGACGCGTTCCTTGTCCTGGGGATTGGGGGAGGGGCTGCTGGCACCGTGGTACTGTCGCTCCAGTGCCACCCGCCCCTCCTGCGAAGGGGCCTCGCGCAGTTGGGGGGATCCTGGGCGGTCCTCCCACCACATCTTACTCCTGCGTTAAGTACCCCCTCTAGTCCTGTGCGTGCGATAAAGCCTTGCCCGGGCGCAGGCCTTGACGTTGAGACAAAGGATGGATGGATGGATAGGCAAATGCAAAAGCCTTATCACCCTCCCAATAAAGGGTCTGACAAAGCTTTATTCGTAAGTGAAACGGGGTCCTTAATTGAGCCCCTACACCCCGCCACCTCGTGCACTCGCGTGCTCCTAAGCGCTTGGCCTGAGGCCACCGGGATAGGCCCTGCGTCGCCCTGCAGCTGTCTTCCCGTTATGTGAGCTGAGGACCAAAACTTGGAGAAGAAACAGAGCTCTCACCACCACTTCCAGTTGCGTTTGTTTCTACTTTGTACCTTCAGCTGAAACAAGCCACTGGCTTTTAACCTTTTCCATCCCCTGGTCCCCAGCCATCCATGAAAGTAGTGCACACAAAGATTCAGCCAGCCTGCTGAGATGTTTCCCTAAGGTTCACGTTAGATTCGTTTCCTTTTTATTTCAAGTTTTATTTAACAACTGCTCTGGTCATGGCAGATATGAGAGAAGTCTATGCAGAGGCATCTTACTGTCACATTTATTAATTAGATTTTCATATTCTCTCATTCTGCTTTTGAAAGGAAAGGAATTGTCCTTTTAAGACATCTGTGGAAGGGAAGTCTTATGTGTGGCTAATCTGAATTAAGGAGGAAGATAGATCTCTTGGTGAAAAGGAGTCATCTTTGAACACGTGAACACTGCTATCTGTGCAAATCATAATGCCTTCGTAAAGAACTTTAAGGAGTTGTCTGCATTTTGAGACAGTGAGGATTTCATTGCTTGAAGCCAGACAGCTTGTAGGGTCTTTTGAGGGAGGGGGTATAAATCAAGTGAAGAGCTTACATATTTTTATCTGGTTTTGCAGAGCAAAGTTTATTTCTCTATGTGCACTGAAGAAAGAGGAATCACTATAGACACTCTATTTTGCCAACCAGCCCCTCCCTTCATTTTGACTACCACTTTTATGCAAAGGGCTCTCAAATCAAGCTGCAGAAATGAATTTCCAATGGCCTGCTTTACATCTCCCTCTGGATATCTTGCAGGCATCTCAGCTCAATATGCTCAGGACTGAACTCCTAGTTGCCTTCCTCAAGGATGCCTCCTTATCCTGCTGATGCCCCTATTTCTGTTACCAATATCTTTGACTTCCCAGTCACCTCTGCTTGAAACCTCAGAATGACCTTTGATTCTTCCTGGTGTCTCCTCTCACCTGACCTATTGCCAAGTCCCACAGACTCTCCTTTCGCAATATTTAGCCCATCTACCTTTCCCAATCTGTTCCCAAAGCTGCCATTCTGGCTCAGTTCTTGTTTCCACACTCCTTATCTTCACTGTTGAGGTGTTCTCCTAATTAGTCTTCCCACCTCCAATGCTACTCTGTTCCAGCCATCAGGTGTTTCGTCTTGCCCCAGGCCAATCTTCCTAATAAATAATATGCATATTAGGATCGGGTTGGGCTTCCATCCAGAAGGAAAAAATAAGAAGGAGCAAAGCCTTCTCCCTCTGAAAACACTTCCTAAAAGTTGCACACACTATTTCATTTCTGTTTCGTTCACCAGAATCTAGTTACATGACCACACCTAGTTTCAAGAGAAGTTAGGAAAGCAATCTTAATTTGCACAGGCATAAACCCAGTTAAAAACTGGGGTTTCTGTTACCAAAGAAGTAGGCAAGAATGATCTTGGAGGGCAACTCCTTCAGATCACTTCTTGTTCAAAAGCTCTCAGAGCTCCCACTGAAGTAAGAAGATGCTTTCCATCCTACATTCAAAACTTGCCATGATCAGGCCTCAGCTCACTCTCCAGCCTTGTGCCCTCTATGAGTGTGTGCTCAGTTGCTCAGTCATGTCCGACTCTTTGCACCCCCATGAATTGTAGCCTGCCAGGTTCCTCTGTGCATATAATTTCCCAGGCAAGAACACTGGGAGTGGTTAGCCATTTCCTTCTCCAGTGGATATTCCCAACCCAGGGACTGAACCCATATCTCCTACATTGGCAAGCAGATTCTTTACTGCTGTGCTCTCTGTACATGCAACAAAATCAGACTGTGCTGCTTCCACATTTTCTGGCTTCTGTACCCAGTCCCAGTTCAGATACCACTTCTCCCCCAAAGCCTTTCCTAATGCCTGTTGCTCTAAGTCTGCCTGCTGCCCATAGCTTTGGGGGCTATTCCCATGCGCTTCACAGCTGTGTTAATAGTTAACCCTCCATTGGGAATGGGGAGCTCCCTGCACTGTTAGCACTTTCCTTGAGTATAGCTGTGGTGCTGAGTGAGAGAGCAGTGTTTGTGGGTGCCTTATGCGGTGCCCCATGCATCTGTCATTTAACTAGCAAAAGCTCCCTTTAAAGAGGAACTGGTCTGTTGGGACTTCCTACAAAGACTGGCTGCCTAGCAGTAGTACTGCCTACAAATGAAGTAAACCGAGAAACAGGTGTCCACTCATGTCCCCCAACAGCTGATAAAGGGTTTCACTTTCTGCCTTCTTTTTCTCTCCTTACTTCTTTTTAAAATCCCCTCCATTTGTTCACCTATTACATTTATTTTGTCTCTTCATAGTTTTTTAAAATTTATTTTACTTATTCATTTGGCTGTGCTGGGTCTTAGTTGCAGCATGCTGAATCCTTAGTTATGGCATATGGGATCTAGTTCCCCAACCAGGGCTCGAACTTGGTTTCCCTGCATTGGGAGTGTGAAGTCTTAGCCACTGGACCAACAGGGAAGTCCCTCTTCATAATTTTTCATTCCTCCCCCTTATAGGGATTTAGTATAATAAATCAATAGAGGGATTTCCCTGGTGGTCCAGTGACTAAGACTCCACACTTCCAATGCAGGGGGCCTGGGTTCAATCCCTGGTCAGGGAACTAGATTCCATATGCTGCAACTAAGAGTTCACATGCTGCAACTAAAGACCCCATATTGCACGATGAAGACTGTGCATGCCACAGCTAAGACCTGACGCAACCAAATAAAAATAACTAATAAGTATTTTAAATAAATGAATACTTATTATAAATCAATAGAAATTGATAAATAGAAATATTTACTTTGTATCTGATAACAGCATCATATTTTCCACATTGTTTCACTAAAATTGCTAGTGGCATCACTAGAATCACATCATCTGGCAAGAATTATTTTCTACTGGATGGAATGAAAAAGGAAAGTTGTATCCTTCATCACAGGCAAATTTGGGTTCTAGAGGGCTCCTTTTCATTTACTAAGAAACACCAGATATTTTAACAACCATATTGAAAAGGTTAAATTTCTGTGTAATTCTTTCTACGGTAGCAAAATATAGCTTTGTGGAAAATCTAATGTGATTTTCAAAAATAGAATATTTGCTTTTCGAATAGATCAGATTACCTAACAAACAGAGCAAGCAAGTTGAAAAAACAAAATAGTAAATAATTTCTTTTTCTCCCATGATGAACAACTTAGTTCAAAGTGGCATACTGGAATCAAAGTGCGGGTCACTTCTCAACCTGTAATCATTCCTCTGGGCTCCCCTCTACATGATCTCTACCCACCAAAAAGGAAAAAAAAGGGGGTCATGAGGGGAAGGGGGCCATGAAGATGTCCCTAGAACTAAAAGGTCAGGCACAGACTCAGATAAACAATTTGAGTCAACACTAAAAGGGAATTTGGTCAGAGTAGGCGTAAAAGGCAGGGAGAGCAGAAATGAGATGCTTGTTTCTATGGTTTTAGAGAAAAGCTAAGACTCTGTGAATAGAACTGGTGAAATAGGAGCATTGAAAGAGATGAGTTAAAAGATGGGGAGGTAAATTCATTTGGTGTCTGTGTTTTGTGGACAAGGGTTCTAAGAATGGAGGTTTAATTCAGCGACATAAGCAGAGGTTTAAAAGTTTCTTACCAAGAGTAAATCACTCTAAATGGCCCATACGGTGAAGCACAAAAAAGGGAGTATGGACCATCTAGGGAACTGATTAAAATGCATACTCCTGTGTCCAGAGGAAGACCTAGGAATCTGCCATGCAACAAGCCAATCCTTCCCTTCCACAGCCCTTTACTCCCATGCTAGATTATTTGATTAAAAGTACGTGTAAGGGCAATGAATTAACAGAATTTGGAATTAAAGAGAAGTCTAAGATAAAGTCTAGGGCTAGGCTTTCAAAACCTGCCACTCAGGTTGTGAGTATAATGTTAAGAGGTGAGAAACAGGTGGGATTTGAGGAGAGGGGCAATGGTTAGGGAAGAGAAGAGATGGATATCAATAGTAATGGGGTATAGTTCTCCCAACAGTTTATTACTCCTGGAACAAGAATTCACTGAAGTCTGTTTGGGAAAACAGCCACGGACAGCTGAAAAGATAATTAACCTTCCAAACAGAACTCAGTGATTCCCAAGCTTGGCTCTCATCAGTCATCCAGAGAGAATTTTCTTTTTTTTTTCTTTCAGAAAGAGTTTTTTTTTTTTTTTTTTTTTTTTAAGATTCCTGGGATCTAACCCTGGAAATTTTGTTTCTGTAGCCTTAGGGTATGACCCAGACATCTATTTTTTATTCTTCCTGTTAACAGATTAATGATATATAACAACTAAATGCAAAAAATAAAAAATAAAAAACAAAAATAACTAAATGCAATGGAATCTGGATTAAAAGAAAACTAAAGCATAATTTTGATACAATTAGGCAAAATTCATGTGAATGGAATGTTGGACTTAATGTTGTGTTTCCCAGGTGTGACAACGGCATCCTCAGTAAACAGGACAATGACCTCATTCTTGGGAAAAGATGGAGAATTGTTTAGTGGTGAAGTGTCATGGTGCCTGCACACCATGCTTGAATGGCTTGGTAAAGGGGAAACGTGTAAATATAAAGAGAGCACTGTAGTATAGGAGGTAACTTTTTCAAAATTACAAAACATTAATTTGTTTTTTTTTTACAAGAGAGAATAAATGATGGAAAGGGAAGGCTCCATTCTTGATTTTCTTGTACACAGATTGAGCAACCTTAGTAGGAAGGTATGGGTTACAGGAGCTCAGGGCAGAGAAGTCACTCTGGTTCTCCACTCATTCTCTGCTACAACACACGTGAAAAATGATGCTTATACACAATGCCCACAGCCACAGGTGCACCTAGGCTTAGAGGTAATTCCTGGCTACTGACCTGTAACACAACAGGTTTTCCTACTCAAGAAAAAATACAAGTAAGTGATATTACCATAGATATAATTTTGAATTATTCAAATTTATTTTTAAAATAATACTGTCTAACCATCTCTATTTTTGTGTGGAAGAGGTTTGAAAATTTAATAAATCACTCTGAATTACAAAAAAAATGTCAGTTATTTGCTATCTATATCTGATCTAATCTTTGTCACGGGCAGTCACAGCCCTGGGTCATTGCAGGGAGGAGAAAATGATTTCAACTCGACAATGAATGTACAGGAAATATTTTCTAGTTTAAATAACCTTGTGTGGATAATTCAGAGTCTTTTGGTAAGTACTCAGACTTCCTCTCTATCAATAAGTGGTTCTACAATGATGCGGTTATAATTTTTTAAAAACTCGATCGGTAGTTCACTAATAACGAAAATGCATGGACGTTGTGGTAGATTATTAAAAATAGTCCCATTCTTCACCTTTCCTTGAATCCCGACCCTTTGTCATGTTGCTTTTCAGGGTCCTCTGATTCCATCTGGGGTCAACTATATGATTTTCCTTAGCCAGTGGGTATAACTTATCCTTTGCTTTTGTTTTTTGTTAAGTTGCTAAGTCATGTCCAACTCTTTGAGACCCTATGGACTATAGGCCACCAGGTTCTTCTGTCCATGGGATTTTCTGGGCAAGAATACTGGAATGGGTTGCTATTTCCTGCTTCAGGGCCTCTTCTTGACCCAGGGGTCAAACCCAAGTCTCCTGCATTGGGCAATAGATTCTTTACCACTGAGCCACCAGGGAAACCCATAGCTGATCCTAGGTAAGCACAAATTTGAAATAGGTTTATATGTTGGGCTTTTCCCTTGTGCTTGCGCCATTGCCATCAGAACACACTGGGCCTAGCCTACTGGAGGGTGAGAGATATGTGGAGTCCAGCTGAGTCCCCAGTCATCATAGAGGAAGTGACCCTTGATCAGCTACTGGCCAGTCAACCCTGATACAGGAACAAACCTAGCCAAGGTCAATGAGCTGTCTAGTCAGCAGCCCCCAGAAACAGGAGCCATAAACACCTAGTGTTGTGTGTCATGGAGGCTTATGGTTTTTTGTTACTATGTGACTCCAAGTCCACTAAGAAGCACATGCCAAGACAGGACAAAATGTACAAAGATTTTACTAGGGAGACATTTAGGAAAGAAAATAGAGAAGGAGCAGAAGTAGACGAGCTGTCAGAGGGTGATGAGAGTCTGACCCCAAGTGAAGGAAAGAGGGGAGCAGGTTGGATGGAAACATCCTAGCCTGTCATGCAGCCAAGAAAAGTCAGAGAAGCTCCTGGGGAACCTCAAGGTGAAGTCAGCAATCAGAGGCATCTCAAGCTTTCTAGGAACAAGTTGGCCTTCATATCCCACTGTACTCAGCCATTGGCTGGAGCAACCTTTGGGATGCATGGCCTTGGCATACACTTGGCAGTGGGTTTCAGAGCACACTAGTTAGCCAATTAGATTAATAAGTCTGCAGGGTTTTTTCCTCATGCTTGCCACGGTTACACAGCTTTGTTGGTTTGGACTTAAGCGACAGAGGCAGGGAGACTACTGACTTACAGAACAGCAGTTCTTAATGTGGGAGGTACTGCGTCCTAGAGGGCATTTTGGAAATGTCTGGGGGCATTGCTTGACCCGTGTCATGACTGAGGAGGTACTACTGGCATTTAGTGGGCACAGGCCAAAGAAGCTAGATGTCTCGCAATTCCCTGGACCATCCTGCATGACAAAGCATCCCACGTGTTCACTAATTTTTGATGCCCTGGGGTGGAATAATCTGTTTTAAATGATCTGAGCCAAGAACCTAATTCTGTTTTACACAGAAACATCAAGTATTAGGGGACTTCCCTGGTGGTTCGGTGGCTAAAACTCCACACTCCTGATGCAGAGGGCTCGGATTCAGTCCCGGTCAGGGAACTAGATCCCACATGCTGCATCCAAGAATTCATATGCCACAGCTAAAGATGCTGCATGCTGCAACAAAAATGGAAGATCCCACAACTAAGACCAAGAGCAGCCAAATAAAAATGTTTTTTTAAAAAAGTATATTTTGCCCAGCACAAATACGCACTGTATTTCTAAGGTTACAATTGCCATGACATTGAAAACCGACTGCTTTGCTTCAAACTTTACTGTGTTGGTTACTCACATTAGGAAGTCATGCCACCAAGCAACACTATTTGTGCTGTTCAAATCACCAATACAATGCTCCTGACACATTGTACATTTGTGGCTGTGGTCACCGTGAGCAACATGCAAAAACATTTGATGATTTTGTTATGTGCCCTGTATGATTGTTCTAAGGTATTTACTCAATGGAATATTTTATTGTACTGATTTTCCTGAAACTGTACAGTAGACAGGCTAAATTGCTTATGAACTTCATTTTAGAGTGAGAGAAAGTGCTAGGTCAGACATGGTTAAGAATCACTCTTATAGAAGGAAAGTGTACAGAAGGATTATGAGACAGAAGGGAAACATGCAACTGTGTTCGCAGCAGGATTGCACACATTAGCCAAAGAGGAAGTGACCCATGTCCACTGACAAAGGAATGGATAAACACAATGTGGTGTGTGTGTATGTATACATACATATATAACAGAATATCTAAAAGCCTTGAAAAGGAAGGACAATCTGATCTGTGCTACAACATGGATGAACACTGTAGACATTCTGCTAAGTGAAATAAGCCAGTCACGAAAGGGCAAATACTGTTATGCTTCCACCTACATGAAGTAGCTAGAGTGGCAAATCTGGAGAGACAGAAAGTAGGAGGGTGGCTGCCAGGGGCTGGGACCAGGGGAGGATTGTGAATTATTGTTTGGTGAGTAGAGTTTCGGTTTTGCAAGATGAAAAGATTTCTGGAGGTTGGTTGCACAACAGTGTGAATATACCTAACACTGTTGAAGTGTACGCTTAAAAATGGTTATGATGGTAAGTTTTATATTATGTATATTTTACCACAATAAAAGAGAAAGAGAGTAGAAGGGAATGTAATTCCAGCCTAGGTCAGACTCTGAGTAAAATATATATGGATACTAGTAAGTAATAGTGTCCATTAATGTTATATTGATATTTAAGTATATAGGTTTTTCTGAATGTGGGTACATACTTATTTAATATATAAAATTGATAAGAAATGATATGACATTTGGAGAACCTAGTAACTCAGTAATTTGTTTATACCAAAACAAGATTTTTTTCTTTGAGAGGACTTAAAGAAGTTGGAGTTTATACAGACACAGAAAACAAACTTATGGTTACCAAAGGGGAAAGGAGTGAAGGGGACAGATAAATTAGGAGCTTGAAATGAACAGACACAGACTACCACTTATAAAGTCGATAAATAATAAGTTCCTACTGTATAGCACAGGGAACTATATTCAGTATCTTTTTTAAGCCATAATGGAAAAGAACATGAAGAAGAATATATCTGAATTGCTTTGCTGTATGCCAGAAACTAACACAACATTGTAGATCAACTACAATTCAATTAAGAAAAAGAATTGGAGTTTCACTGGAAGGTCTGGGTGACCTCATGAACTCTATGCTGGCTATCCTCTAGTATCACCCCCTCCAGGCCCCCCTTTCTGTGATCTTGGGGCTGAGCCATACTTCCTACTTTCCCTTGCCAGCTGGCTTCCTATGGGTCTGGAGGCCCTGGTGGAAACTGGGAGGGTGGAAGTAGGGAAAAGGAGGCTGTTTTCTTGTTTCCTTCTCCTGTCGGAAGCCCTGGACAGCTCTAGCTCAGCTTCTAACTTCTTTCTGCAGCCCCAACGCTAGCCTCCAGCAGCCCCTTGGAGGTGCCTCATCAGCGGAGCCACAGACTTCCTCATTATCCAGAGTCCCATCCTCTGAGCTTTCATCCGGAATTCAGTGCGCACAGGTGAGGACAGGTCTGGGTGTCAGGCCTGCCCAGCTTCCTCTGGAATTCCGGTTTCTAGTAATACCTCCTGCCTGGAGAATCCCAGGGATGGGGGAGCCTGGCGGGCTGCCGTCTATGGGGTTGCACAGTCGGCCACGACTGAAGCGACTTAGCAGCAGCAGCAGCAGTAATACCTCCTCTTCGCTTCTGCTCCTCAGACCAGTGGCAGCTGTGTCCTCAGCTATTAATCTCTGGTTTACCTCAGCATTCCTTGTTTGCTTTTCCCCCAACTACCTAACACTTTTGTTATTAATTGTCTATTTTATATCTTTCTTATTGGAAATTCCTAATGCTGGTGTGATTTCTGTTTTCTTGACTGGATCTTGACTAATGAAATCTTTTAAAGACACACATCTGCCTGTCCATAGTGTCTAGTAGTGATGCTATCTCCATGTGTGTTCCTAGGGAACAATCTGGTATCTATCCCTAAAGCAGCCAGTTTTTGGTCTCTATTATTACTTTCTAATAAAAGGAACCAGGGCTCCGTGGAGAGTGACTATTATTCTATGTTCAGAGCAGAGAAAGCAGAAATGTTAGAAAATTTTACTAATTTGAAAAAGCAAAAATGCTTGCAAGGATCTCTGGGACTCCCACTGGCCAGATTGTGAGAACCTGAGCACTGAAAAGGAAAAAAAAAATTCTGTATAAAACATGAGTAAATAACGATACTCAAAAGGAATAAAAAGAGACTTCCCTAATGGTTCAGTGGCTAAGACTCCATGCTCCCAGTACAGGGGCCCAGATTCAATCCCTGGTCAGGGACTTAGATCCCACATGCCACAACCAAGAGTTCTCATGCCACAACTAGAAAGATCCCACATGCTGCAACTAAGACCGGATATAGCCAAATAAATAAATAAAAGTTAAAAAAAATAAAAAGACTTTGGCTTTTGCCAGGAGTAAAATGGGGGCTGCTGCAGGATTTGGGATGGAATCTGAATGGTTTAATATGATCTGCTGCATTAAGAATAAGACTCTAAGGAGGTTCTTGAATAAAAGACGTGAGACCTGTTGGGAGGCTATTGTATTTATCCCAGTGAGACATGATGGTAACTTGGGCCAACAGGGTGGCACAGGACGTGGTGAGAAATGGTTCAATTCTGAATATACTTTGAAAGTAGGGCAAAAGTATTTTCTCATGGATTGCACATAGGACGTGAGAGAAAGAGAAGAGACATGATGGCTCTGAGGTTTCTGGCCTAAGTAATTGATAGAATTGACATCCCACTGAGGTGGGGAAGGCTGAATGGACACAGTTGTTAGGGGGAGTTAAGAAATTCAGCTGTGGGCCTCTTGGGTTTGAAATCTCTGTCTTGACATCCCAATGCCGTTGAGTCAGTATCTGGAATCTGCACCTGGTGTTCAGGAGAAAGATGTGGGCTGATAAATATTAGAATGGGCAAAGCTAGGCTGCGGTAACAAAAACTACAAAATCTCACTGGGTTAACTCAACAAAAGTGGATATCTTCTGTGAAGGGGCCCTGTTGCTCCATCTCTGTGGATTTCTCAAGGCTAATAATGTCCAGCCCATCCCAGCTCCTCCACAACTGACACTATTCTGACTGACCTGTCCTCCATCACGATAGATGGATGACTTTTCTGATGGGCTGGAACTGAACTAATTTTCAAGATTTTGAACATTGTTAGTTATTTGAGATTATGTTCATGTCCCATGCCTTTTTTTTTTTTTTTTGGTCTCAAAGTCATCACATGCTGAAATTCTATATCCTGAATCGAGATCTCCTCTAGACAGCCAGCTCTCTCAGTACCACTGAATCTGGACATGGACATGTGGGAATTTCTGGGGAATCCCCAGCACTTCTGGGGATAAGTTAACCAACAGTGAGATCCTTTTGGCCAGGACTCCACTGTATTCATCTTTCTACTCTTGGCACCTTGCAAGTTGCTGGGAGTATTGAAGACACTATTGTATGGCATATGGGCTTGCTGCGTGGGGTAGCAGTATGGTGGGTGGTTAGCTGAACACTGGAGGAGTGGTGTAGTTGTTTTTGAGTAGTATAGAAATGTAGTGTAGTGATCTGATCAACTGTGTAGCAGTATGGAGTGAGAAGTCAGACTGCGTTTATAGCCTTCTTGGCCAGTTACTAGGTATGTGATCTTGGGCAAGTTACTTAACTTTTCTATGGCTCACTTTATCCTCTAGAATATGGGGCTAACAAACTCATCAAGTTGTTGAGAATTAAATGAGGTATATACCTAAAATAATTAGCACAATTCCAGATGCATTGTACAATGTGAATAAATGTTAACTGAAATAATGTTATATAACATACTTTAATTATTATTTTGTGTGATCTAATTCAGTTACTTGAACTAAGTGTGTCAGAATAAAGAGAGGGAAGAGAAACAATGTTCCAAACCCTAACTGTACCCAGTGAAAAAGAATTTGATGATATTACATACAGAAAACACTGGAGACTCCACACAAGAACTACTAGAACTGAGGAAGGAATTCAGCAAGGTAGCAGTAAACAAGATTAACATATAGAAATTGGCTGCATTTCTTTACACTAATAATGAAACATCAGAAAGGGAATGTAAGCAAAGCATTCCTTTTAAAATCACATTAAAAAGTACTTAGGAATAAACGTCACCAAAGAGGTGAAAGAATTATATGCTGAGAACTACAAGACATTAGAGCTTCCCTGGTGGCTTAGATGGTAAAGAATCTGCCTGCAGTGCAGGAGACACAGGTTCAGTCTCTGGGCACGGAAGATCCCCTGGAGAAGGTAATGACTATCCACCCCAGGGTTCTTGCCTGGAGAATTCCATGGACAGAGGAGCCTGGCAGGGGGTCACAAGGAGTCAGACATAACTGAGGGACTACACTTTCACTTTTCACAAAACATTAACAAAGGAAATTGTAGATGATTCAAAGAAGTGGAAAGATATCCCATGCTCTTGGTTTGGAAGAATTAATATAGTTAAAATGGCCATGCTACTCAAAGCAATCTACATGTAATGTGATTTATTTAATGTGATCCCTATGAAATTACCCATGACATTTTTCACAGAACTAGAACAAATAATCCTAAAATTTATATGGAACCATTAAAGACCTAGAATCACCAAAGCAATCCTGAGGAAAAAGAGCAAGGCAGGAGGTATAACTGTCCCAGACTTCAGACAATACCACAAAACTACAGTAATCAAAATAGTATAGCATTGGCACAAAAACAGACATATGGATCAACGGAACAGAATAGAGAGCCCAAAAGTAAACCCATATTGTTATGGTCAGTTCAGTTCAGTTCAGTCGCTCAGTCGTGTCCAACTCTTTGCGACCCCATGAATTGCAGCACGCCAGGCCTCCCTGTCCATCACCAACTCCTGGAGTTCACTCAGACTCACGTCCATCGAGTCAGTGATGCATCCAGCCATCTCATCCTCTGTCGTCCCCTTCTCCTCCTGCCCCCAATCTCTCCCAACATCAGAGTCTTTTCCAATGAGTCAACTCTTCGCATGAGGTGGCCGAAGTATTGGAGTCTCAGCTTTAGCATCAGTCTTTCCAAAGAACACCCAGGACGGATCTCTTTTAGAATGGACTGGTTGGATCTCCTTGCAGTCCAAGGGACTCTCAAGAGTCTTTAGTCTTCAACAAAAGAGGCAAGAATACACAATGAAGGAAAGATAGTCTCTTCAGCAAGTACTGTTGGAAAAGTTAGACAGCCACATGTAAATCAATGAAGTTAAAACACACCCTCTTCCCAAACACAAAAATAAACTCAAAATGGCATAAGGATTTAAGTATAAGACATGACACAGTAAAACTCCTAGAAGAGAATGCAGGCAAATAATTCTCTGATATAAATCATACCAATGTTTTCTTAGGTCAGTCTCCTAAGGCAACATTGTTAGGGAATAAAAGCAAAGATACACAAATGGGACCCAACTGGACTTACAAGCTTTTGCATAGCAAAGGAAACCATAAACAAAAACATAGCCTATGGGCCGAAAGAAAATATTTGCAAAGGATGTGAATGACAAGGGATTAATTTCCAAAATATACAGATCATACAACTCAATAACAAAAAACCAACAACCCAATCGAAAAATGGGCAGAAGACCTAAACAGACATTTCTCCAGACAAGACATACAAATGGACAACAGGCAAGTGAAAAGATGCTCAACATTGCTAATTATCAGAGAAATGCAAATCACACCTGCAATGAAGTACCACCTCACACTGGTCAGAATAGCTGTCATTAAAAAATATACAAATAACAAATACTGGAGAGGATGTAGAGAAAAGGGAATCATACTACTTTGTTGTAAATTGATACAGCCACTATAGAAAATGATATGGAGTTTCCTCAAAACAACTAAAAATTTTAAGAGTTGTCATGTGATCCTGCAGTCCCACTCCTAGACATACATCCAGACAAAATTATAATTTGAAAAAATACATTACACCCCTATGTTCATGCAATGTTCATAGCAGTATTATTCAGAATAGCCAAGACACGGAGACAGCCTAAATGTGCATTGACAGATGTGTGGATGAAGAAGATATGGTATCTATATACAGTGGAATATTACTCAGCCATAAAAAATAATGAAAGAATGCCATTTGCAGCCACATGGATGGACCTAAACATTCTCATACTAAGCAAAGCAAGTAAGAAAGAGAAAGACAAATATCATACAATACCACTTAAACATGGCATCTAAAATACGACACAAATGAACGTATCTATGAAGTAGAAACTGTCTCATGGACATAGAGGACAGACTTGTGTTTGCCAGGGTGGAGAGTGAAGGAAGAATTGGGAGTCTTGGATTAGCAGATGCACACTGTTATATAAAGAATAGATAAACAAGAAGATCCTACTGTGTAGCACAGGGAACTATATGCAATATTCTGTGATAAACCATAATGGGAAACAATATGAAAAATGTGTATGTGTGCATGTGTGCTCAGTAACGTCCAACTCTTTGCAACCCCATGGAATGTAGCTCACCAGGCTTCTCTGTCCGTGGAGTTTTCCAGGCAAGAATACTGGAGGGGGTTGCCATTTCCTACTCCAGGGAATCTTTCTGACCCAGGGATTGAACCCACAACTCTTTTACTTCCTGCATTGGCAGATGGATTCTTTACTGCTGTGCCACCTGGGAAGCCCCCCAAAAGAATATATATATAACTAAGTCACTTTGCTGTGCAGCAAAAATTGACACATTGTAAATCAACTATACTTCCATAAAAATTTTTAAAGACTTTATAAAGTGAATATAAAAGAATCTGAATTCTTGTTCATATGTTTGAATGAAGTAAGGAAGAGTCCAGCAAAAACCTCACAGTGTAACAGAGGAGCAGGTTAGACTGGTGAACTTGTCAGATCTATTTTGTTCTATTCTTTTCTCTTCCCTTAGTATTCTTGCCCAGCTTTTCTGGACTCTTGCTGCCTCCAAGAGTACTGGGGAATGAGTCACCACCCACAGAAGGCATTTGCAGAAAAGACTGAGTTGAAAATTCCAAGCTGCCCCATGAAAGGTCAGCACCCGTGGATAGGAAGAAGACTGGGCACTTGGCCCTACTTGGCTGCTGACCTTGGCCCTTGGCAAGCCTCCCAGGTGGGTTTGGCATGTTGTCAAAGTGGGCAGGTCAACCTGACTCTTCTCTACCTACCTCCCACTCTCAGGGCCAGTGTGAAGGTCACACATTTGTCTTGTGAATCATTTCAGTGTTTAGGCTGCCCAAGTCCAAGCTAACTGGGGATACTGACTGTTATGAATTGGAATCAAATCCCCGTCTGGACATGAAAGGCAGCAGGATTCCATTTAGTGGTATGTGAGGGATGATTAAGTCTAACTAGGAGCCAAGGTTAATATCAACAGTGATAAGTGATACTGATAATTCATCCCTGGTGGCTTCGATGGTAAAGAATCACCTGCCAATGCAGGAGATGCAGGATTCTTGGGTTCCATCCCTGAGTCTGGAAGGTCTACTGGAGAACAGAACAGCAACCCACTCCAGTATTCTTGCCTGGAGAATTCCATGGACAGAGGAACCTGGCAGGCTACCGTCCATGGGGTCACAGAGTCGGACATGACTGAGCAACTAACACTTTCACTCTTTTTTCACCCTTAACATGATGGCATCACCGACTCGATGGACGTGAGTCTGAGTGAACTCCGGGAGTTGGTGATGACAGGGAGGCCTGGCGTGCGGCAATTCATGGGGTTACAAAGAGTCAGACACGACTGAGCGACTGAACTGAACTGAACTGAACTGAACATGATGTAAAGAGGGTGGGCATTTTACTTCTATGGTTTTCCATTCAAAAACTCACTACCCTCTTTAGTCATGAAAAGAATGCCAGACAAATTTCAATAGGGGGGTAGTCTACAAAATACTGGATCTGTATTCTGCAAAACTGCTAAGGTCATCCAAAAACAAGGAGAGTCTGAGAAATCGTCACAGCTGAGAGGGACTTAAAGAAACACGATGATGAAATGTTGTGTGGTGTCCTGGATGGGATCCTGACCAGAAAAGGATATTAGAAAATCTGAATAAAGTGTCAGTATTTGTTCATTCATTGTGGTAAATGTACTATTCTATAGTAAGTTGTTAAAAACAGGGGAAAGTGGGTATGTGTATACTTAAACTCTCTGTATTAACTTCATGATTTTTCTGTAAATCTGAGGCTATTTTAAAATGAAAATTTATTTTTAAAACTTTGTGTAGGAGAGGTCTACAGAGCAACACCTTAGCCTGTTAACCACAGAAAGGGATGTTGATGCCCTGCTGTGTGCAAGGTAAGCCCAGCTGTGTGCAAGGGATTGGAGAGACAGAGGTCAATGAAACAGGCATGGCTCATCTTCCAAAGTTCTACAGTCCAGCAGGGAGGGACTTTGTGCATTCCCCCACTGTTGGAATTTCTCTCAATGGATGTGACATACCTTTGTAATCTGATTTCTTATGAATTAAAACAATACAACAAGATGCTGAATAAAAGTAATAATTAGTAGTCTCTCCTTAAGAATGTTAACCTAGATTTCCCAGGCCACGCCAACTCCTATTCTTGGACTATGATTTTTAACATTTTTTTTGGTGAGATTAGAGATCTATCAGTTTAGCATGGTGTTTCCCAAACTTACTTAACCTTGACTGAGGTATACATTAAAAATGATAGTCTACTGACAGAACACTAGCAGACATGTATTCACTACAATGAAAACTGGTTTGAAAGAAGGCAAAGGTCTCACAGGTGTATTTCCTTAAGGAAAAATGTGAAAGCAAAACATCTTTTTATTTTACATGTTCTTATAAAACTTTTAAAGTCGTTTGTACATATTACATGTCTTTTGTATATCTGTGTTTTTAAATGTTTGTGTTTTTGGTCTTTCAGATATTTATGTTTTGAATATTTTTGTCCTTTTAAAACCCCCTGTCTCTCTATTGGAAACAGTCTTGTGGCTGAGAGGTATTCACATGAAACATCAGATGCAACACTGCATTTTCATTCAGTGCTGTGTGTAGTGAAAAGTCCCACTTCCTATATACACTGGAGCAAAGAGGCAAATGATGTGAGTTATACGCTGTGTGATACTTGTGTCCTCTTAGTTTAGGCTACTCCATAGAGTGCTCACTGTTTCTTCTTGGGCAACACACATCTAGGGTTTTTGTTTTTTTGGCCATGCCACAAGGAAGCATGCAGGAGCTTAGTTACCCACCGGGAATCAAACTCATGATCCCTGCAGTGGAAGCATGGAGTCTTAAACACTGGATTGCTGGGAAAGTCCCCTAGATTTTTTTTTTTCTTTTTGAAAGTTAAAGTTCAGATTATTCATCTTCACTTTAAAGTATTCTAAATTTGTGTTGGTTCAGATATCATTTAGAACCCCAAGAACTTCTTATCATTTAAATCCTATCACTTTAGCCATAGATCTAGAGAGAACACATTGCTGCTGCTGCTGCTGCTAAGTGGCTTCAGTCATGTCCGACTCTGTGCAACCCCATAGACGGCATCCCATCAGGCTCCACTGTCCCTGGGATTCTCCAGGCAAGAACACTGGAGTGGGTTGCCATTTCTTTCTCCAATGCACGAAAGTGAAAAGTGAAAGTGAAGTCACTCAGTCGTGTCCAACTCTTAGTGACCCCACGGACTGCAGCCTACCAGACTCCTCTGTCCATGGGATTTTCCAGGCAAGAGTACTGGAGTGGGGTGCCATTGCCTTCTCCAGAGAGAACATGTTAGTATTGGATAATTATTTAATATTGAATGTTGTTGTGGTTCAGTCACTCAGTCATGCCAACTCTTTGTGGCCACATGGTCTGCAGCATACCAGGCTTCCCTGTCCTTTACTGTCTCCTGGAGTTGGCTCAAATTCGTGTCCATTGAGTTGATGATCCAACCCTCTCATCCTCTGTTGCCTCCTTCTTTTCTTCCCCTCAATCTTTCCCAGCATCAGTGTCTTTTCTAATGAGTCAGCTCTTCACATCAGGTGGCCAAAGTATTGGATCTTCAGCTTTAGCATCAGTCCTTCCAAGAAATATTCAAGGTTGATTTCCTTTAGGATTGAGTGGTTTGATCTCCTTGCAGTCGAAGGGATTCTCAAGAGTCTTCTCTAGCACCACAGTTGAAACCATCAATTCTTCGGTGCTCAGCTTCCTTTATGGTCGAACTCTCACATCCGTACATGACTACTGGAAAAACCATAGCTTTGACAATCCAGACTTTTGTCAGCAAAGTGGTGTCTCTGCTTTTTAATATGCTGTCTAGGTTTGTCATAGCTTTTCTTCCAAGGAACAAGCATCTTTTAATTTCATGGCTGCAGTCACAGTCTGCAGTGATTTTGGAGCCCAAGAAAAGAAACTCTGTCACTATTTCCATTTTTCCCCCATCTATTTGTCATGAAGTGATGGGACTGAATGCCATGATCTTAGTTTTTTTGAATGTTGAGTTTTAAGCCAGTTTTTCACTCTCCCGTTTCACCAAATATTGCTTAACATCATGGACATCTGCTGAAATTATGTGACTAGGTTTGGGACATTATGGCAATCAATCAAAAGATGATGCACATGGGTGTACAAACCCAGATGCATTTGGCTGCATGTAACAGGAATTATATTTGGCTATGTATAGTAGGAATCTGACAACAATGGCTTAACTAAATAGCTTTTCCCCCTTTATACAGGGAACTTCAGTTCAGTTCAGTTCAGTAGCTCAGTCATGTCTGACTCTTTGCGACCCCATGAATCGCAGGAGTCAGTGATGCCATTCAGCTATCTCATCCTCTGTCGTCCCCTTCTCCTCCTGCCCCCAATCCCTCCCAGCATCAGAGTCTTTTCCAATGAGTCAACTCTTCGCATGAGGTGGCCAAAGTATTGGAGTTTCAGTTTTAGCATCATTCCTTCCAAAGAAATCCCAGGGCTGATCTTCAGAATGGATTGGTTGGATCTCCTTGCAATCCAAGGGACTCTCAAGAGTCTTCTCCAACACCACAGTTCAAAAGCATCAGTTCTTTAGCGCTCAGCCTTCTTCACAGTCCAGCTCTCACATCCATACATGACTACTGGAAAAACCATAGCCTTGACTAGATGGACCTTAGAGGTGAGCAATATACCTCTAAACTGTTACAGTAACTCTGTGATGTCATCAAGGACTCCAAGTTTGGCTAGCTCCTTGGGTCACTACCTTTAGCTTGTGACTTTTGTCCTCTAGGTCAAAAGTTGGCTGCTGCAGCTCCAGATGTCAAATCTGTATCTCATGCAGGGGAAAGGAGGACAAAGACAAACAGCAAAAGGTATTAGGCAGCTGAGTCTTTCCCTTTCACCCGGAAAACATCTTTCTGGAAGTCAGTTTAGCAGACATCCCTTTACATCTCATGGTCACTACTAGCTGTGAAGAAGCTGAGAAAAATCAAGTCTGTACCTGGCCTTGGGCATCCTGAACAAAATCAGGTTTCTACAGGTAAGGAAGGCGAGGAGAGTGGATATCATGTAGGCACTTTCGGGGCTGGCCACCAGGAGCTTGAAAGTCAGTTGGTGGTAATTGCTGCGCATACATCAAAGCACAGAGCAAATGTCCTCCAGGGACTACTCTACCTATTTCTGCTAAAGACAGCTTACTACAGAATTAAAATAATATTTATTTAGTTGATTTTTTACATATATACTTTCATATTTTTCTTTCTTTTAAAAAAATATTTATTTTTATTTATTTATTTGGCTCTGCTGGGTCTTAGTTGGAGCACACAGGATCTTTGATCTTCATTGCAGCACGTGAACTCTTACTTTCCCTTAGTGGGATCAAATTCAGGATCGAACCCAGGCCCCCTGCATTGGGAGCGTGGAGTCTTAGCCCCTGGACCACCAGGGAAGTCCCCACACATGTTTTTCTAGAAGAAATTTTTGTAGAAAAAAATAACATCAGCATCACTTATTTTCATGGAACATATATTCTATTTCTTCAGAGCACAGTTTAGGAAATTCTGGCCTAAGTCATAGAAATAACCCATTCCAAATAACAGATACATTTTACATTAAGAAAACCCAATACTTTAAGATTTCTTTAAACCATATTTTCTCTTAGTTAAAAAAATTCTTAATGTAATTAAAATTTAAAAATTGATGTATATATATCTCAGCATAAAACATCCTATACTACCTAGGTCTACAAATTTTCATTTCCAAATTCCAAATGGATAAATAGGAACCCACTGTACACTTCCTGGTTAACATTTCTAGAAACAATTATGCTCACTTGTTAATCTGAATCTGTTTAGTACCTGCTTCACTGATTTGGTCCCTACTCCCTGCCACTGTTACAAAGTCTTCTTTTGCTCTTTTTACTGACACTGGTTCACTTCCTGAGTGAAATGAATCCTTTCCTGCACTCAATTCTGAATGACTTCATTTAAAACATTTCTTTTCTTGATTGAAGTATAGTTGATTTACAATGGCATCACTTCATTTTTAAATGTAAAACATAATGCCTTTTACTATTTTTAAATAATACAAGCTCATTGCAAAAAAAAAATCACAAATATGTATGTCTTAGCTGGCACAAAGTTCCCTCTCATAGATAGCTGTTAACATTATTTATATTCTTGCAGAGTTTTTGAATGCATGTTAATTTTTAATATGTAAAAATATACAGATAGAAGATACTGTTGACTGTTTACACCACATTCACTCTTGTTGTTTGTTAAACAACTCTATTTTATTGAAAAAATTCAAGGTATTATTCAAGCCTTTCAATCAAGATGCATGGCTCAAAGCCTTGGTTCCTTTGTCTGTGAAATGGGCCAAACAAACCTATCCTCTAAAGGTGTTGGAAGGACTGGAAATGATGCCTAAAAGCACTTAGAATAACTCCTGGCACTTAGTGAGCATTGTATAAATATTTGTTATTCCATTTTTGATACAATTCCAAAATAAATTATCTGGTTTCCAAAACTGCACAAAATCATATAAAAATAGAAAATAGAAATTATGCAAGCCCTTACAGGCATATAATGGTTTTCAAGTTCCTTCTGAAAGATGGTGGGCAAACGGGCCGCATGGAAATCAAATCTATTTCACAGATGCCACAAAGAATGAGTGCTTCTGGAATGTGATGTGGGTTGTATCATTGTTTCCCTCCACTTGGCCATCACTATATTTTCTCGTGTTTTTTTTTTTTTTTAATAAGAGATTCACCTTAGGATGTTTACCATAAAATATAGAGACTGTAGTAGGCTGAATAATGGCCCCCAAATATGTCTGAATCCAAATCCTCAGAACCTGTGAATATGTTATATTACAAGACAAAGGGGAATTGTAGCAGATGGATGAGGCTGCTAATCAGATCACCTTAAAATAGGGAGATTAGCCTGGATTATCCAGGTGAAAGTGCTGGTTGCTCAGTCATGTCCGACTCTGTGTTGTCCACCAGGCTCCTCTTTCCATGGGATTCTCCAGGCAAGAATACTGGAGTGGGTAGCCCATTCCCTCATCCAGGGGATCTTCCCAACCCAGAAAATGAACCCAGGTTTCTTGAGTTGCAGGCAGATTCTTTACTGTCTGAGCCACCAGAGAATCCCTTATCCAGGTGTGCCCAGTGTAATCACAACATCCTTCCATGGGGAAGAGGGAGGCAGAAGAGTGTCAGAGTGACGTCCTGTGAGGACTTGACTGGCCATTGCTGGCTGTGAAGTTGGACAGGGATCATAAGGCAAAAAATGCAGGTGCCTCTTAGAAGCTGCAAAAGACAAACAAACGGATTCTCCCCTTAATCTTCCAGAAAAGATAATGGCCCTGCCGAAACCTTGATTTTAGTCCATAGAGATTCATTTCAGATTTCTGACCTCCGGAACTGTTGAGTAACATATTTTGTGTTTTTCACTAACTTTCTGGTAATTTGTGACATCAGCAACAGGAAACATACAGGGAAAGAATGTCATTTCAACTCAGGCAAAAAAGGACATTTGGGAGCCTCAGATATTCTTTTGAGTCAAACCTTGACAAACAAAAAGGCAAACACTAAACAGCTCACATATGTCACAGAGTTGTTGTCATGAGACGGCATTCAAAATCAAACCTCACTTCTACACCAGGGTCCAGGAGCCTATTGTGATCCCAACAATACATCTTCAGTGAAGAAGAATAAAACAAGACATTGCCATCTTCCTGAAATATGAGAATAACATGGAGTGAAAGCCAGGGTATGGGTTAAATTAGAAAATAGTAACCGGTGGGTGGCAACAAAGGAGGACACAGTAAAATGGCAAGAAGCAGAAGCAAAGGAAAAGGATGTCAGAACCATGAAATGGGGCCATTTCATGCATGGGAAATAGTTGAATAATCTCATTTCTGGTATTGATGGCACGGGCATTCAAGGTAATGCCGCATGCGCATCAATGAGAAACTGCATGAGATCTTTGTGGTGTGTTTAAGCTGGCAAGGAAATAGGCAAGATAGTCGAGGGGGAAAATTCATCCAAAATGATTATATTTTCTTTTCAAGCTTTAGGGCTTTGCAGGGAGTAAACTTGATCACCCAAATTACATCTCACATCATATCCCCTCCCCAAATGAGAGGCAAATTAGGAATGGTGGTGTTGGCAGGAGGGTTGGCTCAGCACAACAGTGAGTTCAGTCTCGTTTGGGGTTCAAGGCTTATCAAGTTTTTGCTTCAGCCCTGGTGCTCTGTACTTTGTGAGCCTTCTAGATGCTTGTGTGGCTTCCTGGTTCAGGCAAATGAAGCCTGCCCAGTGACGGGGGCTTTGTGCAGGAATAGAGAGAAACCTTCCTGATTTGTTTCAAATAAAGCGTTATCATGTCAGACTCTCTGATAAGGGGATGAGATTCCAAGTGGAGTGTTATGTTGACCAGGCCCTTACTTATATTTCCTTCCACTTTTGATATTTTGGTTGTTGGTCCCTGAGGAAACTCTACTGAACCATTTCTTAAATATTTTTCAACTATTATCCAGTTATTATCCATCATAATTTAAGATTTTATTAAAGGTCCATCTTAACCTATTTTCTTACCACCTTCATTATTTCATATTGACATGGTGCTGCCTAAAATAGCAAATCCTTGAACCCTTAACCATTTTTTCAATATGGGCCACATAACAAAGCTATGAATAATGATAACTAGTTTTCACCAGGTCCTTATATTGTACAAAGGGCCAAGCTTTACATGACTTAATTTTTCCAGAACTCTGGTAGACACCTTTATGATCATCATGTCACATATGAGAAAACTATGGACTTGTTCAACTCTCAGCAAACAAACTGATTGTCAATTAATTTTATCAAACAACAAAGTTTTTATAATGAACACTGGGTTAGCTGGGACCTTCAAGTAAACATGATTTTCTTAACTCTAAAATTATGGGGGGAAAGCAAGTCATCTGACAGTAAACCCAATTAGGAATATAACTAAAATGAATGAACCCCAAAACCAACTCATAGTACTGGCATAGGTCACCACTTTGGCCCATGCTCATCAACTACACTTACATCATATTGATCTAAACTTACATCATGAGGACACCAATTAACAAAATGGCAAGAAGTTCTAGAGATGGATGGTGGTTATGACCATAAAATAGTGGGGATCACTTAATGTCATAGAATTGTATACTTAAAATGGCTGAAGTGATAAATTTTATTTTATGGATGTTTGACCACAATAAAAAAAGAATATGGTGAGTCACTGACTTTCTTGGCTTGGATGTATTATTCCTGATGGTTAGTTAAGTTCCTTTGGTTGCTATAGAACCAATAGTAGCTAGCTTGAGCCAAAAAAGGGGACTTGCAAGGATGCAACGGCGTGTCTCAGAAATCAAGGGCAGGAATACTAAAAGACCTCGGAGGACTAGAGTCAGGAACTGTAAGGCCACTGGGACTCTTCCTTGTCTCTGCTTTTCTCTGTGATTCTTCTTCATCTTCATTCTCTCAACTATCTGGTTTCTCTGTCTCTCTGGCTCACAGGGTGGAATGTACCCACTGCCTTCCTCTCTTCATGACTCCCAACTTTACTTGGCCTGTTTTATTCTTGTGTTGAGAATAACTGGCTGTCTCTCGCTCCTAATTCCACATACCCATAAAAGGGAAACTTCCCTGGTGGCTCAGATGGTAGAGTCTGCCTGCAATGCAGGAGACCCAGGTTCGAACCCTGGGTCAGGAAGATACCCTGGAGAAGGAAATGGCAATCCACTCCAGTATTTTTGCCTGGAGAATCCCACGGACAGAAGAGCCTGGTGAGCCCCAGTCCATTGGGTTGCAAAGAGTTGGACACAACTGAGCGACTAACATTTTTAACGTGAAAGTGAAGCTGATTGGCACATCCTGGGTCAGGTGACCTTCCCTGGTCCAATCAGCCCTGGTCACAGAGTAATATAAACATGGCCAGTTATGAGAGACCCGTGACTGAGCACATATGTCAAATAGTGCCTTAATATTTGGAAATATCCACCCCACTAACCCAAGCAACATTCTTCCCTCCAGTTCTCGGCACAGTTGTATTCAGTTTAGTTAAAATGGAAGAATATACAGTAGTATGAATTATGTGGTGAGTAGATGAGTCAGGGTCACTTCCTCCTCCTCTGGAGCCAATTCTTCATCTTGGGAGAGACTTGAAGCTGTGGGTGGGTTTTTTGGGGGGGCGCGGGGGTGAGTGTTTTGTTTCCAGCTGTTGTGCTCCAGCCCTGAGGGAGCACAGCAGATGCTCCAGGTTCGACCCTCACACGCTAAGTCATGACTGCACAGTGCACCAGTTGCCCTGCTTTCTCTGAACTCACAGACCCCACACAGTACTAACAGACCTTCTTCTGGTAAAGGGCATCCTTTCCATCTTGCCTATTTCCTGAGTGTGTTTCTCTTTGTTTCTGGCCAAGGCATAAGTCCCTTCACCTCTTCAGAGGGCTTTGTTCTTTGAGCCTCTGTGGGTCCCTTTCCTGCAACGCCTCTGAGTCACCAGGAAGTTACAGGGTCACTTTTATCCATAGTCAAGTCTCATAGGTATAAATTTTCTTAACAACACTCAAGTGTAAAAACATTGTATTTCTTCTTTTTAAAAAAATTCAACTAATTCATCCAGCTGTGAGACCTACCTATCTGCTGATGAGAAGTCTGATGTGGCTATTACTGGAGCTGGCTTGCATCTCCATGGGACCATCTTGGATCCCGGAGGTTATGTGATGCCAGGAAGCTGTGAGGACCCTGATCCTGGGTCCAGAGGAGTGGTTGGCGCTGTAGTTACCCACTTTGCTGCAGGA
This sequence comes from Ovis canadensis, assembly GCF_042477335.2. Lineage (NCBI taxonomy): Eukaryota > Metazoa > Chordata > Mammalia > Artiodactyla > Bovidae > Ovis > Ovis canadensis. The sequence goes on from NC_091247.1 coordinate 43,427,238, forward strand.
GGCCGTGCTGAGTGGGTCCCAACCCTGCTGCCCTGAGTGGGTTCAGAGAAATCCTTCCTGACTTGTGGAGTCACAAGGGCTCCTGCAGGTCTCAAGGCTGCCAGGGCTTTGTAGGGGGTGTATGCCAGCCTCAAGACTGTGCTGTCCCTCCATCTCCTGGCTCCTCCAACTCCAGAGCACACGTCTCCCCTCTGTTCAGGTCAAACCCACCCTTTAAGCTTTATGGCCTCACCTCACACCCCTATGACCTGAACCTGAGCTTTAGAAAGACAAGAGAAGCTTCTGCTTCCAGGACATAGGCAGGGGGTGGCAGATGAACAGGCAGAAATGTGGGTACCATTTATTTTGGACAAGCAGAAAGGTGGGTACCATTTATTCTTTTATGAGTCTTGGAAACTGGACACTGTTGATTTCTTCATCAAGAGAAGCTGCAGAGAAATATGCTGACTCATTTGCACAGCCCCTCACAGTTTTCCTGCCCTAGAAAGGAGAGAAGAGTGTCCACCCAGATCACACACCACAGAAGGGAACGGGGGGATCCCCGAAGGGTACCTCACTAGCAGCAGTCACCGGACAGCAGCACTGTCAGGGTGAGGAACCCCTGAACCATGCAGCTTCCTACCAGAAGTCGTGAGCACAGGAGGGCTTTTTTGACAAAGTATAAGTGTCCTAAAAATGCAATGCTTTCTTTATAATGATTATCTATGATGATTAAGTATTAAATCATAGCATTTGCTCTAACTCATAATAAATGAGAGGCATTACATGATGCATACAGCCTTCCCCAGAAGATGAAAGACCTGAGTTTTCAAATTTTCTATTCCAACTTCTCTAAATTGTAAGCCCACAAAAGTCACTGACTCCAGTCTTAATCGCCTCCGTCCTCCCATGCTCAGACACTACAGGACTCCATAATGACTCAGTGAGTGGACTTCTTTCATTTAAGTGCCCAAGGGGAGATAAAAGAATGAAAACCTTCCCCACCATTTTCCTGCGGACCTGTGGGGAGGAAGGACTTGTGATGTTTGTGTCTGAATTGAGGATGAGGGAAACAACTGCTAGGGGAATTCCGTGAACAAATGGGTGGGGAGTGTCTGTAATCCTTCAGGGACTATGGAGTTAGCTCCTGAAATGAGCCCACTGGACACAGGCAGGTCCAGAACTGAGGCCACTATCCATCCAGCCGACAGAGATGGTTTCCTCAAACAGGGAGATCCATCATTTCTCTGCAACCAGAGGGAGTGAACTCTCACTCTCCAAGTGTTTGCTGTAAAGATTAAGCAACATTTTTACACAAAACTCACTATGTGAGTCAAAAATCATTCCATTATAGAAAAGAATCTGATAAAGGATTTACCTGAGTCACAAAATATAGATACTTGCTACCTTTAAATCTCCAGGGTATTTTTAGGGGCAGAATACATTCAGGTCATCCATCACACCTGTGCTGCCAACTTGCAGCTTCTAGGGGAATTTGTTGGGAGCCACCTTCTCAGTTAGCAGGCCCACATTTGGGGCTGAACACCTTCTTCTGAGTGATCTTTGCTGGGAGAGAACAGCCTGAAAGAGACTTCACAGCCCTGCAAGGAAAAGAGAAAAAAGCCCTGCATTCTGCTGCAAGGCTGAGAAGGCCTTTCATTGCTAATGAAAACAATTTGGAGAACTTGGCCAGGAGCCTGGAGCTGGGGGAACTAGAGCCATGGGTAAGTTACTAAGTACCTTATAAAGGCCCCACTGGGCAGTTGAGAGAGTCCCTGGCGTGGCTATCAGATGCAACCATGGGGCCTGAGGAGGCATCAGGTCCCAGTCTGGATGCAAGCTGATGTCATTGGGGCCAACACCAGACCAGGGAAAAGGAGAGAAAAAAAGATAAAGAGAGAGATTGTCATTTTCAGCTTGTAGGATGCCAAATGGGGATTCAAACATGTTGGAGAATGGAGCAGGGTAGGGAGCATTTAGTTGCTCAAGGAGTTTCAGGAATTCTCTCCTCTCTTACCCAAGTATCATTTTCCAGAATTCATCACCTGCTTCTTGCATCATGTCTGGAAACTGAGGTTTCTTCTTGGTATTAATTCAGAAGATGTGCACGCTCAAGCTTTCCCAGCCTGTGAGAGAAGCTAGATAGAGATTCTGGGAAGTAAGATGCAGGCGTTTCCACCTCTGTGTTTCCTTAAAGGCCACAGTATTCATGCTGATCTTCCTGAATTATGTTTATTATTGTTAGGTCTGCCCACTTGGAAAATGAGACTAGAAAGACCTGTCCTACCTACTGGCAGGAGGATGTTGTGGGAATCGATTCACTCTGAAGAATAAATGAATGATTTGAATATTGGTACAGAATGGGAGTCTTTGCATTTTGAGACCCTTTGAGTTCTTAGCTCCTCAGGAGGGCAAAGGTTTGTCTAGTGTATAATGACTCTATAATGACCCAACTCAGAATAATGGCTGAACGCAGCAGAAACTCAAAAAATTGTGTTGAATAAATAAATGGGGAAAAGTGGAAAGTACGGAACTCTAGAGCTTAACAGCTGGAGGGATCCCTTGGGTCAATCTCAAATCTTGGTTTACAAGTCCCAGTGAGGTTTATGCTTCTTTTCAAACTATTGCAATCTCAAGGGTGGAAAAGTTGAGCAGGCCTTCACGATGAGAATGATTAAGTCTCATGTTCAGGTTCTCTGTCTGCTTTGCTGCAACATGAAACTCACTTTGAAAAACAAAACAAAAATAACTTAAGCTCTAATTATTAGCTTTCTTTTTGGCAAGGAAAAAAAAATTCCAATCCAGCGCTAAGCATGACATGTCTGGTCCTATTCACTCTTAAATTAAAGAAAAAAAAATTGGAAATTTTCTTGGCATTCTATGTCTTCACCCCAGGTTCATGGAGAGGTCACAGGAACTAAAAACACGTATCTGTGAATGCCTTCTGGGTCACAGCTAAAGCCAGCTTGGCCTCTCATAGGTTTCTCCAACATCTGGGACTCACAGCATGTCAGCTCTTCGCTAGAACAATCTGAGTGACAATCACCAATCAGAAAGGGATGCAGAGATCTTATGGTCCCTTCATCACATGGCTCACCATAGTCATCCAGTCTGATAAGGGGGGACCCTCCCCATGTTGCAACTCAAGACACGACTTGTTAACTGACTCTGGATGCCCTGCAGACCACAGGGCCTGTCAGGAGAGGGAGTGAGTAGTGAAACCAGCAGGCTGTGGGCTAACGGTCAGGGAAGTTGCACATCTCCCTCCACAGCCTCTGACTGCATTCCCCTCGCTCAGCAGCACCAGGATCTGTTCGTGTGGCACCCCTGACTCCTCCAGCCTATCCCAGACTCCTCCTGGCTCTTCCCTCAGCATCGGAGCCATTGTGTGTGTTGTGAGCAGAAGCAAAGATGCAGAAAGATGGTTATCACCTGTCAACAGAGGTCCTCTTGGGCAGTGCAGTTGAAGGGGGCAGGTGGAAATAATTAAACTTTTCCTTATCCATGCCTGTGTGGCTCAACTTCTTACAACCAGCATCTATTACACATACAATTTTTTTCAAAATCCAAAAAATTAAAAAGCAAGTTGCAAAAGGCTGCATGTCATATGATATCATCTATGGAAAATCCCAAACAATGAAAACTGTGCATTGCTTATGGAGCTATGCCTTGGTAGTAAAAGCCCCAAACCTGCCCAAACAGTTCAGCTGGATCTGTGACAGCTTGTTTCCTTAAAAAAACGAAAAAGATCTCAAAGCAAACATTTGTTGTAGTTGAGTCTCTGTCTTATCTGACTCTTTGCGACCCATGGGCTATAGCCTGTCAGGCTTTTCTGTCCATGGAATCCTGGCATGGGTTGTCATTCCCTTCTCCAGGGGATCTTTCCAACCCAGGGACTGAATCCATGCCTCCTGCGTTGGCAGGCAGATTCTTTACCTCTGAACCACCAGGGAAGCCCTCAAAGGGAATATAGCAGAAAGTTAATGTTCATTGGGGTAGGGAATGGGTACTTGGGAAACTGTTATAGTATTCTTCATAATTTTCCATATGTTTGAAATACTTCATGAGCTAAAATTTTAACCACAGTAAAGGTTAAAATTTATTTTTACTGTCTTTATCTATAACTTATCATCTTAGCAACTTGCTATGCATTCCCCAGATATAAAAAGAGCCAAAAGAAGGAAGAAGGAAGGATCATGAGTCTGGGAGAGCTAGATTGCTTTTCTGATTTTCCTTATCCTTTCTCTTAGTTCAAGCTGCTGTAATGAAGTACTATAGACTGGGACGGGTTGGGTGGGGCATAAACAACGAATATTTTTTTCTCACAGTTCTAGGAAGTCCAAGAAGGATCTGTGTCTGGTAAGGGTCCTCCTCCTGGTTTGCAGATGAAAGTGAAAGTGAAAGTGAAAGTGAAGTCATGTCCGACTCTTTATGACCCCATGGACTGTAGCCTATCAGGGTTCTCTGTCCGTGGGATTTTCCAGGCAAGAGTGCTGGAGTGGATTGCCATTTTCTTTTCCAGGGAATCTTCCAGACCCAGGAATCAAACCCGGGTCTCCTGCATTGCGGGCAGCGCTTTACCGTCTGAGCCACCATGGCCACCAACTTACTGTAAGCTCTTCTTATAAGGGCACTAATCCCATCATAGGGGCTCCACCCTCATGATCCCATCTAAACCTAATTACTTCCCTTAAGGCCCACCTCTGATACCATCACACTGAGGATTGGGGCTTCAACACATGACTTTGGGGACACAAATATTGTGTCCAAACGGTTCTTGTACAGTGCCTTATTTGGCAGCAAATGAGGGAGAAAGGCAAATTTAATGTCCTCTGGCTAAATGGATGGATGTACAGATGGATGGGTGGACAACTAATGAACCAACAGCTGCCAGGTTGTCTGTACAAGTTGGAATCTGCCTTCCTCATGAAGGCTTGCAGAGGCGGTCCCCCGAGGCTGTGGAATTGCTCACTGCTCACCTCTGGCTCTAATACAATGCATTCATGAAATTGGTACCCTTATGCTTTTGCCTGTCAGGCCATAAGAACCTACATGTGTAATAAGTAGTTAGAAGACAAAGAGCTCTTGCTAGTGATTTCCCCCCTTGTGCCAGGGTTGCGGGGGTGACAGGGGGTGAACACTCCTCGTGTCTTTCCCCTGTTCTGAATAAGGACCTGCAGCTGTGGCTGTAGGGACCCAAGGAGACGGTGGCTCCCCTGCTCTCAGAGACAGGAAATAATAATGATCTGTGTGGCCATCCAAATGTACCACCTTGGTTTTTATCACCTCCCCCCTAAAAAAAATCTCTGAGAAATAGTTAGTAGGGCAAGTGTTTTTCATTTTGCCCTTTTCTTAGATGGTATAACCTGGATCTAGGGAGTTGAGGGCCTGACTGGGGTCACAGTTAAAAGCATGTCCCCTGGCTCAGAGACCAGAGCACCACCAGCCTCTAGCAGCCTTCCTGGAGAGGAAGTGCCCAGCCCACCAGGACAGTCAAAGTTTGCTGAGCAGTTCCTACATTCCAGGTGCCATGCACATCAGCTGATGCTTACTGTTTGCAGCAGCTCTGAGTTAGGTGAGCTCTGTGGCTGGCAGGTCAGGTGTGCACAAGCGACCCATCGGGCATGACCCTGCTGAGGGAGGTGAGGACTGGGCCAGAGAGGACCAGACATCTTATTAAGGATCCATCCTCCAGGTGAGCGGAAGCTATCCAGGGCTTTCAATAGGACAGTGGCCAAACTTGACTTGGTTTTAGGAAAAGTCCTGTGGCTTCAGGGTAGAGGATGAATTGAAAGGGCAGGAGTGGAGTCCAAGAGGCAACTGTGAGGTCACTGCTTTGACTGGGTATGAGCAAAGGTGGGGAGGACTAGTGTGGAGACCTTGGCAAAGGGGGATGGCTCCAGGTCTGGAGTGGAGGGGCAGCGTGGAGGAGTGCAGGAGAAAGGAGCTGGTAGGAGGCAGCAGTCAGACAAGGAGGAGGAAAACACAGACAGGGGCTCTTGCTTGAATCAGCCACCAACTAGCCTTGGGACTTTGCACAGGTCACAGCATCCCTTCTGGGATTCAGTTTCCACTTCTGTAAAATGATGGGGAGAGGCAGCCTCTCCCACTGCAGGGCTTCTGGGCCCTAGTGCCTGGCACCAACAGGCATGCCAGAGAAACTGCCAAGGCAGCAGGGAGTGGTGGGTTCCCAGGAGCCAGTTGGCATCCTGGCAAGCAGAATGGCAATGCTGAGGCAAAGGGTGAACAAGCACTGCAAGGCTGGCCCATGTGACCAGGACACCAAAGTCATCACAGTAGGGCTCCAGCCAGGCATGCGCAGGGCTGGGCCTTGAACTGCAACCTCTCTTTACATAACTGCCTTCACAACAACTTGTTTTCTCAGTCGGGTGGTGCCAGGCGTCTGATTGAATGGCTTTGGCAATTACTGACTGTCTGAGTCTGGTCTAGAGAGCAGGAAAGAGCACGCAGCAAGGTGGCCTCAAAATCTTCCCAGTCTTCTGGCGCAGTCTCTTGGCGTGAGTCAAGGGTGGAGTGGATCTTCTCAAAGTCCCTCTTGACCCTGCAGTTCTAGGAGCCTCTGCTTAGGACCCTGACTTGGAAATCACTCTGAGCTGAGGATGGGGGTGGAGAGCAGGGTGCTCCCATTCTCTGAGCTGAGAGTCTTGTGCTTTTCCAGATGCTGCCTCATGTCAGAAATGGGAGAGGCTGTCTGGGCTGATGGATGAACACTCTGCCTGGCAATACACATTTTACCTATTTCCAGCTGTGTGGCCGTGGAAGGTGCTTTAAACTCACTGTGCCTCAGTTTCCTTGTGCCTGCAGAGAAAACTTGATGGGGCCCACAGTAGTCTTCTCCACTGGGGATGATAATGCTACCTACTTTGCTCTTAGGGATATTAATATTAGTGAACATTTAACACAGAGCCAGGCACACTTCAGTTTGCCGTTACTAATAGCTATGACCATAAGTACGCTTTGACTGTCAGTACCTACTGAGCACTCAACACCGTACCAGGCTTGGGGGACATGAAGAAAGTGAAAGCATTAGTCGCTCAGTAGTTTCCGACTCTTTGTAACCCCATGGACTGTAGTTCACCAGGCTCTTCTGTCCATGGGGATTCTCCAAGCAAGAATACTGGAGTGGGTTGCCATTCCCTTCTCCGAGGGGATCTTCCTGACCCCTGGATTGAACCCGGATCTCCTGCATTACAGACAGATTCTTTTCCAACTGAACCACCAGGGAAGCCCCAGGGGACATCAGTTCATTTCAGTTCAGTTGCTCAGTCGTGTCCGAGTCTTTGCAACCCCATGGACTGCCAGGGGACATAGCGCTAACAGAGCCTGGCAAGCTGGGCCCCATCCTCAGAGCTGCTGTCTGGAGGGGAGGCAGACAGGTTAACCTGCATGCTTTAACTATTAGGGTGCATTCTGCTAGGAATGCAGGGGAGTGCTTCAGGAGCTCATGTGAATGGCACCAGCCCCAGAGTTTGGATTCCCAGTCCCCAGCAGCCTCCCTCCTGCTATCTGGAATGCTCTCCCCTGGCTGAAAGATCCGCACCCCCGCCCCCTCCATGTCGCATGGCTCACTCTCTCCACTAGTTAGCGCATGCGTGCCAAGTCACTTCAGTTATGTCTGTTTCTGCGACCCTATGGACTATAGCCCACCAGTCTCCTCTGTCCATGGGATTCTCCAGGCAAGAATACTGGAGTGGGTTGACATGCCCTCCTCCAGGGGATCTTCCGGACCAGGGATTGAACCCATGACTCTTACATCTGCCTGTGTTGGCAGGTGGGTTCTTTACCACTAGTCCCACCTGGGAAGCCCCCGCTAGTCATTACTCTGCTCAAATGTCACCTCCCCCTGCCCAAGGAGCCTTCCTTGATCTTTCTGTCTAAAATAAGCCAGTGCACCTTGCCCCTTCATTATCCTATACCCTTATCCTGCTTTCTTTATAATATATTCTCCACTGCTATACCCTGGATCTGTTTCAAAAAATGTGTTTATTGATCATTTACTTATTATAAAGTGAGACTGATGAGCGCAGAGACTTGGCCTGCCCTCCCCTTCCCAGCTGTATCCCCAGTGTGTGGAACAATGCCTGGGCCACAGTGAACTATTCGTAAATGTCTCTGATGAATGAGGGGATCTCTCAGCTTGATCCTGAAGGACAAATAGGAGTTGGTCAAGAAAGGGTCAAGGAGGAAAGAGAAGATCTTTCAGTTGGAGGGAACAGCACGTGCAAAGGCTGGGGAGGAGAGCAGGACACTGTGGCAAGTAATTCAAAATGGCAGGTCTGTTACTTCAGGTCCTCTGAGAAGCAGAGGCCAAGACGGGATTAGGCATGCAAGAGGTTTATTGGGAGAAAATTCCTGTGAAAGATAAAGGGGAAGGAACAGGAGACAGGGTGAGTTTTCAAACCACGATGCAGGCCTGCACCTGTAAAAGGATCTGGGAAAAAGAAGGAGGGTTGGAGGGGAGATTCTCAGACTGCAGCTCAGTTGAGTAAATTTGTAGCTGGTGGCTCAGGGGTAAGAACCCGCTCACCAATGCAGTAGATTCAGGAGACACGGGTTCGATCCCTGGGTCAGGAAGGTCCCATGGAGAAGGAAATGGTAACTCACTCCAGTATTCTTGCCTGGAGAAGCCCATGGACAGAGGGACCTGGTGGGCTACCGTCCATGGGCTTGCAGAGAATCAGACATGACTGAACACGCACAGACTGCACACAGCCACAACAGATCTCTGTGGCACGGTTACACGACTACCCAACAAGCAGAGAGGGCATGGGAGGATGGGGGGAGAGGTGAGTCTAGAGAATCAAGCAGGGGCCAGATCCTAGAGGGTCCTCCAGAATCTCTCAGGAGGTTGGGCTTCATCCCGAGGGCAGCAGGAGGCCATAGCGTGGTTTTTCACAGGCAGGAAGTCTAGAATGACTAGATTTGCATGTCAGAAGGATCACCTCGGTCACAGAGAAGATGAAAACTACAACCTGTTACTTGTCTAGAGCAGTAGTCCAAGCTGTTGGGCTTTAGGGGATCACAGCATAGTGACTTTTCCCCCCTCCATCCTTGTTCTGAAGTACTTTGAGAAACAGACAGTGGAGGCCAACTAGCAGAGGTCAGACAACACCTTGATTCCTGGTGAAGCTGTTAGTGAATGTGCCTTGGTGATATGGGTCAAACAGTTTTCCTAGCACTTGCTGCCCAGTGGTCCTCCAGTGTCAGCCTTAAGACAGCCCACTCAGGCATCCATTTGGGTTTCCTCTTCTGCCTCACTGTGGTCCATGGTGTGGAGGGAAGGGAGAAGCTGAACTCCCAGCACTCACTGCAGTCTTTTCACTGTGTAGCCTCACCCAATGGAGAAACAGATATCTGGCACCCAAGGGTGGGGGTAGGACCACGGATTTTAGTCTTAGAAGCATGAGGGTGGGAAATCAGTTTTCCCCATGGTCACACGTAGTGGCCTGGCCCAGGGTAGTGGTGTTGGAGTTGGAGACAGGAGGACAGAGAGAAGGGTCAGGACTTAGTAGCTGGGTGGACTGTTGGGGTGGTGTGTCTGCGTGCTGATTCTGGGTGTTCACAGAGAGGTCAAGGGTGCGACCCAGGTTTTTAATGGGTGGGAGAATGGTGGGGCCATTGAGTTCCACTTCCAGTTCTCTACCAGCCCATAACTTACTGTGATAATTTATTTCATGTGTCAACTTGACTGTGCTCAGATGGGCTATGGTGTGCCCAGATGTTTGATCACACATTATTCTGGGTGTGTTTATGAGCGTGTTTTTGGCTGAGACTGACATTTGAACCAGTTGACTGAGTAGGGCAGATTGCCCGACCTAATATGAGTGGGCCTCACCCAATCAGCTGAAGACCTAAGTAAACAAAAAGCCTGACCTGCCCCTGAGTAAGAGGGAACTCCTGCCTGACTGATTGAGCTGAGACACGGATCTTCTCCTGCCCTTGGACTCTAGCTGAAACATCAGCTCTTCTTCGGTCTCCAGGCTGCTGACTTTGAGACTAGAACTTACACCATCAGCTCTCCTGGGTCTCCAGCTTGTTAACTGCACCTCTTGAGATTTCCCACCCTCCATGACTGTGTGAACCAATTCCTTATGATAAATTTCTTTCTGTGTATACATGTACATCCTATTGGTTCTGTTTCTCTGGAGACACTGACTCAAACAAGTATCTCTGAGAACTGGAAAAAGAGTCCTCTGGGCAGATGCAGTCATTGTCAAGGTGAAGGCCTGTGAGCGGAACATCTGGGTCCATCTCCCACACTCCCTCCTGGCTGGGGGCACAGCAAAACCTGCACAGCCACACACAGTCATCTAGACACCATTGACTGAAATAGGGGACAGAGAGGCCAGCGGATGTGATGATTTTTAAACATGTTGCTTTTGAAATGTCTGAAGGTAAAGTGAGATTGAGAGTCTTTTTTGTTTCTTTATTTTTAAAATTGGGGTTAAAAAAGCAACTCACATATCATAAAATTAACCCTTCTAAAGTGTATAATTCAGTGACATTGAGTACATTCACAATGCTCTTCTAACAATGATGTGACTGACAAGGACTTAATTTCCAAAATACATAAGCAACTCATAGAACCCAATAACAACCAAAAAACTCAATCAAAAAATGGGCAGAAGATCTAAATAGACATTTCTCCAAAGAAGACATACAGACAGCCATAAAGCACATGAAAAGATGTTCAACATCATTAATGCAAATTAAATGCAAATCAAAATGACAATAGGGTATCACCTCACTCCAGTCAGAGCGGCCATCATTAAAAAGTCCACAAACCATAAATGCTGGAGAGGGTGTGGAGAAAAGTGAACCCTTCTACACTCCTGATGGGAATGTAAATTGAAACAGCCACTGTGGAAAACAATATGGAAGGTCCTTAAAAAAACTAAAAATAGACTTACCACATGATCCAGCAATCCCATTCCTGGTCAAATATCTGGAGAAAATTCTAATTTGAAGAGATACATGTACCCCAATGTTTGTAGCAGCACTATTCACAATAACCATGGCATGAAAGCAATGTAAGTGTTTATCAATAGATGAATGGATAAAGAAGATATAGTATCAATATGTAACGGAATATTACTCTGCCATAAAAATGAAATAATGCCCTTTGTAGCAACACAGATGGACCCAGAGATTATCATACTAAGTGAAGTCAGACAAAGACAAACACTATACAATATCACTTTTATGTGGAATCTAAAATATAACACAAAGGGACTTATTTGCACAACAGAAACAGACTCACAGATATAGAAAATGAACTTACGGTTACCAAAGGGGAAAGGAGGGATAAATTAGGAGCTTGAAATTAACAGATATACACTATTATATATAAAATAAACAATAAGAACATACTATATAGCACAGGAACTATGTTCAATATCTTGCAATAACAAATAATGAAAAAGAATATAAACACACACATATACATATGTAAAACTGAATCACTGCTGTACTCCGGAAACTAACATGACATTGTAAATTAACTATACTTCAGTTTAAAAAGATAACATAAAAAAACCAATGTTGCGCAACCATCACCACTACCTAGTTCCAAACATTTTCATCACCCACAGAAGTAGTCACCTCCTATTCCCCTCTCCCGTCAGGTCCTGGCATCCATTAACCAACTTTCTGTTTCTGTGGATTCACCTATCTTGAATATTTCATATATAAGGAATCATACTTTATGTGACCTTTTGTGTTTGGTTTCTTTTGCTTAATATCTGTTTGTTTCTTTTTAAGACTGAGGAGATGATGCAAAGGGGCCAGCTAAGATCGGAGATGTTGATAATACAGGAGAGAAAGAGGACCCAACCAATAGAAAGTGACCCTGAGAAGATGCTGAAGGGGTGGGATGCAAGGAGCCCAGGGTGAACTGCCTTCTACACTGGTGAGGGGACAACTCTCTCATGGAGGGAAGGGGAAGGGCGTGGGAAAGATGCACACACGATCATAATTGTAGGTTTGGTGGCTGTGAAGGGGATTCCCATCTGATGGTTTCTATCTTCTCTGTGAGGTCAGATGTTGGCCAGCTACTGAGAGGCAGAGGAGAAACTGTAAGGTTTAAAGAGAATAAAGATGATTGAAAAGAGCTGCTATGGAGAAAGAGGGAAAATCTTCCTAGGGAAAAAGAGGGGGTTTTCCAGGCGATCTTGAGGGACCAGGTGAGATTGGGCTCAGTGAATTCATAGTGACGTTGATCTACAGTGTTATCTAGTTTTATCTGCACATCTCAGCAACCTGGACATGAGTGGTGCTTGAGTGTAACACCTGCATCTATGGCAGCCAGACTGTGAGCAGGAGGACAGTAATCTAAGTGTTAAATCCACACACTGAGGACTGGGGAGCAAAGGTTGACTGTATCCTCCAGCGTATTTGGCATGTAGTAATTGGGATGATTCTGTTCATAAGTCAGATCTCATTGCCCCTCTACTTAAAGTCCTTGAATCATTTTCTGCTTCTCCAAGAAAAGTTCCAAGGTTTTACCTTAGTCCATAAAGCCCCACGTGATCTGGCTTCCTGCTGCCTCTCTGACTTCATCCTTCCACTAGCTCCCTCCCTCCCTCCATGCCATCCTTTGGCATCCTTGCTGATTTCTTAATCTTTCCAGCACATTCCAGTCTGAGCCTTTGCCCTGGCTGATCTGCTTTTCCTGGGAAGCTCTTAGCTCAGATGCCTAGCTTGTTCCTTCACTTCCTTTAGCTCTCTTTAGATGTTTCCTCATCAGAGAGATAGTCTCTGGGCACCTTCTTTCTAAATCTACCCACCTTCATCACTCTATTCTCTTTTTCTGCTTTATTGTTCTTTGGAGCGCGTGTTGGTACCCCACACTTTATGGACTTGTTTGTTCAATTTTATTCACTCATGCACACACACACGAATGTGAGCTTTCTGAGACCAGGCCCCTGTTCAATTCCCCAGCACCTACAACAGTGCCTGACTCCTGGTAGTTGTTCATTCAATCTTTATTGAATGAATTAAAAGAAAAAGCTAAGGTCCTTGGTGGTTATTATTGAGCCACTGCACTGATCCTGAAGCCACGCATGCCCATACTTCTCATCACACAAGAGAGTTGCTAACTGCCAGGATGCAGGAGAAAGTAGCCAAGACTGAGGCAGAAGGGACAGGGGCACTGAGCACCAGGGCAAAGCTTGCCCACTTCACCATGACCTGGCGTGGCCAGCCTGCCCCAGCCCCCACAGAGAAACTGAAACTGAGAATGTGGCTCTTCACCTTGGCACCTAACCTCTATGATGACCCTTATGCTTGGTTTAAGTAAAAGAAACACTCCTTCAACCAGGACAAACCACAGTCCCTAGGTACACCAGTTAGAGCTTGGATTCGGTTGCTAACATGGACAAAAGTGACTTACACAAATTAAAGGTTAAAGTTTCCAACTATCACAAGTCTAGGCTAGAGAGAGCTATGCAGGTCGGGGCAGGTGCCGCAGCCCTCATGCTCTCAGTGACCCTGGCTCCTCTGTCTTTCTGTTCTCCTGCCCTGAGTGTGTGGCCCTGTCTTCCATGATGGCTGCATGCCCTCCAGCATTTGTCCATGGTCCAGGGAAGAAGGGGGAGAAGGGTAATGGATCAAAGCCACAGGCCAGCAGAGGTTTCCCAGAAACCCCACTCAGTGACTTGAGTTTGCATCTCACTAGACAGAACTATGTCACGTGGTCACCCCAGGTGCACGGGAGTCCATGCACCTGTCACTCCAGACAAAACCAGGGTTCCGTCAAGAGGAAGATCAGAACAGATGGTGTGTGAGCTGGTGATTTTCAAACTTGAGTGTGTCTCAGGGTCACCTGGAGGGCTTGTTAAAATCCAGACTTTTGTCCTTCCCCTCCTCCCCCACTAGCTCCCCAGTTGATGCTGATGACCAGGGGTCCTTTGAGAACTTCCGGCACCTCGGGGCATAGCACTGTGAAATCCACAGAGCGGAGTGAGTTCACATGGAACACTGACAGGCTTAGCCTCAGAGTGGTAAAGCCGTTCATTTTCCTGGACAACCTCACTGTGACTAGCTTGTCAGCTGGTGTGGCTTTGAGCTTCCTGCCACCCTCCCATTTCTAGAAGCCCCCCTGCCTTCCTCTTCAACCCACACAAGAAAATGCCTTCAGAGCCTTCTGGCCAAGCCTGAGTGTGTTTGCAAAGACTTTCAGGTGAAAAGCCTCTGAATCCAGCTCCCGGGTGCCTGGAGGGCCAGGACTGGGCTGCTCCCTGCAGACCTTCCCAAAGGCTCCAAGGGGCCCTTTGGATGGGGGTGGGGTGGAGGGGTGGGGGTTGGGGGGATGGGTGAGGGGCAGTTCTTCTGGAGAAGGGCTATGTTCCCTATCACTCACATCTACAGAATTCATTGCTTCCTTTCATTGCCAGCTTCTAGTGATACATGACACATGAATACCTAAAGGTCCTGCAGCTAGAAAAGCCTCCCATGCAGACGTGCCCATCTGTGCTTTTGAGGATGAGGATATTTTAAAAATTGAGATAAAATTCATATACCACAGTTCACCCTTTTAAAGTATACTGTCTAATAGCTTTTAATATATATATAGAGTTCTGTAACCATCACCACTAATTCACAGAGCATTTTCATCACCCCATAAAGAAATCCCATTTATCCCCCAGCCTCTGGCAATTGACTTTCTGTCTCCATGGACCTGCCTGTTCTGGACATATCTTTTCAATGAAATCATATAATATGTAGTCTTTTGTGCCTGGCTTCTTTCACTTAGCATAATGCTCCAAAGTTTATCCATGTTGTAGCATGTATTGGAACATTTTATGGCCAAATAATGACCCACTGTATGGATATATATGACATTTAATTTATCCATTCATCAGGTGATGGATATTTCAGTTGCTTCTGCTTCTTGGCTATTATGACTAATTCTGCTATGAACATACCTATGATTGGAATTGCTGAGTCTCATGGTAACCCTATGTTTAACTTATTGAGAAACTGCCCAGCTGTTTGCCAAAATTACGGCACAATTTTATATTTGCTTAGCAATATAGGAGCGGAGAAGGCAATGGCAACCCACTCCAGTACTCTTGCCTGAAGAATCCCAGGGACGGCGGAGCCTGATGGGCTGCTGTCTATGGGGTCGCACAGAGTCGGACACGACTGAAGTGACTTAGCAGCAGCAGCAGCAGCAGGCCTGAAACCAAGGCCAGATTAAAGTCTCCATTTTACACAGAAAAATCTCAGCCCACAAATCAACAGGTCTGTGAACCAGCCCCTTGAGTTGGAATACAAGAACCCTACTCATGATTTTATCACCACCAAGTGATGATATCCCACTTAGGGGACGTGGACTCACTTGCTTCCTCTTTGCCACGGAAACGGTCATCCTTTTAAGTGGCAATGTTCCTTTGTTAACATGTTACTTTCAGATGAAAAAGCTCCTGTTTCCTGCAGCGATCAGGGGGCACATCCCTTTGATTACTTTGTCTTGTGTGTTTCCTGTCACATCAGGGTTGAATAAACACCCAGAAAGCCAGGCTGGGAGAAGAGGCTGTCTGTGTCACAGCCCACATACGGCCCCCTCTGGAGGCCGGGCTCCCTTGTCATCTCCAGCCAGCTCTCCTGCTTAACCAGGCTTCTCTATGAAAGGTTAATAGAGCACACACAGCCCTGGGCAGCATTTGGAGACTAAAGAGAAATACATACAGTGATAGAAATAAAACCTGGCAATAATTGTATAGATCTGTGTTGCCTACATTTTAAAAAACTATGTCTTCTTTAGATCACCATAAAAACCTCAAGGCCACTCCCCACCTAAGATTCTGATACATTGAGGAGAACCAGTCATCTGTGTTTCCACTTTGCAAGAATATTTTATTGAATTTCATTTTCTATTCTTTTGAAGATAAATTTTCCAAATATGAAATTATATTATGTGTTCTCCTGGTAGTGCAGCGGTCAACAATCTGCCTGCCAATGCAGGGGACACAGGTTTGATCCCTGGTCCAGGAAGATCCCACATGCCATGGGGTAAATGAGCCCATGTACTGCAACTACTGAGCTCACGCTGCAACTACTGAAGCATGTATGCCTAGAGTCTGCGCTCTACAACAAGATAAGCCACCGCAAAGAAAAGGCTGCACACTGCCACTAGAAAGTAACCCCTGTTCACCACACCAAGAGAAAGCCCTCGCAAAGCAGCGGAAAAAAAAAAAGATTAAAAAATTATGCTGTAAACTTGAATATTCCTTTTAAAAATGCCCATGTTTTTGCATGCATTCGAAGTATTCCCCGCTAAGGACAAAAACCCTGAGAATCTGGGCACTCCAGCAGAGACTTTGACAAATAGGTGATTTGGCATATTGATTCAGAGAGAAAAGTTGGAGCCCAACAAACATTAAGTTTGAATCCAGGTGCTGCCGTTCAATAAATGTGCGGCCTCAGATTTATTTATTTTTTTCCATTTCTAAAGTAGGAACATCAAGTACAGTACTACCTATTCCACAGGGGTCACCAGGGGAAGCCAGATCGGATAATGCACGTGGAACATTGGTACCAGACGCGTAAGGAGTACATAGGCAGTGGAAGCCACATCAAAACTTATTGCCCAACATAGAATACAGCCAGTGACCCGGTGGAACTGAGAATTTTTACAGAGTATTATTTTCACATCTTAATTTCTTTGGGTTTCTCTGCTTCCTCTTTTAAAAAGGGCCTTACACCCACTTGTTTTTCTAGAAGAGGATGACCATAGACCAAAAAAAGAGATTAAGAGGTTTCACATGAATTCTTCGCAGAAACAGAGCCAAGCCCATGAAACGCTATTTCCACTGAGTCTCAGAACACTGGAACGGTAGAACGGCAGGAATGGAAGGGACCGCAGAGAATCAGTCACTCTCACCTGACTCACGAAGACACTGAGACCCAGAGAGGTGAAGGTCCCAGAGCTGGCAGTACAGCCTGTGTGAACAGCGCCTCCTAGAGTTGTGCAGTGCACAGCCATCACTGGTGCAGCCACATGGCCCTCACATCCTCCTGCGCACAGTGATGGAGTGAGGTGGCCCATTCAGAGGGTATCTCAGCACTTCTGGGGATGCTGGCACATGGACTCCCACACTTTCCCCACTCCCTGGAATAAGGAAGCCCAAGGAGCTGTGGTATAGACACAGAGGGAGAGTCTGCCTGAGCAGAGAGGTCATCTGCAGGCCAGAGGTGGAAGAAGAGATACAGAAGACAGATGGCTTTGTTCAGGCCCCATAACGTAGCCCTACGTGGACATGGACCTACACCCATAGCCTGCTTTCTGCTCAATTGTTTGAGCCAGTTAGTGTTAGTTGTTCTGTTACTTGCTCCTTCTGCTGCTGCTGTTTAGTCACTAAGTCATGTCTGACTCTTTATGACCCCTTGGACAATAGCCCCCAGGTTCCTCTGTCCATGAGATTTCCCAGGCAAGAATACTAGAGTGGGTAGCCATTACCTTCTCCACGGGATCTTCCTGACCCAGGGATCGAACTGGCGTCTCCTGCATTGGCAGGCAGATTTTTTACCACTGGGCCACCAGGGAAGCCCTTCCGTCACTTGCTGCCTTATTATAATTAACAGAGGGGCTCAAAGTGCTATGAAGATCCAGGGAGGAAGATTTCAGATGGTAAAAGCCTTCCTGGACCAGGTTACATCAGAGAAAGATCTGAAAGGAAGATGGGTTGTAGACATGATGGGAAGGGAGAGACAATTCAGGCAAGAAAAAGATCTTGAACAGATGCCTGAGACAGGCAAGCCTGTGGTAGGAGTGTTCAGGGAAATAGGCTGGAACAGTGGGTACCTGAGGGAGTAATGGGAATTAGATTGAAGATGTAGTCTCCAACCAGTCTGTGAAGTTTGCTCTTTTGTGTGCAGTTAACAAGGAGTAGAAAAATCAAAGCTGGGTTTCAGAATGAATTCAGTGACGGAGAGAGATGAGAATGAAAAGAGAGACCTGCTTGGGAGGCTATTTGTAACCGTCTAAGCAAGATGGTCCACGGCTTCTAGGGGGCCCATGGTCCTGATTTGCCCAGAACCAAAGGATTTCCCAGGATGTTGGACTTGCAGTGCTAACAATGGGACAGAGTCAGGGAAACTGGGATGGTTGATCACCTGAAACTGTAAAGGAAAAGACTGACAGATTTCACTGAGTAAAAATAACATATGACCTAAAAGCTAGGAAATAGTCTAGATACATCAAATTTTCAATGTTTCTCTGTGGAAAAAAAATTAAATGAGACTTCTTGACTGCTACCATCCAGCTTCCCTGTGCCCTGGATATCTTCATCACCAGGTGATGAATTCCTGAATTTCCACATCCTACTTTACTCAAAACCATTCACATCTTCAGCACTCTCTTGCTCTTTCAGAGTGCTCCAATCTCTTCATCGCTGCTCTTTCTCCCTTCTGTCTTCACCTCCTTCTTTATCTAGCAACCACTCCAACCAACTCAGTCCATGTCATACTTCTGGTTCTCGGCCCTTGGCAAAACTTTGGACTCCGGATCAGTTCCAGCATCTATCCCCCTTCTACGTAAAGGCTGTAGATAGACCTTGGATAAATGCTCAATGCTACCCATCAGTGTGTCTTTCTGTTCTTCTCTCCCATTTCCCCACGTGACTCTTCAAGGGCTGCTCTACCACAGATATAGCTGCGTGACCCTGGGCCAGTTGTGAGGATTCTGTATTAACATGCAGAAAATGCTTAGCACAGTGCTTGGCATGTGGTAGGTACCCCCATGAGTGTTAGCTTTTACTCACACAGGGCGTTTGACTTCACCCTTAGGAGGATTGACTCATTGTCTCAAGTAGTCTAGGTCACAGCACTGTGGTGTTCAACAAATCAGTCACAGGACATGAAATCACTGTGCAAAATTTACTTTTGCAAAGACTTAAACAGACCTTTTGTCAAGTAAGGTAGAAATAAGCTCGTGAGAGGCGGCTCAACATCACTAGTCATTAGAGAAATGCAAATTAAAACTGCGATGGTCTCCACTACACACATATTAGAATGTCTATAAGTTTAAAAACCGATCTTACCAGAATGGGCAAGAATGTGGAGGAATTAGATCTCTTATACACTGCTGGTGGGAATGTAAAATGTTTAGAAAAACATTTTCTATTTTCTTAAAATGTTAAACATACATCTACCATAAGACCTAGCCACTCCCTCCTAGGTATTTAGACAAGAAAAAAGGAAGCATGTGCCCATCCAAAGATGTGTACACAGATGACTAGAGCAGCTTTAACTGTAATAACCCAAAGCTGGAAACAACCCAAATGATCCTCAAAAGGGACATGGATGCACAAAAACTTGAGTATATCCATGCTACGAATCTAATCTTCAGCGATAAAAAAGAATAGACTACTGATACAACAATATGGATAATTCACAAAATTATTATGCTGAGTGAAAGAAGCTAGAAGAGTACATACTGCACAATTCCATTTGTCCAAAATTACAGAAAATGCATACTAACCTGTAATGACAGAAAACAAGTCAATGGTTGTTGGTAAGTATGGAGGGAGGTGAAGAGGGACAGGAGTAAGTAATTACAACTGGACTTGACAAAACTTTTGAGGGTGATGAATACATTATCCTAATTGTGGTGGTGGTTTCATGCATCTATATATCTGTCAAAACTTGTCAAATTGCACACTTTAAAGATATGTACTTTGTGTGAGAATTATACCTTAACAAAGCTATTAAAAACTCACTTTTGCAGATGAACAGTCTCAGCTTTTAGGAATACCAGTTGCACAAAGGAAACCTGGCTGCTTTGGATGTAAAATGAGTGCCACCTTGTTGCTTAAACACCCCAAACAAGTGATATAAAGAGATCGGACAAAAATCAATAAGAATGTAGAATTACTGTTTGGAAACTATTTCTTATAGTTCTGATCTTATAATTGCATCCAGAATAAACCCCTAAGATACATATTTTGCAATGCTAAAATATTTGCCCTTTGAACAGGCTTGAATGGATTATTTTATTTCTTAATGATAATTATACATTAGTCTAACAATGTGAGTGCGTGCTCAGTTGTGTCCAACTCTTTATGATCCCATGGACTGTAGCCTGCCAGGTTCCTCTGTCCATGGAATTTTCCAGGCAAGAATACTGGATTGCCATTTCCTCCTCCAGGGGATCTTCCTGACCCAGGGATCAAACCTGCACCTCTTGTATCTCCTGCATTGGCAGGCAGATTCTTTACCACTGAGCCATCTGGGAAGCCACAGTTTGACAATAAACCTGAGATTAAGAGAAATATAAAATTCTCTGGTGCCTCAGACGGTAAAGAATCAGCCTGCAATGCAGGAGACCTGGGGTTCAATCCCTGGTTTGGGAAGATCCCCTGGAGAAGGGAATGGCAACCTACTCCAATATTCTTGCCTGGAGAATTCCATGGACAGGGAAGCCTGGTGGGCTACAGTCCTTGGGGGTCTCAGAGTTGGACATGACTGAGCAACTAACACTTTCATTTCACTTTAAGAGAAATACATCTCAGAAAGAAAAAAAAAAATGAAACAAACATTCACAGTAACAATGAGTATCAGTTTAGTAAAATGAAGATAAGGATAGTCTGTGACTCCTTGAATGGAAGCCATTTTCCTGTGGTTTCCTCCCGCACTTGAATCTTTGCCTGTAAGGCAAACTCCTCCTCTGATTTAATTCAGCCTTTCACAAAAAGCAGCAGCTGCTAAGGAGCTCTTGGCCTCGTGAGACAAATTGTAAGTAGATGGCTGCTAAGAGGTTGTTTTTCCTCAATGGGGAAAGTGTGCCAAATCTGGTTAGGAAAGGGCGGTCAGGAGAGGAGCGAGCGATCACCACAGAGCAAGACAACCATAAGGGAAATGTGCCCAGGCCTGAATGTCCTCAGAAGCCCCGGGGAACTGATACAAATGTTTCCCATAGAAGGACAGTGAGGGGCCGAGAGCACAGTCACCGGCCCGCCCTGTGGTATGGGTGAGCTGCACGGCCCTTCCCGGCCTTGGTTTCCTTGCCCATCAAATAGGGATGCTGGCACCTACCTCACAGGGTTGACGAGATGCTCAAAATTGCCGAGAACTCTGAAAGTGGTTTTAAAGAAATATGTATGTGTCTGGCTGCGCAGGGTCTTAGCTGTGGCATGTGAAATCTTTAGCTGTGGCATGTGGGATCTAGGTCCCTGAACAGGCATTGAACCTGGGCCCCCGTATTAGGAGTGCAGAGTCTTAGCCAGTGGACCACTAGGGAAGTCCTTGGAAGTGTTTTTTTAAAAACATTTTACAAATTAGCACCATTTGTGTACCTATCAGAAACCAGAGGGAGCTTGGAGAAATTAAGTCGATATCAAGTTCTGTATACTTTTTAAACAATATCCTACCAGCCAAGAAGGCTGAGCCTTCATTTCCTGCCTGTAGTGTTATGTGAAGAAACAGATATTTGTTTTGTTTCACCAATCATACATACTCCTGCCCCTCTGGAGATCTCAATCCATTTCCCTGGCCCTAGCCCTCTGATGTGTTTGAGTAGATTCTAATCTAACTGAGCCTGGACTCAAGGACTGAATTGTGGTTGGTGCTAAGGTTTGTCTAGAAACTGGCAGCCCCACTTGAGTGCTTACCCCTTGTCTCATTTCCTCCCCAGAGCCCACGTGTCGGCCCCCACCTCTAGTCCCAGCCAATTGCAGCCTTTAGGCCATCCTGCCCCATCTCTTAGTCATGCCTGACTCTTGTGACCCCATGGACTATAACCTGCCTGGTTCCTCTGTCCATGGGATTTTCCAGGCAAGAATACAGGATTGGTTGCCATTTCCTTCTCCAGGGGGTCTTCCTGACCCAGGGACTGAACATGGGTCTCCTGCATTGCAGGTGGATGCTTAACCTACTGAGCCATCCCATCTCTAGCATCTGTCTATATATACCAGCATCCTGTATTTTAAGTTAGCAAGCAAATTCCTACCCAGTCTCGTTCCTGAGTCTCAGTCATCATAAATCATCTGGGAGCTCCAGGCTCTTAGGATGGGCACTTCGCAACACTTTGATTTCCAGACGCTGTTCATTTCTCTGTCCTAGGCACCAGGGTGGAGTGAGTCTGACCCAGTGCCCAGGCTGTTGTCCTCTGTGAGCAGATGTGCCTGGTGAACTGATGTGAAGGTTGAGGACCTCTGGATAAAGCAGGTTTCTCAATCTCAGCACTGTTGATATTTGAGTTCAGATAAATCTTTGTGTGTGGGGGGGCGGGGGGCGGGGTGGAGCCGTTAGCATTGCAGGGTGTTTAGTAGCATCCCTGGCCTCTACCCACTAGATGCTCCCCTCCCCCGGGTTGTGACAACCTTCAGACATTGCTCGAATTGTCTCCGATTAGGAATCGCAGGGTAAAGCTCCCCTGACCTCCTCCTGGAGCCCCTGTGACTCTGGGTTGCAGCCCCCTGTTGCCCCATGAACACCTTCCACTTCCATTCACTGAGCACAGCCCCAGAGACTGATTGGCTGGCTTTCCAATCTAAGAGACATTTGTTGAATTTCTGGCCACCAGCCTCTGAACTCCCTTCCTGGGTTTGGGAAATCCCATCCAACATGAGGCAGAGGCAAAGACCACTGGGAGGAATGCAAAGACCACCGCTGAGGTCATGGCCTCCTCCAGCTTCTCTCACAGTGAGGACGGTGGTTGAGGCTCAAGCCTGTCCAGGTCCTTGGAGGATGAGAATGCCTTTTGTTTTAACAGTCCCTATTAAAACGCTTCTAGAACATCAGCAGCTCCCAGCTTACAAACATGGCTTGTAAGGGAGCCTCCAGAGCATAGGCTGCCATGAAAACTTCTGGAGGAGGCATGCGGGTTAGTCTAGTGTGGTTTTGAGGACCTGTGGATCCAGGAAATTCCTCTCCTAGAAAAGAAGGAATAACTAGCAATGCATTTAAGCTCGCACACTTGATTGGAGCACAGAAGCTAGAACCAGACTGTGTGTGGGTGGGCTCAGTCCCTTCAGTTGTGTCTGACTCTTTACGACCCTACAGACTGTGGTCTGCCAGGCTTCTCTGTCCACGAGATTCTCCAGGCAAGAATACTGGAGTGGGTTCCCACACCCTCCTCCAGGGGAATCGTCCCTAACCAGGGATCGAACCCACGTCTGTTGCACCCCCTGCATTGCAGGCAGATTCTTTACCGCTGAGCCACTGGGAAAGCCCCAGAACCAGACTACCTGGTTCAAATTCTGGCTCTGCTGTCTGACGTCTCTGGGCCTCAATTTCTCCAGCTGTTTACACGGGGATTGTAAGACGTTTCAGGGCTGTTATCTAGATTAAATATTTGTTAATACTTGCAAAGCACTTACAACAGTGCCTGGCACGTAGTGAGCGCTGCGTATTGCTATAAATGCAGTGTTATGCAACCCACTCTGGGATTCTTGTCTGGAGAATCCCATGGACAGAGGAGCCTGGTGGGTTACAGTCCACAGGATCGCAAAGAGTCAGACTGACTGAAGTGACTTAGCAGGCAGGCAGGCAGTGTTATCTATGATAACAACATACACACATAAAGGAAGTAAATTAAATATTCCACATTTGGAAAACAAATAAATTATAGAACATTTATAGCATTTTATGCAGGCACTGAAATAGTATTTTAAAAGAGTATTTCAGGACACGGTGATGATGAAAATAAGCCTCCCCACCATAATGAAAAGAATTTTATGTCAGATGTAAGAAAAGTTAAAAACTTTGAATGAATATCATGATCTCCACTCCTTCCTTTTCTTAACAGACTTGACTTTAGAGCAGTTTTAGGTTTATAGCAAAATTGAGCAGAAAACACAGAGTTCCCATATACTCCCTGCCCCGACTCGTGCATAGCCTCCTTCACTATCAACATTCCCCAACAGAGCGATGCATTTGTTACTATCACCCAGAGTCCATAGTTGACATTACAATTTAGTCTTGGTGCTGTACATCCAAAGGCTTTTGACAAATGTGTGACAACATGTATCCACCATTATAGGATCACACACAGCAGAGTAGTTTTGCTGCCCTAAAAATCCTCTCTGCTCCTCCTGTTCACCCTCAATTCCCCCTGACGCCTCACAACCACTTTTACTTTTTTAAGAATGTCATATAGTTGTAATCTTACACTCTGTAGCACTTTACAATTGGCTTCTTTTACTTAATAATATGCATTTAAGATTCCTTCTTATCTTCTCATGGCTTGCTAGCACAATTCTTTTTAGAGCTGAATAATATTCCACTGACTGGATGTACCACAATTTTTTTTTTAACTTTTCACCTACTGAAGGACACCGTGGTTGCTTCCAACTGGGCAATTATGAATAAAGGTGCACTTTTTGTGTAAATCTTATTATCAGCTAATTTAGGTAAATATCAAGGAACACAATTGCTGGATCATGTGTTAAGAGTATGTTTAGTTTTGCAAGAAACCTCCGAGCTGTCTTTCAGAGTGGCTGTATTGCTTTGCATTCCCATCAGCATGAATGAGAATTCTTGTTGCTCTACATCCTCACCAACATTTGGTGTTGTCAATGCTTTGGACTCTAAGAGATGTGTAGTAGTATCTTGGCTTAATTTGCTTATTTAATTATGACCCCTTCTAAAAATTAAATTTATAAGGACTTCCCCAGCAGTCCAGGGGTTAAGATTTTACCTTCCAATGCAGGGGGCATGAGTTTGATCCCTGGTGGGGAAACTAAGGTTCCATATGCCGTGGGGTATGGTCACATTTTTTTTTAAGTTAAATTTAAGCTTGTGTCTCTTAACTCTTTAGATGTTTGCTTTACCTTCTTTGGGGCTCCCTGGTGGCTCAGATGGTAAAGAATCTGCCTGCAATGTGGGAGACCCAGGTTCAATCCCTGGGTTAGGAAGATCCCCTGGAGAAGGGAATGGCTACTCACACCAGTATTCTTGCCTGGAGAATTCCATGGACAGAGGAGCTTGGAGGGCTACGGTCCATGGGGTCGCAAAGAGTCAGACATAACTGAGCGACTAACACTTTCACTTTACCTTGTTTACTGAGATTCTCCTAGTTTCATTTAGAATTACTCCACCTAATTTCAAAATATCTATTGACACTTGTCTTTAAAACGTCAAATAAAAGTTTGTTTACTTATAAGTACAAGACTTCCCAGAGCTTTCCTGGTGGTTCAGTGGTAAATAATCTGCCAGCAATGTGGGAGACCTAGGTTTGGTCCCTGGGTTGAGAAGATTCCCTGGAGGAGGAAATGGCAGCCCACTCCAGTATTCTTCCTGGAGAATCCCACAGGCAGAGGAGCCTGGCAGGCTACAGTCCACAGGGTCCCAAAGAGGCAGACACGACTGAAGTAACTAAACACACACACACACACACACACAACTTCCATCCTGTGTGAATCTCAACGTGATTTCTGGAAGTGGGTATGAGGGCTGGGGATGTCTGTTTAGAGCCTTGGGGGCCCCTTTTATATAAATGAGTATTTACAAAATGCTGGGTTAAAAACTGAGAAAAAGTAGTTAGCCCTTTTAGGTTGCTGACTCCTCCCTTCACTTTTGCCTGCAGAATTTTATTAAACTGCTAAAGTCACATTTCAAAATAACTTGAAGTTATTATAATATATTATATTATTATCCTGCCTCACCTCAGTATATTTAGTTCTCAGAACTGGAGTTTGGAGATAAACACAAGACTGATCCCAGTGGCCCAGGGATCTGGGTTTCTTTTCAGAACCTCCTGCTCTCTCGGCCGTACCAGAGAGCTGAGCTACCAGAACTATCAAATGGTTTAGCTACAACAAGAGTTAAATTGTGCGCTAGGTTGGAAGAATTGACCTGGTTTAAATATTGGCAGGAAGGGTGGCGGGGGTTCAGCTAAGGTTGTCTACCCTTTGTTAACCACTGACCTAGCAAACGAACGGTGCTGGGCTGTGAACGTCCTGAGAACACCGGCTAGGGTTCTGCTCCCCACTAGCCCACAGCAGGGATCATTGTATTTGTTAGCTGATTGAAGGAAGGTTAAGATAAGTCACAGGTGTCTTGGCCATGTCCCTTCACCATTATCTCTATAGCTGTTAAATAAATAACCCAGTGAAAGGGCTGAGCCTGAGACCTGGGGGCTCTGAGACAAAGACAAGGCTGAGCCTGCAGGCCCAGGGGTCTGGGTTTCTTTCCAAAAGGTCATGAGTCTCTGGCAGTGGTTCAGGAAAGCTGCCACGTTTTGTTAACTGGGCATTACAAAGAAGTCACAGAGGCTGCCACCACTTGAAAGGCTTGGAGAACAAAACCAAAAATGGGCCCCTGGGCGGGGGGGGGGGGGGGGGGGGGGGGGGAGGGGGGAGGGGGGAGGGGGGAGGGGGAGGGGGGAGGGGGGAGGGGAGGGGGGAGGGGGGAGGGGGGAGGGGGGAGGGGGGAGGGGGGAGGGGGGAGAGTGTGAAGGAGAAGGGGGCTTGTGGCAAGTGGTGGGGAGAACTGGACTCACGTAAGGGCTGTAGTGGAGAGGCGAGAGGAAGAGACCTGGGAAATTAAGTTTCCTGCAGAGTATAGTGGGGATTGCAGCTGCTGAGCAGGGATTCTGGAAAGCCGTGTGTACCTGAGCCCCCAGCATGGCGGGCCTAAAGCGGAGGGCAAGCCAGGTGTGCCCCGAAGAGCACGGTGAGCAGGAGCGCAGGCTGTACAGCCTGCACCGCATGTTTGACAGCGTGGGCACCCACCTGACACACAGAGACGTGCGCGTTCTTTCCTTTCTCTTTGTTGACGCCATTGACGACCACGAGCGTGGCCTCATCCGAAATGGACGTGACTTCCTACTGGCGCTGGAGCGCCGGGGCCGCTGTGATGAGTGTAACTTCCGCCAGGTGCTGCAGCTGCTGCGCATCATCACTCGCCATGACCTGCTGCCCTACGTCACTCTCAAGCAGAGATGGGCTGTGTGCCCTGATCTTGTAGACAAATACCTGGAGGAGACATCAGTTCACTATGTGACACCCAGAGCCCTCAGCGACCTAGAGCCGAGGCCTCCCCACCCCCTAAAACAGGGCCTCCCCACTATCCTGTGGTGTGCTGCCCTACTTCGGGCCCTCAGATGTGTAGCAAGCGGCCAGCTCAAGGGACAGCCACACTTGGGAGCCATCGGAAACGCCGGAAGTCAGTGACACCAGATCCCAAGGAAAAGCAGACATGTGACATCAGGCTGCGGGTCCGGGCTGAGTACTGCCAGCAGAGAGCGCTCTGCAGGGCAACGTCTTCTCCAATAAGCAGGACCCACTGGAGCGCCAGTTTGAGCGCTTTAACCAGGCCAACACCATCCTCCAGTCCCGGGATCTGGGCTCCATCATCTGTGACATCAAGTTCTCTGAGCTCACCTACCTCAATGCATTCTGGCGCGACTACATCAACGGCTCCTTACTAGAGGCACTTAAAGGTGTCTTTATCACAGACTCCCTCAAGCAGGCTGTGGGCCATGAAGCCATCAAGCTGCTGGTGAACGTGGACAAGGAGGACTATGAGCTGCACCGACAGAAACTCCTGAGGAACTTGATGCTGCAAGCATTGCCCTGGCCTTTTCCCCTTCTCACTTCTCTGGGGACTTCTCACCACCCACCTCTGGAGCTTACATACTGTTCTGGGGTTTGTTCTCTAGCCTTCCAACTGATCACACCCCTGCCTTTTTTTTTTTTTAAAGGAAAAGACAAAAGAAAAATGGAAGTGGTGTCCCCCACCCCTCCCTGCACCCATGTGCCTGGCTTCCCTTTGTTCCCCTTTTCCACTTACCCCCTCATGTGTGTCTCTACAGTCACCTTGCCACTGAGCCGTAAGACAAATGTGTAGGGAGAAGCAAAGTCTATAGGTCATAGTCTTTCTAACGGATTGAAGTGATCACTGCTTTTGGGTGCATTTAGGGGTTATCAGTACTTCTGGCTTTATGAGGGCTCTTAAACTTTTTCTGAAAAACCAAAGGGCTGTCAGTAGGGAGCTGTGTGGAAGGTGGGACTCTGAACTGTATTTTGGAAATTAATCACCACCCTCTCCCAAATTATAGAATTTTTTAAAAAAGAAAAATAAATAAATAGTAAAATTACTGATGGTACTGAGTGGCTACAGAGTATCAGGCATTGGCTTCTACAGTATTAACCTCCACAACAAGCCTGTGAATCCAATAGGGGAAGGTTGAGACTTGCCCGGGTTCAACCAGATGGTCAAGTTGGTAGCTGTGATTCCAGCCCACCTGCCCCACTACAGAGCTTGGTTCTTCCCACAATGCCAATGTCCAATGATGAGAACATGAATTAGACTCTGTTATCAGACAAAGAGAGCTTTAAAAGATAAATGCATTAGAACAGATTTAAAACATTCTGTTGTGTCATGACAATTCTCTTCCTGAACTCGGAAGACTGGCATTGGTTCTATCCACCCTGACAGAGTCAGCCCCTGCCATGGCTCATCAGATTCCCCCAAAGAACAGTCTCGCACCCCCAATTCTGGGGGGAGGTTATGCCTCCCTCCCAATGGAAGATCAACCAAGGAAATTTCTAACAAAGTAGGGGGCCAGGTTGTTAATTCTACGTTTTCCTGAGTGTTTCCTGATTTGACTTAGACTAACTTCTTCCAAAACTGGTACCACTCGTATAGCATAATTGTTTGTGTAACCCTGAAAATGATGCAAAAATTCTAAATTACATCCAGTTGTGCTTTGGAGTTACCTTCTATTTCTTCAAGACTCTCACAACATTGCACAAAGAAAGCAGTTGTTGAACCAATGTGTGGTACAATACTGTTTCTATTTTTTAAAATCTCTATATAATTTCATGCACTTTCATAGAAAATTGTCTGAGAGGATGCTTAGTAGACTGCAACCATGGTTAGCTTCAGGGAGCAGGTTCACTGCTGCGTTGTGTGTGTATGAAGGCCCTTACACTTCTTCCTTCTCACACTTCTATATTGTTCCATATTAAATATAAATTATTTTAAAATGTATATACAGTAAAATTCAGTCTTTTAGGTGTACAGTTCTATGAGTTTTAACAAATGTATAGAGTAGTGTAAACACTACCACCAATTAGAACATAGTTCCATCCCTGTCATATGATCCAGCATTTTCACTTCTGGGTATTTGCCTGAAGAAAACAAAAGCATGGATTCAAAAAGTTATATACATCCTTATGTTCATTGCAGCATTATTTACAGCAGCCAAGCTATAGAAGAAACCTAAGTGTGAATGGATAAAGCAGAGGTGGGATATATGTGTGTGTACACACACACATGTATTGATTTTCAGTAAATACCTAGGAGTAGGATTGCTGGATCATATACAAAGTGTATATTTAGCTGATGAGATATTAAATGGCTATACCATCTTGTATGGTACAGGTTCCCATCTGAATACCCATCTGAATGCAGAGTTCCAGAAAATAGCAAGGAGAGATAGAAAGCCTTCCTCAGTGATCAATACAAAGAAATAGAGGAAAACAAAAGAATGGGTAAGACTAGAGATCCCTTCAAGAACATTAGAGATACCAAGGGAATATTTCATGCAAAGATGGACACAATAAAGGACAGAAATGGTATGGATCTAACAGAAGCAGAAGATATTAAGAAAAGATGCCTAGAATACACAGAAGAACTATACAAAAAAGATCTTCATGACCCAGATAACTACAATGGTGTGATCACTCACCTAGGACCAGACATTCTGGAATCCAAAGTCTAGTGGGCCTTAGAATCACTACGAACAAAGCTAGTGGAGGTGACGGAATTCCAGTTGAGCTATTTCAAATCCTAAAAGATGCTGCTGTGAAAGCACTGTACTCATTATGCCAGCAAGTTTGGAAAACTCAGCAGTGGCCACAGGACTGAAAAAGGTCAGTTTTCATTCCAGTCCTAAAGAAAGGCATGACAAGAATGTTCAAGTGAAAGTGAAGTCGTTCAGTCGTGTCCGACTCTTTGCGACCCCATGGACACAAGGCTCCTCCATCCATGGGATTTTCTAGGCAAGAGTACTAGAGTGGGTTGCCATTTCCTTCTCCAGGGAACTTCCCGACCCAGGGATCAAACCCAGGCCTCCCACATTGTAGACAAACGCTTTATTGTCTGAGCCACCAGGGAAGTCCTGCACAATAGCCCTCATCTCACACGTTAGCAAACTAAAGCTCAAAATCTCCAGGTGAGGCTTCAACAGTATGTGAACCGAGAACTTCCAAATGTTCAAGCTGGATTTAGAAAAGGCAGAGGAACCAGAGATCAAATTGCCAACATCCGCTGGATCATGGAAAAAGCAAGAGAGTTCCAGAAAAATATCTACTTTTGCTTTATTGACTACGCCAAAGCCTTTGACTGTGTGGATCACAACAAACTGTGGAAAATTCTTAAAGAGATGGCAATACCAGACTACCTGACCTGCCTCCTCAGAAATCTGTATTCAGCTCAGGAAGCAACAATCAGAACTGGACATGGAACAATGGACTGGTTCCAAACTGGGAAAGGAGTATGTCAAGGCTGTATATTGTTACCCTGCTTATTTAACTTATATGCAGAGTTCAGTTCAGTTCAGTTCAGTCACTCAGTCGTGTTGACTGTTTGCGACCCCATAAATCGCAGCATGCCAGACCTCCCTGTCCATCACCAGCTCCCAGAGTTCACTCAGACTCACATCCATCGAGTCAGAGATGCCATCCAGCCATCTCATCCTCTGTCGTCCCCTTCTCCTCCTGCCCCCAATCCCTCCCAGCATCAGAGTCTTTTCCAATGAGTCAACTCTTCGCATGAGGTGGCCAAAGTATTAGAGTTTCAGCTTTAGCATCATTCCTTCCAAAGAAATCCCAGGGCTGATCTCCTTCAGAATGGACTGGTTGGATCTCCTTGCAGTCCAAGGGACTCTCAAGAGTCTTCTCCAACACCACAGTTCAAAAGCATGAGTTCTTCGGTGCTCAGCTTTCTTCAGAGTCCAACTCTCACATCCATACATGACCACTGAAAAAACCATTGCCTTGACTAGATGGACCTTTGTTGGCAAAGCATGTCTCTGCTTTTCAATATGCTATCTAGTTTGGTCAAGACTTTTCTTCTAAGGAGTAAGCGTCTTTTAATTTCATGGCTGCAGTCACCATCTGCAGTGATTTTGGAGCCCAAAAAAATAAAGTCTGACACTGTTTCCCCAGATCTTTTAGAACTAACACCCAAAAAAATGACCTTTTCATTATAGGGGACTGGAATGCAAAAGTAGGAAGTCAAAAAACACCTGGAGTAACAGGCAAATTTGGCCTTGGAATGCGGAATGAAGCAGGGCAAAGACTAATAGAGTTTTGCTAAGAAAATGCACTGTCATAGCAAACACCCTCTTCCAACAACACAAGAGAAGACTCTACACATGGACATCACCAGATGGTCAACACCGAAATCAGATTGATTATATTCTTTGCAGTCAAAGATGGAGAAGCTCTATACAGTCAACAAAAACAAGACTGGGACCTGACTGTGGCTCAGATCATGAACTCCTTATTGCCAAATTCAGACTGAAATTGAAGAAAGTAGGGAAAACTACTAGACCATTCAGATATGACCTAAATCAAATCCCTTATGATTATACAGTGGAAGTGAGAAATAGATTTAAGGGCCTAGATCTGATAGATATAGTGCCTGATGAACTATGGAATGAGGTTCATGATATTGTACAGGAGACAGAGATCAAGACCATCCCCATGGAAAAGAAATGCAAAAAAAGCAAAATGGCTGTCTGGGGAGGCCTTACAAATAGCTGTGAAAAGAAGAGAGGCGAAAAGCAAAGGAGAAAAGGAAAGATATAAGCATCTGAAGGCAGAGTTCCAAAGAATAGCAAGAAGAGATAAGAAAGCCTTCTTCAGCAATCAATGCAAAGAAATAGAGGAAAACAACAGAATGGGAAAGACTAGAGATCTCTTCAAGAAAATTAGAGATACCAAGGGAACATTTCATGCAAAGATGGGCTCGATAAAGGACAGAAATGGTATGGACCTAACAGAAGCAGAAGATATTAAGAAGAGGTGGCAAGAATACACAGAAGAACTGTACAAAAATGATCTTCATGACCAAGATAATCGTGATGCTGTGATCACTAATCTAGAGCCAGACATCTTGGAATGTGAAGTCAAGTGGGCCTTAGAAACATCACTACAAACAAAGCTAGTGGAGGTGATAGAATTCCAATGGAGCTGTTTCAAATCCTGAAAGATGAAGCTGTGAAAGTGCTGCACTCAATATGCCAGCAAGTTTGGAAAACTCAGCAGTGGCCACAGGACTGGAAAAGGTCAGTTTTCATTCCAGTCCCAAAGAAAAGGCAATGCCAAAGAATGCTCAAACTACCACACAATTGCACTCATCTCACATGCTAGTATAATAATGCTCAAAATTCTCCAAGCCAGGCTTCAGCAATACGTGAACTGTGAACTTCCTGATGTTCAAGTTGGTTTTAGAAAAGGCAGAGGAACCAGAGATCAAATTGCCAACATCTGCTCGATCATGGAAAAAGCAAGAGAGTTCCAGAAAAACATCTATTTCTACTTTATTGACTATGCCAAAGCCTTTGACTGTGTGGATCACAACAAACTCTGGAAAATTCTTCAAGAGATGGGAATACCAGACCACCTAACCTGCCTCTTGAGAAATCTGTATGCAGGTCAGGAAGCAACAGTTAGAACTGGACATGGAACAACAGACTGGTTCCAAATAGGAAAAGGAGTACGTCAAGGCTGTATACTGTCACCCTGCTTATTTAACTTCTATGCAGAGTACATCATGAGAAACGCTGGACTGGAAGAAACACAAGCTGGAATCAAGATTGCTGGGAGAAATATCAGTAACCTCAGATATGCAGATGACACCACGCTTATGGCAGAAAGTGAAGGGGAGCTAAAAAGCCACTTGATGAAAGTGAAAGAGAGTGAAAAAGTTGGCTTAAAGCTCAACATTCAGAAAACGAAGATCATGGCATCTGGTCCCATCACTTCATGGGGAATAGATGGGGAAACAGTGGAAACAGTGTCAGACTTTATTTTGGGGGGCTCCCAAATCACTGCAGATGGTGACTGCAGCCATGAAATTAAAAGACGCTTACTCCTTGGAAGAAAAGTTATGACCAACTTAGACAGTATATTCAAAAGCAGAGACATTACTTTGCCGACTAAGGTCCGTCTAGTCAAGGCTATGGTTTTTCCAGTGGTCATGTATGGATGTGAGAGTTGGACTTGTGAAGAAAGCTGAGTGCCAAAGAGTTGATGCGTTTGAACTGTGGTGTTGGAGAAGACTCTTGAGAGTCCCTTGGACTGCAAGGAGATCCAACTAATCCATTCTGAAGGAGATCAGCCCTGGGATTTCTTTGGAAGGAATGATGCTAAAGCTGAAGCTCCAGTACTTTGGCCACCTCATGTGAAGAGTTGACTCATTGGAAAAGACTCTGATGCTGGGAGGGATTGGGGGCAGGAGGAGAAGGGGACGACAGAGGATGAGATGGCTGGATGGCATCACTGACTCGATGATGTGAGTCTGAGTGAACTCTGGGAGTTGGTGATGGACAGGGAGGCCTGGCGTGCTGCGATTCATGGGGTCACAAAGAGTCAGACACGACTGAGCAACTGAACTGAACTGAACTGTTTCCCCATCTATTTCCCATGAAGTGATGGGACCAGATGCCATGATCTTCGTTTTCCGAATGTTGAGCTTTAAGCCAATTTTTTCACTCTCCACTTTCACTTTCATCAAGAGGCTTTTTAGCTCCTCCTCACTTTCTGCCATAAGAGTGGTGTCATCTGCATATCTGAGGTTATTGATATTTCTCCCGGCAATCTTGATTCCAGCTTGTGTTTCTTCCAGCCCAGCGTTTCTCATGATGTACTCTGCATAGAAGTTAAATAAGCAGGGTGACAATATACAGCCTTGACGCACTCCTTTTCCTATTTGGAACCAGTTGCTTCCTGACGTGCATACAAATTTCTCAAGAGGCAGGTCAGGTGGTCTGGTATTCCCATCTCTTTCAGAATTTTCCATAGTTTATTGTGATCCACACAGGCAAAGGCTTTGGCATAGTCAATAAAGCAGAAATAGATGTTTTTCTGGAACTCTCTTGCTTTTTCCATGATCCAGCAGATGTTGGCAATTTGATCTCTGGTTTCTCTGCCTTTTCTAAAACCAGCTTGAACATCTGGAAGTTCACGGTTCAAGTATTGCTGAAGCCTGGCTTGGAGAATTTTGAGCATTACTGTACTAGCGTGTGAGATGAGTGCAATTGTGTGGTAGTTTGAGCATTCTTTGGCATTGCCTTTCTTTGGGATTGGAATGAAAACTGACCTTTTCCAGTATATCATGCAAAATGCCAGGTTGGATGAAGCACAAGCTGGAATCAAGATTGCTGGGAGAAATATCAATAACCTCAGATATGCAGATGACACCACCCTTATGGTAGAAAATGTAGAGGAACTAAAGAGCCTTTTGAACAAAGTGAAAGAGGAGAGTGAAAAAGCTGTCTTAAAACTCAACATTCAAAAAAATAAGATCATCGCATCTGGTCCCATCACTTCATGGCAAACGGAGAAACAATGGAAACAGTGACAGACTTTATTTTGGGGGCTCCAAAATCACTACAGATGGTGACTGCAGCCATGAAATTAAAAGATGCTTGATCCTTGGAAGAAAACCTATGACAAACCTAGACAGCATATTAAAAAACAGACACTAGTTTGCTAACAAAGGTCCATCTAGTCAAGGCTATGGCTTTTCCAGTGGTCATGTACGGATGTGAGAGTTGGACTATAAAGAAAGCTGAGCGCCGAGGAATTGATATTTTTGAACTGTGGTATTAGACTCTTGAGAGTCCCTTGGACTGCAAGGAGATCCAACCAGTCCATCCAAAGGAGATCAGTCCTGGGTGTTCATTGGAAGGACTGATGTTGAAGCTGAAACTCCAATACTTTGGCCACTTGATGCGAAGAGGTGACTCATTTGAAAAGACCCTGATGCTGGGAAAGATTGAGGGCAGGAGGAGAAGGGGACGACAGAGGATTAGATGGTTGGATGGCATCACCAACTCGATGGACATGGGTTTGGGTAAACTCCGGGAGTTGGTGATGGACAGGGAGGCCTGGCGTGCTGCAGTTCATGGGTCGCAAAGAATTGGACACGACTGAGCGACTGAACTGAACTGAACTGAGTCAAAGCTATGGTTTTTCCATAGTTATGAATGGATGTGAGAGCTGGACCATAAAGAAAGCTAAACCCTGAAGAATTGATACTTTTGAACTGTGGTGTTTGAGAAGACTCTTGAGAGTACTTTGGACTGCAAGGAGATCAAACCAATCAATCCTAAAGGAAATCAGTCCTTGCTGAAGCTGAAGCTCCAATATTTTGGCCACCTGATGTGAAGAAAAGACTTACTGGAAAAGACCCTGATGCTTGGAAAGATTTTAAGCAAAAGGAGAAGGGGATGACAGAGGATGAGATGGTTGGATGGCATCACTGACTTGATGGACATGAGTTTGAGCAAGCTCTGGGAATTGGTGATGGACAGGGAAGCCTGGCATGCTGCAGTCCATGGGGTCACCAAGAGGCAAAACACGATTGAGCAGCTGAACTGAACTGACTGACTATCTTGCATGATGAGATAAAGAAATGCACGAGAGTTCTAGCAGCTCTGCATCTTCTCCAGAACTTGAACTTGATATGGTAAGTGTTGTTGATAGTAAACATTCCAGTAGGTGTATGGTGAAACCTCATTGTGGTTTTGATTTACATTTCCCTACTGAGTAATGGTATTAAGGATTATTTCATGTACTTAATGTTTTTGCTCTTTTTCTTGGTTAAGTGTCTATTCAATCTTTTGCACATTTTTTTGGATTGTTTGTTTTGTCATAGTTGAGTTGCATTACTATTTTTAAGAGCTTTATTGATACTAACAGACGTACAATATATTGTACATGTTTAAAATGGATAGCTTGATAAATTTGGCATAAGCTTACATCCATGAAACCATTGCCACAATCAAGGTAATGGACATATCCATTGCCCCCCAAAGTTTCCTCACACCACTTAATAATCCTTTTTCCATTCCTCTTCCTGCCAACACCCACTCCCCAGGCAACCAGTAATCTGCTCATTATGAGTTAGTTTGCATTTTACAGAATTTTATATAAATAGAATCATACAGTAAGTACTTTAAAAATCTGGCTTCTTTCACTTAGCATAATTGTTCTGCCATCCATCCATGTATGCATCAACAGGTCATTCCTTTTTCAAAAAGTTAAAATCAGATAATAAAAATTTAGTTTCAAGTTATCAAATTATTTTCCTCACTGACAGTTTCAACAAATATAACAAGGTCTTATTTGATCTTCAGCAAACCTAGGTACAACAGAAGTACTACTTAACACTGATGATGCTAAAGACATGTCAGTATTAGTCAAACCAACAAGTTTCAGCTAGCTTCAATACCAGATATCGACTCAGTACTGAATATTTCCCAGATCACTTGAACCTGAAATTCATTCTGATCAGTTTCTTTTATATTCCTGAGAATTCATATAAGCACTTAATTTCTCTTAAGCCAATTAAACAGAGCTCATCCACAAACCAATTCTGACAATGCCATTAGAAGGCAGAGACATCTCATATTTATAAAGGGCATACATACATCTATGGGGCTACCATGGTGGCTCAGTGGTAAAGAATCTGCCTGCAATGCAGGAGATCCAGGAGATGCAGGTTCAGTCCCTGGGTCAGGAAGATCCCCTGGAGGAGGGCATGGCAACTCATTCTAGTATTCTTGCCTGGAGAATCTCATGGACAGAGGAGCCTGGCAGGCTATAGTCCATAGAGTTCCAAAGAGTCAGACATGACTGAAGCAACTAAGCACGCACGTATGCACATGTATCTACATAGACATAGCAACCTTACCGTTTTGCTCTGGTCACTCTTATTTAGTTATTATGGACAAACAGGCTTCCATAGTGGTCTGGCTCTTGAAAGAGAAAGGACCCAGAGTGGTTTGCAATAAGCAAAGCCTGAAAGGGAAGTGAGTCCAGATGAAGCAAGTAGAATTTTCCCATCCCACAAGAGACAGAGTGGTTCATCCCAAAATGATACAAAAACACAAACAACAAATAAGATATGGTTCCACAGACAGAAAATCAGAAGAGGTGTAGTCTAAAAATTCCACTTCCTCTCCCACATGGAAGCCTCCAAATAGATTGGCCTAGGTCTTTTTAAAAAATTATTTATTTAATTGGGGCTTCCCTGATGGCTTAGTTGGGAATCCATCTGCAATGGAGGAGACCTCAGTTTGATCCTGGGTTGGGAAGATCCTCTGGAGAAGGGGTAGCTACCCAGTACAGTATTCTTGGGCTTCCCTTGTGGCTCAGCCTGCAATGCAGGAGACCTGGGTTTGGTCCCTAGGTTGGGAAGATCACCTGGAGAAGGGAAAGGCTACATTTTTGGCAGCACTGAGTGTTGCTGCATTCAGGCCCTCTCTAGTTGTACCAAGCAAGGCCCACTCTCAAGCTGTGGTGTGCGGGCTTCTCACTGCACTGGCTTCTCCTGTGGAGTGCAGGCTCTAAGGCACACGGGCGTCAGTACTTGTGGTTGTACAGGCCCAGTTGCCCCACAGCATGTGGAATCCTCTTGGATCAGGGATCAAACTCACGTTCCCTGAACTGGCAGGAGGATTCTTAACCACTGGACTTCCAGGGAAATGCTGGCCCAGCTCTTGAAAGAGAATGGGGAAAAAAAAAAAAAAAGAAGAAAGAGAATGAACTCAGAGTGGCTGGCTTCCTGGAAGAGAATGAACCTCTGCAGAGGCCCTGGTGCTGAGGAACTCAGAGGAGGGACCCAGGCTTTTTTCCTATGATTCCTCCTCTAGTGACAAGAATTGCAGTTAGCCTATATCAACCACTGCAGGGGCCCAAAGGATTTCTTTGCACTTCCTCTGAGATATCCGACCACCTCCATCGAAATCCAGGCGCCTGACATTTCCACCTATTTCTAGGGGGAAGTGACCCTGCCTTGATGGCACCAGGCAAGGAGTGTGGTCTCCATAGGTTTTGTGCTTGAAGTGGGTCTAAGCTTGCTTTGAAAGTCTGAATCATCCTTCTGGGACAGAGCATGGATTATGAGTTATAAGCCTGTAGCAGAAGAGAGAGGGGGGCGATTAACTGTGAAGAATTCTGGCTCCCAGGTCCCAGCCTGCCTCCTGGACCACACCAGGTTCTGACTAGCCAGTACCTGCCACAGCCTGAGGGTACTTTGAAAAGTTACTGCGACAGCTGAGGCCTCATCATGGGATGAGGTGGGGGCCACGGAGGAGGGAGTGTGGGGGGAGGCAGTGGGGATTTGGACTAATATCCTTTGAAGTCACAGTCCTTCTCTAGAACTGGGCTCAAATGCTTTGGTGCAGGTGAGCTTTTCAGGATTTTAGGGTCCCTGAGTTGAGTGCTAAGTCACTTCAGCTGGGTCAGATTCTTTGTGACCCTATGGACTGTAGCCCCCAGGCTCCTCTGTCCGTGGGATTCTTCAGGCAAGAATAGAGGAGTGGGTTGCTATTTCCTTCTCCACAGGATCTTTCTGACCCAGGGATTGAGGGCTGACTGGTTCTCAAAGGGCAGTCTCTGGGTCAGCAGTCTCCCAGCCACCTGGGAACTTGTTCGAAATGCAGACTGTCAGGCCACCCCAGACCTCTAAGGTAGAGGCCAGCATCTGCCTTTTAAAAAGCCTTCTGGGTGATGGTGATGTAGGCTAAAGTTTGAGAAAGTTTAGAAAACGACTCCTTAAAAAAATCGCCCACCAGCCCACTCCTGATCACCTCATCCCTTCCTCTCTCGCTCGCTCCCTCTCTCTCTTTCTCTCTCTCTCTCTCTCTCTCTCTCACACACACACACACACACACACACACATACACACTCGACTGGCAAAGAGCCAGAGCGTTCATCTGTGGACCGAGAAGCCGGGTCAGTCGGAAGCTGACTTGCACAATCAGAAGGCGTCCCTCCCTCTAGCCTTCCAACAGGAGCCCCCTTGCTTCCGCCACGACTTTCGCACAGTCCTTATTCAATTCTTTGCGCCAACCTTGCTTTTGCATTCCAACTCTGCACAAAGCTGAGGTCTGTTTTCCCATTATCTTTCAGATGAATGCTTGGATCGGTGTCCGGCGGCCAGAGCGTGCCTGGTAATCCGAAGCAGAGACCTGGAAGTCTCAGGGCCCTGTTCGGGCTTCTTGCAGCAGAGCCAGCAGGAAGCCGGTTGGAGACGAAAGGACGTTGGTGGCACAGCGCCACCCTGTGGCGGCAAGGGAAAACCGCTCGGCCACGCGGTCTGTGCGTTGAGCGTGGGGTTGGCAGGGACCTTAAACCTTATCAAGTCCAAACACAACAAAATGCCCATTTAAAGAGCATTTACTGATCACTGCTTTATCTTGCTATAGCCTCAGATTTACCTAGGCGGTAGATAAGGTCACACAGCTGCTAAAAGAGAGTCTGGCGATGAGTCCCCGGAGTCCATACCGAGGCCACACAGCTGAGTACCACTCTGCCCTTTCAGGCTCTTTCAGATTCTGGTGAGGAGCTCTCTTTATAGTCTGGCTCCTCAACCTCCTGTGCAGGCAGCACCTGGGGATCCTGTTACAATGCACACCCTGATTCAGCAGATCTGGGTAAGCACCCAAGATCCTGCATTTCTAAGGGCTCTCGGATAATGCTGATGCTGGGCCATGGACCTCACTAAAGGCAAGACCCAGAGCAAGACCCGGCAGAACATAGGAAGGTCTGGCTCTGTACGGTCCAACACACTGGCCGCAGCCACCTGTGATCATCAAGCTCTTGGAATATGGCCACTGCAAGTGAGAAACTGAAGTTTTTGTTAATTTCAACTAATTCAAATAGTCCCTCTGTGGCTAGCATCTTCCATACTGGCCAGAGCAGGGTCCTTCATGAAGGGGGCTTCAAATAGCTTGTCATCGAAGAGCCAAAATTCCACAGTTAACCTGGTATTATTGATTAACAGATGTTTAGAGCCATGGGAGATTAATTGTTGTTGTTTAGTTGCTAAGTCATGTATGACTCTTTTGTGACCCCACAGACTGTAGCCTGCCAGGCTCCCCTATCCATGGGATTTCCCAGACAAGAATACTGGAGTGGGTTGCCATTTCCTACTCTAACAGACATTCCTGACCCAGGGATTGAACCCACATCTCTTTACCACTTAGCCACAGGGAAGTGGGGGAGATTAACATACTCCAATCCTTGAAGATGTAAGATATATACGTACACACACATACAATGGAATATTACTAGATCAAAAAAATGAAATGTCATTTGCAGCAACATGGATGGATTTAGAGATTATCATACCAAGTGAAGTAAGCCAGGTGAAGACAAATGTCACACGCTGTCACTTATATGTGGGCCCTAAAAAGTGGCACAAATGAACTTAAGGACAAAACAGAAATAGATTCACAGGAAAAAAACAGCTTAAGGCTACTGAAGGGGAAAGGGGATCAATTAGGATTTTTGGATTAAAGTATACCACTACTACATATAAAACAGGCAACCAACAAAGACCTACTCTATATAGCACAGCAAACTATGCTCAATATCTTATAATAATCTAAAAGGGAAAGGATTCTGAACAAGAGAGACATACGTATGTATAACTGAATCACTTGGTTGTATGCCTGAAACTAAACATTGTAAACCAACTATACTTCTTTAAAAAAAAAAATAGGGAAAAAAATATATATGTTTATATATATACTCCGACATTACCATCTTACATGTGAGGAAATGGAGGCCCAGAGACTCAGTGACTTGCCCCAGAGTCACAGAGCTGGTCCAGCATTCTTTCTACTGCTATAGTCCCAACCTGAGACACTTCTCCGTGGGTACAACAACATAAATAATATACTGAAATCAAATGTTATTTATTATTTTACACAACATCTTCCTTGGTGGCTCAGACGGTAAAGCGTCTGCCTACAATGTGGGAGACTTGGGTTCAATCCCTGGGTCACGAAGATCTCCTGGAGAAGGAAATGGCAACCCACTCCAGTATTCTTGCCTGGAAAATCCCATGGAGAGGGGAGCCTGGTAGGCCACAGTCCGTGGGGTCGCAAAGAGTCGTACACGACTGAGTGACTTCACTTCACTATGAATCAGTTAACCAAGTTTAAAAGTTATCCAACTTTGCAAGTAAATTAACTGACTTTTGGTTATATTTATAAGACCTGGATCACACAAAAAGAATCATCCCCTTTTATGGGATATTTTGCAAGGCCAGGGTCCTTGGCCAAGTCAAAATTAAGGATAGCCCCTGTTCAGATGCCCTGGTGTAGCCAGTGTCTTTGCACAGGTGATGTGGCTGTTTCAGTTGGTACAAGTGTGCCAGGCACCACCTGGGTGACAAGATGACTAAA
The DNA here is from genome assembly GCF_042477335.2 of Ovis canadensis. NCBI lineage: Eukaryota > Metazoa > Chordata > Mammalia > Artiodactyla > Bovidae > Ovis > Ovis canadensis. Next base: position 43,468,618 of record NC_091247.1, read on the forward strand.
CAGGTTGTCTTTTATCACACTGGAATGAATGATTTAATTGATTGTTCACTCAAAAAAAATCGTCTTTTCTGCTTGAAAAGGAATATATGTCCATTATGTACAGTTTAAAACTTGCACCAAAAGTATTGTACAACTTACCTATTGCTGCATACAGATAAGTTATCTATATCCATCTATCTATATATAATTATTTCCAAAACCTAATCAGCTTAAACCAACAAGCACGTGTCATCTCACAGCTGCCAGATGCGGCCTAGCTGGGTGGTCCTGATGCAGGGACTCTAGGGAGGTGGCTGAGGGCCTGACTGAGGCTGGAGGATTTGCTTCCAAAGTCACACACATGACTGTTGGCAAGAGGCCACGGTGGGCCTCTCCATAGTGCTGCACATGACAAGGCTACCCTCAAAAGCAAATGAGAGAACAGAAAAGAGAGAGCCCAAGATGGAAATTGCAAACGTTTGTAACCTCAGCACAATGTGCTGGACCATCCATTCTGCTGCGGTCTTTTGGTCACAGAGTAACCCTGTTGCAGCATGAGAATTGCCCAGGTGTGAGAACCAGGTGAAGGCCATTGGGGGTCATTTTGGAGACTGCCCATCCAAAGAGGAAAAAAGAAGATAAAATTCACCTGAACTCTCACTCTCCATAAACGGTCACTGTTGCACCGGGAGGTAATTCCTGTACATATATATATGGCAGAATTTTTTTATGACTCTTAACATATATGTTAGTTTCTATATTTTCCCTCCAGCTTCCTTTCAGCTGTAAATCCAGGCTTTGTTTAACCTCCTTCCTGCATGGAAGATATGCACTCAATTTTTATCATTTTACTGAATACCCTAAATTTTGAACATGCTTCTTTGATGCCACAAAATACAAAGTGAATCAATTTCTTTATTCTCCTCCTAAACAATTCAGTGACACTGAAACATTAAACCAGATCATTACACTTCCATTTTATATCTGACTATTTTCTAGTGTTTTAGCCCTGTCTCATTTTTGCATATCCTGTTAGCTTTATAAAGTATTATTTTTAGATTTATCCCCTGATTTACCTGTTTCTTTACTCATGGATGCTTCTTGTATCCCAGAGCAAGATAAAATCTTCGCTCTAGACTTGGTACCTGAAGGATTTTTTCTTTTTGTTCTTGAAAGCTCAGCATTTCTAGGAGTTTGTAGTTAGAGGATTTTCAAATCATGTAATTCCTATGTTGCTGGTAATCCCTATACTCAAGTTTTGTAGCAGGGCTAATATACTTCTTCCTTTTGAAACATTTAAACCCACTGATGAGGTTATGTGTCCCAAAAAAGGAAGATGGGAGAGAGGTCTTGAGGTGGCAAGGAGTTAGAGATGAAGGGAGAAAGGAAAGGGAGGGATGTGAGGAAAGAAGTGGCAAGATCTCAGCAGTGATGCTTCAGAGGGTGGGACTGAGGAAGCGAGTCTCCAGGCTCTCCAAGATTCTTGCATCCAGGCTGGGCCCTAAGGCTCACAGGGAGACTTTCCTGGTGGTCCAGTGGTTAAGAATCCACCTGCCAATGCAGGGGATGTGGGTTAGAGTCCCCTTAAAGATCCCAGGTGCCGAGGGGCAGCTAAGCTGGTACACCAGAACTAAAGAGTCCTCGTGTCCCTGCACGATCCTGCACGCCACAACAAAGGCCCGAAGCAGCCAAATAAATAAATATTTTTAAACACTTAAAAAAAAGAAAAAAGCCCACAGGGACTGGGCACACAGGGGAGAGGAAGGCTGCCCTGGTGGGTGTGCTAATGAGGGGAGGTGAATATGTGCTCAGTCCTGTCCGACTCTTTTTGACCCCACTTGGTAGCCAACAAGGCTCCTCTGTCTGTGGGATTTTCCAGGCAAGAATACTGGGGTGGGTTGTCATCTTCTCCTCCAGGCGGTCTTCCCAACCCAGGAATTGAACCTGCATCTCTTGCATCTCCTGCACTGGGAAGCAAGTTCTTTATCACTGCGCCACCTGGGTGCCCCATGTGGTCACAGGTCATGGGAGCTGGTGTTTTGCTGCTACGGTCCAGGGGACCCCAGCACAACTGTGGTGAAGGGGAGACCTGAGAATCTCTGAGGGTAAATTCCCACCAGAAGGAGCGTGGGTTTGGAGGTAGAATCAAGTTGAGTTAAAAAAAAAAAAAGTACTTAAATATTTCTTGTTCATATAGCTTGCAGGCTGAGATTCACACCTGCTACACACTTTTCAAACTGTAGTCTAGGGCACTTCCCTGGTGGTCCAGTGGCTAAAACTTGGAGCTCCCCTCACAGGGTGGCCGGGTTTGATCCCTGGTCAGGGGGACTAGATGCCACATGCTGCAAGTAAAGATCCTGCATGCCGCAACAAAGATTTAAGATCCCTTGTGCCACATCTGAGACCCAGTGCCGCCAGATAAAAATTTGATAAGTAAAATTTTAAAAAGCAGACTAGTCATACCTCTGTATCCTGCTTTTCACTTGGTTTATATTATGAACATGATTCAATAACATCATTGACACTCCCAAAACGTCCACAAAGTTCCTGTGGAGAGGGCCACACATCTCTGCTCGTTCTGCTTCACTTGCAAGGCGCAAGGCCACATTCCTTTCACTCGTCTTAAGACCCCATGCCCCAGGGAATCTATCGGGGAAGCCCTCTCCTCTCCCCAGGAGCCCTTGGCCCTATTTTAATCTATTATACTTTCAACCCCTCAACGCTGTGCCTCTTGCCCAGCAGGCGGGACCAGTCCCTGGAGGCAAGGACACCTGTTCCTGCCCCGGAAAGAGGTAGCTGCTTCTTGGCTACCGCAAGATGTCACCATCAGCTTGGCAGGTGGATGCATTTCCTGTCCTCAGGAATGGCAGCGATCCAGGATGTTTCCTCAACCCTGAAATGGAGCAATTAGTTACCATTACAGGTTTAATATGAATTCAATGGAAAAAAAAAAAAAAAGGCTGATACCCAGGTTCTCATTCTCCCCCTGCTGGAAACGTGGTGGAACTGCACTTCCCCGCCCTCTCAGTGAGGTCTCTCAGTGAGATTTGGGAGTCAAACGAAGGTGGGTGAAAGTGACATGGGTCACTATCAGGTGGAGACCCTATGAGCCAATCTATAACTTATCACATTTTCCTTCTTCTTGCTACCACTGCCGTCACCGCTCCACACGGTGGCTAGTCCATCAGCCCCGGTCCCTGCATAAGGCCCACGGAGGAGGCAGGCAGCCACCCCAAGATGGGCGATTGGAATGAATTGAAAAAAAAAAAATATTTGTCAGTTGTAGTGAGGTGGATGAACCTAGAGGCGGTTATAAGTAAGTCAGAAAGAGAAAAACAAATATTGTATATTAAAGCATATTTATGGAATCTAGGATTGGAGAAGGAAATGGCACCCCACTTCAGTATTCTTGCCTGAAGAACCCCAAGGATGGGGGAGCCTGGTAGGCTGCTGTCTGTGGGGTCGCACAGAGTCGGACACGACTGAAGCGACTTAGCATGCATGCATGCATTGGAGAAGGAAATGGCAACTCACTCCAGTATTCTTGCCTAGAGAACCCCAGGGACGGGGGAGCTTGGTGGGCTGCCGTCTGTGGGGTCTCACAGAGTCGGACACGACCGAAGCGACTTAGCAGCAGCAGTAGCAAGGAATCTAGGAAAATAGCACTGATGAACCTATTTACAGAGAAGAAATGGAGATACAGACAAACAGGATGGACTTGCGGACACAGTGGGGGAAGGAGAGGCTAGGAGGAATTGAGAAAGTAGTGTTGACACACACACACATATATATATATTCTCATGTGTAAAACAGATTAACTGGCGGGAAGCTGCTGTATAACACAGAGAGCACAGGGTGGCGCCCTGGGACCACCTGGAGGGGTGGAATGGTGGTGGGGGGTGGGGGGAGAGGCTCGAGAGAGAGGATATCCATATATATAAATGACTGACTCATGTTGATGTACGGCAGAGACCACAGTAAAGCAGTTATCCTCCAATTAAAAAAAAAAAACACAGAAATGAAAACCCGCAAATCTTTGATGTTCTGAGCACTGAGATCTGGACATTATTTCTTACCACAGCATACCCTAACTGGTTAATTTTTTTTAAGGGATGAACCTACTCAAGGTTACAGAGGCTTAATATTAAAACAGGAGGGGCGGCGATGCAGACGAGCCAGTCCATTTCAGGGTTCTTACCCGCTTCTCACTCAGTGACAGGGACATCGTACAGAATACTCTCTTTTCCACCTTTGGGTGAGTCCAGCTAATTATTTTGAGAACAACTCTGCCAGGCCTCCTTGTTGCCTGTGAAATGTGTGGTCCTGGTAGAATTCTGTTTTCCCATTCTGCCCTCGGACTTTACAAGGGCCTTGATAACCTGGGCACCACACCCAAGGCCTTGGTGTTGCTGACCTACATCTTCTTCTGAGCTTTCTCGTTGTGCTTCTTAGCAAAGCATGTATTCTCAGGAAATTGTGTCCACCCCCTTAAGAGATTCACATCTTTGTGACCAGGGTTACCTGATGCCATCTGTGCCATCTGGTTGGTACATGATGTGGGTCCTGGCCTCAGCCATGTCTGCACCAGAAGCCGAAGATTCCTGAAGCAATTTGAACCAGAGGAGAAATTTCATTTATTTTTTTAAATTAGGAGGAAAACAGTGACTTTTCAAGTTGGACAAAATGTTTTAATATATAATATTAAAGCGGTCACCTTTATACCAACTCAGTAACATTGGTAGGACTGATGTTGAAGCTGAAACTCCAATACTTTGGCCACCTGATGCGAAGAGCTGATTCATTTGAAAAGACCCTGATGCTGGGAAAGATGGAGGGCAGGAGGAGAAGAGGACGACAGGGGATGAGATGGTTGGATGGTATCACCGACTCAATGGACATGGGTTTGGGTGGACTCTGGGAGTTGGTGATGGACAGGGAGGCCTGGCGTGCTGCAGTTCATGGGGTCGCAAAGAGTCGGACACGACTGAACGACTGAACTGAACTGAACTGAACCTCCTTTTCTATAGTCATAGAGCCTCTGTGTTGAACGGGGTGCCAGAACAATGACTCCATCTCCCAGCCTTCCTTGCAGCTAAGTGTTGCCATGTTGCTAGCTCTAGGCTGTTGGGATGTGAGTAGAGGTTTATACTTTTAAAGGAAAAGCTTTCTGTGTTCTCTGACCTTCTTTCCCCAGTCTGCCAGCAGGACTTTGCAGACAGGGACCACACCCTGGGGACAGTGGAGCAAGGAGACTGGAGAGGCTGAGGTCCTGACACCTCTCTGGGTGAGGTTGCCCCACCAGCCCTGGGCTGCTAAGGCCTGGACATTGACAGGACAGTTGAGTAAATGCTTATCTTATAAGCTTCCATAATTTGGTAACTTCCTAGCAGTCAAGCCTATTTTCTAATAATAATGGGGGAAGAGGGGTCTCCACTTTGTGTTTAAAGAATTTTGAACATGTTCCAAGGTCAATCGGAGGAAACCAGGAGAAGGAGAGATTGAAAGCAAAGAGTGATCCAGGATGACGGTGAAGTGCAAGGGTCCCGAGAAGGCAGGTGTGAAGAGGGTGCAGGGCCCAGCTGGAGGGGCTGGCCCTGACCGTGGGAGGGACACCACTCCACTCAGACAAGGGGATGGCCGATGGGAGATCTGGGCACAGGAGACTTGAGATCTGGGAGCAGGAAGTTGAGGCAGTCTCTTCCTAAGGGTTTCTGTTTTCTCAGGGAAGCATGAGGGGAGGTCCTCTCTGCAGAGAGAAGTGAGAAAATCAAACCAGGACAGATTATGTAAGTGTTCAGAGTGGGAGAGTGGGTCGTGTTGTATTGTCTAAAAACATAAGAACTAAAACCCAGACATAGACAATTTAACTCACTATCAAGTACTGTTCAAGGCCATCCCTGAATAGGACTGGAGAATAAAATGTTTTTTTCTATGGTTCGAGCATTAAAAACAAGACTATAGAACAGGTTGGCAGCCAATCCAAAGGATCCAGTTTATCCAAAAGTTTCAAGCCAAAGTGTATTCATTATCTGCAGTCATCAAATGAAAATAGATCCTTCTGATAAAAATATCAGGATAGCTGAGACCCAAATAAAACACATAAGTGTGGCCACTTCAGCTGTGAGTCAGACATGGCCAGACACCACGCTAAGCTTCTCACATAGCTTAGCTCTCGATCCTGTGAAACAAGTATTTTTGTCCTCGTTTTATAGATGAGAAAACTGAAGCCAGGAATGATTAAATAACTGCCCTAAATCACATAGCTACCAAAAGAGGAGGCCAGAATTTGAACCAAGGGAGAGCCAACTCCAAAATTCTGCTCTTAACCACTGCCCACTGCCTTCTCTTGGCCCAGGAGGAGTGTGCCATGACCTGTCAGCCCCAGGGTTTTGCTGTCCTTCTAGAAAGTTATGGAAACAGAACTCCTCAAGGTCAGCCTGGTCAGAGTGGCCAGCTGAAAAATCAGATTAGACACACCCTCCACTCCCTCCCCAGCCCAACAGTTGTGCTGCAGCAAAGGTCATCTAGACGGTCTGTAGCCCTGCCCTTTCTTTTTTTATTTTTTAATATTTATTTATTCATTTGGTTCCACCAGGTCTTAGTTGAAGCATGCTCCATCTTTGTGGCATTATATGGGATCTTTTCGTTGTGGCCCACAGACTCTCTAGCTGTAGGGCCTAGGCTCAGTTGTTACGGCTCATGGGCTAAGTTGCTCCATGGCAGGTGAGATGTTAGTTCCCCAATTGGGGAGCAAACCCACATCCCTTGCATTGCAAAGTGGATTCTTACCCGTTAGACCACCAGGGAAGTACCCCCTGCACTTTCTTTATGCTAGTGGATGTCATACCTGTGGCCAAATGAACATTAACAAGTCACATCTTCTGTCCTGCCACTCTCTGGCTCCCCATTGACCCACAGGATAAAGTCCAGACTCCTTGGCCTGGCACTCAGTTATCCCCTGCCTTCTCCAATAACCTAGGCAGGCTACTGCAGTTAGGAACAAATTCAGCTGTGTGTGATAGGAAACCCCAAATAACCACGATGTAAACAAGACAGAAGTTTCTCCCTAGTACCGAAGTGAAAGTCACCCGACCGGCAGTCCGGGGAGGGTGTGGCAGTCCCACACCCTCACACCCTCCACACCCCAGCCACAAGGCCACAGCTTCATCACTACATCGTTTCTCATGCGCGGCTCTTGTATTCATTGTCTCAGATGGTGGATCAGCCTTCACATGCATCTTTCAGACATTAAGATGGAGGAAGGGAGGAAGAAGAATTAAAAGGGAACTTTTTCTATTTTAAGAAGTTTTGCCCAGAAGTTTATGCAAAACGTTTCTGCTTATATTTCATTGGCTACAGGAAAGCACATAGCTGAAAGGGAGACTGGGACAAGTAAGTGTTATTCTGGGAAGCCTTTAACTAAGGAACTGGGTAGGACGAATATAGGGATTGGCGGCAACAACCTCCGGAGCTTCCAGAGCTGCCCCATCACAAGGCGTTTCCTTGGGAACCCTCTTCAGCTGTCTGGTTTGCTCCTATCTCCTAAATAGGAGTCATGCAAGGACTCCCCACTCTAGTTCCCTGGGAGAGTCCCGGTCCCTATTTCTGCCCCTGTTTCTTTCCTGACCACCCTGACTTCTGATGACCTTCCTTTCTCCTTCTACAGAACCTACTGGGGAAGGAAGCAGAGCAGCTGGAAATGCCCAGACTTTAGAGTCTCGTCGTGGCTCTTCTCCCACCCTCTGTGTGATCTTGGGCAGGTGTTTTTTTGTTTGTTTGTTTGTTTGTTTTTTCAGTCTTCCATGAGTCTCAATGGTCTCTTTTTAATTTCAACAACCTGGTATAGGGAGCATAGTGAGGGGAGGTCTGAATTAATTTTTAAGAAGTTACTGATTCCTTCTCTGTTAGTTAGAGAAGGAGAGAATAGTTAGAAGGAGAGAATCATGTTGGATCAAGCCTTTTTTTGTTGTGAAAGGAGCTGCTATTTGCATCTTTTAGTTAAAAAAAATCATTATTATTATTTTTGTAAATAATGCCATACTGCCCTGGGTATAAGATTTTTTTAAAAGCAGGAACATGGATTTCCCTGCTGGTGCAGTGGATAGGAATCTGCTTGCCAATGCAGGGGGCACAGGTTTGATCCCTGGTCCAGGAAAATCCCACATGCTTGGGACAAGCTAAGCCTGTGTGCCACAACTACTGAGCCTGCATGCAACAAGGAATCCACCGCAGTAAGAAGCCCTTGAACCACAAGGAGTAGCTGCCACTTGCTGCAACTAGAGAAAACCAATGCTCAGCACCAAAGACTCGGTGCAACCAAAACTAATTAACTAAATAAAGAATAACAGGACTTTTTGCTTGATTTAGCAAGGCAGCCCTTCAGTAAGACCCCCTGTTAGGCAGAGTTCTGAAAAGGGAGGGACACATTTGCAGAATCATCTCAAAGTCTTGAGGGAGGAAAGGAACTAAGAGACCTTTAACCCAAGCACTGTGAAATTTAAACTTACAAAAGCCCATTGGGACATCATTGACTAAAATCTAACTGCAGGAAAGGACACCCAGGGCCACAAAGGGGATGTCTGCTGGAGGTTATGGGGATTCTTTTGGGTTGCCCGGTGACTCAGTGGTAAAGAATCTGCCTGCAATGTGGAAGACACAGGTTCAATGCCTGGGTTGGGAAGATCCTCTGAAGAAGAAAATGGCAAACCACTCTGGTATTCTTGACTGGAGAATCCCACGAACAGAGGAGTCCGGTGGGTTGCAGTTCATGGGGTCGCCAAGAGTCAGACATGACTGAAGCACACCCAGCACATACACAGAATTCCGGGGTGGTGACCTCCAAACAAGTACATGAAGGTAACCCAGAGGCAGCTCTCCTGGTGCAGTGTCAGGCTTTGGGAATACCTATATGCATTAATAAGAGCAGACTTGTAGCTCAGTTGGTAAAGAATCTTCCTGCAAGGCAGGAGACCTGAGTTCAATTCCTGGGTCAGGAAGATCCTCTGGAGAAGGAAATGGCAACCCACTCCGGTATTCTTGCCTGGAGAATCCCATGGATAGAGGAGCCTGGTAGGCTACAGTCCATGGGGTCGCAAGAGTTGGACACAACTTAGCGACTAAACCACCATGTGTATTAATAAAAGTATTGCCACCTTAAAATCTATCATGTGGCACTATCTTGGGCTGGCACGGATCTGGGCTGGCAAGGGCATCGCCTAAGTGAGGAGCCTGTGAGTACTGCTTGCTGGCCTGCATAAAATCAGTCTTCAACAGCGACACCATGTGGCTGCGACTGGAACAACAGGGCAGGTGAACTGGTTGGAGATGACAGACCTAGACAGTGTGTTGAAAAGCAGAGATATCACTCTTCCGACAAAGGTCCGTATAGTCAAGACTATGGTCTTTCCAGTGGTCACGTACGGTTGTGAAAGGTGGACTGTAAAGAAGGCAGAACGCCAAAGAATTGATGCCTTTGAACTGTGGTGCTGGAGAAGACTCCTGAGAGTCCCTTGGACTGCAAGGAGATCAAATTAGGCAATCAATCATAAGGGATATCAACTCTGAATATTCATTGGAAGGACTGATGCTGAGGCTGAAGTTCCAGTGTTTTGGTCATATGATGCGAAAGAAAACTCACTGGAAAAGTCCCTGATGCTGGGAAAGATTGAGAGCAGAAGGAGAAGAGGGTGTCAGAGGATGAGATGGCTGGACAGCATCACCGATGAACATGAACTTGGGCAAACTCTGGGAAATGATGAGGGACAGGTAGGCCTGGCATGCTGCAGTCCATGGGATCACAAAGAGTCAGACACGACGGGGTGACTGAACAAAAACAACAACAACTGACCTCTTTGTACTAAAATTATAGGATTCTTGGAAAGTTTAAAGGGATAGGTCAATGGAAGGACGGTCTGCTAATAAAGGTAGATAGGAGTTATTAACAGTAAAGATAAGAAATGTGACTGTATATGTACCCCCAATGAGACATAAATCATCCTTGTGTAGAATGTCACCTTGAATCGTCCCCAGGACAGGACACAGAACTTGGAGAGAAGGGTTTCAGCTGGCTTCTCTCCTGGGCTGCCTGCTTTGCTGTGTGCTGTCTCCCAGAACTTCTCCAGCTCCAATTACAGCCTGGCTCCTGGACCTCCCTTTTATTATTATTTATTGTTATTTGTCTATTTTGGCTTGGCTGGGTCTCAGTTACAGCAAGTGAGATCTTCTAGGTGCAGCATGTGAGATCTAGTTCCCCCACCAGGGATCAAACCTGGGCTCCCTGCATAGGGCATAAGGAGTCTTAGCCACTGGACCACCAGGGAAGCCTGTTCCTGGACCTTCTGATCCCAGCAGTGACTGGGCAGGGAGCAGAGGATGGCTCCGGAAGCTGACACTAAGTCTCCAACTGATGGAATCCTTCTCAGGGTAATGAAATTGCAGTTAATGCAACTTGCTGGCTAGTTCCTCTAATACTGTATGGCTCAGCCCGTTTGTGGCTTCTTCTTATACCCCTGGCAGGAAAGGCCATGTCTCTGTAATCAGATTGTAGAGCCATGGGGCCTCTTCTGAAACAGGAAGCAAGTTCTTTTTAGAGTGTTCATTTTATTTGTTGTACATTTTAGGCAGACTAAGCACTTTGGGTTGGGATTTTTTAAAATATTTATTCCCTGAGCCAAAGGAGCATTTTAATAAACCTAAGTTCTTTGCATAAAGCTTCTCCAAGCCCTGACTCATTAATTCCTAAAAAGCAGCTTGTGGCCCCTGATTACTGACAGCCCCTCTTTCTACAGGAGAATACCAGGGAGAGTGCCAACAACACCATAGGGGCCCCAAATGGTGACCCTTGCACTGAACTGGTCCACAGATGTGTTTTGTTAAGGATATATAGTGATAGCTCAGTTGGTAAAGAATCCTCCTGCGATGCGGGAGACCTGGGTTCGATCCCTGGGTTGGGAAGATCCCCTGCAGAAGGGAAAGGCTTCCCACTCCAGTATTCTGGCCTGGAGAATTCCATGGACTACAGTCCATGGGGTTACAAATAGTCAGACATGACTGAGTGATTTTCACTTTCATTTCACACGAAAATTCAGATTTCCTACTCCTTTTGATCAAGTGGGCTTGAATTCTCAGAAAGCAATAAAGAGCAGCTATCCTTCCAGGGGGTGCAGTGGGGGTCCCGTTCTGCCAAAGCTGCCGACACCCCTATTGTTTTATCCTTGCCCAGGTACACAGACCTGCCTGGCTGCCGTGGTGGTTTGCATTTGCTCTCCCCCGAGTGGTATCAGCTGTACACAAGCTTCTCTTAAGCCTGGAAGACAAGAGTCAAGCGCATCTCACTTATCTCACTCTCTACTCTATCCATAGCAATGAGCGTGTATGTGCTCACTTGCTCAGTCATGTCCGATTCTTTGCAACCCCATGGACTGTAGCCCACTGGGTTCCTCTGTCCATGGAATTTTTCAGGCAAGAGTACCGGAGTGGGTTGCCATTTCCTACTCCAGGGGATCTTCCTCACCCAGGGATCGAACCTGCATCTCTTGTGTCTTCTGCATTGGCAGGCAGAGTCTTACCACTGTGTCACCTGGGGAGCCCCAGCGCCAAGTATGGGTTCCCAATAAATGTTGAATAAAATGCAGCTCAATTCCAGAAAAATAAACGACCCAATCAAAAAATGGGCCAAAGAACTAAATAGACATTTCTCCAAAGAAGACATACGGATGGCTAACAAACACATGAAAAGATGCTCAACATCACTCATTATTAGAGAAATGCAAATCAAAACCACAATGAGGTACCACTTCACACCAGTCAGAATGGCTGCGATCCAAAAATCTGCAAGCAATAAATGCTGGAGAGGGTGTGGAGAAAAGGGAACCCTCCTACACTGTTGGTGGGAATGCAAACTAGTACAGCCACTATGGAGAACAGTGTGGACATTCCTTAAAAAATTGCAAATAGAACTACCTTATGACCCAGCAATCCCACTGCTGGGCATACACACCGAGGAAACCAGAATTGAAAGAGACACATGTACCCCAATGTTCATCGCAGCACTGTTTATAATAGCCAGGACATGGAAACAACCTAGATGTGCATCAGCAGATGAATGGATAAGAAAGCTGTGGTACATATACACAATGGAGTATTACTCAGCCGTTAAAAAGAATTCATTTGAATCAGTTCTGATGAGATGGATGAAACTGGAGCCGATTATACAGAGTGAAGTAAGCCAGAAAGAAAAACACCAATACAGTATACTAACACATATATATGGAATTTAGGAAGATGGCAATGACGACCCTGTATGCAAGACAGGGAAAGAGACACAGATGTGTATAACGGACTTTTGGACTCAGAGGGAGAGGGAGAGGGTGGGATGATTTGGGAGAATGACATTCTAACATGTATACTATCATGTGAATTGAATCGCCAGTCTGTGTCTGACGCGGGATGCAGCATGCTTGGGGCTGGTGCATGGGGATGACCCAGAAGGATGTTATGGGGAGGGAGGTGGGAGGGGGGTTCATGTTTGGGAATGCATGTAAGAATTAAAGATTTTAAAATTTAAAAAATAAAAAACTAAAATTAAAAAAAAATGTTGAATAAAAAAATAGAGGAGTAAATGGGCAGGTATTCCTTGTGTGCCTGGGGTGTGCCAGTTACGGAGCTAGGTACCAAAGGGCCACAAAGGTATTATAAACCATAAAGGAGTTTATAGCATAAAGCAAGAAAAGGATTGTGTAGGATGTGTGTGTCCAGTATTTTAAACAAACACAGTGCTGCTGCTGCTGCTGCTAAGTCACTTCAGTCGTGTCCGACTCTGTGCGACCCCATAGACGGCAGCATCAAAAGGACAATTTTGCCAGCCCCGATGAAAACTCCAGCAAGGATTTAGTGGTGTTACAGCCTCAGCCCCTTTAAGGGACAACCATAGTCACCCGTGGGTAGAATGTTCATCCTATGCAATCATACTCTGAACTTGATTTGGCCTTACATGTCCTTCCATCTCCCTGATGACCTGGGAAGGGAAGTGGGGTGGCTTTTCTCCTTCCCCCGTCTCCTTTCCTACCAGCAGACCGACAGGGTCCCTGCCCACTGGCAGAAAGGGCAGAATCCAAGATGGTGCCCTTGGCTCCAGACACCAGGCCCCTCTGAATGGCAGGTGGGGCAGGGTAACTCTTGAGCTCATGTGTACTCTGGGAATTCCTCAAGAACCCCCAAACCAGGGGTTTCCCCAGAGTTTCCAGAACTCTGTCACTACAGAACATGGACTCTGGAGGTTTCCACTTTCTTCTGGCTACCCTATACCATCCTAACCATATTGGATGGGATTTAAGATGTTCCCACAGTGGCTTCCTTGGAGACTTTCCTTGGTCCATAAGGAAAGCTACACTCCCCTTTCTGTGCCCTGGGAGAAGGGCAGTTCCCTCCACCTCTGCCTGGCCCCAGGCTGCTTCAGTTCTCTCAGGCAGACATGAATCTGGCCCTGGACTACAAAGAACCCAACTGCAGAGACCTCACGTCAAGCTCTCAAGCAGCCATCAAAGTTTAATCTCTCTGGACGTAAAAGGAAAGAAATAACACTATTTGATCTCACTTTTCCCTCTCCATGTATATAGCAAGTCAGTTCAGTTCAGTTCAGTCACTCAGTTGTGTCCGACTCTTTGCGACCCCATGAATCGCAGCACGCCAGGCCTCCCTGTCCATCACCAACTCCCAGAGTTCACTCAGACTCACATCCATTGAGTCAGTGATGCCATCCAGCCATCTCATCCTCTGTCGTCCCCTTCTCCTACTGCCCCCAATCCCTCCCAGCATCAGAGTCTTTTCCAATGAGTCAACTCTTCACATGAGGTGGCCAAAGTACTGGAGCTTCAGCTTTAGCATCATTCCTTCCAAAGAAATCCCAGGGCCGATCTCCTTCAGAATGGACTGGTTGGATCTCCTTGCAGTCCAAGGGACTCTCAAGAGTCTTCTCCAACACCACAGTTCAAAAGCATCAATTCTTTGGTGCTCAGCTTTCTTCACAGTCCAACTGTCACATCCATACATGACCACTGGAAAAACCATAGCAGTGACTAGATGGACCTTTGTTAGTGGAGTAACATCTCTGCTTTTCAATATGCTATCTAGGTTGGTTATAACTTTTCTTCCAAGGAGTAAGCGTCTTTTAATTTCATGGCTGCAGTCACTATCTGCAGTGATTTGGGAGCCCCCGAAAATAAAGTCTGATACCGTTTCCACTGTTTCCCCATCTATTCCCCATGAAGTGATGGGACCAGATGCCATGATCTTCGTTTTCTGAATGTTGAGCTTTAAGCCAACTTTTTGACTCTCCTCTTTCACTTTCATCAAGAGGCTTTTTAGTTCCTCTTCACTTTCCGCCATAAGGGTGGTATCATCTGCATATCTGAGGTTATTGATATTTCTCCCGGCAAACTTGATTCCAGCTTGTGTTTCTTCCAGTCCAGCGTTTCTCATGATGTACTCTGCATAGAAGTTAAATAAGCAGGGTGACAATATACAGCCTTGACATACTCCTTTTCCTATTTGGAACCAGTCTGTTGTTCCATGTCCAGTTCTAACTGTTGCTTCCTGATCTGCATACAGATTTCTCAAGAGGCAGGTCAGGTGGTCTGGTACTCCCATCTCTCTCAGAATTTTCCACAGTTTCTTGTGATCCACACAGTCAAAGGCTTTGGCATAGTCAATAAAGCAGAAATAGAGAATTTGTTAGAAATGCCAAATCTCAGACCCTCCTCAGAGCACGTGAGTCAGAAAGGAAACTCAGGGGTCAGTTAGCATTCTTTGTTTTAACACACTTCCCAGGTGATTCTCCTCCACAGGGAAATCTGAGAACTTTTGCCATGGAAAATTTCTGGAAGGATATGCCAAGAACTAGTAAGAGGGATTATGTCTTATGAAAAACAATGGGTGCTAGAGACCAGAGGAGGGGATGAGGGAGATTTTTAACTGTGCCCCTTGTGCTTCTGTGGGGTTCCCGGGTAGTGCAGTTGGTAAAGAACCTGCCTGCCAGTGCAGGAGATGCAAGAGATGAGGGTGTGATCCCTGGGCCAGGTAGATCCCCTGGAACAGGAAATGGCAATCCACTCCAGTATTTTTGCCTGGAAAATCCCATGGACAGAGGAGCCTGGCGGGGGCTACAGTCCATGGGGTCGAAGAGAGTGGGACGTGACTGAGCATCACTGGCTGGCTGTGTGTCTATTACCTAGTTATGAGAGAGTCATTTCCTAGGCAGGTTGATAAGAAGTCTAGGGGTCCCCAAGGAGAGAGGGGTCTGAAATTCTCAAGGATAAAGAAAGGACAAACTTTTTCTCTTCTCTACATTCCTTAGGATTATATAACAATAATGTATTCTGCCTGAGGACAGTCTCTGGATTAAACCTTCTGGCTAATTCTGTTATTTTACAATGTAAATTATGGGAGAAGGTCTGGTGAGGTCTTTACAACCTCCAGCCATTCTTTGGATTTACTGGAGAGTATATAACTCCATTGCTAACACTAACAAGCGGGTACTCTTTCTGCCCCCTTCTGATGCCTATGTCAGAAGCTTTCTCTATCTCCTTTATATTTTAGTAAAACTTTATTACACAAAAGCTCTGAGCGATCAAGCCTGTCTCTGGCTCCAGACTGAATTCTTCTCCTCCAGGGGCCAAGAATCCCGGCTTCGTGATTCAACAACAACCTTTCAGTTACACAATCAAATAGTCACGAGACCCCCTGTTTTTCTGGGCTTCCCTGATAGCACAGTTGGTAAGGCATCCACCTGCAATGCAGGAGACCCTGGTTTGTTTCCTGGATCAGGAAGATCCGTTGGAGAAGGGATAGGCTACCCACTCCAGTATTCTTGGGCTTTTCTTGTGGCTCAGCTGGTGAAGGGTCCACCTGCAGTGTGGGAGACCTGGGCTTGATCCCTGGGTTGGGAAGATCCCCTGGAGAGGGGAAAGGCTACCACTCCAGTATTCTGGCCTGGAGAATTCCACAGACTGTATAGTCCATGGGGTCACATAGTAGGACACGACTGAGCAACTTTCCCTTCACTTTCTGCCTCCCCACCCCATCTGTGCCCCTCCTCCCCCACAGCTGCCCCAGCGCCTCCCTCTTCACACTGCCTTCCTCCCCCAGGCAGGATGGCTTTCCATTCTCCTCTTCCCATTCACTTGTCTTTGGTCTTTATTACTATATCTTCTAAGCCTCCTAAGGAGAGCTGAGGGAAGGAGAAACTGAGCTAACATTTATTGAACTCTCACTGAGGAGTTGGAAGGGCAGGAAGTCAGTGCATCCGACCATGCTAATCATCTCAGTTGGGTCCTCTTCTACTAAAGGAATTAGGAGAAAGCCTGGCTCATCCTCTTTCCAGTAGTCAAATCGGCACTGGTTCTGGCTTTTGTGCTGTTGTCTCTGTTCCACTCTTATCCTGACTCAGTCCTCAGAAGGGTGAACTCTTGGGGTTACTCCGGCCATGCAGAAACCACAGAGAGACCATGGAGAGGGTTGTCTAGTGTCTGGAAGATGCCTTGCAGCTGAAATTTGTTGACCAAGAAATGCAGAAGGCTGCGAAGTGGAAGAGGGTTTCTTAGGGATCTTAGGAATGGTAACTAAGGCGACATTGGTTCAGGAAAACCAAGAGTGTTCCAGGGAAGAGAAAGAGTCGGGGCTTATAAAGGTAAAAGCCACAAGGTTGTCAAGTTCTCTGTCAAGAACTAGGATTGACCGTGAGACAAGAAAGGAAATATTTGTCCTTAAGGGATCGGCTGTCATGGGTTATTTTAGGCTAAGGGTCGGATAAGTATCTTGAGTTTCTGGATGCCTGAGCTAAGACAGTAAGAGGTCAGAGTCCAGATTTCCTCCAGGCCAAGGCATGTGTAGGTCACACTTCCTCCTCTGCCTCCCAGCTCCATTTTAAAAGACGCTGTTAGCAATGCTGACTCCATGTTGACTTTCATTTCACAAATAGGAGCAAGAAGAACCTTCTAGTAGGTTACCCACACCTCAAGGACAGACGTGGAAATGAACGATGTTGCAAGAATATGCATCCAGGGAAGTAGTGCAAACGACACGGTTCCCAAACCTTCCAGGGAGTGGCCCTGGGCTTGTGTCCTGGGGCTGAGTTTACAGGCACACCTCTACCCCAGAACTCAGAATCTGTGATGCAGTGATAAGCTATAGTAAGTTAACTTTTTTAAAAAGTCCTGATTTAGAGAACGAAAAATCCTTTCTCAAGAACCGGCAAGATGGCGGAAGTAGAACAAAAGAAGAAACGGACCTTCCACAAGTTCACCTACCGCGGCGTAGACCTCGACCAGCTGCTGGACATGTCCTATGAGCAACTGATGCAGCTATACAGCGCGCGCCAGCGACGGCGGCTGAACCGCGGCCTGCGGAGGAAGCAGCACTCGTTGCTGAAGCGGCTGCGCAAGGCCAAGAAAGATGCGCCGCCCATGGAGAAGCCCGAGGTGGTGAAGACGCACCTGTGCGACATGATCATTCTGCCCGAGATGGTGGGCAGCATGGTTGGCGTCTACAACGGCAAGACCTTCAACCAGGTGGAACTCAAGCCTGAGATGATTGGCCACTACCTAGGCGAGTTCTCCATCACCTACAAGCCCGTGAAGCACGGTCGGCCCGGTATTGGGGCCACCCATTCCTCCCGCTTCATCCCCCTCAAGTAACCTGCTGGCCAATAAAAGCAGAGATTTCTCTAAAAAAAAATAAAAAAAAATAAAAAAGTCCTGATTTATGGTGTTTGCCAATTCCCACTGTGTAAACACCCAAAGCGTGGAAGTATTATTTGCTCAGTTGTGTCCAACTCTTTGTGACCCCATGGACTATAGCCTGCCAGGCTCCTCTATCCACGGAATTCTCCAGGAAAGAATATTGGAGTGGATTTCTACTCCCTTCTCCAGGCCATCTTCTGGACCCAGGATGGAACTCGGGTCTCCTGGATTGCAGGCAGACTATTTACCATCTAAGCCAACATACGTCAGTCAATTTCAAGCTGCCAATGTGAAATTACAGAACCCAGCATTGGGCAGAGATCCACACAACAAAGTGGGCAGGGTTAGTGGGCTTCACAGAGGAGTGGCTGAACCACGTGCACCCTTAGGGCCCATAAATCAGGGCAGAAATGACCTGAAAGGTGCCCAGTGAGTGTCCTCTAGGAGGAAGCCAACAGCTTTGCATCACCTTCCAGTGTGGCAAACAGCACACAGCAAGACTCTTCCTTAAGAGGAAGGAACATTTTTTAAATGTATTCATTGGGCCACCTAATGTTATTGATTTTTTTCCTGAGATCTATAAAAGAAATTAGCATTAATTATGTTTTTTCCCTCCTCCAGGATTAGTCATTCAGTGAAGGATCAGAAGAGGGGTCAGTCGTTGAATGCCAGGCAAACACTACATGTGTCTTAACACAAGTTAAATAGGCACCTTGTTATTAAGAACACTCTTAACCATAAATATTGATCACAGGACTGCTCACTGCCAAGCTTTGTGGTAAATGTTGCACTCATGGTATCCCATCAGGTTTTCTCAACAGCTTCTTACCATGGGAAGTAGGTATCTGTATTTCATCAGCACTTGTGACCTGTGTCATAATTTTATGCTTGCCTAAAACAGAAAAAAAAAAGCGCCAATTAGTTGACACAAAGGTTTCTTCAGTTCAGTTCAGTCGCTCAGTCATGTCTGACTCTTTGCGACCCCATGGACGGCAGCATGCCAGGCTTCTCTGTCCATCACCAACTCCAGAGTTTACTCAAACTCATGTCCATTGAGTCGGTGATGCCATCCAACCATCTCATCCTCTGTCGTGCCCTTCTCCTCCTGCCTTCAATCTTTTCCAGCATCAGAGTCTTTTCAAACGAGTCAGTTCTTAGCATCAGGTGGCTAAAGTACTGGAGTTTCAGCTTCAGCATCAGCCCTTCCAATGAATACTCAGGACTGATTTCCTTTAGGATCTCCTTGCAGGCCAAGGGACTCTCAAGAGTCTTCTCCAACACCACAGCTCAAAAGCATCAATTCTTTGGCGCTCAGCCTTCCTTATAGTCCACTTTGGACTTACTGAAAGAGCTCTTTCAGGTTTACTTAAAGGTGTTTGCCCTACATCATTCCAGTGCATAGAGAAAAAGCAAAATACAAGTGAAATAAGTTGGTTACGGTGTGGTCAAACTTCCTCACATTCGGGGTCCACTCTTCTCATTATCCTTTGACTCAGAATCATGGTAGCCCGCCCCCCACACTGTTCTCCTGGGTACCAAGAGCCTGGGGATGTAGCACCACTAAAACGAGGCTCCACTGCTGTCTCTGGGGTTTTTGCCCTGGCAGCTGACATCTGGTCAGCAAGATTTTGTTTTTAATATTTATTTATTTGACTGCACTGTGTCTTAATTGCAGCATGTGGAATCTGGTTCCCAGACCAGGAATTGAACCTGGGTCCGCTGCATTGGGACCGTGGAGTCTTAGCCACTAGACTACTAGAAATGTCCCCCGGTCAGCAAGTTTTGATGTCCAGGCAGTGACAATTATATCCCGGCTACAGCCTGCCTGATATACAGGTTAAGACATGTCCTGATTTCTGAGATGGGAAGATATGAAAGACGTGTTTCTTGGAGTCCTCAAAAAGGACCAATTCCATTTAAATGAGTCCCACCTTAGAGGTAAGGTGCAGGAAAGTTTACTAACTAGCCCACAGTCACTCTAGGTAAGACATGGCAGAACCGGGATTGGAACTCCATCCAGCTGGCTCCTACTCGCCACCACAGTGTCCTGGGTTGTGAGTGTCTCCAGGCCAGCTCTCGATGGAGGGAACAGGAAAACAGGACCACAGACCACCTCCTGTCAGCCTAATGCAGGGAGAATCTATGTGGTTCACCACAAAGAGCAAAGGCCCAGGATGGCTACCTTCATGGTTAAAGGATAGATGACCCAGAACAAAATACTTCTTCTCATCTTCAGGAGAGCAGTGGGAAAAAAAAAAGCTGATAGGGAGTTCCTCGATGATTCAGTGATTAAGAATCACACAGGTTCGATCTCTGGTCCATGAGGACCCCACACGCCTCAGAGCAACTAAACCCGTGGGCCACGGCTACTGAGCCCAAACTCTCGAGCCCATGCTCCACAACAGGAGAAGCCATTGCAATGAGAAGCCCACACTCGCTGCAACTAGAGGAAGCCTGTGTGCAGCAATATAGTGAAAAATAAACTAATTTAAAAAAAAAACTAAGGGATAGTAAAAAGTGTTGGTGAGGATATGGAAAAATTAGAGACCTCATACATTGCTTTTAGGACTATAACATGGTTGCCATGGTTGTAGAAGACAGCCTGGCAGCTCTGCAAAAGGCTAAACACAGATTTACCATGTGCATGCATGCTAAGTTGCTTCTGTCACGTCTGACTCTTTGTGACAGAGGACCAGGCTCCTCTGTCCATGGGGATTCTCCAGGCAAGAATACTGGAGGGGGTTGCCGTGCTCTTCTCCAGGGGATCTTCCTGACCCAGGGATTGAACCCGTAACTCTCATGTCTCCTGCACTGGCAGGTGGGTTCTTTACTACTAATGCCACTGGGGAAACCCTGTACAACATTCCGAATATACTAAAAGCCACTTGATTGTACACTGTAAAGTTGTAATTTTATGTTATGAGAATTATATCACAATGAAAATCGTTTTAATAAGAGAACTGATTTACTTCTCCACCTACGCTCCTGTGAGATAGTAAAAAATGTAACCGGTTGCCCATCAAATGGAAAACACTGATGTGGACAAGACCCCTCTGGCAGGGGCGGTACGAAGGCTGAGCTTTTAAAATTCACACTCTGTGTGATCTCCCAGGACCTTATGCGAGTGGTGTTTGTTTCCATTTTCTTACCTCCAGTCACTTGCCGTATTTTGATAATGCTCTAAATTACAGGACCCAGAACTGGTCTTTAATTACAGAGTGCTTTAATAGGGCTTGCTGGCAAATACCATGGAATTAAGGGAGCCACTAATGAAATACAGCATCGTTTTATCTGTTCTCCAGTGGCAACTTTTAAAACGCAATTAGTGCCATGCAAGATATTTATTTAGGATTTTATCTCATTTATTCATTCCATCTCCAAAGGAGTGTTGTGCTTGCAGCTGCTTTTTACTCCTTCACACAGAGTATTTTATCAACTTTTCAACCCATTCTTTTCTTTCCTCTTAGACTCAGAAGCCAGCATGTCAGTGTTATGCCCAGTGTCCGAGTCCCCAGAACTGAGAGAATAAGACGTCCACAGCAATGCAAAAGCATAAAGGGGTTTATTGCTAGCTCGAGCTAGGGCCCAAGTCTCATCCAGCGCAGTGGAATCTTGACGAGAGCCCTGAGCTCTGAATCACAGCTGCTTATATACAGGCGGTCTTTTGTCTCAGCAATAGTGTAATTGGCGTGTGGTGATTGACTCAACCTTGGGTCATAGTGGTGATTGACTTAACCTTGGTGTCATCAGGGGGGACCTTGGTGTTATTGGGGACCTTGGTGGGGCTTCCTAGAATTATGACTCATGCTTACAAGAACCTGAGGCTTAGGCCTAGTGTGCCCTGTTGAGCCTGTCATGGCTCAGGTGAGGTCCCAACAGTCAGTGGCCTAGGGACTTATTAGGTGAAGTCAACATCTTAAAGATGTTCACCCATGTTGTCCCCTGCTCTACCCTGGCACAGAGGGAGGGAGGAATGGACACAGGGATTAAGCTAAAATAGTTGCTGGGTGCCTACCATCACCTCTGGGAGAGCAGCACATCTCCTGCGAGAGGGGACAAAACATGCCTGGCCTGGTTCCTCTCCTCCGGCCCAGCTCCAGGCACACTTCCTGTGCCGACACGCACCGCTTCCTCACCTCTCCATTACGCTTCAGATGCCCATCACTGTGTCAGAGCCTCACCTTCCCATCCTGATCACTCAGCCTGCCTTCCCACCCCAGACAGAATCCATTCCTTCTAGATCCTAGAGTCCAGGGGCCACAAACTCCAGCATCTAATGCCTGATAGTCTGAGGTGGACATGAGGTACGAATAACAGAAATAAAGCACAGAATAAATGTAATGCACTTCAGTTCAGTGCAGTCGCTCAGTCGTGTCTGACACTTTGCAACAAAAGAGTCCAAAATGCAGTACTTGGATGCAATCTCAAAAACGACAGAATGACCTCTGTTCGTCTCCAAGGCAAACCATTCAATATCATAGTTATCCAAGTCTATGCCCCAACCAGTAATGCTGAAGAAGCTGAAGTTGAACTGTTTTATGAAGACCTACAAGACCTTTTAGAACTAACGCCCAAAAAAGATGTCCTTTTCATTATAGGGGACTGGAATGCAAAAGTAGGAAGTCAAGAAACACCTGGAGTAACAGGCAAATTTGGTCTTGGAATATGGAATGAAGCAGGGGAAAGACTAATAGAGTTTTGCCAAAACAATGCACTGGTCATAGCAAACACCTTCTTCCAACAACACAAGAGAAGACTCTACACATGGACATCACCAGATGGTCAACACCGAAATCGGATTGATTATATTCTATGCAGCCAAAGATGGAGAAGCTCTATACAGTCAACAAAAACAAGACCGGGAGCTGACTGTGGCTCAGATCATGAACTCCTTATTGCCAAATTCAGACTTGAATTGAAGAAAGTAGGGAAAACCACTAGACCATTCAGGTATGACCCTTATGATTATACAGTGGAAGCGAGAAATAGATTTAAGGGACTAGGTCTGATAGATGGAGTGCCTGATGAACTACGGAATGAGGTTCATGACATTGTACAGGAGACAGGGATCAAGACCATCCCCATGGAAAAGAAATGCAAAAAGCAAAATGGCTGTCTGGGGAGGCCTTACAAATAGCTGTGAAAAGAAGAAAGGCGAAAAGCAAAGGAGAAAAGGAAAGATATAAGCAGAATGCAGAGTTCCAAAGAATAGCAAGAAGAGATAAGAAAGCCTTCTTCAGTGATCAATGCAAAGAAATAGAGGAAAACAACAGAATGGGAAAGACTAGAGATCTCTTCAAGAAAATTAGAGATACCAAGGGAACATTTCATGCAAAGATGGGCTCAATAAAGGACAGAAATGGTATGGACCTCACAGAAGCAGAAGATATTAAGAAGAGGTGGCAAGAATACACGGAAGAACTGTACAAAAAAGATCTTCATGACCAAGATAATCATGATGATGTGATCACTAATCTAGAGCCAGACATCTTGGAAAGTGAAGTCAAATGGGCCTTAGAAAGCGTCACTATGAACAAAGCTAGTGGAGGTGATGGAATTCCAGTTGAGCTATTTCAAATCCTGAAAGATGATGCTGTGAAAGTGCTGTACTCAATATGCCAGCAAGTTTGGAAAACTCAGCCATGGCCACAGGACTGGAAAAGGTCAGTTTTCATTCCAATCCCGAAGAAAGGCAATGCCAAAGAATGCTCAAACTACCGCACAATTGCACTCATCTCACACGCTAGTAAAGTAATGCTCAAAATTCTCCAAGCCAGGCTTCAGCAATACGTGAACCGTGAACTTCCAGATGTTCAAGCTGGTTTTAGAAAAAGCAGAGGAACCAGAGATCAAATTGCCAACATCTGCTGGATCATGGAAAAAGCAAGAGAGTTCCAGAAAAACATCTATTTCTGCTTTATTGACTATGCCAAAGCCTTTGCCTGTGTGGATCACAAGAAACTATGGAAAATTCTGAAAGAAACAGGAATACCAGACCACCTAACCTGCCTCTTGAGAAATCTGTATGCAGGTCAGGAAGCAACAGTTAGAACTGGACATGGAACAACAGACTGGTTCCAAATAGGAAAAGGAGTATGTCAAGGCTGTATATTGTCACCCTGCTTATTTAACTTCTATGCAGAGTACATCATAAGAAATGCTGGACTGGAAGAAACACAAGCTGGAATCAAGATTGCCAGGAGAAATATCAATAACCTCAGATATGCAGATGATACCACCCTTATGGCAGAAAGTGAAGAGGAGCTAAAAAGCCTCTTGATGGAACTGAAAGAGGAGAGTGAAAAAGTTGGTTTAAAGCTCAACATTCAGAAAACGAAGATCATGGCATCGGTCCCATCACTTCATGGGAAATAGATGGGGAAACAGTGGAAACAGTGTCAGACTTTATTTTTTTGGGCTCCCAAATCACTGCAGATGGTGATTGCAGCCATGAAATTAAAAGACGCTTACTCCTTGGAAGAAAAGTTATGATCAACCTAGATAGTATATTCAAAAGCAGAGACATTACTTTGCCGACTAAGTTCCATCTAGTCAACGCTATGGTTTTTCCAGTGGTCATGCATGGATGTGAGAGTTGAACTGTGAAGAAAGCTGAACGCTGAAGAATTGATGCTTTTGAACTGTGGTGTTGGAGAAGACTCTTGAGAGTCCCTTGGACTGCAAGGAGATCCAACCAGTCCATTCTGAAGGAGATCGGCCCTGGGATTTCTTTGGAAGGAATGATGCTAAAGCTGAAACTCCAGTATTTTGGCCACCTCATGAGAAGAGTTGACTCATTGGAAAAGACCCTGATGCTGGGAGGGATTGGCGGCAGGAGAAGAAGGGGACGACAGAGGATGAGATGGCTGGATGGCATCACTGACTCGATGGACGTGAGTCTGAGTGAACTCCGGGAGATGGTGATGAACACGGAGGCCTGGCGTGCTGCGGTTCATGGGGTCGCAAAGAGTCAGAAACGACTGAGCGACTGAACTGAACTGAACTGAAAGGAAGAGAAATTGGAGCTCCCCAAGGAACCCATGAGGGAAGGGATCAAGTAGATTTGGGAGGAGGAAAAGGAAAGCAATGAGACAAAGTAACAGAAGCCTGCTTCAGCAGGACCATCTACATGAGGGGCTGTAGAAACCAGCGAAGGACTGAGGTTCACACCAGCCATGACTTGACAAAACAGCAAAACTGCTCCTGGAAGTGGAAGCCCACGAGGCAGAAGTGTTCATGAGAAATGAAAACCTCTTCCTTGCTTCCCTCAATCAGTGGAAATGGAGCAGGGGTTGGATAGTCAGTGGCGTTGGAATCCATGTGTCTGTGTGTGTGTGATGTGTTTGGTGTCTGCGTGTGTGTGTGTGGAGGCAGGGGGGAAGTCAATGTGAGTTCATATAGAAAACTTACTTCCTCCAAACTTACCTAACTTCTTTAAAATCTCCCAGATCTGTTCCCAGGTCTCCTCAAACGCCTCACCAGAACTAGTGCAGGAGCACCTCTATAACTGTAACCACCTCAGCTCCCCACAAACCCATTTCCACCCCGCAGCCAGAGTTCAAGGTGATCTTGTGATCAGACATGGCCTTATCACCCTCTCGCTGGACTCTCCCTGCTTATACCTTGTAATGACTTTCCACTGTTCTTGAGGTAAAGAAACAGGATGTTTTTGGTCCTGAGGGTCAGAAAACCCAACCAAAATAAGCTTGAAATACAAGGCAATTTATTAGCTTCCTAACAGGGAGCTGGAGTAGAATAAGCTTCAGGCATTGCATGATCAAGACTCTAGTACCATACTCTGCTAGTCTCTTAGCTCTGCCTCCTCCTTAGGTGTCAGCTTTATCCATATCCAGCTTCCTTTCAATAAGCACCCTCAGAAAAAAACAAAAAACAACAAAAAAAGAACATCTTGCCCAGCCATGAAATAAAATTCTTTCTCTTCAGCCAAATGAGCCAACTGAGGCCATGTGCCCATTCCCAGCCAAAAAAATTTCTAGTGGTATGCCTATCCTGCTCCTGGTGGGAAATAGGTCCTTGGTAGGCTGCAGTCCATGGGGTCCCTAGGAGTCGGACAAGACTGAGCGACTTCACTTTCACTTTCATGCATTGGAGAAGGAAATGGCACCCCACTCCAATATTCTTGCCTGGAGAATCCCAGGGACGGAGGAGCCTGGTGGGCTCCCGTCTATGGGGTCGCATAGAGTCGGACACGACTGAAGCGACTTAGCAGCAACAGCAGCAGCAGTACAAAAACACATTGAAGCAAAGCTAAAAGACAAAATGGATATTAAAGCTAAGAAGTTTTACTTCATTGATGCTCACCTATAAAAATATGAAAGTGCCGGGGGCCAGCGTGAGGAACTCCGCCCATGGCAAAGATCATGAGGAAGGAGGCTTGGCATTCGCAAAGGCGTGATCAAGCCTCAGGAAACCCCCTGTTCCCGAGCATCTACCCCAAAACCAGAGTCTGTTTTATGCTCTCCCCCATAGCCGTTTCTCTCAGAGAAGGAGTAAACGTGCAGCTCCAAGGCAATAAAAATTCCTGGGCGTGACAAGAGTGTTTCAGCTTACGGACTGCTCTGAAGGTTATCTAGCCCGCCTGTATAGGTTCGTCCGGCCACATGTGATTGTTTACAGCCTTCCAATCTGAGAGGCATGAGACGTTTTAGACTTACTAAAGGCAAATTCTTTTGGGGAGTTGGAAATTATTAGTATAGTGGGTTGGTTAGGAATTATATTGGTGAAGGGTTTTTCATTTGTTGTGTCAATAATTGCTGCTAATTCCCTGCTCTGGGTGGGACAAGGATGTCTCAGGTCAAACCTCTCTGCTGACAGACTAGCTTGTGTGACAGCATTATCCATACTCCTGCCACATGATTGTTTACTACCTCTTAACCATAAACAGCAGAGAGTTTTGGAGTATTTTGAGAGTCTTAATTAGCATAGGGCTTTTTCTTCTTGTTGAGTCAATGATTGCCGCCAGGCCTCTATATCCTTAGGCACCTGGGAATATATTAATCAATATATTTGGACTATAGAAAAGGAAATATAGTAGTTTTTAAGGTTAGCAATACTAAACTTTTTGAGTTAATGCATTTTCTCTTTTGTAATAGATCACTGTACTTTGTTATAAATCACTGTGTCCTTGCTATGTAAAAATGTAACTTTATCACTATCTTAAGACTAGATCTTAAGGGGAACATTGGTGAAAGGATTTTCATTTGTTGGGCTGATGTTTGCTGCTAAATCTCCATGTTCCCTGCCTTTATAACGAATATAACTAGCATATAGGAGAAATAAGCATTAACCTTTAAGCATATAGGAGAAATAAGTATTAACCTTTAAGATTAATCATGTTAACCTTGGGTTAAATAGATTCCTTTCTTGATTGTAACTCACTACACCCTCACCCTATAGGAATGTAACTTTATTTGGAGGGTGGTGCCTGGTTTAAGAAAAAACACCCTTGGAAAAAATAAGTTTTTTGGTTATCAGAAAGAAAGGATCATAAAATGTCAGCAGGTCTCACTCATGGCCAGAAGATGATGTAATATCCCTAAGACCTTTTTTTTATACATTTATGTGAAGCACCTGATTTTGATAAAGGTCAGGACTGCTGACCCCCACATGACTCTGTACTCATCCCTATGTGTAACAAAAGGTATATCAGCAAACCCAGAAATAAAGAAATCGGATCAGTTTCCGGAAAGACTGATTCCCCCATGTCGCTTCTTTCTTGCTCCCGTTTTTCTGGCTAAATTCCCATCTGGAGCATGGATGCTATTCCACGTAGACCAAGTTATTCAGCCTTTTTTTCTACACTATCTCCTACTACACTATCCGTTTCTAATCTCTCTATATATCTGTGATTAAATATATATTTTTCCAAGGACCCCGACTCTGTCCCCACCTTCGAATCACCCTGGATCCACCGGGGCTGGACCCCGGCATGAAAGAACAATCAACCTTAAAGTTCTCCACCATCCTTGGGGTAGTGAGCAGTAAGGGCAAAGGGCTGGAACCTGGAAAACGGAGGACAACAGGGGACCAGGGACTGCTGGCCTCATAAGAGATGGATTCTAAATGGAAGGGATGGAAAAGATACTAAAATACTGCTGAAGCATCTTTTGCATCCTGGGTGGGATCCCAACCAGCTTATTTTTTTCTTTCTGAAAATAAACTTAGTCAACAAAAGAATTGAGATTAGGGACTCAAACCAGCTATCTGTACATACAGTGAAATTCATAGCAACATTATTCACAGTAGCCAAGAGATGGAAACAAACCAAGTCCATTGATGGATGAATGGATACACAAAATGTATATATACACCCAATAGAATATTATTCAGCCTTTAAAAGAAATGCAATTCTGATACATGGATGCACTTTAAAGATACGCTAAGTGAAACAAGCTAAATACAATAGAACGGATACTATGCGATTCCATTTATATAAGACTTCTAGAATAGCCAAATTCACAGAGACAGGAAGTAGAAAAGTAGTTGCCAGGGGCTGGGGGCAGGTGGGGATGCATACAGAAGGAAGTATTATGTGTGGAGTTTCAGAATATAGGAAGATGAAAAGATGGTGGTAGTTGTACAAAGTGAATATATTTAATGCTACTGAGGTGTAAGTTACAAATTGGTTAAAATGGTCAATTTTATGTTGTATTTATTTAACCACACACACACACACACACACACACACACACAGACTTAGTTCATCTTTCCAGGCACTGGAAACATAACAAAGGGGTGACAGGAGATTCTCAAAGAACAATTGTTGGCAGATTGTTCTATCTGGATAAAACACATGTTTAGTGATACACTTTCATTTTGGTCCCATGATGATGACTATGATGACAAAGATGACGATGGGACTGGGGCCTCCCGCGGAGGAAGCCCTGAGGCAGCCCCATGACTGCGGGCTCCTGCCACGCCTGAGCAACTAATTCCCGGCACCCCCACTCCCTCTGGACCCGTGCAGGCTCTTTGTGAGCAGGCATGTTTTCCACTTCAGTTTTCTGCAGGGAAGAGGGCACAAGGTGGCAGGAGGGAGCAGAGGTGGTGAGGGCAATCTCCTCCTGTCAGGCAGGAAGACAGCACGAGGAAACATAGCTACCCTACTCTTTGAATGGAAAATGTGTCTTTTAGACCTTTTAGAGTCCCCTCCCACCGTATTACAGGGAGGGATGACGGAACAGCTGTCACCAGTTGGGTCTGACTCATTCATTTATCATCTCTGCCTAACCCCCTCCCTCCAAATCTCCAAAATGCCTGAACACAGTTGACTATTTTAAGAACTGAATTCCCTGTCGGCATGGCAACTTCGGCTATACCTCTTGTTACTGCTGCCTGGATGGAAGAAAAGCCACCTTTCACCAGGGTTCCGGCAGCCAACAGGAGAAGAGATGGTTCACAGATTAGACATGACCAGAGGGTGGACATCCAGTTTCTGTCGCATACTCTTCTTGGTGTGTTTGCTTGTTTTACAGCCCTTTAAGACTGTAAAAACTGTTCTTAGCTGACTGGCTGTACAAAAACAGGCCCTGGGCTAGGAACTGGCCCAAGGACCATAGTCTATCCAACCTTTGTCTAGGACAAGAACAGCAGGTGTTCTCACTGGCTGGGTTTCTCTTTGTGGACGTTTGAAAGGTTGTGAAGGATCAGGAGGCTGATGGGTAGACACTGTGGAAGGACATTGTGATTAATTGATTTTTAAAAATTTCCTCAATCTGTCTATATTTTCTTATCATACTTTAAAAGTTTGTTTATATTCTTCTTGTGCTTTAAGGCTAAAATCTGAGGCTATGCCATCTTCACCACACCCTTAACAAGGATTGAGGCTTACAACCTGAGTTCCTTTTGTAGAGAATGTTATTTATTTCATAACCTTTTGTCACTCTTCACAAAGACCAGATTTTCCTCAAACCTACTGAAAGAAGAATATTTTGAAGGTTTCTTTTTTGTTTGAAAATTTTTCAGGAAAATAGTTTTTAGAATTTTAATTTAAAATGAATGAGTACACAAATAATAGTAATTTTAAAAAAACTCCCGTGTACCTGAAGGGCATTTCTGTGTAAATTAAACAGCTTTCGCTTTCTTAAAACATGGATTGAAAGGGGGAAATCACACCTTTGCAAACAGTATCTGTATGGAATCCAGTTTTAGGTCATAGCTGAAAGTGAATATTGCACGGAGGGGTGGGAGAAATATCTGTAGAAAAGAAAAGGGGATCATTCTTTGATGGTTACCATGGAAACCACTAGGTTACGACAGTTGAGTTTGCTAATGGGGCAGTAGGTTCTTGCTAATGGGCTCCGGGTCAGAACTGTAGGAGAGCCCTTAGGCTGGTCCCCAAGGATACACTGCTGTCTCTAAAACTCTCTCCCAACCCCCAGCACTGTTCAATTTGAGGATATTCTCATTCTGAATTTCTAGGGTTCGATGAAAAGAAAAGTGGTCTTCCCTGGTGACTCTGATAGTTAAGAATCCACCTGCAATACAGGAAACCCCGGTTCGATCCCTGGGTTGAGGAGATCCCCTGGAGGAGGGTACAGCCACCCACTCCAGTATTCTTGCCTGGAGAATCCCATGGACAGAGGAGCGTAGGGGGCTACAGTCCAAGGGGTCAAAAAGAGTTGGACACAACTGAGTGACTAACTTTGGTGCTTCCTTCCTTGATTTTAGAGCTTTGTTTTGTACTGAGCAAACCAGGGTCAAAGTGCTCACTTGCGTACCCACTTTGAGGTGTTCCAGGATTTTACAGCAAACCACTCGAGTCCTGTTTTCTACAGCAGAGCCCCTGTGTTCCTAGAAAAAAGTCCTAGAAGGTGGAGGTCTTGGGGGTTTTGATGCTCACTGTAGAATGCAGAAAGTACAACCATGAGCTCCGGAGGAGCAAGGAATCCAGCCTAAGCCAATGAGATTCAGAGGATCCAGACTCATTTTCCCCCTCCTGAAAGAACTTGACCCCAGTGTAGAATATTCTTCAACTGTCAATATCCAGAGCTGCTTTAGACATCAGGTAATTTGCCCTTAGGCATATCAATAAGTGGAACTTTGGCATCGGACTCTTTGGACTTGGATCCAATCTGCACCACACATTATTTCTGCCATGAGATATTCTGTTGTCCACCAATGGCACTGTAGTGGGGGGATCCATAAGATGCCTAGCACCCATAAATGGCTAGCACAGAGGCAGAAGCGGCCTGGAATTAGTCACCGAGGAGGTGAAAGTGCGCAGAGTGACAGACAAGAGGCTGCGGAGGACCCAGGCAGAACCTCGATGATGGGGCCCCCGCGGGGCTATCCCCAAACTTCAGGTCTTACCCAAAGTGGGCTCCTGCAGCTCCAGAGGGAAAAGGCTGAGCAGACGAGGCACGGCCACCAGGGGGCGCGCCGGTCCTGGGATCTTGGAATCGAATCTGGGGCTGGGAGACGCAAAGCGGCCGGAGGGAGGGTTGGCGCAGTACCTACCTGCTTTCCCCCCAGGAAGTTACTGGTGAACAGCAGTGGCAGGTATCTCCCGGGCAGCTGCTTATCCGTCTGTATCTCCCACAAAATCAGAAGTCCCGTGAAGGCAGTGACTGTGTTTTCGCCCTTACTCCCCCAACTGCACGTGAGTTCCCTCGTCCCACCCTGGAAGGGGGCATGAGGCGTGGGGGTGCTCAGGCTGTGGGGAGATTTGAGCCCCCTGGATGAGATGTCAGATCTTCACCGCGGTGGAACCTAACCGCAGGCGGAGCTTGTACACTTGAAAACTTTGGGGTAGACAATCTACGATTTGGGCAAGAAAGAAGACTGGGTCTCAAACTTCTCAATCTCAGGACCCCTTTATGCTCTTAACATTACTGAGAGCCTCAAAGAGTGTTCTGTATACCATATTAGAAATTAAACTGAAAATTTTAAAGTATTTACTTTAAATTGCAATAATAAATCCACTACCTTACCATATATTTTTAAGAAACACCTGTATTTTCACACACAAAAAAGTGAGAAGTATGGCACCATTTTACATTCCTGCAATTTTTTAAAATGTTTAGCTTAATAAAAGACAGATGGTGTCTCTTATCTGTTTCTGGACTCACTAGCAGACTGAGTTTTCCCAAAGCTTTATACGTTCATGAGAAAATGAGAGTGAAAAGGGCAAATAACATCTTGCTGTGAAAAGTTTTCATTTTGCAGACCTCCCGTTTTGATATTAAGTATAAATTAACTACAGTGTAATTTTTGAATAAGAATTGGGAGGCTTTTTGTAAAAGAAAGGTTGTCTTAGGTGCAGGCTGACGGCTAACGGCCAGGTTGCCTTAAAGTTCACCCACTGGAAAGATGCGGCCTGTGGTACCAGAAAGCAGAGTCTTGGTCGGTGTAGACGCTAGTGTGTCATGTGAGAGTCAGAACTCTGTTGCAGCTGGCTATTCACTGTCTGCTGTTCTCAACTGCAGGGGGTGGCCAGACCCCCTCTGTGAGGTCAAAAGCATATGAGAAAATTGATCGTTTTCCTGATTCAGATACTCTGCTAACTCTGAACCCATTTGGGGGTTCTTATCAATCCAAAAATATTTCAAATATTTTTGGTCCCACTCACCTCACACTTGTTAGAATCTCTATAGTCAAAAAGATAAGAGATGGCTGCGGCTTTCTGCGCCTGCCTAGTTCACCCACCTCCCCTTCTGCCTCCGCTGCCATCATGGTGCCTGTAAAAAAGTTTGTTGGGGGTGGGTGGGGGGGTGCAAAAAAAAAAAAGCAGGTCCTGCAGTTTAGTCTGAACTGTACCCTTCCTGCAGAAGATGGAATCATAGATGCCACCAATTTTGAGCAGTTTCTTCAGGAGAGAATCAAAGTGAATGGAAAAGCTGGCAGTCTGGGCAGCAATCATATCAGTCGAAAGAAGCAAAAGCAAGATCACTGTGACTTATGCTGTGCCTTTTTCCAAAAGGTATTTGAAATAGCTTAAAAGTGAAAGTGTTGGTCTGTCAGTCCTGTCCGATTCTTTGCATCCGCCAGGCTCTTCTGTCCATGGAATTCTTTAGCAAAAAATATTTGAAGAATAATCTAAGTGATTGGTTACACAGAGTTGCTAACAGCAAAGAAAGTTACGATTTGTGTTACTTCCAGATTACTCTAGATGAAGATGAGGAGGAAGATGAGAATGAAAACTCAGTATCTAGAATATTTTGTGTAAGTATTTAAATAAAAAAGGAAACCCTTGTGCATTGTGAGTGGGAATGCAGATTGGTGTAGCCACTATGGAAGACAGTATGGATGCTCCTCAAAAAATTAAAAATAAAACTACCGTATGATCCAACAATCCTACTTCTGAGTATATATCCAGAGAATATGAAAAGAGGATCTTGAAGAAATGCCTGCATTCCCGTGTTCATTAGCCTTGCTCACAACAGCCATGATACGGAAACAGCCCATGTGTTTGTCAACAGACGAGCGAATAATGTGGCGCATATAGACAATGGACTACTATGCAGCCATTTGCAACAACAGGGATGGGCCTTGAGGGCATCAGACAGAGAGACAGATACCAGATGTTATCACTTAAATATGTGGAATCTAAAAAAGCCAAATGTCTAGAAACAGAGGGTAAAATGGTTATTTCCAGGGGCTGCGGTTGGAAGGTGGGGGGAGATGGGGTGATGTTGATCCAAGGGGACAAACTTCCAGTTATAAGATGAATAAGTTCTGGGGAATCTAATGTATAGCAATAATCTTATGTATAGACTACAGTTAATAATACCATATTGTATACTTGAAAGTTGCTATGAGAGTAGATCCTAAACGTTCTCACCACAAAAAAAGAAATGCTAATTATGAGATATGATGGAAATATTAACTAATGCTCTGATGGTAATGGTTTTGTAATATGTAAATATCAAATCAGCATGTTGAATACCTTTAACTTCCACAATGTTATATGTCATTCTATCTCGATAAAGCTGGGGGAGGGGGGAACACCACCACAGCAGCCCCAACATCTCCGTGCCCTAGGCCTGCCCTGGGGTCGGTGTGGAATGCCCCAGTCTCAGTGAAGAAGCTATGTGGGGAGACTTTCAGAATCAAGTAACAGATGAGGAAAGCTCCTTTCAGTTAGTTCCCTCCAGGGACGTCTAACCAGGGTGACAACCATAATCACTGGAGAAATGGCAAAGGAATACTGATTCCTGGGCCCACCTCACATCATTCGGGGTGGAGGCTAGCTCTTAAAGCTCCAGGTGCACTCTTGAGCTGCCAGGTTTAGGAGCTGCTGCCTCCTCTATCGCCATCTACCTATCCTACAGAGGCCCTCCATCCTTAGGCAGCTTGGGATCACTTGGGGCATTTATTCATTTATTTAGGAACCTCATATCCTACAGTCCATGGGGTCGCAAAGAATCGAACACAACTGAGCAACTTCACTTTTAGCTCTGCTGGGTCTTAGTTGCAGCATGTGGGATCCAGTTCCCTGACCAGGGATTGAACCTGGGCGCCCTGCATTGGCAGTGGGGCAGAGTCTTAGCCACTGGACCACAAGGGAGCTCCCCAGCTCGATCCCTACAGAGTCCAGTAACTGGAGATGGGGTAGACCTGGGATGGGCCCCGGAACAAGTTCTGAACAAGCAACTCAGTTCACACTGCTGTAAGTGGCCCCGGACCAGCCTTTGTCTCGAGGGCTTAGTCTGAGTGTCAGAAAGAGATTTTAGGGCCCAACTCAGAATCAGCACAACCTTTGCCTTACTTCCCTTATCCTTTGAACAATCAGATCCCTTCTTGGGAATGGAAATTTATAATCCAGAGTTTATAAATCATTTGATTTGAAGGTGACAGTCTCCCCGCCCCCCAATCCCAGAAAGGTGAATTCCAAGAAGACCCTAGTCTTCTCAAACTCCAACCGCTCCCTTCTCAAGCGCCACTGGCTCCCTTCACCACACTGGACAACCATCCGTCTACTCTGCACCTATGTCTATATGTATATACATCATCTTTCCAAAGAACCAGGCTAAAGGTGCAACAGGCAGGAAAAATAGGGGGACAGATTTATGAACTCAGCTTTCTTCATACCAGGGGCCCCGCTCCCACCTTCTCCAGCTCTGTAGAGGATATTTTAGTCCCATCACCACACAAAAAAAGAAATGTTAATTATGAGATATGATGGAAATATTAACTAATGCTGTGATGGCAATGGTTTTGTAATATGTAAGTATCAAATCAGCATGTTGAACACCTTGGTTTCATCCAAGGAAAAGAAAAACTGTCAAAAGCCCTCAAAGTGAAATTCAAAGATGCCACTTTGTTATTTTGATTATCTGGAGCTGAAGGCACTTAAAAAACAGCAAAGGCAGGGAGAAGCTTTCTCCAAACTCCTCTTTATCTGCCTAAGACAGACCCTCCAGAAGGAACTTAACTGTCATAAATCCCTTCCCGGGGAGTTTCACCAACAGGGAAGATGGTCACAGCAGAGGACACTGGAAGTCCACCCCACACTGAGACAAACGTCAGAAACTATCACATCTCCCATCTGTTCTTCAAAGGCCCATCCACCTTTCTCCTCAATTGCCCCTTCCCTATTAAGAAGGTAGATAAACTCTCAAATCTATCTCTTTTCTAGGTTTTCTTTTTTCCTGTGATATCCCTGTTGATGTCATGTTAAAAGTCAAGAAATGTGTATACCGTTCCTCTTGTTGGGCTTCCCTGCAACTGATTGCAAGAATTCATCTGCAATGCGGGAGACCTGGGTTCGATCCCCAGCTTGGGATGATCCCCCTGGAGAAGGGAATGCCTACCCACTCCAGTCTTCTGGCCTGGAGAATTCCATGGACAGAGGAGCCTGGCAGGCTATAGTCCTTGGGGTCACAAAAAGTCAGACAGGACTGAGCAACTTTCACTTCCTCTTGTTAATCTGCTTGTTGTAAATTGATCTCATAGACCCAGCTGTGGAACCTAGGAGAACAGAGGAAAAAGTCTTTCCTCTCCTACACCCTCCTCCATGTTGTCTTTCTTTTCTCTGAGACTGCATGGACTATAGCCCACCAGGCTCCTCTGTCCATGGAATTCTCTAGGCAAGAATACTGGGGTGGGTAGTCATTCCCTGCTCCAGGGGATCTTTCTGACCCAGGGATCGAACCCAGGTCTTGTGCTTTGCAGGCAGATTCTTTACCATCTGAGCTGTCAGGAAAGCCCCTTTCTTTCATCAGACCACTCCGAGTTGTCTGCTAGGTGTTAGAGATACTAAGCTGAAAGTGGAACATGGGTCAGGCTTCAGGGAGTGGAGAGGAGAGACAATGCTAAACCAACAGCTTTGGGGAGAGCTCGGCCTGCTCCCCAGGATCCTGGCCCATCTCCATGTACTGAGTGGGGGAGGGTGCAAGGAGTGACTAAGGATATTTCTGGGAAAAAGGATTCACCCGTGGCAACTTCTCAGCACCTACAGGAGGGGCAGTTTCAAGGACAGCACGCTTCTGTGTCCTGGAGTGCCAGCATCTTTGTGAGCGTAGGCTCTTCCGTTCTTCATATTATGCTCCGCGTGCTCTGTAGGAGGCAGTGCTGTTGTCTCCATTTTACAGACGAAGAAACTGAAACTCAGAGAGATGAATCAGCTTGCTAAATGCCTCAGGAAGAGACGCTGGAAGCAAACCGCAGCTCTGTCTGACTTCAGAGCCCTTTTTGTAACAGCTCTACAGAGACAGGCTTCACTGAAGGGGCTGGTAAAAACGGACAGGGCCGTTTCCCTGGCACCTCAGTGGAGCCCTGAAAACACCAGGTGTCGTCAGCAGAGCTGGCAGCTGGGGCCCCCCCTGGGGTCAGTCGTGTTGGGAGGGGCTTTGGGGCAGCTGTGGAAGACGGCGCTGGTGGCCTCAGCAGTCCTGGTGGGCAGCCAGCCGTCCCCTCATGGCACGATAACTGATATTTATTGGACACTTACCGTGTGCCAGACACCGTGTAAGTACTTAACGTGGATTAACTTATTTAATATTTACAACAACTCCCACTTTTACGGATTAGGAAACCGAGGTAAGGCAACTTTCTCGGGTCAGCCTCTGATAAATGTGGAGCCAAGATCTGAACCCAGGCACGTTGACGGCTGGCTTGTGTGCTTCAGCTGTGCTCTGTTGAATGTCCTGGGGGCGGAGAAGGGATTTAGTATCTTGACGTGTTTACATACGGGTAGTGTGCCCAGGGAAGAAGAGGGCCAGTGTGTGCAAAAATGACGACAATACTTTGCACTCCCTCCACCAGGAGCTGAAGTCCGTTCCCCACTTCTCAAGTTAGGGCTGGCCTCCTGACTCACTTTGACCAAGAGAATGTGGCCACAGGAGACGGGCTGGTTCCCAGCCCAGGCCTCCAGAAGCCTTGTGGCTTCTGCTCTCCCTGTCCATGGAACCTCGCCGCTACAGCAAGAAGTCTGGGGCAGGCTCCCCTGCTGGGTGAGAGGTACTTGGCCCGTCACCCTGTCACCCTTTCACCACAGCTGACAGCCTGCTAACCACCTGATGAGCGGATGAGGCTGTCCTACGCCATCCAGCGACCTGCCGGCTCACCACAGACACAGGCCCAGGCCCAGCAGAGCCAGGCTGGACACTGCCCCAGCTGACCCACAGAGGCAGGAGCTAATAAGTACACGTTTCTTGTTTTCAGCCACTGGGTGGCTTGTGTGTAGCAATAGATACAGCAGAAAATACCGCAAAGAGAAGGAAGGTATGAAGTTGGAGGAATTCCCACCAGATAGTATGGGTAAGTGGAAACCCCTCAGGCAGGGAAAAGAGATTCGGAGGAAAGGGAGCGGGGCAGGAGAGCACCTGCCTGGCTCCTCAGAAACCCAGCACCCTCACCTCTTCTGGCTTCCCCCGGGCGGGGGAGGGGCCAAACTCTCCGGAGAGAAACTCCAGAGAGACAGGAAGCTGAAGCAGTGGTCTGCTCCTGTGTGT
This sequence comes from Ovis canadensis, assembly GCF_042477335.2. Lineage (NCBI taxonomy): Eukaryota > Metazoa > Chordata > Mammalia > Artiodactyla > Bovidae > Ovis > Ovis canadensis. The sequence continues at coordinate 43,506,248 of NC_091247.1, forward strand.
GTATGTGTGCGGGGGTGAAGGGGGTGGGCGTGTCTGCAGTCAGCGTGAGGCGGCCACCTCTTGGCAGACGTGCTGGTGTTGCTGTAGGGCAGAGAGAACCCAAGGCAGGCTGTGAACCTGGTATTCTGGGCACCACCGACGCCAAGCTCCGGCTGTTCCCGCGAAAGTAGCTCTGATCCAGACAATAAACTGTGTGAGCCTAACCACAAGCAGCAGATACAAGAATAAGGAAAAGCAAGAAAAGGGGAAAAACATTTAGGATGTATTCATACAAGGAACAAGAAAACTTGGGGCAAACTGCAATAGAGGGAATGGCCACTGAGAGGAGGCGGGGGCTAAAAGAACACTGCTGTTCAGACTACAAAAGGATGCCCCTGGGATTAAAGCAGGGGAAAAAGGATTTAATGATACTTGGTAAATGTCACCAGCATGTAAAATCTACATATTATGGTGTAATCACGCTTTTTGGTGATGATAGTGGTGATTTCACTTGCCCACGTTTTAAAAATCACCCTTCTCGAACGCTTTGAGGATTTGAAAAAGAATCAAATCTTTCAGGTAAGGGATGGTGCTGTATCCATACAATTTCAAGCAGCCTTTGAGAATGGGACAAGAGTTTTTCTTTTAAGTTAGACCCTTCCCGGGGCTCTGGGCCTGGGCCCAAGCCTGAAACCACAAAAAGCATTTCCCAGCACCCTGGCGACGCTCACCTTGAATTCCCTTCCTGCCAAGGTGCCCCAGTGTTTCCCAGACTTGGGGAAGCCGCTCTCGAGACCGCCCGGCTCCGGAGCCTGGGGGTGGGGGCGGCCGATCCCCCACACACACACACCGCACGGCCACCAGAGGGCGCTGCTCTGTCGCCGGGAGCGCCGCGGCCGCCTGGGCGTGTGGCCTGGCGAGGGCAATTTTGTGTTGTTTAAATGCCAGCATTGATTGCTCACTCCTTTCCCAACATGTTTCCAATTTACCCGGTATCTCTTCTACGTGAAAAACTCAAGAACAACAACAACAAAAATGCATACTTTAGTTCCAGAATAAGCAAAAGGGGTTTTACACGAAATGCAGTTTTGTTCCAGAAGCCTCTGGGACCAGGGCAGAGCAGCCAGCAGGGGCTCTCCGGACGCTGCTCGCCGGTTAGGGCAGAGGCACGTGGACACAAACCCACCGAACCTCGGCCCTGTAAATGCTCTCGCCAGCAACCCACCAGCCCGCAGCTTTCCGCTCCAGAGGACCGGTTCGTCTCCGGCCAAGTTCAGAAGCTGGTGGCCGAAGAGGATGCCGCGCGGGACCACGGAGGAGCCAGCCGGGGTCCGGAGCAGGCGGCGAGCCCCGGCTTCCCGCCCGGCGGCGCCCCGGGAGCGGAGGCTCGCAGGCGGGGATGGGGATGGGCCGGGGGCACGGGGGTATGGACGACCATGGCGCGCGGGGCAGCTGTACCCGCACAGGGTGAAGGCGGGGAAGCAGCAGTAGGAAGACGAGGAGGGGGCGCAGAGGGAGAGTCCAGTCTGATGGGGGTGGCGGGGATGGCCCCGCCGGTTTGGGTGGGAGCCTGACTGCCACAAATACAAGTCCTAGGCAAGAGACTTGAAGATGCGTTTGGCTGAGGGAAGGTGTCTAGAAGAGAAAGCTCCTAATCCTGGAGTGGGGGCCGGGGCGGCGGCGGCGAGCGGGGAAGGTGTCTGATTGACAGCTAGATTCTGTTTTTCAGACCAGAAAAAAAAAAAGAAAGAAAGAAAAGAAAAAAAAATCCCCTGTCCCCTGGGGAGATTTCTCAGTCACTTTCCTCCTGCAGGAAACTGCTTCTTGTTGGAGCCTCCTGGGGCTGGCAGAGTTAAAATCCTTTAACCCAGGATGCCTTGGGCCTTTTGTTCCGCTCTGACAATGGAATTGGGTGGAGGGGGCTGGGAAGGCAAGGGGCTGGATCTAGGGTGTATCCGTGGGGTGGAGGGTCTGGTGAAGCTGTGTTCAATCACAGGGTGAAAAAAGGCAATTTGGTCGTATGTGTGTGCGTTTTCGGCGAAGGTGTAAGGAAGCCTAAGGCACGGGGCACCAGCTCGTTAACACATGTGGTTGAGTGCCTGCTGTGTAGCTCAGCAAACCTTTAATTACTCAGGAAGATCTTCCAAAACTAGAAACTCAATTTTGGTCCCTGAAAGGCTTGATAATGGGTTTTTCTTGCATCTCAATCCAAGGGGACAGATCTCCCACTCCCCTGGGCTCCCAGATTCTTCTAGATGTTTTGGCTTCTAAAACTGTCCTCCCATGGGACAGTGCTTAGTAAAGGACACTCAGACACATAAACCCTTCAAGCATATTAATCATTTGAAACCATTGCTTTGAACCTATCATGTCCTTGAGTCATAATCATCGGCAGCACCCACTAACTCAAAGGACTTGGAGGGAGGCATTCAAGGCCTCTCACCATGCTGACTTTTCTCCTCCCACTCCCCACCTGCTTCCTCCCCTGTAGCCAGCCTGGCCTCTCACTGCCCCTTGATATATCTTGGCTTCTCAGCCTCCCTATCTCTGGCCTTGCAGTTGCCTTCCTGGCCATCTAGCTGGTCACTTCCTTCTCCATTCAGTTCTGGCTGCAGTCAGTCAATATACATTTACGGAGAGCCGCCCGCCCACACCCCCACCTCACCATGTGCAAGGCATGTTCTGGCCCTGGAAATATATCAGAGACCAAGACAGATGCCTGCCCTTAAAGATTTTTTGCCTTAATGGAAGAGAATAAAGCCAGACAGTTTCACATGTTGATAAGTAGCTAATCAATGGAATAGAGTAGGGATGGGGGTGGGGTTAGTTAGTGCTGCCTTATTTAGCCAGGAAAGGCCTCTTTAAGACCTTCTGAGCAGGAAGAAGAGCTCCAAGCTGAAGGGATAGTGATGCAAAAGCCCTGAGGCAGGAATGCACTTAAGCTCAGGAGGTACCTTTGAAGGCCATTGTCACTGGAGCAATGTGAACAAGGAGATTTCCAGGGCTCTTGAAATATAGGCAAAGACTAGACCATCATGTCGTCATGGGTCAAAATAAGGAGTGTGGATTTTATTTTGGTTGCAGTGGGAAACCTCTGTAGGATTTTAAGCCAGGAGAAAAGATTCCACTTACTCTTCAGAAAGATGGCTCTGGCTGCTTGGCAGAGCAGGGACTAGAAGCAGAAGAGAACAGTAAAGATGCGGTTGCAGATGTCCTGGCAAGAGTAGGTAACGGCAGGTTTGTGGCTATGGAGATGGTGAGGTCTCTGGAGCTATCACAAGGATGACTCTTTCGTTTTTAGGATAACTGGATGGACAGATTGCCCATGTTGAGGGGAGGGGAAGATCAGCAGTTCCGTTTTGGCCATGCCAGTACCTATCAGATGTCAGGTGGATATGTGTAGACAGGTTTGAGTCTGGAATTCGGGGGCATCTCTCCATCAGGTTTAAATTTGACATCTAGCATATGGATAGTATTCAAAACCGTGGGTTTGGATCATTCCGTTTAGAGAAAATGTAAAGCTGGAAGTGAGAGGAATGAGACTGAAGCCACTCCAACACTTAGAGATCTGGGTTCGATCCCTGGGTTGGGAAGATCCCCTGGAGAAGGAAATGGCAATCCATTCCAGGACTATTGCCTGGAAAATCCCATGGATAGAGGAGCCTGGTAGGCTACAGCCCATGGGATCACAAAGAGTCGGACACAACTGAGCGACTTCACTTCCCAGAGGAAGAGCAAGCAAGCGAGACTGAGACAAATGACCTGTGAAGTTGGAAGAAAACCAGAAGATGGTGATTCTAAGGAAGCTGAGCAAAGGAAGTATTTCAAGAAGAGGGCTATATCGGTCAGCTGTTGTAACAACAAACAATAGTAACAAACAATCACAAAAATCTCTATGGCATATAACAGTAAATATTTTTAATAATTTTATTTACTTATTCTGGCTGCGCTGGGTCTTTGGTGCTTCACGGGCTTTTCTCTCATTGCAGTGCGCTGGGTTCTCTTGTGAAGCATGGGCTCCAGGGCACACGTGCTGCAGTGGTGCGGCTCCCAGGCTCTAGAGCACGGGCTCAGTAGTTGTGGCACATGGGCTTAGTTGCTCCACAGCATGTGGGATCTTTCCAGGCCACGGATCGAACCCATGTCTCCTGCACTGGCAGGTGGATTCTTTACCACTGAGCCATGTGCTATTTTATGCATACATCTGGAGTCAGCTGGGGGTCAGCCAGGTGAGGCTGACCTTGGCTGGGTCTAAGTCTGCTCTGGATACATGTCCCTCATCATCCTTGTACGGGCAGGGCAGATATGGCAGGTTATCCCCTGGTGATGACATTGGCACAGATAGGCATGTGGAAATGACTCCTAAGGCCTAGGCTTGGAATTGCACCATGTCACTTCCTCTTTCATTCTGTTAGCCAAAATGGGTCATGCAGCGATGTTCAAAAGTCAAGGGGCAAGAACATACATTCCACCTCTAGTGCAAAAAGGGGCAGCGAAGTCACATAGGATAAGAACACGAGGAGGGACAGGAATTAGGACCAATAATTCAATCTACCACAGAGTAGTCGAAGACGTTCATTACCACTGGGAGACCAGATGAAACGGGGATGTGAACTGGCCATTAATCTAGCCAAGATGTCAGTCACTGGTGTCCTCATAAGAGCTATGACAAGGGAATGGCAAGGGAAAGGCCTGACTGGGATGGATGGAGGTGAGAGGGAGGCGAGGAAGAGAAGTGTGAGTGTGTAGACAACTCTCCCAGGAATATTTGCTCTGCAGAGGAGCAGGAAAATGGTGCAGCAGGAAATTGGGCTAAGACTAATATATTTTTAAATTGGGGGATATTAAGTCCTATTCGACTGCAATGGGGAGGTTAGAGTAGAGAGGAAGAAATACTGGGTTGACCAAAAAGTTCCTTTGGGTTTTTCCATACCATCTTGCGGAAAAATCCAAAGGAACTTTTTGGTTAACCCTATAGCTGAAAGGAAGGGGAGATGTGCGCTGGTGAAAGGGGAAGGGGCCCAGGGCACAGATGGAGGGGTTGGCCACAGATGGGCGGAGGGAACCCAGAGCTGGGGACATTCTGGTGGCTTTGGTGGGAGGAAGTGCAGGCGGTTGGTCTGTTTGTACCTATTTTCTCTATGAAGGATAGTCAGAGGCCAGATTGAGAGTGAAAGAGGAAGGGGTGTTGACAGTATTCAGAAGAGGAGAAAGTGTGAAATTGTTGCATCAAGGAGAGGGAAAAGGAATTTTTCTAAGAAAAGGCAGTAGGATTGTCAAATACCCATCAGAAATTTATGGCCATAAGTTTGATGTGAGCCCGTTCAGAGTAGCTGGGTAGTTTCTTCAGCAGTGTGCAACTTCTCTGTTGCAGGTATGAAGTAAGCAGTTTGATTTAACCACAGCTGGGTTTTCACCAGGTGAAGGCAATGGAGAGAGACTGCTGTAAGAAGTTCAGAGTGTTTGCAAGGAAGATTTCCCAGGCCAGATCATAGAACCTCAGCTGGCTGATAAGACCTGAGGGAAGATAAATAGTGAAAAAACAGTACAGCGATGGACTGGAGGTCTCAGGTGGGAAAGATGGTGGAGTGGAAGGACCGGAGTGAAAGAGCTGGCAGGCTGGCAGGTAGTGGGATCTTTGAGATTTAAGAGATGGTCCCCAGTGGCTCAGCGGTAAAGAATCCTGCCACGCAGGAGACCTGGGTTCAGTTTCTGGGTCAGGAAGATCCCCTGGAGAAGGGCAGCCCACGGCAGTATCCATGCCTGGAGAATCCCATGGACAGAGGAGTCTGGTGGGCTACAGTCCATGGAGTTGCAAATAGTCAGACACGACCGAACACATATGCACGTAGACATTCATGGTTCCCAGGTCTAGGGTATGACCAGGAGACCAGGGTGGGGCAGGAGATGTATCACTAGGACTAAGGTAGTCAGGAGAGTTAGGGGCTAAGGCTGTGGGGCGGGTCATCAGCTTTGATGTTGAGATCACCAAGAATGGTGACAGTGAAGGAGAAAGAGCCCAGTGCTGAAATCGTCGAGGAATGGAGGAAGTGGCCAGAAGGATAATAAGGTGACACTAACTAGAAGCGGTGGATATGTTGACATGTATTCCAAAGGAGACGGGTGTTTGAAGGAAGAATAAGAACCGGATTGGGAAGCTTCAGTGGTGAGTGAGGAGACATCTCCAGGCCCAGAAGCGTGGCCTAAGGAGAAAGAAGCCTCGGACAAGGCTGTGGAGCAGCAGGGTCCTCAGAGGTCAGACAGTCTTCAGGAGGAAGGAAGAGAGGGTCCCAGGCTTGCAGGAGATTGCATGAGAAGGCAGAGAGGTCTGGGTGAGGGTTACAGGGGGAGGGGGCATTCATCAGTGTCTGCTGCGCCCCACCCCGGCGCGTGACGGATAAGGGCAGCCTCACCAGGCCCCTAGAGGAAAGCTTCCCAGGTTACCCTGGCCTGGAGGGGAGGCTTCCTTTTCCAGGAACCCCTATAACTCTGGTTTCTCGCGTTTCTCAGTTGGGGCTGGTCCCCTGCTTCCTGGTGTCCTCAGCGTTCTTCTTCCGTGTGGATTTCTTATTTCCTCAATTAGAGGCAAGTTTGGGCAGAACCCCGTCTAGGCCATTTTGCACGCGCGCTCCAGTCCAGCACAGCACCTGACACGCAATGGCCCTTCACAACTGTTTGCTGCTGGAGTTGGATGCAAATACGGTAATAGTTTCCCTTTAAGGCCAAGAAAGGGGCCCGTTCCGGGGGGTTGGAGGGAGGGGGGCGTCCTTCTGCCCGAGGCCCCCGCCCCCACCCCCTCCGGGCCAGCTGCTGCGGCCGCCCCTCCCCGCTGCCCCGCAGCCGCCAGGTCTGAGTAACCCGACGCCTGGGCCCGCTCCCCCGCCCGACCCAGGGCTCGGCGGCCAATGGCCGTGGCCCGAGCCTCCGCTGGGAGCCGCGGGGGCCCTCCAGGCGCCACCCGGCCGGGCTGGGGCACCGGTTAAGAGCCGGCCTCCAGCTCCTGCTCCTGCTCTCCGTGCCCTGCGTGCGCTGTCGTCGGCCAGGCCCAGCCCAGACACGCCTGCTCCCTGCCCCGAGGCTGTGCCAGGGGACTGGGCGATGGGCGCAGACCAGGCCCCGAGAGGGCCAAGGCGGGAACCATCCCCAGCCCGGGGAGCCAGGACACTTGAGTTCTGGGGCGTTTGACAGGCTGAGAGACCTTGGACAGTCGCGGAATCGTCCGTCTGTGGTTGAGACCAGTCCCTGTCCATCTCGAGCGGGGCTTGTGAGGGCCCAAGCCGGCAAAGGGTGTGCAAGTCCTCCTGAATTAGCCGGTGTGTGCGTGTGCTCAGTCGCGCTGTCAAGCCTACTCTGCGACCCCATGGACTGTAGCTTGCCAGTATCCTCTGTCCATGGAATTTTCCAGGCAAGAATACTGGAGTGGGTTGCCATTTCCTTCTTCAGGGGATCTTCCCTACCCAGGGATCAAACCCACATCTCTTAACTCTCCCACATTGGAAGGCGGATTCTTTACCCCTGTGCTGCCTGGCATTAGCCAGAGGCCAGGCCAAACCCAAGTCACTGGGACCTGTCATCACCGGCCCTGTCTACAGCGTCTCCTCCCCACCATCCTGGGAATTCCCTAGGTTCAAGGGGAAGAGCCTGACACAACTTTCCTAAACACCTCAGTCTGAGCATTTCTGGCAGCTCCTCAATCCCAAGGCAGAGGTGGGCTGATGGGGTTAGCAACGCCCGCCCCACCCCCCCCACCCCACCCCCCCTCCCCCCACCCCCCCCCACTCCCCCTCCCCCCACCCCGAGGAAGGGAGCAGGAAATATATGCTGGGCTAGAAGGGTGAGCACAGGCAGGGCACCTTTCCAATTACCTAGTTTATCTCCAGGGTACTAGAGTGGAAAGAGTATAAAGAAGAAACTCTGACCAACAATACCTTTTTCCTCCTTCAGTGGTTACAACTACACACTCCCCACAGTTTGCCACCGTAGGCTACAAATACTTGAGTATTTATCTAGATACACTAGCTTTGATCCCCTTACCTTAAGAAAAGCAAAGGAGAGCTCAGGAAATACATTGTAATCTGAAAGAAACAGAAGAGAAGAGATCTTTGTCAAGGATGCATAATTTTAACATTCACAGCTTTCCTACACTGGAGCAGGGCCTAGGTCGCATATGGTGATGAGGATACATCTGGGTCCCTTGAATCTTCATGTCTGTGTCCAGGTCCCAACAGGCTCCTAAATAGGTTCTGGAACCTGCAACCTTGACTCACACCCTTTCCCCTGCACTGGACTGGCAACCTTCAGGCACCTTGCCTGGGGCACAGTGTCACATGGTACACGGCTCGGCTCTCTCTTCCCTTGGCAGTTGGACTCCAGGGTCTGACACCCCATCAGGTCCTCTGCCCCAGGTGAATCCAAAGGCAGGATGTGGCATTTCAGGGAGCCTGAGAGGGAGTCCAAAAGCAGGGAGGGGGAGAGTGCCCCCCAGCCCAGGCCTGGTGTTCTGCAGGCTTCCTGAAATTCATTTGCTTGTAGACCTCTTCAGCCTTGCCAAGTTCTGTGTGAAAGATCAGAACAGCTGGAAATTTCTAGCGGGAGAGTGCCAGGTGCTGAATAGGTCCCAGTCTGACTTAGAAACAGTGAGGGGGCCGGGGCTGTTTGGGGTTGGCATTCTTCCCTTTGCCAGACAGGCAGGAACTGCTTGCTCTTGAAAGGCATGCCACCCCCAAGCCTGGGCCAGAGCCGCTGTAAACCCCAGACACCAGGCTGGGGACAGAAACTAGGAGTCTCCTCCCTCCTAAGCCCCAGGATGACGACACAAAGGGCCTCCTCTGCAGACCAAGCAGAAGGGGATGGGCTGACTGGGGAGGGCCAAACCGTCACCCAGTCAAAGCCAGGCAGCTGCAAATGAAACACAGGCCTAGGAAGGCTCCGACAGGCACTCAGTCTTTCCCAGAGCCAAAAAATCCTGGCTAGAAACTTGACTACAGAGCAATGCAAGGCACTGGGAAATACTTGAAACCAGGCAAGACCCCTGGTAATGTTGGACTCCTGACAAACAACAGGCTGAGCCAAATGCTTTTTCCCTACCTGGCCCAGACACAAAAATTGAGCTGGCCAGAGGGGACCCAGGGGAGGTGGCAGAGGAGCCAGGGAGGGACCCAGCAGGAAAAGGGAAGCTGGCAGTAAGGTCGTTTTTATCCTGCTCAGAGAGCAGAGCTCTCACACAGCAAGTCTGCAAAGGGGAGAGTTCCTGCTTGGCTTGACAAAAGGCCAAGGTCACTCAGGCCCTCTGGAGCCTCTCACAAGGGGCTCTGGGACCTACACGGTGGCTAGGCCACAGGGCTTACTTTCTGTTTGAAGAAGGGTAGGTGGTAGGGGCAGCTGCTGAGGGAGGCCGGCACCCCGCCCCCAACCCCAGGCCGTGACAAGCTTGACCTTCACTCTCAGACTACCTCAGTCCTTCCAAGGCAGGCTCTTCTTGCTTTATTTATTTGCCATGCTGTGCAGCTTGCCGGATCTTAGTTCCCAGACCGGGGATTGAACCTGGGCCCGTGGCAGTGAAAGCACCAAGTTCTAACCACTGTACTGCAAGGGAATTCCCATCAGCCTGCTTTAAATTTTTTTTCCCCAAGATTTTGTTTTTTCACGTGGACCATTATTAAAATCTTTATTGAATTTGTTATAATGTTGCTTCTGTTTTACGTTTTGGTCTTTGGCCAGGAGGCTTGTGGGATCTTAGCTTTTCAAACAGGGATCAAACTTGCACCCTCTGCATCAGAAGGTGGTGTCTTAACCTTTGGACAGCCAGAGAAGTCCCCAGGCTGCTTTATTTTAAATGCATCTGCACGCTAGCATGTTATGGATAACGTTTATAAACCTACTAAGGAATGTTCTTTTATTCATATTTCTCCTGATATGTGAAAGGAGGGTTACTTTTTAAAAGTTCCAAAATTAAACAGAAAAAGAGACGTCATCATTTGTTGAGGATGGATTGGGGGGTCTTAATTTTCTTTATCCTTTGCTGGATCTTGAAAAAAAAAAAAGAATAGAAAGACACATGCCACGGCACAAGGCTCCTTTAAAAAAAAAAAAGCTTTCTGAATTTAAAACTAGAGCATGCTCTATAAAAATAAATTCAGACAAAAAGTATAAAGAGCAGAAAATCACCTATTAATCCCACTACCCACTGATAGCCCTGATATCATTGTGTATTTTTCCCACACTATTTTCTGTGCATGCAGATCCATGTTTTCACATGAGATATAATTATTAACATCAGAGTGTCGTCTTCTTCTTACCCCTGCCCGCTGAAGAAAATTCTAAACTTGCCTGTTTGGTTTCTCTTCACTTCACTCTTCCACAGAGAGGAAGAATGATCACTTGCTGAGAAAAGCTAAACTGATCTACATAATAAAGGAATGCAGTGAGATGGGATGAGGTCCAGGGTAGGGAAAAGCCTTCTGAACTAGAGTTCAGTAGAGAGTTCAGTTTGTAGCACGTTAGAAGCTCAGGAGAAGCGACGGGGTGTAGAGAATTGGGCTTGGAAGACGGGGCTGCAGAGATGGACTGATGTGGTTATTTTTCTGGAACTCTTTTAATGTTCTTCTAGAGATGTAATTAAATAATGGAATTTATTTTGTATTAATTTGGGCCATTAAGTCCATACAGAGACTGAAATTATGGTCTCCCTGCTCATTTACAAGGGTTATGTTTTTAAAACATGGAGTCTCAGTATATTTCCTTTTTATATCCTTTTTTAAAAATTAAATTTCAGGGCTTCCCTATTGGCTCAGTGGTAAAGAATCTGCCTGCTGATGCAGGAGATGTGGGTTCAATTCCTGATCTGGGAAGATCCCACATGCCGAGGAGCACCTAAGCCTGTGCATCCACAACTATTAAGCCTGTACTCTAGCGCCTGGGAGCTTCAACAAGAGAAGCCGCTGCAATGAAAGCCTGCACACCGCAATTAAAGAATAGCCTCTGCTCGGCGCAACTAGAGAAAAGCCCAAGCAGCAACAAGGACTCAGCGCAGCCAAAACTGAATAAATAAATAACACTGCTTTAAAAAATTAAATTTCATGGTCAAGTCAATACATGGAGATTTTTTTCTTTATCCTTTAAACAGCTGCATGGCTATCCATTCATCTTCACCATAATTTACTTAATCCATCTCCCGTTGATGATCGTTTATGTTATTCTAGGTTCACTATTGTCAATAATTACCCAGAGGCAATCCATATGCATATACATCTTTGCACTCTAGCTGAAATTTTCCTTAGGATGTATTCCTGTATGACTGCAGGATCAAAAGAAAAGGACATTCAAATTTTAGTACACAGTGCCATGTTGCTCTCTGTAAAGACTGAACAAATTAAAACCACCACCTACAGGGCTGGATTCTGCTCTTGAGTGTAGTACTGCTGGCAAGGGAGGTCCCAGTGGGTCAAGCAGACAGAGAGGCTTTGGGAAGGAGCTGAGCCGTGGCACAGGGTTGGGGGGGTGGTGCGGGGGTCGGTGAGGAAGGGTCTTCCAGGGAAGATGGTAAGAGAGCCAGTGAAGGCTCTATAAAAATTACTTTTGCTACTCAGCATCCTTTCCCTGGGGAAATCACCTTCTCCACAGTAGCCCATTCAGCCTATGGATGAGCTTTGGGTGGCGCCGACCTCCGCCTTCTCCAAGACCCCCATCCTGGGTTGGCCACAGGGGTGACCAGATGACTGGAGCCAGATTAGTCAGAGGTCTTCATACCCTGGTGAGAATGATGGTTCCAGCCAGGAAGAAGTCTTTCTTGCTCACTGAACACCACGTGACACCAGAGCTGGCAGTGGTCCTCTCCTCCCATCCTGTGAGGGCTGCCCAGATGAATGCGGAGCTGAGAGATGGAGACAAAACCCTGATAGCTTTGCAGAGCCCCGAAACCTAGACATGTCTGAAGCCATCAGGGTCCATCTTGGGCATTCTGTTTACAACAAAGAAGTCCCAACTCCCGCTCAAATTGTCATTAGATTTTATTTTTTAAATTCAGGTAAATTTCACATAACATAAAATTAACCATTAACTATACTAAAGTGTGTGCTTCAGTGGCATTGTGTATGTTCACCATGTTGGGCAACCATTGCCTCTATCCAGTTTCGAAGACATTTACATCATCACAAAAGGAAACCCTGTCCCCATCTAGCCATCACTTCCTATTCCTTCTTTCTCTCAAGAAGTTTCAGATAAGTACAATCACACAACATGTGACCTCTTGCGTCTGGTTTCTTTCACTTAGTATGATGTTTTCAAGCTTTACCCATATTGTAGAATGTTTAAGTACTTCATTTATTTTTCAGGCCGAATAGTATTCCACTGTAAGGAATATACCACATTTTGTCTATTCTGGTGGACATTTGAGTTGCCTCTACCTTCGAGTGCTGTGGACATTCATGTGTAAGTATTTGTTTGCATGCCTGTTTTCAAGTCTTTGGGAATATATACATTACATAAGAGTGGAATTGGATGGGTCATATGGTAATTCTAAGCCCAGACATTCTACATTCTTTTTCTAGTTTAAGCCAGTGTAAAGTGGGTTGCCTTCCTGGGCAGTCAAAGGAATCCTGACTTACTCAGGTCTTGAAAGACAAACCAGCCTGGCTGGAGTGGGGAGCAGGGAGGAGAGGGTTTGTCCTGGAGCAAGTGGGCAAGCAGTGGTGGAGCCATGGAAACAGACCCTGGAGGAAGTACATTCTCGAGTGGGAGTGCCACACGAGAAAGTGCTGCTAGCCTTCTGGACTAGTAGCAGGGCCACACTGTCTGGGAGACCCACAGAGAAGAGGAATCTTAGACCAGTTGCTTTGGCAACCCAGCCTAGGAGAGGAAATGCCCTCCTTCCTCTTTTCCTTCCTCCCCCCTTCCTGTCAACGCCTGAGCAGGATGCACCACCAGGGAGTAGCCCGAGTGGGAAAACACATTTTCCTTCTTAAAGGAGAAAGCGTTATTTCACCCTGTGCCTCCTGCAGCCCTGGCAGGGATCAATTTCTCTATTGTGCTGGGCCATCAGTCAGGCCTCAGGACCATGTTTGAGGGTGGCCAGCCACCTTCAAACCTGCCCACTCTTGCCTGAGACTCCAGGCAGAGTGAAACCCCTGATTCAGCTTAGAAAAGAAATCATTGAGGTCTCTGCTCCTGTTCCCTCATTCCCACCCACCACTCTCGGTGCCCCAGTTCCTTTGGGGGATCAAATCGGGATGATGGAGATCTGTGTTTCTGCTCATTCTCATTGAACATGGGTTGAGAGTCTCCTCTGAGTCAGTGTCTTCCCATTCGATTGACTTTCTTTGTGTTGAACACCCTCTGTGTGGGTCATGGTGGGTAAACTCCTGGGTAGCAGAGCAAGAAGAGCAGGGCAGCGACCTGGGGTCAGGGGAAGGGGCACTGGAGATACTGATACCCAGGTTCCTGATCCCGAGGCACACGCAGCTTAGTAGGAGAGACCAGGGGCAGCATAAAGCAGAGCAGGCATAATCACAGCAGTAGGCACCGACTCAGGGATGGAACCCAGGTCTCCTGCACTGGAGGTGGACTCTTTACTGTCTGAGCTACCAGGGAAGCCCCTTAGGTCCCTCCTAATGAATATCTATTTACTCAGTTTACTATGTATTTTAAAAATTTAATCAGAGTAATGCCTTCACGTAGTTTAGGAGTTGAGCCATCCTGCCAACAGCAGCACCAAGTTGCCAGGCAGGTAAGGAAGCTAGCTGGCCTGGAAGTGGATCGTCCAGCCGCAGTCACGCCTTCAGATGACAGGATCCTCTGCTGACATTGTGACTAAAACCCTACTGTAAGAGACCTTGAACTGGAACTGCCAGTTAAAGAGAATTTCTGACCCAAAGAAACTGTGAGGCAATAAATGGTTATTGTTTGAAGCAGTTAAGTTTGGAGGTAATTCATTACATGGCAACAGAGAACAAATACATGTTTGCCTTTTTTTAAAACTCAGTTGCCCTGGGTCTTCCTTGCTGTACACAGGCTTTCTCTAGTTGCAGAGAGTGGGGGCTACTCTTTGTTCCAAAGCTCAGGCTCTAGATAGCGCAAGGGTTTAGTTGCCCCATAGCATGTGGGATCTTCCTGGACCAGGAATCAAACCAATGTCGCCTGCATTGGCGGGCAGATTCTTAACCACTGGACCACCAGGGAAGTCTTGTGTTTGTTATTATATTATTTTTTGGGGGTCAGAACTCTGAGAAAAGAGGCTGGGGAATGCTCTAACACAGATTGCTGTGAGCAGTGTTAACTGAGGACACTTTGCCTGTAGGCTGTGCATAATGAAATAGGCTAAGGACCATCCAGACATGTTCAGTTTTGAAATGATAAGTTTCTTACTAACTCAGAGAAGCCTGTGGTCTCAGGGAGGAGATGCCTGGCTGACAGACTTTGTTCACAGATGACAAGTGCTGGGGTCACAGGCATCCACCTGAGAGTTATGGGGCTAGGGATCTAATACAGTTCCCAGAGTTAGGAACTGATTGAGCGCTTCCATTAGAAAAAGCCATCCCAGCCACAGGTTCATTTGAGTCTGGCCCCTATTTCCAGTGTGCAGAAGCTCGTCTCTTCCCTTGAAAACATGGTGAAAATCTCTGCAGTATTTCCCAGTGAAACTGGCTTCCTTCCCTGTCACCGGGAGCTGGCTGGAGCTGAAGGCATGACAGCGGCATTTCATCAGCTGATGTGAGCTCATGTCCAAGAAGTCCCCATGCCTCTCCGCTCTTGGTACCTGAGATTCTGGGAAATCCGCTCTATTTTCAGCCTGTAGGTTTCCTTGTCATTATGAGAACTGAGCTCCTCGGAAACAGGTGGCCACAGGGGAGCTGAAGAAAAGAGGAAGATGAAGCAAGCCCCACACAGCCTTGCAAGGAGATTGTTCTCAGCCTAAGACCCTGGAAACCTTGGTCGAAAACCCTCTCGGCAGTTGCCCCTTGGAGACATCTACTGTTTGGGGAAATATGTTTGGTAAGGCTTCTGTCAGCGACCAAACCGTCAGCCCATTTGAACCCCTTTCCTTGAAAGATATTTTGCTATAAAACATGTTTTAACAGTTACTAATTTTTCTGTTGCTTCTTCCTTTCTTTCCTGGTTTTATGGCTTAGAGACAGGCCTTAAATCCAGCCATCTCGCCCTCCCCTAGCCAAAAAGAAAAGCAGATGAGAAATGACCGCTTTTCAATTTATCCACATCCCTTGGGGAAACAAGTGTACAAAACTCAAGTCTGAACCTTTTAAGGACCAGAGTGCTTATAAGTCCTCCTCCAGCAGAGACCCAGAGGTGGTAAAGAAGAGACAAATCTAGCAACTGGTTATTTAAAAGCCGTCACAGCATTTAATGAAGGATGCCTTTTGGATTAACTATTAAAATTGACCTCCAATTCCCAGTGGAAACTAAACATGTCCAGGCACTGCCTAGAGGGTAAATGAAGAAACCAATGTTGGAAAAGTCAAGTCTGGGCTTCTTAGAAATAATCCGTTTGCATGAGCAAAGGGACTGTTTCATGGTCCCCTTGGCCTCCATGCACATCTCCTCCAGAGGACACTATCAGGCCATAGCTGAAGGATAAACTGTGTGTGAACATGGTATCCCTAGCAGCAACCTGAGACAAGGCTGGCAATGAAAGAAAAGCAAAAATGAAAGTAAAACACTGCCAATGCTTCTCGAGCAATTTGCATCGCATTACCCATAATGATTTGTAATTTTACATTTAAAGCTATTATCTTTTGGCAGACACCTTGACTTTAAATAAATGTCTGTCACCCCAAAGGACTGTGATAAGTCGTGTCTTGAATCCCACAGTAATATCCAGAGTGAGGTTTTGCACACCGGAGTGGGGCCACCCCAGCAGGAACATTTACCAGCCTCAGACCACACCCTGCTTCTTGGCCTGAGGCTGTGCCCTACATTGGCACTTACCGTGGCCACTGCTTTGGTGACTGTCATCCTGCCAAGAGCTTTAAGCTACCACCATCCATCGACTCCCACTTCTCTCTGAATAGAAAGAACTGAGTAGCTTGCTTTCTCCCTTTGGTTTCCCTAGGACTGTCTGATCCTCTCTTGGTCCCCGACATCTAGGAACTACATATGCTTGAAAACAGACAGAAGCCTCCACGGAGCTGCTGGCAGAAGGAGAAGGTGAGTGGATGCCAACTGGAGTGCCACTTCTGTAACCCCCCACACAGGAGACTAAGCAGTGTCACAGAATACTCTGATCTTCTTGTCAGAGCCTGAGAGCTCCTTGGAGCCAACGACTACACCAAAATTCAATCCGGATTTCAGACAGAAGCAAACTGAGGGGCTGGCTGGGGGCTATTTCTTCCCAGAACATGTATTCTACACGCTGATAGGTATGGATAAAGTTTAAAGAAACAGGACAATTACATAAAGTACACAGCCAGTGTCTGGCACACAGTAAGCCTATCAGTTAGCTCTTTCTATTTAACTGATGACTTAAAACAACAGGAGTTATTTAGCGCATGGCTCTGCATTTGGGCATCTTAGGCTGTGCTCACTCATGCTCTGCTGTCTGCTGCCCCATTGGCTGGGGGCCCACTGGTCCGCAGTGGCCTCAGCTGGGGCAGCCCTCTCTGCTCCACGTGGACTATCATTCTTTGGCAGTCTAGCTTGGCCCATTCACTTGAGTTCCACAGAGAGAAGAAGC
The DNA here is from genome assembly GCF_042477335.2 of Ovis canadensis. NCBI lineage: Eukaryota > Metazoa > Chordata > Mammalia > Artiodactyla > Bovidae > Ovis > Ovis canadensis. The sequence goes on from NC_091247.1 coordinate 43,522,911, forward strand.
AGGCACGCTCTTTCATGGCCTAGGCTCAGAACTGTACAAATAACACCCACCGCATTCTTCTGGGTCAAGCAAGTCACTGGGGCAGCGTGAATTCAAGGAGTGGAGAAACAGCCTGCAGCTCTTTCTGGGAGAGGCTGCAAAGCCTGCTTGCAAATCAGTAAGCATAGGGAGGAGAGAACAGTCGTGGCCATTTTTGCAATCTGCTGCTGTAGGTAGCAATAAACTCTGTGAGTGCGTATAATTTTCAAGCATTTCCAAGAGGAATTATATGACTGTGTTAGTTGACAAGGGCTTCCCAGATGGCGCCAGTGGTAAAGAATGCGCTTGCCAATGCAGGAGACATGAAACACGGTTCTATCCCTGGGTCAGGAAGATACCTGGAGGAGGGCATGGCAACCCACTCCAATATTCTTGCCTGGAGAATCCCTCGGAGAGATGAGCCTGGCAGGCTACAGTTCATAGGATTGCCAAGAGTTAGACAGGACTGAAGCAACTTAGCATATTAGTTGACAAGCTAGGGTGAAAAGATATATGGAAAAGCAAGCCCATCAGACTGGAATTATGCACTTTAGCGTAAGTCACTATTGGCTGGATTTTCTCTTGTTTGCAGCCAAATAAATGCTTTACTGATGTAGGCAGAATCGTCAGAGACCCAGTTTGCCTTGCTTTCTGCTGAGTCCTCCACACCTAAAATTGGGCCTGGCACAGAGCGGGCTTCACAGATACTTGCTATTGAATGAATCAGGGGTCTAGTCCCCACCTTTCCAATAACTGGCCATACCACCCCGGCTGACCAAAGCATTAACCTTTCTCTGTGCCTCTTTTCTCCACAATGTAGCTCAACTGAACCTCACCAGAACTGAAGAAATACAAAGCCCCACATAAATGCAAACTGGACCTACACTCTACATCACCACGGAGATGCCTCCCAGTGTCTCAGATGGTTGCAGGAAAGCATTATTCTCTACTATCCTTAGAAACCTCTCTTTCCCCAGAGCACAGTTCCTTCCAAGGCTCTGGGATTAACCCTTTCCAGCCATGCTTCTTCCATCACTCTGTTTAGGTTACTAAATGTGCTCCCTACAAAAGGACAAGAGTTGAGGAAATAGGCAAGATCCTTCAAGGAAATAGATGGCATTTTGTAACTAGGAAGATGACATGCCTATGTGCCATTGTCACAGAATATTTTTAAGTAAATCAACTTGCATGTCTCCAGGTGATAGTCTTTACTAATCAAAATCTTGAGCTGGTGCAAGGATCTGTGAACTCTCTCCTGCTGAACACCTTATTCAGAAATAATGAAGATAATAATAACTCACATATAGTAAGTAACAAACACTCTGCATATGTTCCCTCATTTAAACTTCAGCAAACATGTATAAAATTGGAAGTATCATTAGTCCCTTTTTACAGGTAGGGAAACTAAGGCATGAAGTTGCTAACTCATAGTAGATAGTAGAGCCTGGCTTTGAACCCAGGTAGGATAGCACTAGTGAACCATTATGCTTCACTGCCTTGCAACTACCTTACACTGAAAATCTAGTTGATGCCAGACTCTGGGCTTTGCACAGATAAGAATAAAGCCCAGTCCCTGTCTTGAAAGAGTTCCAACTCTGATAGACAGACCTGCTGGCAGAGATGGGTAAACAAAGCATCACAGCAACATAAATGAAAGAAAAAAGGCCTATGCCTGTTGGTAATCAAGGAAGGCTTCACAGAGGAGGTGGCTTTGGAGGGAAAGTAGAAGTTTTCTAAGTAGGCAAAGAGTGGACAGGGCATATCAGGGAGCAGAAGCTTCTTGGAGGTTAGATCTGGAGCAAGGGAGGCAGCAAAAGGCAAAACTGAAAATAAGGACATGGTGCCAGGGGGAGGGAGTCTCCCTGCCTGGGTCAGGAAGCCTGGAAAGGATTTACACAGCGAAGAGGTGGGCTTGCTTTGCGTTTTAGAAAAGGTTCTCAGGTGTGAAACTTATTACACATAAGGAGTGATTGTGGTGGGAAAAAAGAGAACACACTTCAGCACCGTGGGAGACATCATGAAGTGAAGGAGAGAAGGGGCAGACAGATATGTAGACCAACTCTGGCTTCAAGTACACCTACAAAACACATTAACTGAATAGGCCTCCCACATGCTCATGTGGGATGACAAGGATGACAAGGGCCTCTGGCAATGTCTCTACTACCACTTCTAAGATACCACCTCTCTGCAAACTCTGTGGTGGTTAGGACTCCATACTTTCACTGCTAAGGGCCCAGTTTCAATCCCTGGTTGGGGAACTAAGATCCTGCAAGCTGCGTGGTGTGACCAAAAAATTTTAAAGTAAACAAAACAAAGCAAAAAAGAAAATCTCACTGAAGCCGTCATTTCAGGGCAGCCAAGGTTGGAAGAAAAGTTATGACCAACCTAGACAGCATATTCAAAAGCAGAGATATTACTTTGCTGACTAAGTTCCGTCTAGTCAAGGCTATGGTTTTTCCAGTGGTCATGTGTGGATGTGAGAATTGGACTGTGAAGAAGGCTGAGCGACGAAGAATTGATGCTTTTGAACTGTGGTGTTGGAGAAGACTCTAGAGAGTCCCTTGGACTGCAAGGAGATCCAACCAGTCTATTCTGAAGGAGATCAGCCCTGGGATTTACTTTGGAAGGAATGATGCTAAAGCTGAAACTCAAGCTGAAACTTTGGCCACCTCATGCGAAGAGTTGACTCATTGGAAAAGACTCTGATGCTGGGAGGGATTGGGGGCAGGAGGGGAAGGGGACGACTGAGGATGAGATGGCTGGATGGCATCACTGACTCGATGGACGTGTGTCTGAGTGAACTCTGGGAGTTGGTGATGGACAGGGAGGCCTGGCATGCTGCAATTCATGGGGTTGCAATGAGTTGGACACAACTGAGCGACTGAACTGAACTGAAGGTAGGGCCATGAGCAAGCTGATGACTGAGCTCCCTGCTGAGAGAAAAGACTGAGATAGACGTGGTCAGGAGAGATGAGAAACCAGGACACCCTGAAGAGTGAAGAAGAGTTGGGGGATGTGATTTTTAAAAAGCTGGAGGGAAGAGTTGCCTGAGAACTTTCCGTTCCTTAAGGTCACACTAGACTACCTGCAACCAGGTTTCATATGAATTCCAGTTTTCCAGTAAGTCCTTTTCTTTTTTAACTTAAGCCAACTTTACTGAGTTTCTATTTCTTGGAATTAACAGACCCCTAACACAGCCTTACATACTAGTCCTGTAGTTTTCTTTTCCACTTTTTCTAGGTTCGCTTTTAAAGTACAAATGCTCCTGAGGAAGTAATGCTTACATCACTAATACTTCAGGATAAATGCCTTTCATCATCCTTCTGAATGAAGGAGGTGGCAGGCCAGTAACATGAGCTGCAGCAGTGTTGGGGGAATGCTGACAGGAGGACAGAAGCTATGACACATCAGAGACAGAGCTAGTAGCCCTTACAACTGCACTTCAGCCCAGCCCAGCACGTGGAACACTCTCACAGCTTTGGGTCTGCAGGGGCTGGCTATAAAATTCCTGGAGAGAGCTATTCCAAATCATCTGGGTATATTATGAAACGCAAAATTAGCTGGCAGTCTGGTTTCTTTGGGGCTTCCCTGGTGACTGTCAGTAAAGAATCTGCCTGCAATGCAGGAGACCCAGGTTTGACACCTGGGTCAGGAAGATCTCCTGGAGAAGGGAATGGCAATCCACTCCAGTATTCTGGCTTGAAGAATCCCATGGATAGAGGAGCCCGGTGGGCTACAGTGATGTCGCAAAGAGTCGGACATGACTGAGGGACTAATGCGGCACACTACACTACTGGTTTCTTCAGTCCGGATCTGTGAGCCATTCCTAATTCTGCAAAAAGTCAAGATTCTTAGATTTTCTAAGAGAATATGGTGTTTCTTCATTCTGTTGCACCGAAAACTCGCACACTTGAAAAATTTCTCCCATCTTCTCCCATCCCAGGCAATAAACTGTTAATTCATGAGCAGAAAGTTAACATTCTTCATTACCTACCCAAACACCTACACCCTCAAAGAGCCCCCACCAGCAAGTACCCAAGCCACATTCTTGTTAACCTGAATTTATTTATACCCTTTCTCATTCCACAAGGGATCTGAGGGGGCTGTGAGCTTTCTGTGTCATCAGGTCACTCTACCAGACTTCTAGCACACACTGTCGTATTCCTAGAGGGCTGGAAATATGGCGACTGGCACGAATAGAACACTCAGTGTAGGACACCACTTGTGCTAAGTGGCTCACACGGATTCACTCACTCAGCCTGTGAGAGGCACTACTGGGTCCCCTTGAATCCACACCACCATCAGCTGTGGGCTGCCCCATTATGGACCACTAAGAAAGAAAGAAAGAAAACCCTGTCAGCTAACTAGGAGACACAACACAGAATATGCTAGATTGTGCTATCAAAACATAGACTCCAACAGAGGCACAGGACATGATGATTAAAAACTTTGATAATCCTTAGTATTAAAGGTGGCTCAACACTAGAAATAGCCCCCAACATAGTAAATCATTGAGCCATCTGAGTAGTTGTCTTGCTTTATTTTGTTCTTATGGGTGCTGTGACTAATTTTTGCATGATAAATTGCTGCTAAAGATAATTTCAAATGGCCCTGTGGAGTAGTTTAAGTTATATATATATATATATATACACACACACACACATACACGTACATATATATAAATACAGAATCTGAAAGTTCAGGAAGAAAGATTTATGCTTCTCTCTTCTTAAATGCCCATCAACTACAGCTTAGCTCCACATCACCTTCACTGTGAGATCTAGGCCCACAGAATAGTCTCCATCTGGGACTTTGCTAGCTGTTGAGGTGAACCTTTTAAAGCTTCAGTCCATAAGTGACACATATCACCACCTTTCACACTCCATTGGCCAGAACAAGTCACAGGACCACCCCTGGGTTCCTCCTGTAGGAAGGGGCATTGCAGCAAAAGCGATGCAATTTCCTATATTGTGTGAATTGAAAGACATGTCCTGGCTTCAGAGTCTTAAAGGTAAGAAACAACACATCTTGGAACTGATGAAATATGGAACTATCACCTCCAGTAGCCAGGTGAGGAATGAGGCTTAGGTGGGTCTTAGAATGTGCCTGAGATCCCAGAGTGGCAAAGCTGGAGTGTCAGCCCAGGTATCTCCATCTTTACCTTTAATGTGGCCAGAATAAGTCCTTATGGAGGTGGTGGGATCTGTCAGGTTCTGGGGAAGACTAAGGGCCCCCTAAATTACTCTCCATTTATTAATTTCTCTTTTTAAAGACTCTTTTCTTTAAACATGTGTTGAGCCAGCATTGCACTAGGTACAGCACTGAAAAATGTCTCTAGTTCCCTTAAACAAAATACTCCAGGTCAGTCAGGAGTCAAAAGGAAGATTCACAGAGGCCAGCTATTAGCTGCACAGAGAAAGGCATGCACTTGGAGGCTAAGATACACATGATCCCTTCCCATACAGGCAAGGCCCTGGTCGTAAATCATCCCATAGAGAGGACTATTTACTCTAGGCAGAGGCCTGTGCGTGTCGGTCGGATGCCAAGAAGTGAGTGAGCTGGCCATTGGAATGTGAGTGTGGGTGGAGTGGGGGGAAGTGGTCACCGGCTTCCACTGAGTCACAGAGGGCTGCAATGGGGAGGTGGCAGGGCCCCACCTTGGTGCAGCAGGAAGGAGCAAGGTCAGGAAGAGTCAGAGGTTGGGTGGGGCAGGGAGGAGGTGGAGGGCCATCTCAGGCCCCAGCAGATCCCAGAGGTGGCTGGCAAACAGGTCTTTGATGCAAATATTGCTCCATGAACACCACCCAGAATCCAGTTGGTGATCCAGAAAGCTCCTTCTGGGATGTAAATCAGGGTTACCATGAGGCTATCCAGAACCTTGCCTTTGCCTGGTTTGAAATTCGGAAGCTGCTGGCTGGGGTGTCCAAAACTTATTCTAAAAAGTCATGATTTAGGGTTATTTCCCTATCACCCAACCCCTTCCCCAGGGCAAAGGTGTCAATGGTAAGCACGTTTTCAGACATTTAAAAAATGGGAAATAAGAAAAGCTGAGGGTTAGAAGGAAGTAGAAAGAATGGAAGGGTTGGAGGGGAAGAGGCAAACTCTGAATGTGAAATGAAGCCAGCTCTAAGATGACACTGCTGGTTAGTCATGGTATAATCTGAGTGTGTAGCCCCAGCTCCACATTGTAAAATGGGAAGGGATTACCATGTGGAGGAAGTGTGCCGGAGGCCAGTCAGACAGCTGCTGGCCTCCTGCCGGGCTCTGAGGCCAGGCTGGCCAGTCGGGGTCCCGCATCCACCAGCAGAAACCCAGGCTCCCCTCTCAGGGACCCCTGGAGCGAGGGTTCACTCACACGCTCTGCCCAGCTGGGCCCACATCCACAGTCACCCTCGGAGAGATCCCTCCTCCTGCCTTTCTGGCCACTGTCCCTGCTCATGCCTACCTCCTCCCCATCCTTCAGGGCTGCAGCCTGGAATCACTCCAGCCCTCACTACACAAGTGCTGGATGTTCATTCATTCCTGGGGCTCCTTTGACCGCACAGGGTGGGGGCCTGGCCCCTGCATTGGCTTAAAGGGAAAAGAGCTGGGGGGTGTTTTGGCTCATGAGACTGTAGGGTCTACAGGAGGGGTCCCCCTTAGGTCCCAGGATGGGTCTGCAAATTAAACCGACAGAGACAGAGTAACAGCAGAAAAGAACACAGGTTTGTTGTTGTTTTAATTTCTTTGGCTGCATCAGGTCTTGGTTGCCACACGCGGGATCTTCCTTGAGTCACGCGGGATCTTCCTTGAGTCACGTGGGACCTTGCGGTTCATGGACTCACTAGTTGCAGCACGTGGGCTTTGCTGTGCCGCAGGCATGTGTATTCTTCCCTGACCAGGGATCGAACCCATATCCCCTGTATTGCAAGGTGGACTCAGCCACTGGACCACAAGACAAATCCCCGTACAGATTTGTTTAATAGAAATTTTACATGACATGGGAGCTTTCATAAAATGAATACCCGAAGAAATAGTCAGACCTGAGTATTTTATGCTAGTTATGATGAAAAGTGGGCAGTCATTGAGGAAGAGGACAGGTTAAGGAGTATGAGACAACGTAGCAAAAAAGAGGAAACTAAGCAAGGCCTGTTTATTAGGATGTTTCTTGGTGTCCCTTTGTCTTTGGAGATAAGGATGCTCCTTTCCTCCAGGTAGTCAGAGGGCGCCTCTGACATGAGGATTTTATGACTTGTTTCTGGGAAGAAGGAGTAGGGATGGGGTCAGAGTAGCCTTTGTGCTCTGCTGTTTTCTCAGACTTCTTCAGCTTAAAATATTCAAGATGCCATAGTTTGGGGTAGCGTGTCCTGAACCCCATCATAACTAAAGATGAAAGTTTCAAGCTAGAGCCAGTAGCCCTAGGGCACCCTGGTCAACAAGGGACTTAGACTCCATCGGTCCATCTCTCCCTGCCCGGCGCTCCCTGGTGTGTTTTTCTCTTTAGATTTGTTTCTTCTTCAAGCGGCTGCCCACTAAGACTGGAACATGGTCTTGCTGCTCCCTGTTTCTCCCCTTACAACCCTGTAACCAGGAGAAGCCCCTCATCCTCTTCTGCTGGGTGGCATCCACCCCAGCAGCAGGGGTGGTGAAATCTCTGAATAGAATCTGGAGGCAGATGGTGCTGGGAAGGTGTGGCAGTCTGAGCTGCACAGATCATTATGGTCACATCAGCCTCTAATTGTTGCAGGGGTTCGTTAACCTTGAGGTCTCAACTACATAGAATCCACAGGGTATCTTCTCCTAGGCTTGTTCTGGGGTCCCCCAGTAAGCAAGCTCTCAATAATGTTTGCTCACTGGTTAATTAACCCCCCAAACCAATGAGCCCAGCCAGGATCATTAATCACTGAACCAAAACCTATCCATGACATTTGGAATGGGTCCACAGGAACTTTCAGGATCTCTTTTTTTAAATTGACTTTTTAAATGTTTTTCTTTTTTGACCACACCAGATGGCATGTGGAATCTTAGTTCCCTGACCAGGGATAGAACCTGTGCCCCCTGCATTGGAGGCACAGAGTCTTAACCATTGGACCACCAGGGAAGTCCAACTTTCAGGCTCTTTGGAAATCCAAAATGATCAGGGAAAATCCAGACCTCATTCTGCTGCTGCTGCCCATCAAGAATAAGTGTCTTTTCCACGCAATGCTCCCTGCCCCTCACCCCAGGCAGGGAAAGGCAGCTTTCGTGGGGAGGTCTCTGTGGATCATTTCAAGGATGCTTGTTAATTTCCCTCCCAAAAAAAATTCCTGACCTTAAGGGTTGGGATAAAAAAGTCCAATGATAGAGATGGTAGCAGACAGTCTCATTTCAGCAGAGATGACACCATAGTGTATCTCAGAAGACAGTCAAGGGTTATATCATCTGCCGTTTAATGTGTCCGTTTGAGGAGTGACCATTTCCACGCCTTTCAGCTTTGTACTTGCTCTTGTTTCCCGCCCCGACATCTCAGGTTGCCCGGCAGTGACTCCTTGGCTCACAGCCAGCCTCCTCCCCACCTCCTCAGCTGTCTCTCCTGAGACCCCATCTGCAGATTCAAAGGAGGACAGGTTACACACACTCCTTGGTTTGCGAGCAGTTATTGATTCATCTGTCAGTCAATAAGTGCTTAGCGAGCATCTGTTGTGTGTACTAGTCATTGTGCTGGGGGCTAAGAGGACCCCTGAGAAGTATCAGACTGGACCCACTCTCCAGGAGCTATGTCTACAAGGGAAGATCCCTGAAGACAGATGATGCTGGACTGGATGATCCTGAAGTTTCTTCATGGCAAAATATTATGTGGTTATAGACTAGGCAACTGGGTTTGAGCCAGGCCCAAGTGGTACTAGTGGTAAAGAACCCACCTGCCAATGCAGGAGATGTAAGAAATGCAGGTTTGATCTCTGGGTCGGGAAGATCCCCTGGAGGAAGTCATGGCAACCCATTCCAGTATTCTTGCTTGGAGAATTCCCATGGCCAGAGGAGCCTGGCAGGCTATAGTCCATAGGGTCACAAAGAGTCAGACATGACTGAAGTGACTTAGTACATATACAGCACACTGATAGATGGGTAGGGTCTGGGTATCTGCTAAGAGTATCAGTGGGGTTATAGTCCAAGGTCTAGGAAAGGTGAGGAAGTAGGAAAATGTTGGGTTGGCCAAGAAGTTTGTTTAAGTTTTCCATAAGATGTAATGGAAAAATATGAACAAACTTTTTAGCCAACCCAATACTAGGTGTTTTCTAGGATTAGGGGTTCAATACGCTTTGGGTAATGCAGAGGATTTTTTAGGAAGAAATAGTGGGAGGTTTACTGCAGTACTGGTTGGAGCCCATGAGTATGTAATGTACCTCACAGGCAAAAGAGAGCCAGTAAGCATTTGAGCAGATAAAAAAACCTTGAACTAAAGTAGAATATTCATAATAACATTCACATCCCGCCCACTGCTGCGTCTATGATGGACGTGGCTGGTTTTGCACTCAGCAACCACCTCTACTTCTTTCTAACAGAACTTTAACTTTGTTTAAGGTTTACTCACTCCCTCATGCAGCCATGTGCCTCAAGAGAAGCTGGCCCACCCCATGCTCCAGAGTATGTCTGATTGGTTCTAAATAAGCATGTGGCCCAGTTCCGGCCAACGAGAGGTGAAGGAAAGTCCACTAGGGGACTTCTGAGAAAAGTATTCTTGTTTCTAAGAGGAACTCATAAGAAGAGATGGTCTTTCTTTTTCCTCTGGACATTGTCATGTCTGGAGGTGGCTATTTTGCCTCTAGTCTGAGGATAAAGCCAATAATGAAGCAGCAGGGCGGAGAAGCTAAATGGAAAGAACCTGATTCTTTGATTATATTGTTGAGCCACTGAATCAACCATGTTGAAACCTGTTCTTCCTGTTACGTGACTTAATACAGTTCCACGTTAAGTCAGTTTGAGTCAGGTTTTTGTTATGTGCAGCCTGAAGCATCCTTGCTCCTTCCTCCCAGTTCTTGAAATCATTTTTCTCCATTAAGTCCACTCTCTGCTCTCATCAGGAACTCTAGTACCCTGACCCTTCTGGCTTTTCCAGTTCTGTCTGCTCTTCTCTGTCATTACTGTCTTTCACGTCATCCCCGAATTCTTGCACAGTAGTTCACCTTCCCCCTTCTCTTGCCAGCTCCCGCCAATCCTCACTCCTTAACAGCCCCCACACGCTTACCCACTAAGTCCCCAGTAGCAGGTCACAGCAGCTCTACCTTTGCTGCTATCCCACCCTTGAGTCAGGTTCAGCTTTGCTTGACCCTGAGAGGCTTTCTGCAGTTTCAGATTTGAAGTTCTAAAACTGGAAATATCCTGAATAAACGGATGGTGGGTGGCTCTACTGGTAGGTGAGGCTTCTGGGGAAACTATTCAACAATGGTAAGTGGCCATTACCGTGCACGGTCTCCAATCTCCACCTTAGCTTACCCCTGCTTGGAAGTCCTGTTATGCAAACTGGCTAGCTTGGCACCATCCACCACCTACTTCATCACGGTGCTGGCTTCAGAGATTCACTGTGGGTCTCAACCTGCCTACTCAGCTCCTGCCACATTCCTTTAGCAGCTGACTTCCAATTTCACAGAGAAAAGAGGGACTGTTGCCCTTAAAGCCCCTCGTTTCCCTGCCTTCTTGTTCAGGAAGCATCTCCTTTCCCACTGCTAGAAGAAGCCTTTCTCCATCCCAATGCATTCATCAGAAATCCAGAGGACCCCTCTTTTTATCTGTACCCACCTCTAGCTATCACGCACTCTCCTTCCCTCCATAAGTCTTGCTTGCTATCTGTTGCTAATTCTTCCTTCAACTTGAACTCTGCTCCACCACTGCGTCTGTCAGACTCTCCAAGGACCCATGACTGGACCTGTTCTCAAGCTCCCTCCCTAAAGCCCACCTCCTGCCTTGGACCCCCTTCTACTTCTCTGGCTGTTCCTGCTCAGTCTCTGCTCTTCCTGTCCAGCGCTTCTCTTCTTCGATCTGTGCTGTGTATGCTGGTGTTTCCTGCGGTCCTTCTCAACTGCATACACTTCTTTTGGATGATTCCATCTAAAACCATGGGTTCAACTATTAGCAAATTCCCACAACTCCTCAACCTCTGGCTTAGGCCAAGACCTTTCTTCTATGCTTTGATCTGCATGTGTTGTGACGCCATCAGTGTGATCATTAAGTTCCATAATTTTGGAGTCAGACAGACTCAGGTTTGAGTCCTGGCTCTACCACTTATTAGCTGTGTGACTTGGGTCAGGTATCTTAAGCTCTCTGTGCTTCATTTTCCTCAGTTGTAAACCAGAGATCATCATGTACTTGCCTTGCAGAGCTGCTGAGAAGATTAAATGAGATTATGTAGAATGCTTACATTGTATTATGTACAATGTGTGTTTTATAGAAACAATCAACGTGGGGTTATTTTTATAGCATTTAGTTGACTAATACTCCTCTTTCTTTTCCCCCCAAGTTTTATTTCCTGAACTGTGAGGCACTAAGCAATTAAAATCATTTAATCATTACAAACAAAAGAGTAAAAACCTCCTAAGGTAGGTGTTGTGTTTTCTTTCTCTTTGTCTCCGAGGCCCAGCCTCAGAGATATAAGGTCACAGCCTGGCAGTGGCCGAGCTGGGCTTTGAATAGACTGAGGCCAAAGTCCTCCTCAGTCACTACAGTTAATCCATCTCTCAACACAGTCACCTCAAAATTCATTCTCTTTGCCTTGTCTACACTTGCTTGCCGTTCTGCTGAGAATCTCATTTTGCCAGAAGGCTGGCAACATTTCCCTTGTTAACAAAAAATAACCTTTCAGGTGACAGGAGGGTGTGAAGGGAGAGGGGTTTCAGCCTTTCTCCCTCTATAGCCCTTACTCCATCCAACCCACCGGAAGTCCACGTCCTCATTTCTCTACCCACTGCCCTTGCCAGTTTGCAGTCCCTCCAGCTCTTCCAATGGGGATACTGCTGCCACCCCTGCTAGAGTTAGTACCTCGCACGACACCCATAAATCACTGTTAAGGATACCTGGCTGACCCTAGCCTCGGCCCCAAATCCAAAGTCACCCCACTTTTGCTCCATTGGTGGGGTGACATTGTTAACACCTAACGATGTTCACTTCATTCTCATGAAAGGTCCTCGATGCCCTCACCCAATCTCCCCGGGACAAAATGTTAGGGAGATTCGGGCAAAATAACATTTCTGTGTGAAAAGTCCGGGGGCCTCTTGGAGGAAAGAGAATTGCCAAGGTCTGGGCCTCTGAACCTGTGGTCTATGGTCTAGGTGGGATCCACCCTCCAACAGATGTTCAGTTGAAGAACGGAACAGTCGCGTCCAGGTCTAATTCAGCGGCCTCCCGGCCCTGCACTAGCTATTCCCATTCCTCTAGGAGGGGTCAGTAGCGAGCAAAAGGTGGTGCCCAGTTGCCATTGGATGGGGCTGGTGACCTCGTTTCTGGGCTTCCTATCCAGTTCCCTGGGCAGAAGTCCGAAGAAAACACTCTGGCCATACAATTCGTCTTTCATTAGCATCTCTTCTGGCAGTCTCAGGGAGAACTTAGGACTGAAGCGACTGAAAACTAGATTCTCCCCCTTACTCTACTATTTGGCTCCTCCTCCTCCTGCCCCCGAGGGCCAGGGGACTTCCGGTTCAGTTCGCAGGAACCGGGTGCGAACTTGGGTTTCTTCGGTGCGCTCCACCTCTAGCAAAACGCCGGCCAAGGCCGGTCTAAGGCCTGCGGGAGAGTTGTCACGTTCGTTGTCCCTGGGGCATCCAGCAGTTGCACACGTACGCCACACCTCCCTGCTCTCCCCGCCCCCCACACGTCCCGCCCCCAGGTGACTCACACTTTTTCCTGCTCAGCGGTGGGGCTTGCTGGGCGCACCCCTTAAGTGGCACGTGTCCTGGTCATTCCTGGGGTGGTGCACGCCTCACCTGGTTGTGTAGCCCAAGCCGGCCACATAGCCTGTCTGCGGTGTCTTTGGATGTCTCCCAGCCCCCACACCATGTTTGGAACCCTTTTGCAGGCCCACTGCTGCAGGAAAACACTGAATCTGGAATGGGAGGAAAAATGGTTGACAGAGCTGACTCTTTCTGCAGCTACTCACTTCCTGGAAAACCAAATAAAAAGGGGAGAGAAATCTTCTCAGTCAAAAGGACAGTATTGGCTGGGGAGAGGGGGGCCCAAAGTGTAAGAATGGTGATGGGAGAGGATGAGTAAGAATACCAAACAAAGACAGAACCCTAAGGATAGTATCTTACCGCTTAACCCCAGGGCAGTGACCGACATGGCAGAGACACACATCAACTAACCTGGACTAGTTTAAGGTTCATGAACATTAGCTTCTTATCACCCGGAATTCTAGAACTTTACAGTTAGAGGAACCTTAGAGAACACCCATAATTGTTGGCCCTCATTTTAAGGCAGAGAACCTAGAGAGTTAGGTGACTTGACTGAGGCCATGTTGTTCCTGCTCTTAGGTAAAGATGATGATCACACCTGGAACCTAAGTCCCTAACTCTCCTGATTGTCAAAGTAGCTTCTGCATCTAGCCTCACCTGCCAGGTCAGGAGGTCATGGGTGTTGTGCAAGCTCAAAAGAGCTGGTGTTCAGGAAACATTAACCAAAGGAAGAGGGTCTCCCTCAGGTTAAGAGTTTTATGTAGAAACAATTTTGTTTTTCAGCAGAAAACAGAATCATCTATTTGTGTCTTCTACTGCATACTCTCCAAGCTTATGAGACTCAAGCTCCATCCATTGTCTCTAAGCTACTTTTCAACTCTGTATATTATACGTAATTGATTGTGTGTGTGTGTGGTGTGTGTGTGTAAGCTACTTTAGTCATGTCTGACTTTTTGCAACCCTTTGGACTATAGCCTGCCAGGCTCCTCTGTCAATGGGATTTCCCAGGCAAGAATATTGGAGTGAGTTGCCATGCCCTCCTTCAGGGGATCTTCCCAACCCAGGGATCCAACCTGGTCTCTATGTCTCCTGCATTGGCAGGCAGGTTCTTTACCACTAGTGCCACAGGGGACTGGAATGCAAAAGTAGGAAGTCAAGAAACACCTGGAGTAACAGGCAAATTTGGCCTTGGAATACGGAATGAGGCAGGGCAAAGACTAATAGAGTTTTGTCAAGAAAATGCACTGGTCATAGCAAACACCCTTTTCCAACAACACAAGAGAAGACTCTACACATGGACATCACCAGATGGTCAACACGGAAATCAGATTGATTATATTCTATGCAGCCAAAGATGGAGAAGCTCTATACAGTCAACAAAAACAAGACCAGGAGCTGACTGTGGCTCAGATCATGAACTCCTTATAACCAAATTCAGACTCAAATTGAAGAAAACAGGGAAAACCGCTAGATCATTCAGGTATGACCTAAATCAAATCCCTTATGATTATACAGTGGAAGTGAGAAATAGATTTAAGGGCCTAGATCTGATAGATAGAGTGCCTGATGAACTATGGAATGAGGTTCGTGACATTGTACAGGAGACAGGGATCAAGACCATCCCCATGGAAAAGAAATGCAAAAAAGCAAAATGGCTGTCTGGGGAGGCCTTACAAATAGCTGTGAAAAAAAGAGAAGCGAAAAGCCAAGGAGAAAAGGAAAGATATAAGCATCTGAAGGCAGAGTTTCAAAGAATAGCAAGAAGAGATAAGAAAGCCTTCTTCAGCAATTAATGCAAAGAAATAGAGGAAAACAACAGAATGGGAAAGACTAGAGATCTCTTCAAGAAAATTAGAGATACCAAGGGAACATTTCATGCAAAGATGGGCTTGATAAAGGACAGAAATGGTATGGACCTAACAGAAGCAGAAGATATTAAGAAGAGATGGCAAGAATACACAGAAGAACTGTACAAAAAGGATCTTCACAACCCGGATGATCACGATGGTGTGATCACTCATCTAGAGCCAGACATCCTGGAATGTTAAGTCAAGTGGGCCTTAGAAAGCATCACTACGAACAAAGCTAGTGGAGGTGATGGAATTCCAGTTGAGCTATTTAAAATCCTGAAAGATGATGCTGTGAAAGTGCTGCACTCAATATGCCAGCAAATTTGGAAAACTCAGCAGTGGCCACAGGACTGGAAAAGGTCAGTTTTCATTCCAATCCCAAAGAAAGGCAATGCCAAAGAATGCTCAAACTACCGCACAATTGCACTCATCTCACATGCTAGTAAACTAATGCTCAAAATTCTCCAAGGCAGGCTTCAGCAATATGTGAACCATGAACTTCCTGATGTTCAAGCTGGTTTTAGAAAAGGCAGAGGAACCAGAGATCAAATTGCCAACCTCTGCTGGATCTTGGAAAAAGCAAGAGAGTTCCAGAAAAACATCTATTTCTGCTTTATTGACTATGCCAAAGCCTTTGACTGTGTGGATCACAATAAACTGTGGAAAATTCTGAAAGAGATGAGACTACCAGACCACCTAAACTGCCTCTTGAGAAACCTGTATACAGGTCAGGAAGCAACAGTTAGAACTAGACATGGAACAACAGACTGGTTCCAAATAGGAAAAGGAGTATGTCAGGGCTGTACATTGTCACCCTGCTTATTTAACTTCTGTGCAGAGTACATCATGAGAAACGCTGGACTGGAAGAAACACAAGCTGGAATCAAGATTGCTGGGAGAAATATCAATCACCTCAGATATGCAGATAACACCACCCTTATGGCAGAAAGTAAAAAGGAACTAAAAAGCCTCTTGATGAAAGTGAAAGAGGAGAGTGAAAATGTTGGCTTAAAGCTCAACATCCAGAAAACGAAGATCATGGCATCTGGTCCTGTCACTCCATGGCAAATAGATGGGGAAACTGTGGAAACAGTGTCAGACTTTATTTTTTTGGGCTCCCAAATCACTGCAGATGGTGATTGAAGCCATGAAATTAAAAGACGCTTACTCCTTGGAAGAAAAGTTATGACCACCTAGATAGCGTATTCAAAAGCAGAGACATTACTTTGCCAACAAAGGTCCGTCTAGTCAAGGCTTTGGTTTTTCCAGTGGTCATGTATGGATGTGAGAGTTGGACTGTGAAGAAGGCTGAGCGCCAAAGAATTGATGCTTTTGAACTGTGATGTTGGAGAAGACTCTTGAGAATCCCTTGGACTGCAAGGAGATCCAACCAGTCCATTCTAAAGGAGATCAGCCCTGGGTGTTCTTTGGAAGGAATGATGCTAAAGCTGAAACTCCAGTACTTTGGCCACCTCATGCAAAGAGTTGACTCATTGGAGAAGACTTTGATGCTGGGAGGGATTGGGGGCAGTAGGAGAAGGGGACGACCGAGGATGAGATGGCTGGATGACATCACTGACTCGATGGACGTGAGTCTGAGTGAACTCCAGGAGATGGTGATGAACAGGGCGGCCTGGCGTGCTGCGATTCATGGGGTTGCAAAGAGTCGGACACGACTGAGCGACTGAACTGAACTGAGTGCCACCTGGGACAATAAGTAACTAATAGATATGTAAATTGTATCCTATCTGGTAGAGATTTGACTTCTTCCCACCCCACCTCACAGGCAGGAAAAATAAAAAACACTTTTGTCTTCATTTGCAATTCATCTCAACGTTAGAACTCCCTGTAAATTTGGGCTGTTTCTACTTTTACTTTGAACCAGTTATGAAACTGAGCAAGACATTGTGGGGCTGCTTGGCAGGAAAGCCTTTCTGTGTCTCCCTTTTCTTGTTTAATAAAGAATAACCTCCATGACCTTTCCTGAGTTCCAAAGGGCAGGTTCAAACAGTTGCTAATCCGAGAAGGGAGGGGATGCAGAGACAGGGAGGAGTAGCTCAGAAACAATAGTGCGGCCTTGGGGCAGGGTCCTGGTTCCCTCTCAAGGGACACACAGACAGTACCTTTGAGCTCTTCTGCAGAATTAAGGTATTTATTATGCTCCTACTGTGCTAAGAGTCAGACAGGACTGAGTGGCTTCACTTTCACTTTACACTTTTATGCATTGGGGAAGCAAATGGCAACTCACTCCAGTCTTCTTGCCTGGAGAATCCCAGGGACGGGGGAGCCTGGTGGGCTGCCGTCTATGGGGTCGCACAGAGTCGGACATGACTGAAGCGACTTAGCAGCAACTGTGCTAGCCACTATAGATAGTGTTGCAAAGTGAAGTCGCTCAGTCTTGTCTGATTCTTTGCGACCCCATGGACTGTAGCCTGCCGGGCTCCTCTGTCCATGGGATTCTCCAGGCAAGAAGACTGGAGTGGGTTGCCATTTCCTTCTCCAGGGTATCTTCCCGACCCAGAGATCAAACCCACTTCTCTTACATCTCCTGCACTGGCAGAACTAAAACTCTCCGAAAATCAAAGATGTTAACTACTTGATGAAGCATTCTTCATTCCAGGAGAGAAGTTAACCTAGAGACCCACAGAAGCGCCTCAGGAGACCACTTGAGGTCAGATTAAAGGAATACAGGCCCTGCACACACCCTGATCCTTATCAGAAACCCCACCCTTGAACTATTGCTATAAAATGCAAGAAGGCCCTCTGGGTTGGGACACACTTTTGTTTTTAAATATTTATTTATTCGTTTGGCTGTGCCAGGTCTTAGTTGAATGTGAGATGCTCCCTCTTCGTTGAAGCATTCAGGATCTTTAGTTGCAGCATAGGAACTCATTACATATTCTAATGTATTTTCTATAAATTATAAGATAAAGTCAAGCATGTATCTGCTGATACTTTTTAAGTTGACTTGTCTTTGTACTTAGAAATGTCTCTTAATAGTAGGCTTCCCTGGTGGCTCAGATGGTAAAAACTCTCCTGCAATGCAGGACCCCTGGGTTGGAAAGATCCCCTGGAAAAGGAAATGGCAACTCACTCCAGTAATCTTGCCTGGAGAATTCCATGGACAGAGGAGCCTGGCAGGCTACAGTCCATGGGGTTGCAGAGTAGGGCATGACTGAGCAGCTATCACCACTCACTTATGTACTCTTAGTTGCAGCCTGTAGGGATCTAGTTCCCTGACCAGGAATTGATCCTGGGTCCCCTGCAATGGGAACAGGGAGTCTAAGTCACTGGACCACTAAGGAAGTTCCTGGGACACACAGTTTTGAGGGCATTAACCTTCTGTAGCCCTCTTTGCCTGGCAAATCAATAAAGCTATTCTTTGCTACTTCGCCCAAAACTCTGTCTGAGATTCAATTTGGCACCAATGCACAGAGATTGAGTTTTGGCATCAGTTATAGTGTTACTGAGTCCAAGCTTGCTCTGCTTGCTGCACGACAGGCCAATGAATCCAAGAGATGAGGGGTTGAGGCAAGGAAGAGAAGATGGCAGGTTAGTGCCTTAAAATAACCATCTTATCAGGGTATGGATGGCAGGTTATTTTATAGATCAGAGATGGGAGGGAGTGGGGAAGCAAAGTAAAATGGCCATTAATCTTGCAAACATCTCCTAGGTAGGGGATGTGTTACTTTCTTTCTTTCTGCCATCTACAGGTGGACAGGGTTCTGAACAGAGGCACTTTAGTTCAGGCAGAGGGGCAGGATTCTCTGAGGCAGGCCATTCTGTATGATTACAATAACAAAAGCAATGAAGACCTAGGGAAAGAAACAGTTCCAACATGGAGTCAGAATTGGCTTCTTCTCTGCAACAGCAGCATCTATCCGCCTGTTCCCATCATATCATTTGAGCAAAATAAATTATTTAATATGTGTCCAATTTTTTCATATTTTTATAGAAATCATGATTTTACCTTATAACAACCTCATCCACTAGGCCCAGCCATCCCATTGTGTGTGGTGATCAGTAGCTGCTGGATGAGTCCGTTTCTGTGTCCAAATGAATCTAAGCAGAGCTGCTCTTCTCTGGGTTTATAAGGCAGGGACAGTGTGTCTGGGGATAGCAGCTAGGCTGGCTCAGGCTGGCTGACCTGGCCCCTGCTTCCCCACTCACTTTTGGGAAGTTATTCAGGAAAGCTGGATATGCTTTAGGGTGGCTCTGACCTTCAAGGAACGGAAGGGGGCTTCTCTGACATAGGCTACCCTGCAGATGAACTCTCTACATTTTCTATTTCTGTCACTAAACAGCTACTTGAGTAGACATCACTGCATTTTTTCTTTCTTCATTAGAGATTTTAAAATGTCTAATTGTGAGAACTCATTCTAAGAAGCTTGAATTTTCATGCTGAGGCATGAAATTAGTGTCCAGTAACTCAAAGCCTGTCTGCTTCACTACTTAATTTAGAGATATGCTGGTTGGCACAAGGCTTCTGGTGCCAAAAAAAATATTTCACTTCTGAAGCCTCCTAGCCAAGTTCAATGAAAAATATAACCATAAATACTCATTCCAATGACTCCCCAGGCCATAGTCACAAAGCTTTTACACTGCATTTACTCAGGGCTCCCCAGCCAAAATCATCTCACTCATTCTTCTCCAGGGTCCTTGGAAATGTCTGTATCCTCCCACCACCTGCCTTACTGCGTATATCCTTTCTTGCAGGTCATGTATCTAGATGCCAGGCTGAAGCTGTGGGCCCTGATTTCCTGCAGTCATAACCCTCTGGCTTCCTGGCTTACCATGAGGTGATACTCTGGCCAGAGGCCCTGGGGGTTGAAGCTTTGGACTTTTGGCTTTTACTGCAGAAGTCCCTTGTCCCTGAGGTTCTGATGTCTAGGCACAGCTGATGAGTCCCATGTAGTGGCCTGAAGGATGGATTTGCAAAGCTGATTTGCATGGGAAGAAAGGAAAGGGAGGTCTTAAAAGAACAGAGGGAGACAGGTGGGAGTCTATAAATTACAATGCTCCTCTCCCTCACACCATGAGTTGCCCCTGGAATTCCCTTAGTCCCTAGAGGATAGTCCTGCTGCCAAAAGCCAGGCATAGACCAGTCACCATGTTTCAGGGAAGAGCCAGTTCTAACTCTGTGCAGTAGCAGTTTCTTTTGACTTTAACCTTTGCTTTTGTTATTAAAATTATACATAATGGCCTGCCTCCGGGAACCCTGCCCTTCTGCTTGACTGTTAAACTAAAAGTGCCTTTGTTCAGCTCAGTTCAGTTCAGTTCAGTTGCTCAGTCATGTCTGACTCTTTGTGACCCCATGGACTGCAGCACACCAAGCTTCCTTGTCCATCACCAAATCCCTGAGCTGACTTAAACTCATGTCCATTGAATCAATAGTGCCATCCAACCATCTCATCCTCTGTGGTCCCCTCCTTCTCATGCCTTCAATCTTTCCCAATGAGTCAGTTCTTCACCTCAGGTGACCAAAGTATTGGAGTTTCAGCTTCAGCATCAGTCCTTCCAATGGATATTCAGGACTGATTTCCTTTATGATGGACTGGTTGGATCTCCTTGCATTCCAAGTGACTCTCAAGAGTCTTCTCCAACACCACAGTTCAAAAGCATCAATTCTTCAGCACTCAGCTTTCTCCAACCCTTATATCCATACCTGACCACTGGAAAAACCATAGCTTTGTCTAGATGGACCTTTGTTGGCAAAGTAATGTCTCTGCTTTTCAACATGCTATCTAGTTTGGTCATAACTTTTTTTTCAAGGAGCAAGCGTCTTTTAATTTCATGGCTACAGTCACCACCTGCAGTGATTTTGGAGCCCCAAAACATAAAGCCTCTCACTGTTTCCATTGTTTCCCCATCTATTTGCCATGAAGTGATGGGACCAGAGGCCATGATCTTCATTTTCTGAATGTTGAGTTTTAAGCCACCTTTTTCACTCTCCTCTTTCACTTTCATCGAGAGGCTCTTTAGTTTTTCTTTACTTTCTGCCATGAGGGTGGCGTCATTTGCCTATCTGAGGTGATTGATATTTCTCCCAGCAATCTTGATTCCAGCTTGTGCTTCATCCAGCTTGTGCTTCATCCAGCCTGGCATTTCGCATGGTATACTCTGCTTACAAGTTAAATAAGCAGGGTGACAATATACAGCCTTGATGTACCCCTTTTCCTATTTGGAACCAGTCTGTTGTTCCATGTCCAGTTCTAACTGTTGTTTCTTGACCTGGATACAAATTTCTCAAGAGGTGGTCAGGTGGTCTGGTATTCCCATCTCTTTCAGAATTTTCCACAGTTTGTTGTGATCCACACAGTCAAAGGCTTTGGCGTAGTCAAGAAAGCAAAAGTAGATGTTTTTCTGAAACTCTCTTGCTTTTTCTATGATCCAACGGATGTTGGAAATTTGGTCTCTGGTTCCTCTGCCTTTACTAAATCCAGCTTGAACATCTGGAAGTTCACAGTTCACGTACTGCTGAAGCCTTGGAGATTTTTGAGCATTATTTTGCTAGTGTGTGAGATGAGTGCAATTGTGTGGTAGTTTGAGCATTCTTTGACATTGCCTTTCTTAGGGATTGGAATGAAAACTGACCTTTTTCAGTCCTGTGGCTATACTGAGGTTTCCAAATTTGCTGGCATATTGAGTATGGCACTTTCACAACATCATCTTTTAGGATTTGAAATAGCTCCACTGGAATTCCATCACCTCCACTAGCTTTGTTCATAGTGATGCTTCCTAAGGCCCACTTGACTTTGGACTCCAGGATGTCTGGCTCTAGGTGAGTGATCACACCATCATGGTTATCTGGGTCATGAAGCTCTTTTTTGTATAGTTCTTCTGTGTATTCTTGCTACCTCTTCTTAATATCTTCTGCTTTTGTTAGGTTCATGCTGTTTCTGTCCTTTATTGTGCCCATCTTTGCATGAAATATTCCCTTGGTATCTCTAATTTTCTTGAAGAGATCTCTAGTCTTTCCCATTCTATTCTTTTCCTCTATTTCTTTGCACTGATCACTGAGGAAGGCTTTCTTATCTCTCCTTGCTATTCTTTGGAACTCTGTATTCAAATGGGTATATCTTTCCTTTTCTCCTTTGCCTTTAGCTTCTCTTCTTTTCTCAGCAAGTTGTAAGGCCTCCTCAGACAACCATTCTTCCTTTTTGCATTTCTTTTTCTTGGGGATGATCTTAATCACTGCCTCCTGTGCAATGTCATGAAACTCTGTACATAGTTCTTCAGGCACTCTGTCTATCAGATCTAATCCCTTGAATCTGTTTGTCACTTTCACTGTATAATCGTAAGGGATTTGATTTAGGTCATACCTGAATGGTCAAGTGGTTTTCCCTACTTTCTTCAATTTAAGTCTGAATTTGGCAATAAGGAGTTCATGATCCAAGCCACAGTCAGCTCCTGGTCTTGTTTTTGCTGACTGTATAGAGCTTCTCCATCTTTGGCTGCAAAGAATATAATCAACCTGTGAAGAGCCTGCCTGTGAATAGCTGTAAGAAAGAAGAGATTAACACATTCCTTCCCAGAGACTGGCCATCCCAGGAGATATTCCCAAGATAATGGGCTTTTTACTTTACTTTCTCAACTCCTCCCCTTCTCTCTTCTCTAAGAGAACCTGGACTGGGCATACAGAGCCCGACAAGATGGTCATTTTGAAACATCGGTTTGTCATCTTGTTGGTCAGATGGATTTCTGAATAAAGTTGTATTCCTTGCCTCAACACCTTGTCTCTGATTTTATTGGCTTGTCAGGCAATGAGCAGAGTGAGCTTGAACTTCGTAACAGCCAGTCAGTCCCTACAAGGATATACTGAAACTCTTACTTGTGTTTCTTGCAACTGGCTACAATATTAGGACTAAATGGGAAACTTCAGTAATATTGATGTCCAATCCCTGCCCCAGACCATTTAAATCTAGAATTTGAATGGGGGTAGGGGGTAAACTTGGTATTTTTAAATTAAGGTATAATTTAGATATGACAAAGCACATGAATCATAAGTATATGGCTTGATGAATTTTGCACCTGGATAACTACTGAGATCAATATTCACGATGTGAAAATATTCTAGTCCCTCTGAGCTCTGCTTTCTGATAAGACCCATCAGATTAGAAGCAGGGGCAGCCAGCTCCAGTCCTGCCAATTGCTGGTGCAAGAGAGGAAAAAAAATATTCTTCTTTCCCTCTATCCATCTTAGGTTCATTGGCTGGGGCTCTGTAAATTAGTCTGACAATGACAGAATAACAGGAGAAAAAACAACCAGTTTATTAATGTGTGTACCACACATACATTTGGAGCACACAGATACAAAAAAACAAAAGAAAAATTTTAGAGAAGTCACAGATAAAGGAAAAGGACTTTGAGGCAAAGGGCAAATAGTGGGAAGGCAAACATATGGGGAAACTGGAAGATAAAGACTGGTATATTAGCAAGTTTTGTTTTAGAGTCTTCTGGTGCTCAAGGTTGATAAAGGTTGAGAGTTATCTCCAGGGTTTAACTTCTGACCTTCCCAGAAGGGAGGTGAGGGGACACCTTTATAAACATGTTTTACTTTTTGAGGCAAATTGGGGAGATCAGAGGGCTTTTCTTGTATCTGCTTCATCTCAGTTGCCTTTAGCTCAAAATAATTCTTGTGTCAAAATAGCATATTTTGGGATGGCATAACCCATCACAGGAAACCCATGTCAAGCACTCTGAGTCCACCTCTTGAGTCCCCTCACTTAGCTTGAGGGAGAGGGAAATGCCCAGGACTCCAGGGCAACTCTCTCCCTGGTATATTTACTGCTAACATTTAGAACAAGTTGCTTGAAGATGAGTGCCTAATGGGACCTGAAGGACAGAACTTGGTAGGTTTTGTTTGTTGTTTTTAGTGTTTTGAGCCACCCTTTCTGCGGTCATTTTTGTTTTTCAGTTTAAAAGTCCTGCCTAGAAGGTCCACCACTTTTCTTTGAAAGGAATATTCTTGTCACCCACTTTTTAAATTTGGGGGCTTCAGCGTTGCCTAACAGGAGTAAAGTCTCATATTGCTTCCCTGATATTATTTTTTACATGTGTGTTTGGTAAAATATACATAACATTTAGCATTTTAACTATTTTTAAGAACAGTTTAATGGCATTAAGTATTTTCACATTGTTGTGACAACCATCACCACTGTTCATCTTCCAGAACTTTTTCCGAATCCCAAACTGAAATAATATCCAGCAAATGATAACTCGCCTTTCCCACCCTCCCCCAGTCCCTGTTACCACCATTCTACTTTCTGTCTCTGAAGTTACCTATTCTAAACACCTAATATAAGTGGAATCACACAATATCTGTTCTTTCGTGCCTGGCTCATTTCATTTAGCATAATGCCTTCAAGGTTTATCCATGTTGTAACACATGTCAGAATTTCTTTTTCTTTTTTTTTGGTCACACTGAGTGATTGGTAAGATTTTCGTTCCCTGACCAGGGACTGTGGAGAAGGCAATGGCACCCCACTCCAGTACTCTTGCCTGGAAAATCCCATGGATGGAGGAGCCTGGTAGACTGCAGTCCATGGGGTCGTCAAGAGTCGGACACAACTGAGTGACTTCACTTTCACTTTTCACTTTCATGCATTGGAAAAGGAAATGGCAACCCACTCTGGTGTTCTTGCCTGGAGAATCCCAGGGACAGGGGAGCCTGGTGGGCTGCTGTCTATGGGGTCACACAGAGTTGGACATAACTGAAGTGACTTAGCAGCAGCAACAGCAGACAAGGGACTGAACCTGTGCCCTTGGCAATAAAGGCATGGAGTCTTAACCAGTGGAAAGCAGGGAATTCCCATAATTTCATTCCTTTTTAAGGCTGAATAATATTCCATTGTATGTATATATTACATCTTCTTCACCCGTTCATTGATTATTTCCCACCTTTCGATTATTGTAAATAATGCTGCCGTGAATGTTGGTGTACAGCAGTTATTCAGACGCTGTAGCACCCATAGCTAGATGCTCCTTTGATGATTCTTACACGCAGCAGGGTTAAGAGTCTCTGGTTCGGGGCTACTCAAAGTAAGACTCTTCACAGAGTAGCTGTGGAAGCCATGAGGTGACAGAATCAGACAAGCTGTTGTACCATCAGGGTTTCTTATTGATCCCAGGTCGTGTTCAGTGCTGCCTTCCTTGAGGTGGGCTCCTGTTGGTGTCCCTGTCCTCCTTTCTAACTAGCTGCCTCAGTGACTCTGAGATCTTAGGCCTTCTTGCAAATTGGCCCCCTCTTTTCCTTGAGATCAACTCCATAGGTGAAGAAGGGTGGAGGCCTTTGCTTTCTACAAAAGATCTTGCTGCACCCTTTCCCCCAGGGCACGGAGCATCTTTAAGCTCTTATATTTGCCTGTCCCAAGTATCTTCTTAGAACAAAGAAAATTTTCCCCAAGATGACTTTCTCCTTTTACTAAGCCTCGGAAACAGCTGTCAGCCCTTAAACTGCTGCTCCAAAGACGAAATCAGTTTTGCTTAACCGAAGAGCCCACTGTATTCACAGGACTTCCAGGTAACAGGATCTGCTTTAGGTTTGAAGTGCATGTAGCAACATGGGCAGAGGTTACTTGGGTGTGCAGAAGCCACTATGCCATGTGGGCCTATGAGAGGTTCCTTTTACTCCGCAGAGCAGTTCACAGGGTAGTGAGGACTTCAGGGGGTACCTTGGGGCTGGGACCTCAGCCTCTGGCAGGAATGGCAGTGTCAATGCTCACCCTGGCTTTGAGGGTTAAGACTGAGCTCCTATGTTCCTCTGAGGCCTCCAACAATCAGCACTGGAGGAGGCCACAGGTCTGGATTACTCAAGTAGGGTCTAACCCAAGGAGTTTTGAGTTTTTACTGCTCAACCAGTTGTCTTAGGACCTCTGGGCCGAAGGGGCCTTGACAAATTCTGATTCACCCGGATAATTCTCAAAATCAACAAATAGTGAGACTGATTCTTAGAAAAGTAGTTTCAAACCTTCACATTTTCCAGAGCTACAGTCAGTTTGATTTTCATCCTCCCCAACTCTTCCTGCTCTGGGGATGCTGCTAGAAGTAAAATGGTCTGGATTCTGAAAGCAATGCCAGGCTCTAGAGACAGGGTATATGCAAATAGGAATTGTATGCCCCAGTACAAGGAGCTGGTCTTATGAAAACTTTTCAGCCTTTGGTTTGCATGAAGCAGTTCTCATCTTGAGGTGTTAGACAGCAAGAGCCCAGGAAACTAGGTCTGCCTGCTGGTGACCAGAACTGGTTAGGCACTTCTGGGGCTACCATTTTCTCTAGAAGGTCTTCAAGATCAAAGTCTTTCTAATGAGGCCATCCAGTTATTCAGGAGTGGCTGTCTTCTCTTCACCAAAACAGGAGCTGGAGCTCTGAAGAGGGAGGCAGGCATGGGGACTGGTCAAATCTGGCTGAGTATGGGGTGCTAGAGACTCAACAAACCCTTTATATTCATTTATGCCAAGCTCTGCTCCCAAACAAACTTCACAGCAGCACCTGTTTTGGTTAAGTCATGCTCCTGGGCCCCAAGGGACACAGAAAAGATAAGGCAATAAGAAATTCACCATCTGAAAGAGGAGAGAGTCAGGCATACAAAGTAAGGAATCAATGCCCCCCAAAGGAGTACAGGGGAGGAAAGACTTTCCCTGCAGGTTCATTAGCTGGATCTATGAAATAACAGATAAGAGGTACATTAACAGGAGAAAAGATATTTAAATTTATTAATTTTTAATATTATGTGGACAGAAGCAAATTAGGGGAAAAAACTGAATACCAAAAAAATGGTAGGATTTGAGACTCTATGTGCTCTTAGAGGGGAAGAGAAGGGGTGTACAGGTCCCTTAGGGGAGAGTAAATGATTTTTAGGAAAGATAAATGGGCCCTTAGAAGATCAGACAAGATAAAAGATAGTTTGTGACAAAGTTTGTCAGGGTGTGATATGGACTTCCAGTCTCCTCTCCTGTGATAAGAGTTGATCTTCCTAGGTTAATGAAACACCTTCCTGAGGGGGGGTGGAATTTTTGATAATTGAGTTCCTTTGGAGGATCTGTCTTTAGACAGATAAGAAGAATTCAGAGAAAGTCTTTCTCTGCATTTCAAGTACCTTCACCTCAAAATAATCAGTACACTGAAGCTGTATATCTTGTGGTGGCATGTCCTGAACTCCTTCGAAAGCACAAGCAGAATATGTGATCCTCCAGCTGCGCGGGATGTTGTTCGGTTAAGGCTGCTGCATTGTTTGATAGAAGATTGGTATTCTTTTAAATAATGGCAGAAACTAACATCATAAAATTTTATTAGGGTCAAATGTGTGCTAAGCCCTCTAAATGCATTAATCTGTTTAGCTGATATAACAACACTAAAAGGAAAGTACTATCATTATTATCTGTGTTTTACAGATGAGGTTAAATGCTATTTAGAGATGTTGCATGTTATTCCTGAGATAGTCCACCTGGTAAGAGGGAAGCCAGAATTTTAGTCCAGCTTGGTCCAGTTCTAAAGCTTGACTTGTTAGTGTGATTCTGTGCTAGACCTCCAGATATATTGACAGGCATGAAGAACGGAGCTCTGCACGGGTGCTGATTCTGGCTTCAGTACTATCCAGCTTGTGGACTTATGTCAGTACTGTGTCCTCCTCATTTGTTTTAACGGTTAAACCAGGTAACTACAAATGTGCCTTCCATTTCTAAAATTCTTAAACCTAGGATTTTCAAGTTCCTAAAATGAAACCATCTCATGCTCACTGTGTTAAATGCTTAAATCCCAAAAGACATTTAGGGAACAAGTAAGGTGCTATAGCACTCATGCCTCTCTGACTTCTGGGAAAGAAGCTAAAAATGTCCGAGTTCTAAGACAGGGAACAAAGGCAGGGGTACAGAATTAGGGAGCTACAATCATGTTTGAAAGGAACTCAACAAAATTACTTCCATACAGTGTATATTAGGGTTGACCTCTATGTCAAACACCCCCTATGATTCAATGGTTTAACCAAAGGATATTTTATCTCCTTCTTAGGAACAGTCCAACCCAAGTATCCTAGTCCTATGTATGGCTCTGCTCCAAAAGGCTTCTCAGGAACCCAGGCTCCTGTTTGTGGCTCCATCTGACTCCTAAGCCCTCAAAGCACTTTGCTTCCAGTTGTAGAGAATCATATCAGAGGCTTTTAGGGTGCAGGAAGTTAGCATCTCTCACCTCTGCCCCATTCCACTGGCCGAAATTGGGCACATTATCCCACCTAACTTCCTAGGAGAGGTTAGGAAATATAGTCTCACTGTGTGCCCCAAAGGGAGCTGACCTTGATGAACACACAGTAGTCTCCAGAAGCCCATAAACAGTTAAATCAACCTTAACATAGCAAAGAAGGCACTTACCCTACCAGTCATGGAGATGCTCCAGTACTGTCCTCTTTGGGTTGTCCATGTCCATTTCCCCATCATGATTGTTCAGAATACTAACCTGTCATCCCTGCTGTATTGTTGTTTAGTCCCTAAGTTGTGTCCAACTCTTTGTGACTCCATGGACTGCAGCACACCTGCTCTATCCCAGGTTTTTTCTCTGTTCCCAGATGATGGAGAGTAGTTGGATTCAAACGTCTGGTTATTCCTCTCTCTACGGCAGCATTTGCCATTACGTCCTGTCAAATGACAAAAGCAAAATAATTTGAGTCTGATGTCCTTTACCCAAGGGAAATCAATCTGCATACAGGGGTGGGGTGGTGGGGGTGGTGGGCTGGTGGGCATGCAGTGCTTCCCAAGCAGAGGAGTACTCTTTCGCGGATGTCTGGGTAAAAGTGAGTTTACAGCATGTTTAAAAAGACCTCCCAGAAACAGGAAACAGGACATGATGGGCTAAGAAGTCAGAGATCTCCTTATAAGGCTAGCAGGTCCTGTTTTCTAGGATGAGGTGAGCTGACTAAAGCTGAGCTGGAGGACTGTGATTGGTAGATGTGAGGATTCCATGCCGGCTCACTTAGGTTTAGATTTGTGTCCTGGGCGAGGCCCGGGGGGCAGCCTCCTTTCAGTGGATCTTGATATGCAGATTCACTTTATCTGTCCAAATTGTGGACTTCACACTACATCAGGCCTCTGCCTAGGGTGACCCTTTGCTCCACACCATAAAGCCCTGGTTCTCCTAGAACCACCTCCCCGTGTCACCTAGAACAAGCACAGTTTGCAACACCTGGAGACAGCCATGCACCCCCACCTCCCCTGTCTGGGTGCTTGCTTCTGTTTGACAAATTCCTGAGCACACCTGTCTTACCCAGGGGATGGGGGAGGGTGGGAAGAGCTGCTTTCTCAGGGACCTACCACCTCCCCTCTGCTTCTCTCCTCCCTGAAAGTCCTGATAATCCCTGACTAGTTCTCAGCTTTCCCATTCCTAGTATTTATGGCACAAACTAGATGCTTCCATGATTAAATTTTAGCTGTTCATCCTCAGTCTTACCACTCCCAAGTTCAGTTTAGTCCAGTCGCTCAGGTGTGTCCAACTCTTTGTGACCCCATGAATTGCAGCACACCAGGTCTTCCTGTCCATCACCAACTCCTGGAGTTCACTCAAACTCATGTCCATCCAGTTGGTGATGCCATCCAGCCATCTCATCCTCTATCATCCCCTTCTCCTCCTGCCCACAATCCCTCCCAGCATCAGAGTCTTTTCCAATGAGTCAACTCTTCACATGGGGTGGCCAGAGTACTGGAGTTTCAGCTTTAGCATCATTCCTTCCAAAGAACACCCAGGGCTGATCTCCTTTAGAATGGACTGGTTGGAACTCCTTGCAGTCCATGGGACTCTTGAGAGTCTTCTCCAACACCACAGTTCAAAAGCATCAATTCTTCGGCACTCAGCTTTCTTCACAGTCCAATTCTCACATCCATACATGACCACTGGAAAAACCACAGCCTTGACTAGACAGACCTTTGTTGGCAAAGTAATGTTCCCTGGTGGCTCAGACGGTAAAGTGTCTGCCTGCAATGCGGGAGACCTGGGTTCGCTCCCTGGGACCCTAGGTCGGGAAGATCCACTAGAGAAGGAAATGGCAACCCACTCCAGTACTCTTGCCTAGAAAATTCCATGGATGCAGGAGCCTGGTGGGCTACAGTCCATGCGATCGCAAAAAGCCGGACGCAACTGAGCGACTTCACTCCCAAGTAGTTTTCTGTTTTTCCTGCCTTATCACTCCACCTCTGAGGCAATATGATTTTCCTGATAGCTCAGTCAGTCAGTCAGTTCAGTCGCTCAGTTGTGTCCGACTCTTTGTGACCCCATGGACTACAGCACACCAGGCCACCCTATCCATCACCAACTCCTGGAGTTTACTAACTCGGTGATGCCATCCAACCATCTCATCCTCTGTTGTCCCCTTCTCCTCCTGCCTTCAATCTCTCCCAGCATCAGGGTCTTTTCCAGTGAGTCAGTTCTTCACATCAGGTGGCCAAAGTATTGGAGTTTCAGCTTCAGCATCAATCCTTCCAATGGATATTCAGGACTGATTTACTTTAGGATAGACTGGTTGGATCTCCTTGCAGACCAAGGGACTCTCAAGAGTCTTCTCCAACACCACAGTTCAAAAGCATCAATTCTTCAGCATTTAGCTTTCTTTATAGTCCAACTCTCACATCCATACATGACCACTGGAAAAACCACAGCCTTGACATAGCCAGACATTTGTTGAAAAAGTAATGTCTCTGCTTTTTAATATGCTGTCTAGGTTGGTCATAGCTTTCCTTCCAAGGAGTAAGCGTCTTTTAATTTCATGGCTTCAATCACCATCTGCAGTGATTTTGGAGCCCCCCAAAATAAAGTCTGACACTGTTTCCACTGTTTCCCCATCTATTTGCCATGGAGTAACAGGACCAGATGCCATGATCTTCGTTTTCTGAATGTTGAGCTTTAAGCCAGTTTTTTTACTCTCTACTTTCACTTTCACCAAGAGGCTCTTTAGTTCCTCTTCACTTTCTGCCATAAGGGTGGTGTCATCTGCATATCTGAGGTTATTGATATTTCTCCTGGCAATCTTGATTCCAGCTTGTGCTTCTTCCAGCCCAGCGTTTCTCATGGTGTACTCTGCATATAAATTAAATAAGCAGGGTGACAATATATAGCCTTGGCGTACTCCTTTTCCTATTTAGAACCAGTCTGCTGTTCCATGTCCAGTTCTAACTGTTGCTTCTTGACTTGCATATAGGTTTCTCAAAAGGCAGGTCAGGTGGTCTGGTTTTCCCATCTCTTTCAGAATTTCCCAGTTTATTGTGATCCACATAGTCAAAGGCTTTGGCATAGTCAATAAAGCCGAAATAGATTTTTTTTATTGCTTTTTCAATGATCCAGCAGATAATCCAACTGTTAGCTCAGCTGGTAAAGAATCCTTCTGCAATGCAGGAGACCCCGGTTGGATTTCTGGGTTGGGACAATCCCCTGGAGAAGGGAAGGGTACCCACCCCAGTATTCTGGCCTAGAGAATTCCATGGATTGTATAGTCCAGTCAGTTCAGTTCAGTTGCTTAGTTGTGTCCAACTCTGCAACCACATGGACTGCAGCACGCCAGGCCTCCCTGTCCATCACCAACTCCCCGAATTTATTCAGACTCATGTCCATTGAGTCAGTGATGCTGCCATCCAACCATCTCATCCTCTGTCATCCCCTTCTCCTCCTGCCTTCAGTTTTTCCCAGCATCAGGGTATAGACCATGGGGTCACAGAGTCAGACACAACTGAGCAACTTGCACTTCACCTGAGGCAATAAATGCTACTGACTTCCAGGTGGTAAGAAAAGACTATAGACAGAATCGGGAGTAGGGCGAGGGACACCAGGTAATAAACCTAGAGGGAAAAGCTGTAAACTGCTCAAAATATTTTTATGTACCAATCTCATTTAAGTCTCAGTGACCCCTCTATGATACAGTAGTGATACACCCACTACTATCTCTGTTTGATAGATGAAGGCACAACATTTTGTTCTTAAGTTACATTTTGCCAGGGCACTTTTTGGTGTATGGCAGCTTCCCAGTGGCACCAGTGGTAAAGGACCCACCTGCCAATGAAGGAGAAGAAAGAGATGAGGGTTTGATCCCTGGGTCAGGAAGATCTGCTGGAGGATGGCATGGCAACCCACTCCAGTATTCTTGCCTGGAGAATCCCATGAACAGAGGAGCCTGGTGGGCTACAATCCATACAGTCGCAGAGTCAGACACTACTGAAGCAACTTAGCACACACACACACACACACACACACACACGGGTGAAAAGTTTAAAGATCATTTTGAATACAAAAAAAATTAGGAGAAGGACTATTTCAAAGCTGAATAGTGTTGTTGCTTTTAAGCGCCAACATAAATTAACTGATATGAAATCCTGTCCAATGGAGATGGGAGACCAATCTTAGACTTTCTTTAACAAATACCTAAGGCACTCTTGAAATTTGTAAGAAGCCTGTTACTTGGAATGGATCAAAAAAAGGTTTGAAAACTACCCTCTTAATTAAGTTTGACTCCCTCTTGCAATCTCTTCTAATGATTAGCTTATTAGAAAAAAAATCCTTTTATTTACCAACAGCAGGAAGGTAAAGTTTGCTTAATTTTTCAATAAACATTGATTGAGGCCATTTCCAGGCCCTTGTCTAAAGTCATTGTGTTTTAAACTCTCCAATTTGCAGCATTCAGATTCTTTAGGCTGTCTCCTCCCCTCAACTTTAAAATCTTTAAAAAAAGTTTAATGGTAAAGATTCTTCATTCAGTGAATGCCTGAAGCAGATGACTGCATTGGAGGTGGGGTTAGGAGACTCTCGGAGGAGTGAAGGTAAGAGGCTAGGGAAGTGGTGTACAGAATGAGAAGAGGAGGAAGGCAGTGACTGGCACCAATGAGTGTTCATGCATGCGTGCGTGCTAAGTCGTGACCAACTCTTTGAGATCCCATGACTGTAGCCCGCCAGACTCCTCTGTCTACAGGATTCTCCAGGCAAGAGTACTGGAGTGGGTTGCCATTTCCTCCTCCAGGGGATCTTCCTGACCCAGGGATCAAACCCAGGTCTCTAGCTGGCGGTCAAACCCAGGTCACTAGTGCCACCTGGGAAGCCCCAGTGAAGTGTTCAAGAGATGACTGAAAGATGCGGTGCTGCTGCAGAATAACACACCCCGTTCAGGCCCTCTTGGGGGGTGACCTCAGTCGCCCAGGAAGGCTTCCTCTTTGACTGGCCTTGGCTGAATCTCAGTGCCTCACGGTGACTGAGCTTGCCTTGCAATGCCCATTCACGATGCCCATTCACACTTTTGGCTCATAGCACCAGACAGCACAGCAGAAAATTCAGGAGAAGCATGTGGTGGTGGTGGTTTAGGTGCTGAGCCTCAGAGAACCATAAGCAATAATAATGTATTGTTTTAAGCCACTACATACTGGGGTGTTTCTAGAGTATGACCTCAGGGGAGATACATAACCACTTGGAGGTTTAGTTTCCTTCTGTAAAACAGGCAAACTAACAATATCTACTTCACAGAGTAAGTGTGATATGAATGTAATAACGGTAGAAGTACCAAGCACAGAGCCCAGCACACAGTAGGTCTTCAGTAAATGCCAAGGTCCTCCCTGCCCCTTCTCCAGGAGGTTTTATATCCCAGATGTGAGTGAATCTTGACCACTGTTCCAAACTTCCTGGGCAGACACCCAACTTTCCTCAAAGGGAATGCCCAGGACCAAATTTGAAACTGGGGTTGAACAGCATTTGAGTTTTTCTTTCTGGGACAATCTGTGACTCCCTGCAAGAAAAATATCACCACCTTGTATGAAGAAAAGGGTATGCTTTTTCTTTTTCGTTAATTTAAGAGATAGAGGAATTAAGTCTTCACCTTTTTTTTTTTTTTAAAACAAGAAATATGCTTGCTTGTGCTGGAAACTACTGGCTTGAAATAAAACAACTCCCCTTCTGTTTCATAGCCAGCAGGTTTTCTGCAACACCCAGTCCTGCAGAGCCACAGACTGCACAGTGGGCAGACTTTGTTGAACAGATGAGCAACTGTGGCTTAATTTGTTTTTTTGGGGAAAAAAAAAAAAAGGTCCTGAAGCAATTGATAAACAGGAGGCTGAGGTCAGTGTGAAGGAAGAGTAAATGAGGCCAGATTGGGGACCGCTGGAACGTAAGCCTCTTTCATCCCAGTCCTGAACCCAGCAGGCAGGCACGTGTGAGTGAAGCCAGGACTAATCTATCAGGAAAGGGGCCGAGAGTCTTTTGCCTTGCCTGAGTTTGGAATTACATTTTCATTATCATTCAAAATTATTTAAAATTTTATTTTATATTCTTTTACTTATGTATTATTCCAAAATTTTTTCCAAAGTGGCTCAGACAATAAAGAATCTGCGTGCAGTGCAGAGGACCTGGGTTGGATCCCTGGGTCAGGAAGATCCCCTGGAGAAGGGAATGGCTGTCCACTGCAGTATTTTTGCCTGGAGAATTCCATAGACAGAGAAGCCTGGAAGGCTATGGTCCATGGGGTCACAAAGGGTTGGATATGACTGAGCAACTAACACACACACACACAGTTAAATGTACTTTGCACACTGTGTAGCGGGCTATCCAAACTTTCTGCTTCTGACTTTTTCACATTGATCTTGATAATCATTCCATACCACCACCTAGAAACAGCTAAGTTTCTGGAGAGGTCACATAGTGTTTGTTCCACAGTCTGAGTGAACCAGAATTTATTTAATTTTATTAAAAGGCAAAGCGGTTATGTTCAATCTTCTTAGAGCTGGCTTTAAATAAAAAAAGTGTGTTCTTGAAGGGTCTTTTTTGTCCTTTAGATTTAAGGTAGCAGCTAGGCAATGCTCTTTAGAAGCCTTATAAATACAACTTCTAGTTCTTACTCTCATCTGAATTGTGTTGGGTGTGGTACCCCCAGGGGTGGTCGATTAATTTATTGCCTTGTCCTGTTAGGACTTCGTTGTTCCATGTTTGAATGTGTATCCAGGAAGTGGAAATAATGTCCCCGACACCCCCACTTCCTTTTCTGGCAAATCTGTGTCCGGTGAGTGAATCCAACTACTTTCACCCACCCTCTTCCTTCAGTCAGATGCTTGGCTTGCATTGTCCTGGCTGAAATCTGGAGATTTTAGGAAATGGACCTCAAGAGTGCTTCCAGGCAGGACTAGTCTGAGGAACTATTGTTCATTTTAGTTAACTGAGCCTTCCTTTTCTTCCTTCTGTGGATTCTTTTGGCCCCTCACTTTCAACCCCACCCCAGTTGTTCTGAACTCACCTCTCAGAATCATTTAGACTTAATGTGATTTCAAGTCAGCGCCTACTTCTTGCTCCTAGTGGTATCTGCCCTTTGAATTTTTTACTCACCATAATTATAGAACAAAAAAGATTTGCCTCCTTAAACCTTCCCAGTTTTGTAACACAAACAACTGTTGTGTCTTCAGGAGTTGGGGCGATGTCCTCACCGTCCTCCATCACCACCAGAATCATGCCACCCTTCTCCCTGCCCTAGGAGGACAGACAGGAAGGGGCAGGCCTGGGTAGTTCAGGACCTAAGGGTGTGGCTGGAGTCTCTGCATCTGTTTCCGGTGGTGGAGGGGCAAATGCCACCACCTTGGGCATGGGGTGCCAAGGCTGAGCTGCAGAAACATGTTCTCCAAAAGCAAGTTCCCCGGTAAGTATCAGACAGGGCAGCCCTAGTTCACAACTTGAAGGTTCAGTGTAGCAGAGAAATGCTCAGGGGCATCACACCAGGAGGTAAGGGTATTTGGAACTGGCAACTGCAACTTCTCTGGGCCTCAGTAACCGCCTGGTAGAGCTGTAATGCACATTAAAGGAGTTGATATACAGCTGTGGCAAGAGCTCTGTAAATCAGCCCTAATTGTTATGTGAAGTGGCCCAGACATTGTGGCCCAGCTTCTTGTTACCTGGACTAGATTAGCTTGTTTCAGCTCCACTTGTCCTCTTTGGACTTGCCTTGCTCTCCTGGTCTGGCCCAAGGGGACTGCTCCAGGCTCTTCTGGCCTGACCCATCTTCCTAGTCTCTCAGCCCCCTTTGCACCTCTTCTTGATGCCTGCCACCTTAGCCAGCCTTCAGTCTTCCACTCTTCCTCTGCAGGATCATCAAAGCCTCAACCTCCTCCCATAAAGCCAAAAAGCCCACCGTGTACCAAAGAGAAAACAAACACTTCCTTCCCTGGTGCTTTTGTGTCTCTTTGATCCCTCATCTATGCATTGTCCAGTCAGTCTCCTTTCAAGTTCCCCATTCTCGTGTCTCCCTGCCCCAGCCCTTTGTATGTGCGGAGGACAAAGTCTGGGGATGAAAAAATAAGGATGCACAATCCTGACACCTGAGGACTCTGTGACATCAATGATGGCGATACCTCTCCATCCTTCGGCATCTGTCTCTATACAGGAAGATAAGGGCAACAGAACAGAAATTGGACATTGTGCGGGCCCACTACAGACCTGGCTCTGTTCTTAGCCCTTTACACTTACTCTGTCATTAATCCTCACACAGCCATCCAACATGCATGTTAGGGCCATTCTGCAGATTTCCAAACTGAGGCTCAAAGCAGGTACACATCAAGGTCTCATCACACTACTGGGGAGCAGAAATGGGACTTGCATCCAGGTCTGCCTGACACTGGGGCTTCCCTGGTGACTCAGATGGTAAAGAATCCACCTATAATGCAGGAGACCTGGGTTCCATCCCTGGGTCAGGAAGATCTCCTAAAGAAGGGAATGGCTACCCACTCCAGTATTCTTGCCTGGAGAATCCCATGGACAGAGGAGTCTGGGGGTGCCCCAGTCCATGGGGTCACCGAGTTGGACATGACTGAGTGACTCACCCTTGCACTTCACTTTCACTGCCTGGCTCCAGTCCCCATGCCTGTTAAAGTAAATCTGAGCCAGTGGGACTTGATACAGTAGGAACATTTTGCATTCTGTTTTGTATTTGGATCAACTAGG
Organism: Ovis canadensis; assembly: GCF_042477335.2. Taxonomy (NCBI): domain Eukaryota; kingdom Metazoa; phylum Chordata; class Mammalia; order Artiodactyla; family Bovidae; genus Ovis; species Ovis canadensis. Next base: position 43,559,608 of record NC_091247.1, read on the forward strand.
CTGAGAAGTGGTGTCTTCTACATCTGAACTTGGCACATACAACGTCTTAGCCAAGGATTTCAAGCTTTGTCTTGTCTGGAAGGAAATGGCGGCCCGCTCCAGTATTCTTGTCTGGAAAATTCCATGGACAGAGGAGCCTGGCCAGCTATAGTCCATAGGGTCACAAAGAGTCAGATACAACTGATTGATTGAGCATGCATGCACTTGTCTGCACACTGGTTTGATTTTGAAATAGCCAGTTTGTAGACATTCAGAAGTATTCTTGCCAAGACTCACACGGCACGTTCGGTTGTTTCCCCAAACTTCTGAAATACACTCCCCCAGAAATTAATCATCCAGAGGACAGTAGGTACTAGGAAGGTGGTGTCCAGGGCTTCTCACCTCCTGTGAGGAGCTCATGGGGACAAAAGCGCATCACAAAATGTTCTGACAGAGAAATCAGTGGATGGAAAATGGTGCCTCATGGTGTGAGAGTCTAAAATGGCTTGAAAGTTTTATTCAAATTAAGCAATGCTCACTTTTATATAAGCTAGAGCAAAAGCACTCAACAGTGCTCTTTTGTAGCTCCCAAGCCATCACAGATGTATGAAATATCTACGTACAGATTCAGTCTTAGCTTCTACCCCAAGGCTCCTGTTTCCCTCAAGGTTTAAACCATGCCCTCTGAATTTTTGCCTGAAGTTTTCTTTTGAGCACACTCTGCCTAACAATCTCTTTGATTTTTCAATATTAAACAGAGGAACTGCACTCGGTTGAGTTGTGCCTCCCCATAAAGTTCATGTCTACTCAGAACCTCAGAATGTGACCTTATTTGGAAATAGAGTCTTTGCAGATGTAATTAGTTAAGATAACGTCACTCTTTGGGGTCTTTCCCTTTTCTAGGGGATCTTCCCAACCCTGGGATTGAACCCAAGTCTCCTACGTTGCAAGCGGATTCTTTACCAGCTGACCCACAAAGGAAGCTCCCAGATTGGGGCGTGGAGAGCTAAATTCAATGACTGGCATCCTCCTATGAGAAAGGAGAAGGAGAATCAGATGCAAAGACATGGGTGGGGAAGAAAGGATGTGACAATGGAGGAAGAGAATGGAGTGATGCAGCTACCAGTTTCCTTCCTATCTGAAAGTAGAGAGTTCCTGGGAAACCTTTCATAAGCCAAGATTGTGTAAAGTGGAGAAGCAATTACCTTAGGACACATCTTGCTAACAGATGCACAAAATAAATCGAGACAAAGCACAGATGCTCACAGACACAGTTCAAAGCTATGGTGGCTTGATGATGAAATGCTGAGTATAGTTCCCTGGGAAGGAGCTTGGCAGGGCCATTTTTGCTGCTTGACTTGTTATCATTTATTTGCTGTGTCTGACAACCCCATGGACTGCAGCACGCCAGGCTTCCCTGTCCTTCACTATCTCCTGGAATTTGCTCAAACTATGTCCACTGATACAATGATGCCATCCATCCATCTCATTCTCTGTCATCCCCTTCTCCTCCTGTCCTCAATCTTTCCCAGCATCAGAGTCTTTTCCAATGAGACATCTCTTTGAATCAGGTGGCCAAAGTACAGGAGCTTCAGCTTCAGCATCAGTCCTTCCAATGAATATTCAGGATTGATTTCCATTAGGATTGACTGGTTCGATCTCCTTGCAAGACAAATGCTAAACACTATTTTCACTTTTCACCTTTTTCGGGTAAAAGCAAAGTTTCTCTTCAGATTTCTTTGAGTTAGTGAAAACAGGTACCAATATGGATCTTTCATAAAGTGAACTTTTGGAAAGCAGGGTGTATCTGTACAAGTCAAGGAACACCAAGGATTGCTGGAAACCACCAGAAACTAGAAAGAAGCCAGGGAGGACTCTCCCTGGCTTCCCAGGGAGCATGGTCGGGTTGACCCCTTGGTGGAGCAGACCAGGCTCCAGAACTGTGAGAGAACACTTTTCCAGGGTTGTAAGCCACATAGTTGTGATAATGTGTCATGGCAGCCCTAGGAAACTAGTAGAGACTCTCATTTGACTCTTTAAATAAAAAGCTTCCTTTACTATGAGCATTGCCATGAGCTTTTCTTGTTTTTAAACGAGACTCTCTGAACCTCAGTTTTCTCATGTAAAGATTATGTATCAGTTAGCTGTTGCTGCCTAAAAACCACCCCAGAGCTCAGTGGCATAAAACAGTGATTGTGTATGACCACACTCAAAGGTCTGTGGGGTGGCTAGGTGCCTCTGCTAATACACCCCTTTTTCTTTTGAAATCTCCAGGTCTCCTGAGTATATTGTGGTAATGACAGAAGTCCAAGTTGGCATTTAAAGCCTCTGCTTGGGACTTCCCTGGTGGTCCAGTGGCTAAGACTCCCAATGCAAGGGGCCTGGGTTTGATTCCTGGTCAGGAAACTGGCTCCCACATGCTGTCACTAAGAGTCCACTTGCGGAAACTAAGAGTTCGCATGCTGAAACTGAAGATCCCACGTGCCACAACAACAACAACAAAAGATTGCACAGCACAACTAAGGCCCACCACAATCAAATGAATAGATTTTTTTTTTTTTTCAGTCTCTGCTTATGTCACTGTTACTGAGAAGAACCCTATGGGGCCTTCCCAGGATAGAACCCTCTCCATTGCTCTGCTTTAGCCCTTCTCTGATGCACCTATATGACAGTGTCTGATGCACACTTTCTGAATTGTTTTACAGATGCTAAAACCCCACCAAACAGAGGATATTAACTACCTGATGACCATGTGACCATGAGTATGTAGGCCTCAAACCTATTGGAGCCTGAAGATTGATTAAGTGACACTCCCCTCATCTGGCCTTTAAAGATGCTTTGCTGAAACCCATCAACAAGTTCGGGGGTTTTGAGCAGTGGCTGCCCTAGACTCCTTGCTTGGTGCCCTGAATAAAACCCTGCACTTTCTTTCACCACAACCCAGTGTCAGTAGAGTGCCTTTATGGTGCACGAGTGAGCAGACCTAAGTTTGGGTTCAGCAACATCACTGTTAACATCCCATTAGCTAAATTAAGTCATGAGGCCAACTCCACTCTGCTCACAGTGAGAGGGTGAAAGGAGGAATATTTGTTCAACAATAATCCCAACTAACACTGATGTGGTAATACCTGCTGCTATAGACTGAATGTTGTATGCCCCTAAATTCATAATTGAGACTTAATTCTCAATGTGATAGTATTTGGAGGTGAGGCCTCCAAAAAGTGACGAGGTCATGATGGTGGAGCCCTCATAAATGGGATTAGTGCCCTTATAAAAGGGGCCCAAGAGACCTTAGAGAGCTCCCTCACCTCTTCTGTCACGTGAGAACACAGAGAAAAGATAGACATCTCTGAATCAGAAAGCAAGTTGTCACCAGACACCTGATTTGCCAGTGCCCTCATCTTGGGTGGTGGAGTGATATCCATTTAAGTAAACATAAATTCAATATTGATTTTCTGATCATATCCTATCTGTTATGAAGGTTCTGTCCCATCCATGAAACTGCCATCCAACTTCCACACTCTCGTGGGGAAGCCATTATTCTGCTGATCGTGTGGTCAAAACCAGTAACAAGGACAGCCCCGCCTCAAGGGGAGGGGAAATAGACTCTACTATTTGATGGAAGAAATAACAAATCTTTTGTGGCTCTTTAACCCATGCCACTGCAGATGGTGACTGCAACCATGAAATTAAAAGACGCTTGCTCCTTGGAAAAAAAGCTATGACCAACCTAGATAGCATATTCAAAAGCAGAGATATTACTTTACCAACAAAAGTCTGTTTATTCAAAGCTATGGTTTTTCCAGTGGTCATGTATGGATGTGAGAGTTGGACTATAAAGAAAGCTGAGCACCGAAGAATGGATGCTTTTGAACTGTGGTGTTGGAGAAGACTCTTGAGAGTCCTTTGGACTGCAAGGAGATCCAACCAGTCCATCCTAAAGTAAATCAGTCCTGAATATTCATTGGAAGGACTGATGTTGAAGCTGAAACTCCAATACTTTGGCCACCTGATGTGAAGAACTGACTAATTTGAAAAGACCCTGATGCTGGGAAAGATTGGAGGCGGGAAGAGAAAGGGACGACAAAGGGTGAGATGGTTGGATGGCATCACGCACTCAGTGGACACGAGTTTTGAGTAAACTCCGGGAGTTGGTGATGGACAGGGAAGCTTGTCGGGCTATAGTCCATGGGGTTGCAAAGAGTCGGACATGAGTGAGTGACTGAACTGAACTGAACCCACACCAATATGCACCTACTCAGGCAGTCCTCACCACAACCCCACGAGGTGGGGACTGGTATTATCCACATTAGAAAGTAGGAAAGTTAAAAGCAGGGATGTTGCTAATTTGGCTAAAGTTAGCTGATCAGCAGGACAGCTGGGGTTCCAATCTAGGCTATTTGGTAGAGAGGCCAGTGTTTGCTTTCTCCTTCCCTATCGACTCTGTTTCTTTAGCCACTTACGGGCAAAAGCTGGGACGCCTTCTACCACGTTATGTGTAGGCTTCTCTCGCACATACTTTAATATGCACAAAAGGGCTTGTGGTAAAGTCTCCTTGAGAAAACAGGCTGGGACTTCTCTGGTGGTCCAGTGGTCTGCCTGCTAATGCAGGGGACAAAGGTTTGATCCCTGATCGAGAAGATTCCACATGTTGCTGGGCAACTAAGTCTGTGCACCACGACTACTGAACCCATGCTCCCTAGAGCCCTTGCTCCACAACAAGAGAAGCCTGTGTACCGCAGCTAGAGAACAGCCCCACCCGCCGCAGCTAGAGAAAGCCTGCATGCAGCAGTGAAGACCCAGCACAGACAAAAATATATAAATGAATAAAACAGGCTGGTGGAGTGATACTCATTTAAGCAAATATAATTCAGTTTGGGTTTTCTGGCTTCCCTGCTGGCCCAGCTGGTGAAGAATCTGCCTGCAATTAGGCAGACCTGTGTTTGATCCCTGGGTTGGGAAGATCCCCCGGAGAAGGGAACAGCTACCCACTCTACTATTCTGGTCTGGAGAATTCCATGGATTGTATAGTCCATGGTGTCACGAAGAGTTGGACACGACTGAGCAACTTTCACTTTACCTGGATTTTCTGACCATGTCCCATCTGGTTATCACAGTTTTCTCAGGATTTCTTTCTATGGGGGGGTCTGATCTTTCCATGGAAACACAACCCAAATTCGACACTCTCTTGGCTTTTTGATTCAAACTCGTTTCTGTCTGCTGGTCCTTTATTCTCAGGTGTTGCCTTAGTCATGGGTCTAGGGTTCACTGCCCTCATCGCAGGCCCAGACTGGTCTCCCTCTACTCTGCCTCTGCTGGGACTTCACAAGGTGTGGGAAGTTACAGAGCTGTGCCCAGAGGGAGGGGAGGTGGCAGCATTTGAAATCAGGATCTTGATTGAATACATTCTAACTTATGTGGGTTTGGAAATCCATGTGTGTGGAGCACTGCTCTAAGCACTGGACTATAGTCATGGGTGTGACATGTTAGCTTACATAATCACTTGGTTTGGACCAGTTCCCACACCCAAACCTGTAAGAAAAGCCTGGAGTCAAGACAGTCTTGCAGACAGAAATGGATGCTTGGCTTGTAAACTAAGTAATGCTTTTGGATTCATTCACTTGTCCAAGAAATATATAATTGAGCACTTGTTATGAGCCAGTCGCTGTGTTGGGCACAAAGGACAAAGATGAATTAATTAGATGCAGGAATAAATTCCTGCCCTCCAGGAGTCCACAGTTAATTATAACAGTTACTACCTACATTTTATACCTGGGCATGTAAAGTCTAAACATGTTAACCACTATATATGTCTACCAGTAAGGCAAGGTTTTTTCCCTCCCTAAAATGACTGCCCAGAAGAGAGGAGAGTACTTTATTTTGAGGTCTGTAAAGGAAAAATGCACTCTCGTGTGCCTCTTTTCCTACTAACACTTAATACTTCTGGCACTTCTGGTTACCAGATGTGTGGATTTTCCATACATGAAGCAATTGTGTGACACCAGTCTGGTGCCTGTAATTCAAGTCAACTCTGACACCATCTATCTGGAGATAGATCTCACAGGTTGTCTCATAAGACAGCCCCCACTTCAGACGCCAATAGCAAATTTAGGGTGTCACCTGTGCTTCTGACCAACTGGCTATAAATTAGGGGCTCCCATGTCCCCCTCCTTGGGTTCCATTAATTTCCTAGAGTGGTTCAAAGAATTCAGGGAGACTCTCTACTTCCTAGATTATCCATTTATTAAAAAGAATATAACTCAGGAATGGCCAGATGGGAAATATGTATGGGGCCAGTTACATGGAAAGAGGCAGCCAAGCCTTCATGCCCTCTCTGATTATGCCACTCTTGGCTTCATTACATATGCATATGTGATCTTATGCAAAATCACTGGCTATCCCTGACTGATTTTAACTTTTAGCTCCTCTCCCCTCTCCAGAGGGTCAAACTGGTGAGAGTGGAAGTTTCATATCCCTAATCACAAGGTTGGTTCCCCCAGCAACCAGCCCCCATCTTTACATTATCTTAGGGCTGTCCAAACATTTAGCTCATTAATAAACTCAGGTGTGGTTAAAAGGGGCTTATTCCAGAAATAACGAAAGACACCCATTTCACATTTATGGCTCTTATCACTTAGGAAATTCCAAGGGTTTTAGGAGCTCTGAGCCAGAAATAAGAACAAAAACCAAATATATATTTCTTAACATAAATCACAATATCACAGGGTCCTTGCAGGCACCTCTCATGTTACACCAATGCTTTATAAATTTCTAGTTTTGGAAGCTTAGGGAGATCACCAGCTCAGTACAAAAGGAGGTGAGAAAATGTAACACAGATTTGCTAGTTATGCCTGGGAATGTGACTTCATATTTGCAATGCTGAAAGTTGCTATAAACAAGCTTTTTATGATCACTTTAAAAAGCAGAACAGTGAGTAGTTATGTTGAAGAGACCAGTGAAAGCATGAACAGGCTAATGCTATTCAAATGGGTACTTTGTGGTTTGGGATAAAAATTCTAGGGAAAGCATCCCATAAAAGGTCCAAGAGAACCTCCAACAATCCAGATGAAAGTGAGAATGCCTGCTACACGGGGCTAGTCACAGTGAGGACACTGGCAACCAAGAGGTACATGAAGACTTTCAATAGCTGTTGAAATGAAGTATGAAAGCAGAAAAAAGCAGTATTTTGCAATTATTTTATTATATTGCATTTCCTGTGTGTATTGTATTTCTTGTGTGTGTGCATGCTCAGTCCTGTCTGACTCTTTGCGACCCCATGGTATTAAACCTGGATGTGTAACTAAATTCATATATTGCAAAAGCAAATCACAACTTCATCTCTTCACTAAAAGTATTATGTGCTCAGGTTGACCAAAATATTATGGGAAGGTTTCCCCCACTGGAAAGTTCAGTGCTGCCTTTTATTTGTTTGTGTGTTCATTTTTGGCTGCTGTGGGTCTTTGTTGTTGTGTGTGGGCTTTCTCTAGTCGTGGCAAGTAGGGACTGCTCTTTGTTGCAATGCTTGCGGCTTTCGTTGAAGTGGCATCTCTTGTTGCCAGAGCACAGGCCCTAGGGTGTGTGGGCTTCAGTAGTTGTGGCACACTGGCTCAGCTCTCTTGTGGCATGTGGGATCTTCCCAGACCAAGGGTCGAACCCGTGACCCCTGCCTTGGAATGTGGATTCTTAACCACTGGACCACCAAGGAAGTGGTTATATTTGGTGCCAACTTTTATTTGGGTGTGGGGCTTCCTTGGTGGCTCAGATAGTAAAGAAGCTGCCTGCAATGTGGGAGACCTGGGTTGGATCTCTGGGTCAGGAAGATCCCCTGGAAAAGGGAATGGCTACCCACTCCAGTATTCTTGCCTGGGGAATTCCATGGACAGAGGAGTCTGTCGGGCTATAGTCCACAGGGTCTCAAAGAGTCAGACACGACTGAGTGACTAACATTTTCATTTTTTCCTATTTGGGTACATGTGGAACCTTTGCCCAAAGTCAAACAGTTAAGAGAAATAGAACCAGACCTGTCTGACCCACCCACATGTTTGCCTTAATTCCTCCATCAGACCAGATTTCATAAAATCTCAGACAGTGGTCCCCGCCCCCATTGTTCATCTATTTCATTCCATTTCAACTGAGAGCATATATGGAGCCTCTAATATAATGGAGGAATTGTTTTTCAAGTCTGTAAATCACTTTTAGTACTGAACTAAGAGAAAAGAGACTGACTTTTAACTGAAGATTGAGAGAGAAAAGCAGTTTTTACTAAAATAGCACCAGATCCAGGTTTATGTAGGCCATTCTCCCTGTTATACAATGTGACTTCTGGTCTTCTCTGTCTTCTTAGGACTAAGAAATGCCTGTAGGCTCAGCCCCAATAGGACAGTCTCAAGGAGCAAATAAACATGCAATTTCTCTTTGTCTGCTTTAAAATGGTGAACAAGGCCTATTAATTTTTGGGTAACAGGGGCTTCCCAGGGGGCACAGTGGTGACAAATCTGCCTGCAAATGCAGGAGATGCAGATTCTATCCCTGGGTTGGGGAGATTCCCTGGAGGGGAAAATGGCAACCTACTCCAGTATTCTTGCCTGGAAAATCCCTGGACAGAGGAGCCTAGCAGGCTACAGTCTATGGGGTCATAAAGAATCAGACACAACTTAGTGACTGAACACATATCGGGATTCATGAATTTTCAGTGTGAGTATGTATTCAGTTCAGTTCAGTCGCTCAGTCCTGTCCAACTCTTTGCAACCCCATGAACCGCAGCACAGCAGGCCTCCCTGTCCATCACCAACTCCCTGAGTCCACTCACACCCATGTCCATCGAGTCGGTGATGCCATCCAACAATTTCATCCTCTGTCATCCCCTTCTCCTCCTGCCTTCAATCTTTCCCAGCATCATGGTCTTTTCAAATAAGTCAGCTTTTTGCATCAGGTGGCCAAAGTATTGGAGTTTCAGCTTCAACATCAGTCCTACCAATGAACACTCAGGACTGATCTCCTTTAGGATGGATCTCCTTGCAGTCCAAGGGACTCTCAAGGATCTTCTCCAACACCACAGTTCAAAAGCATCAATTTTTCGGCACTCAGCTTTCTTCACAGTCCAACTCTCACATTCATACATGACCACTGGAAAAACCACAGCCTTGACATAGCCACTGCTTTTTAATATGCTGTCTAGGTTGGTCATAACTTTTCTTCCAAGGAGTAAGCATCTTTTAATTTCATGGCTGCAATCACCATCTGCAGTGATTTTGGAGCCCCCCAAAATAAAGTCAGCTACTGTTACCACTGTTTTCCCATCTATTTGCCATGAAGTAATGGGACCAGATGCCATGATCTTAGTTTTCTGAATGTTGAGCTTTAAGTCAAATTTTTCACTCTCCACTTTCACTTTCACCAAGAGGCTCTTTAGTTCTTCTTCACTTTCTGCCATAAGGGTGGTGTCATCTGTATATCTGAGGTTATTGATATTTCTCCCGGCAATCTTGATTCCAGCTTGTGCTTCTTCCAGCCCAGCATTTCTCATGATGTACTCTGCATAGAAGTTAAATAAGCAGGGTGACAATATACAGCCTTGATGGACTCCTTTTCCTATTTGGAACCAGTCTGTTGTTCCATGTCCAGTTCTAACTGTTGCTTCCTGACCTGCATACAGGTTTCTCAAGAGGCAGGTCAGGTGGTCTGGTATGCCCATCTCTTCCAGAATTTTGTATTATGTATGTATTATCTTTAATCAGAAAAAAATCATTAAATATTCATTATTGAAAACACACAAGTATTGGGTTATTGGGTTATATAGGCTTCCTTGTTGGCTCAGCTGGTAAAGAATCCGCCTGCAATGTGGAAGACCTGGGTTTGATCCCTGAGTTAGGAAGATCCCCTGGAGAAGTGAACAGCTGCCCACTCCAGTATTCTGGCCTGGAGAAGAATTCCATTCCATGGACAATATTATTCCACCGGGTTGCAAAGAGTCAGATACAACTTGAGCGACTTTCACATTGGGTTATAGAATTTCAGTTTCACTTGCTGGATTTGCATTGAGTTCACTTCATATTTAACCTGTTTCTTTTAATCCAAGCTAAGAGAACCAAACTCTTTCTGCGGGTAACACATGCAGGGCTCCCCTCTGCCCAGATGACTATTCATGCAGGAAAAGGAACGGAAAGATTGCACAAGCGCTTGAGCCATATCTTGTGTGTGTGTTCAGTATTATTATGCCTCTCCCTGAGATTCTCCTCTGAGGTCATGTTCTTGCAGATACGTTAAGCCCGGGAAATAAACTGGAAGACTCTGTGTGACTCAAAGCAAGCTGTGCAACCTCTCAGAGCTGGAGTTTGCTCATCTGTAAAATAACTGGTGGAATCCAAAAGAAAAAAGTGCGTGGCCTGGGAAGACAGATTCAAATCCTGACTGCTTATTACTGAGCAAAAAATGTATGTTCTATACTGTATAATATATAGTGGTACATTTGGAATCCTAAAAAGAAAGATAGCAATGGTTGCTATGATAACTACTGCTACTCTATATGTAAAAGGCCTGTTACTCTTAAAGCAAAACCATGAATCACAAGGCTGCCAGCTCAGCTGTTCAGGCTTGTGCTGCACACCTCTAGGGGGCGACACTACATGGCACACAATGTCTAGAGGTGTCCCCAGGAAGCTCTACACAAATTTTAGATGTTTCCTCAATTGAGAATAATGGTGGGGGGAGGGGAAGATGTGGGGAGGAATAAATTAGGAGTTTGAGATTAACAGATACACATTACTATCTATAAAACAGATAACCAACAAGGTATATTTAGTATCTTATAATAATCTATAATGGAAAATTATCTTAAAAAGAATATATATATGTATCTATATATGTATATACTTATATAATACATAAAGATAAGTATAAATATAACTGGATCACTTTGCTGTACATCTGCAAATAACACAACATTGTAAATCAGCTATACTTCAGAAAATATATATAAAGACCAAAAAGAAAATAAAATTACAATCCTCTCCAAAAAAGAACAACGAGGTAGTACAGGACTTTTCTTGTTACTTTAGGCACAGCTGAGGCCCCCTAAATTGATGAAACAGGTAACAGGAATACTTTTTTAAAAGAAAGGTACTGGGCAGGACTTGTTAAATTAACAAGTGATGGGCTGCTTTCTGCCTATGAAATGTGTGGGTGGTGGTGGTTTGCTCGCTAAGTTGTTTCTGACTCTTGTGATCCCATGGACTGTAGCCCACCAGGCTCCTCTGTCCATAGGATTCTCCAGGTGGAGTATACTGGAGTGGGCTGCCATTTCCTTCTCCAGAGGATCTTCGTGACCTAGGAATTGAACCTAGGTCTCCTGCATTGCAGGCAGATGTTCTACCAACTGAGCTATGAGGGAAGTCCTTTCTCTCTAAATAAACTCACTTTCACTTTACCATGGCTCACTCTTGAATTCCTTTCTGCTCAAAGCCAAGGCCTCTCACTTTGCAGCCCGTCCTAGAAACTCATCCAAGACCTGCAACATGACCATTCTCTTGCTTCCCTTTCTTCTCCAACAACTGTGCCACTTCCCAATGGTTCTTCATCACGGCCCTAGTCAGGTAGACAGTTTCTTCCCTTTACCCATCTTGGCTCCTCAAACCTCACCCTGGAGGAACCAGAGGCTGGAGACTAACGGACAGAGAGAAAAATGTGAAACATTTAGGATTTCCAAGACCAGGAGAAGGAAAGAATCTTTAAACAAAGTGACACAGTTGATTAAGGTTGGTCTAGCAGGAGACTCCTGAGTAACATCTGAGTCAGGCTGGAAAAGCAGTGGGATCTGTGTTTCTGACATCACGCAGAGGTAGTGGACAGACAGAGCAGGTGTGATAAATGCAAAACCTCTTCCAGACTTCTGTTTCTGGGCTCAGATGAACCAGTGATTGGCAGAGCTGCTTTCGACCTCTTTTACTCCGTTTCTTTCCTTCCCAACTCTGGGCTCTGTTCTCTGCTCCAAGCATACACCTCGCTGGATTGACATGTACTTCTGTCTCTCCAGCTAAAATGAATGTCCTCTGAGAGCCGAAACTGTTTCTTCTCATTCTCAACCCTTAGCACAAGGGCCATTCAGTTCAGTTCAGTTCAGTCGCTCAGTCATGTCCGACTCTTTGCGACCCCATGAATTGCAGCACACCAGGTCTCCCTGTCCATCACCAACTCCCGGAGTTCACTCAGACTCACGTCCATCGAGTCCGTGATGCCATCCAGCCATCTCATCCTCTGTTGTCCCCTTCTCCGGCTGCCCCCAATCCCTCCCAGCATCAGAGTCTTTTCCAATGAGTCAACTCTTCACATGAGGTGGCCAAAGTATTGGAGTTTCAGCTTCAACATCAGTCCTTCCAATGAACACCCAGAACTGGTCTCCTTCAGGATGGACTGGTTGGATCTCCTTGCAGTCCAAGGGACTCTCAAGGGTCTTCTCCAATACCACAGTTCAAAAGCATCAATTCTTTGGTGCTCAGCTTTCTTCACAGTCCAACTCTCACATCCATACATGACCACTGGAAAAACCATAGCCTTGACTAGATGGGCCTTTGTTGGCAAAGTAACATCTCTGCTTCTTAATATGCTATCTAGGTTGGTCATTAAAGAAGGTGATGGCACCCCAGTGCAGTACTCTTGCCTGGAAAATCCCGTGGACCGAGGAACCTCGTAGTGATCCATAGGGTCACTAAGAGTTGGATACGACTGAACAACTTCACTTTCACGCATTGGAGAAGGAAATGGCAACCCACTCCAGTGTTCTTGCCTGGAGAATCCCAGGGACTGGGGAGCCTGGTGGGCTGCCGTCTGTGGGGTCGCACAGAATCGGACATGACTGAAGCGACTTAGCAGCAGCAGCAGCAGCAGCAGGTTGGTCATAACTTTCCTTCCAAGGAGTAAGTGTCTTTTAATTTCATGGCTGCAGTCACCATCTGCAGTGATTTTGGAGCCCAAAGAATAAATTCTGACACTGTTTCCCCATCTATTTCCCGTAAAGTGATGGCACCAGATGCCATGATCTTAATTTTCTGAAAGTTGAGCTTTAAGGCAACTTTTTCACTCTCCTCTTTCACTTTCATCAAGAGGCTTTTTAGTTCCTCTTCACTTTCTGCCATAAGGGTGGTGTCATCTGTATATCTGAGGTTATTGATATTTCTCCCGGCAGTCTTACTTCTAGCTTGTGCTTCTTCCAGCCCAGCATTTCTCATGATGTACTCTGCATAGAAGTTAAATAAGCAGGGTGACAATATACAGCCTTGACGCACTCCTTTTCCTATTTGGAACCAGTCTGTTGTTCCATGTCCAGTTCTAACTGTTGCTTCCTGACCTGCATACAGGTTTCTCAAGAGGCAGATCAGGTAGTCTGGTATTCCCACCTCTTTCAGAATTTTCCATAGTTTATTGTGATCCACACAGTCAAAGGCTTTGGCATAGTCAATAGAGCAGAAATAGATGTTTTTCTGGAACTCTCTTGTTTTTTCGATGATCCAGTGAATGTTGGCAATTTGATTGTGGATGTGCAGCCATACGTGAATGGTGAATTTCCAGATGTTCAAGCTGGTTTTTGAAAAGGCAGAGGAACCAGAGATCAAGGGCCATTAAACATTTATTGTTAAAGAGAGTGAGAGACCCTGGGTAACAGAGTCAAGGTGTGTAGAAGATGATGGTGGAGGAGGAGCGGGAACACAGAAAACAGAGATGATGGATAAACAGACATCATCCCTGCCCTTCACCTGTGAGGCAGCCATGAGACTGCCATTAGATTTTAGAGATAAGGAAAACCATGCACTTCCATCATCATCTCTCCCAAAACACACTTCTCTGACTTAAAAAAATTCAGTTAGAAACTTAGCAGAACTATGGTTTTCTGGCCCCCTATTAACTGGAAATATCCAGTTTACTACCCACCTACTTTGCATGAGATTGACTCTTGTAGTGATGACCCACTTCGCTGACAGATTCTCAAGTCCTGAATGATCATCTCAGAAAGCCTGAGTTTCATAGCTTCAAAACTGGGTATGAAGCATACGTTACTGCACATAGAGTCTTCAAGTAGTTGCTCTTCAGTCCAAAGAGTTGGTTGACCTAAACATCCCATTTCCCATCATGTTGGATAGCAAACATTTCTCATATTCAATGGTCAGGCTCAATTATGAGAGAGAGAGAAATGGAGAAAATTTTCTTCCTTCATTGCTCAAGTAAGCTCTCAAGGCAAATCTCTCTAGAGATGACTTCAGATGAATGATGTTCAAGATGAAACAAAGTGATGAATCTACTTGAAGACACATATCCTTTTTCTATAGACGTTTATAAACAAATGTCTCAGGGACTCCAGAAAAGTGCCGTTTGGCCCCCAAACTCCAGCACCCCTACAGTTTCTTGGCAGTTTATAGCCAGAGCACACTGGGGAGACTGGGTTATTTTATTTTAAATGTGTAGAAACGTGTTATTCTCAGAAAGTCTATCTGTGTGTCAGCTTGTCTGATCACCTGTGGTTGTCCCAGCTGGGCAATAAACATTGGTTTATCTTTCTGGACATCACAGAATTGCTAAATCCAGAGTGAGTTGTCCACCCAGGAGTTGTGAGTTTATTTGAATAATATTCTTATGCCTACAGAAAAGTGAATGTCCATGGTGGGCTGATGTATAGGAAATTATTAGATCTTGAGGGACAAGATTGGAGGTGGGAGCGAGAAAAAAAAAACAAACAGGGAGGTCTTCTCAGAGAATTAGGAAATCCTGACCTTCTCTTTTCTAAGCCTCAGATCTTTTTGGGATTCCATCTGGCTTTCATTTCCAACTCTTCATCTTCCAACAAAGAGAATAAAGATGGTTTCAAAACTACATGTGAGCCCCTCCAGGAAGCAAGAGCTCCTCTCTTCCACTCTTTCGCCTAGTAGCAGAATTTTCTTTTGCACTATTAAAAATGGCGCAGGCCACCTTTTCTCCAAAAGCACACGAAGCTGCGGCATAACTCTTTTCCAAATAATTAATCTTTCCAGTGGAATCTTTCAAAGCCCCACATTTCCTGTTATTTTATACAGCTGCAATTTGTAACTGGAGCTCCTGCCCAGTGTTCCACGGGCAAAACGCCAAATCCACTACATTTCACCTACCAAGGTGCCCCGTGCAAATAATCCTTAACCACAAGTTAAACAGTCAGGTCCTGTCCTAGTCGAAAAGAAAAGCTTGGGGAACAAAAGAGTTTTAACATACTTCTGCATTAAAATTTTAGTGGATGCTCACAGTATTTTATTCTCCAGTGTCAACACTGGGAAGTATCACCATGATGCCACAATAAAGGAAGAGTTTTCAGAAATGGATTGGTCCTTGTGTTAATATTTGTGAGTCATAAAAATGACACCCTCTTCCAGTTATCTAGAAGCCCAAAACTGTGGATGGCTCTATCAAACCCACCTTGTTTGCTTCCTTGTCTATGACCTGGAAGATCAGAGCCAAAGTCGGCTAAAAGGTGCGCCGGGAGGCAGATGCTGGCCAGTTGGTTGTGGCCCTGCCCTTCTGTCTTTCCTTCCTCCCTTTGCATTTCTCCTGTTCCCTCCACCCAGTTCTCTCTCCTCCAACCTGCCCATGAAGGAAGTTTTTTCAATCACTAAATTGGAAGTTTCTTCTATTTCAAACCCTCTCCACTCTCTTGCCTACCCTTCTTCCTCCCACCCTCTCCCCATTTCTGCATATGACCTACGTCCTAGTTTTTAGAAAATGAAGTCATTGAACCAGACCCTCAACTTCCTGCTACAGCCCCGCCTTCCCTGGCGCCATCTCCCTTCCTTTCCTCCCATCTCTCAGTGGATGCTCCCATCCTGAGGTCAGGACCTACGTTCTGGATCCCAGCCCCTCCTGTCCTCTTTGGAGTCTCAGGTTGTAACGTGGCTCCTCTCCCCTGTATATTCAACCCTTACCTGAGTCTGAATCTTTCCATTTACATTTAGACATGCTCACGTCTCTCAAGATAAAACAAAACACCTGTCTCAACCCCGAGCCCCTTCCTGCTATTATTCCTCCTACTCTCCTTCCCAGTGAAATTTCTTGAATGGGTTGCTTTTCATCAGCTCCTCTCAGTCTTCAGTTCCATCACTTTGGCTAAAATAACTAATGACCACCATTGCTAAAGCAAAGGACTCAGTCCTCACCTCCCTTACCCTTTCTGGGAACCTTTGCTCCTGAACCTCTTCCCTGGGCTTCAAGGACCTGAAGCTCTTCTTATTTTCCTCCTACTTCTTTGCCGGTTCTTTTTGTTGTTGTTGTTTGTTTAGATTGTAGAAGTTTATTGATATGATCAAAAAGGAAACAGCCACATATTTGATTATCTTTGCCACTACATCATTTTGAATACTGTTTTTAAATGCATAACAAACAATATTTAAATAATCACTAGAAAAGTAAATTAAGAGTCTACTTAAGGCACTTCAGATACCTATTCTTTGTCTTCTTTCCAAGGCCATCATTCTCTGCAGAGCCATTAAATGTTTAAGTTTTTAAGTTTCCCTCTCACTCTGCATTCAATCCCTGCCATGTACAGCCCCAACAATCAGACTCATATATTCATTTGCCTATTTGAAATCTCCAGTGAGGTTTCTCAGAGGCACAAGTCCAAGCTCCAAGTCAAGATCGCCCCTCCCCAACTTGGTTTTCTACCTCAGATTCCTATCTCAGCAAATGATGCTACCATCCACTGGATTTCTCAGGTCATAAGCCTGATATTCTCAATACCTTTCCCTATTTCTCAAACCCAACCATTTTGTTAGCCCCAACAATGTTACTTCCTAAAATTTCTCTTATTTATTCACTTCTCTCCATTTCTACACCCAGCACCCCAAACCTAGACATCATCTACTCTCTTCTGGATCATTACAACTGCTTCCCACATATCCATTCTCGACACTCTTTAAGTTCTTCTCCAGACCACACCACACCACACCACTCTCTTGCATGGAATCCTTTAATGGTATGTTGGACACAAACTCCGTGTGCTTCTCAGATTCCCTTGTGTATGTCCTTCTTTTTCTCTCAGTTGGTATTCTACCCACAACTCAGCTTCCAGGTTTGAATAAAATGCCACCCCTCCGACCTGACCAGAGAGGGGCTGAGAGATGCACTCTGAAAGTGCAGAGGGGTTAGCCTTCTGCAGTGTGAGAAACCAACAAATGAGCAGTAGAAGAAAGGAGAAGATGAAGCAGATGAATTACTCCCTCTTTTCTCCCTACTAAGAACTGCTCTGAAATATGATTTTCCTTGTAAGCTTCCTGGAGCAATCCTGTGGGCTGAACAGCACATCTGGCCATTGCTCAGCTGTGTTTCTTTGCGGCTGAGACTCCTTGTGACCTGGTGAGCAGAGTGATAACACATAGATAGCGTTTCGTTGCCTCACTTCCCTTTTTCCTCACTCTCGCTGCCCTGGGCTTTCACCTTTCAATAAAATGTCACCACTTTAATCTTTAATGCAGACTTTACTTCCTATAGGTCCCAGGCGAAGCAAATGCTTAAGAGAAAGACCAAAATATCTGTCCATGTCTCTCCATGGGTTGATTCCTGTATACTTCTTTAGCCCCTTCTCTCCTACTATTTTACCATCACTTTCTGTCTCCAGCTACAGAACAGAGGTCTTCATTCATGCCAGGCCCTCACATGGCAGAAAGTCAGCCTGGAAAACTCTTTCCACCACTCCTCTGGCTTCACCTGGCTAATTCCTTTCCCACCAGGCCTCAGTTTCCATATCACTTCCTTTCAACAGAAATCTCTATGGCCCTCTCCTGGCTCCCTCCTCTCCAATATCTCCTAAGTTTCCTTTGTTACAGTCTCTCAATGATCTATGTCAGGATTTGAACAGTGTCTGCCTCCTCCCCACACAGACTGTAAACACTGTGACAATAGAGATGGAATCTTATTTGGTCCCTCTTTGCATCCTTGGCACAGAACCTAACACTCAACAAACTTACACTGAGTAAAGGAGCTTATGGGATTGAACGCTCATTTTATAGGTGGAGAAGCTAAGACTGCACGGATGAAGGGATTCATGCAAGATAGCTGATCAGTGGTAGAGCTCAGCTATACCTTCTAACCTTTGTAAAACTTAAGAATCATCCTTCTTAACTCTGAAAAAGACAGATAACAGATGGATCAATGAAGCAGAATAGAGAATCCACAAATAGATCTAAATACCTGCTTCAACATGTGAAAAGTACTTGTCCTCATTCATAAGAAAATAAATGTAAGTTTAAAATATGAGTTTTTAATCTTTTCAATTGGCAAAATTTATTAAAATGTGGTAATTTCCTTGTTTGGTAACGGCATTCAACAGTAAGGTGCCAAATATGAGTGGATATGTGTTTGTGGAGTACATAAATCGCCTTCCTTCAAGGAAGACAGTGTGATAATAGCTATTTTGATTGCAATAGAGATCACATCACAAGAGCAGATGTTCTCTGACATGCAAATCATTAGTTCAAATTTTATGTATTTATTCTACAGATATATTTGCCCAAGTGGGAAATGGAGACATATAGTTATTCATCGCAACATTATTTGCAATTGCAAAAGATTTAATCTGAATCATTTAGGGACTGGTTAGGTAAGTTATGCTGTTTTCATGCACTGAAATATTATGTATTAAAAAAAGAATGGGGGTATTTATTTGAATTCCATGTTCCTATTATAGGAATATTCCATACTACTATATATTCCATGTGTGCATGCTGCGTCACTTCAGTTGGGTCCGACTCTTTGTGACCCTGTCAACTGTAGTCTGCCAGGCTCCTCTGCTCATGCGATTCTTCAGGCAAGAATGCTGGAGTAGATTTGCCATGCCCTCCTCCAGAGAACCTTCCCAACCCAAGGATTGAACACATGCCTCTTATGTCTCCTACATTGGCAGGCGGGTTCTTTATCACTAGCACCACCTGGGAAGTCCTGTATATCCCATATTTCCCTTTTCATGAGACATAAGCAAAAATCCAAGGTGCATAGTAGTTATACAGTACACCACCAGTTTAGTTCAGTTCAGTCGTCAGTCATGTCCGACTCTTTGCAACCCCATGAATTGCAGCACGCCAGGCCTCCCTGTCCATCACCAGCTCCCAGAGTTCACTCAGACTTGCGTCCACCAAGTCAGTGATGCCATCCAGCCATCTCATCCTCTGTCGTCCCCTTCTCCTGCCCACAATCCCTCCCAGCATCAGAGTCTTTTCCAATGAGTCAACTCTTCACATGAGGTGGCCAAAGTACTGGAGTTTCAGCTTTAGCATCATTCCTTCCAAAGAAATCCCAGGGCTGATCTCCTTCAGAATGGACTGGTTGGATCTCCTTGCAGTCCAAGGGACTCTCAAGAGTCTTCTCCAACACCACAGTTCAAAAGCATCAATTCTTTGGTGCTCAGCCTTCTTCACAGTCCAACTCTCACATCCATGCATGACTACTGGAAAAACCAAAGCCTTGACTAGACGGACCTTAGTCGGCAAAGTAATGTCTCTGCTTTTGAATATGCTATCTAGGTTGGTCATAACTTTTCTTCCAAGGAGTAAGCGTCTTTTAATTTCATGGCTGCAGTCACCATCTGCAGTGATTTTGGAGCCCAAAAAAATAAAGTCTGACACTGTTTCCACTGTTTCTCCATCTATTTCCCATGGAGTAATGGGACCGGATGCCATGATCTTCATTTTCTGAATGTTGAGCTTTAAGCCCACTTTTTCACTCTCCTCTTTTACTTTCATCAAGAGGCTTTTTAGTTCCTCTTCACTTTCTGCTATAAGTGTGGTGTCATCTGTATATCTGAGGTTATTGATATTTCTCCTGGCAATCTTGATTCCAGCTTGTGCTTCTTCCAGTCCAGCATAATTTGGGTTAAAAATGAACAAAAATTATAAATAAAGTCAACTGGATTGTAAATTAACCTAGTGAAAGCAGTGGCCTCATATAGTTTGTTTTTCTTACATTGCACAGCAAATATTCAGTTAATATATTTTTATTACTTTCAATAAGAAGAAATGCCCTAAGTGATAAGAGAAAGAGGAAAAAAGAGAAAATAGACAAGCAATCATCATTTATACTTGTATGCTGGTTGAGAGAAATTTCATCAAAGGAGAAAGTGAAATGTGACAGTTGATATGATGGTTTTAGATCATCTGTGGATTTTTTGTTATTCTCCATGAATTAGCTAGTTATTCCTGTGGGAACTGAAGAGCTATGTGTTCTTGATTGTATTAGCTCCTTTCTAACATAACGAGAAAAGAAAAGACACTCAATTAAGCTCTTTTGGCCCAAAGCTTATTCCAATCGGGTCTCTGCCCTTTGCATGTCTTCACTACTGGATTAACCTGATTTCTCACTTATATGCCATGTCAGGAAAATCAAATGAAAAGATGCCTAGGAATTGACAGAAAGCATGCTCATGCTGAAGAAACAGGTATAATTTGATTAAATCCTGAGTTTCATATTGCTGCCTGCATGTTCTTTTGGAAGATGTATGACTATATAGCTTAGTCCTGGGAAGTAATAACTGTGAAATCTGGCTGTTGCCAAAGTAAATATTGCATGTTTTCCTGTCGAAATAGTCAGTGTGTGTGCTTGCTGTGCCTCACTGGGGACAGTACTGCTATAGAGCCACGTGTGTTATTTTTTTTCCCTGATTTGAATACTACTTTTTCTAAATGGTATTCAAATGTGTCAATCCAAAAGATGTTTTCTAATGCATCAAAGGCCCAGTGATATTTATGATATCAGGAAACTGAAGTCACTATATTAAAGGCAGTGAGTGGTGCTAGAGAAGATTCTTGAGAATGCATTTGACAGCAAGGACATCAAAACAGTCAATCCTAAAGGAAATCAACCCTGAATATTCATTTGAAGGACTGATGCTGAAGCTCCAATACTTTGGCCACCTGATGTGAAGAGCTGACTCATTGGAAGAGACCCTGATGCTGGGAAAGACTCAGGGCAAGAGGAGAAAGGGGTGACAGAGGATGAGATGGTTGGATGGCATCACTGACTCAATGGACATGAGTCTGAGCAAACTCCAGGAGATAGTGAAGGACAGGGAAGCTTGGTGTGCTGCAGTCCAGGGGGTGACAGAGTCGCACATGACTTAGCGACTGAACAACAGCAACAACAACAAAGGCAGTGAGAGTCTTTTCCAGCCACCAGAGAGCAGGCAATGGGCTCTTTGCAGGACTAGCCTTGACCCTTTGACTTCATCCCAGGTATGTAGATAGACGGGTAGATTCATACACAGAAGATTGATACAGAGGTGGATACATAGAGCATAGCCTTGTGGAGGGAGGTATGGGATGAAGACTATATTTCCTGGCCTTTCTTGCAGCTAGATGTGGCTAAGCCATGATATGTAAGCCATGTGATATGGGTCCTTCAAGGACTTAAAGATGAATCTGTAGGGATGAACACATTTCTCGCCCATTTGGGTTTGGTTGCTTGTGCTGGGATGCTAGAGCGATGTGGAATTGAGTAAGGCATGGCCTCTATCTTCAAGGCATTTATAATTAATCACACCTTAAAAGTATAAAAACTACTGGAATGCAGAAGAAAAGAGAATTCATTCTGAGTGAAGGAAATTCAGAAGTCTTCACAAAGAGAATACAATCTAAGCTGGCTCTTAAAGAGTGAATTATAACAATAATGACTCAGATTTATTGAGGACTTACCTGAATTATGGGCTTCCCTGGTGGCTCAGCTGGTAAAGAATCTGCCTGCAATGCGGGAGACCTGGGTTCGATCCCAGGTTGGGAAGATCCCCTGGAGAAGGGAAAGGCTACCTGCTCCAGTACTCTGGCCTGGAGAATCCCATGGACTGTATAGTCTATGGGGTTGCAAAGAGTCAGACACGAGTGAGCAACTTTCATTTATCTGAATTGGGCAGTGCATGAAATGCTTTACAGACATTGTCTATTGATAAATTATTCTGTATAACAGTTCTGTGAGATAAGTACTATGATCATCCTTTTCACAGATAGAGGAACTGAGGAGTAAAAAGGTTAAATGACATGACTGAGATAAGAGAGTTAATAAGTGGCTGAGCCAAGGCCTAAACCTCACACCATCTGATGGTCCTAAAACTCCACCCTAGAGCTTGGCTGCCTACAGCTAAATTGGATGAAGATAGAAAGAAAAGCAAATTGTCACAAAGTCCAACAGTGATTGGCGCAGGCAATTCAGTCTGAACCAGTTCTTAGGTGGAATTTAGGCCAGTGTTTCTTAATGTATGTTAGCATATTTGGCAGAATATCAGTCTTTTGAGATGTTCGGGAAAGGAAAACCAAAAGATTTACCTACACACTAACATACGAAGATTATAAGAAGGCCTATAGTAAAGAAAAATGCTAAATTTAATTTTACAAAAACTAGAATTCCTCAATCCTATTTGACCACAGAACATTTTTTTAAACTTTGCTTTATAAAAATTGTTGAATGTAAATTAAAGTAGAGGCTGTAAAAATGTTTACCTACTCACCACCCAGCTTCAACAGCTATCACTATTCTTCCTACTTATTTCATCTATGCCCACTTCGCCCCTTCTCACTCTCTCTCTCTTTTTTTTTTTTTTTTTGCTGCAGTATTTTAAAGGAAATTTCAGACAGCATGCTATTCCATCCTTAAATACCTTAGAGTATATCTCCAAAAAAAGGGAGAGATTTTCTTACAGAAAGTGTCATTATTATGCCTAACAAGATTAAAATATTTTTTCTTAATAGAACAATACTCAATTCACATGTCAATGTCCCTGATTACCTAAAAAAAACCCAAAAAACAGAGCCCCCCCCTTTAATAAAACCATTGCAGCTCTGTGTTTGTCATATTGATTCAGTTTTACAACCAAACACCAGAACCAAGCAATCCCACGTTAGAAAAATGTACAAATAGTTGATAGCTCTCGTCTAGGATACATTAGAGTTAAAACCCTCTTAAAAATTCAGCCTGAAAAGCACAAGACAGAGGACATTTAGTTTTTATCCTCAAGACGTCTCTTGGCTAGAGAAGTGACTGACAACCAGGTTATATCACCTTTTCCTTTTCTCACTTGACTTGCCAAATAGAAAGAAAATAGAATTCTTTTAGCATCCCATGAACACGTATGCTGAGGAACACATTTTGGGAAATCTTGATTTAGGCAAAACAACCAGTTGAAAGAAGGGACTGTTTTGGTATTTAATCGAAAAAGCAAGAGAGTTCCAGAAAAACATCTATTTCTGCTTTATTGACTATGCCAAAGCCTTTGACTGTGTGGATCACAAGAAACTGTGGGAAATTCTGAAAGAGATGGGAATGCCAGACCACCTGACCTTCCTCTTGAGAAACCAGTATGCAGGTCAGGAAGCAACAGTTAGAACTGGACATGGAACAACAGACTGTTTCCAAATAGGAAAAGGAGTCCATCAAGGCTGTATATTGTCACCCTGCTTATTTAACTTCTATGCAGAGTACATCATGAGAAATGCTGGGCTGGAAGAAGCACAAGCTGGAATCAAGAATGCCAGGAGAAATATCAATAACCTCAGATATGCAGATGACACCACCCTTATGGCAGAAAGTGAGGAGGAACTAAAGAGCCTCTTGATGAAAGTGAAAGAGGAGAGTGAAAAAGTTGGCTTAAAGCCCAACATTCAGAAAACTAAGATGAAAGCATCTGGTCTCATCATTTCATGGGAAATAGATGGGGAAACAGTGGAAACAGTGTCAGACTTTATTTTTGGGGGGCTCCAAAATCACTCCAGATGGTGATTAAAGCCATGAAATAAAAACACGCTTACTGCTTGGTAGGAAAGTTACGACCAACCTAGATAGCATATTGAAAAGCGGAGACATTACTTTGCCAACAAAGGTCTGTCTAGTCAAGGCTATGGTTTTTCCAATGGTCATGTATGATGTGAGAGTTGGACTATAAAGAAAGCTGAGCGCTGAAGAATTAATGCTTTTGAACTGTGATATTGGAGAAGACTCTTGAGAGTCCCTTGGACTGCAAGGAGATCCAACCAGTCCATCCTAAAGGAGAACAGTCCTGGGTGTTCATTGGAAGGACTGATGTTGAAGCTGAAACTCCAATACTTTGGCCACCTAGTGCAAAGAGCTGACTCATTTGAAAAGACTCTGATGCTGGGAAAGATTGAGGGCAGGAGAAGAAGGGGACGACAGAGGATGAGATGTTTAGATGCCATCACCTACTCAATGGACTTGAGTTTGGGTAGACTCCAGGAGTTGGTGATGGACAGGGAGGCCTGGCGTGCTGCGGTTCATGGGGTCGCAAAGAGTCGGACACGACTGAGCAACTGAACTGAACTGAACTGAGTGATAGGTTTGGACTCATTATGTGGATTTCTCTCTCTCTCTCTCTTTTTTTAAAGATTTATTTTTTCATTTTTTTGGATGTGGTGGGTCTTTGTTGCTGTTTGGGAACTTTCTCCAGTTGTGGTGAGTGGGGCTATTTTTTGTTATAGTGTGCAGGCTTATTCCTGCAGTGGCTTCTCTTGTTGCAGAGGGCTCTAGGCACTCAGGCTCAGTAGCTGCAGTGAGCCAGCTCAGTCGTTGTACATGGGCTCAGTTGCCCCACTGCATGAGGGATCTTCCTGGATGAGGGATTAAACCAGTGTCTTCTGTATTGCAAGGTGGACTGTCCACACCTGGACCACCAGGGAAGCCCCCAAATTTTTCTGTTTTGAAGTCATCACATCCTAAACTAATGCCACTTGTGGCAACATGGATGGACCTAGAGATTGTCATACTGAGTGAAGCAAGTCAGACAGAGGAGAAATATTGTATATGTTATTCTTTATATGCAGAATCTAAAAAGAAATGATGCAAATGAACATATTTACAAAACAGAAATAGACTCACAGACTTAGAGAATAAGCTTATGGTTGCTGGTGGTGTGGGGGTGGGGTGGATAGGGGTTTTCGGGGGAAGATGGGCGGAAGGGATAGTTAGGGAGTTTGGGATCAATACATACACAGTGCTGAATTTAATATGGATAAGCAACAAAGTCCTATTGTATAGCATAGGGAACTCTGCTCAATGTTACGTGGCAGCCTAGATGGAAGGGGAGTTTGGGGGAGAATAGGTACATGTATATTTATGGTTGAGTCCCTTTGCCATCCACCTGAAACTACTGCAATATTGTTAATTGGCTATACTCCAAAATAAAAAAAGATTTTAATTAAATCATTCTAGTCTAAAAGGGAGGGTTTAGTAATTAGTCCTGGTTGTGACTCCTAGATACATAGGTGATATTAACACACACACATACAACACACAAGCTGCTGCTGCTAAGTTGCTTCAGCCCTGTCCGACTCTGTGCGACCCTATAGACGGCAGCCCACCAGGCTCCGCCGTTTCTGGGATTCTCCAGGCAAGAACACTGGAGTGGGTTGCCATTTCCTTCTCCAATGCATGAAAGTGAAAAGTGAAAGTGAAGTCGCTCAGTCATGTCCAACTCTTAGCGACCCCATGGACTGCAGCCCACCAGGCTCCTCCATCCATGGGATTTTCCAGGCAAGAGTACTGGAGTGACAATACACACACAAAACACTGCAAATCTTAAAACAGAGAAGCGTGGCTGCTGAGTTAAAATCAGGTCAAAACCATCTGAGACAAGTGACTAGGTTATTCAAGATCTGTTTGAAGGAGATGCATCTAAAAGAGAGATTTTCAGTATGGATATGGAAAGAGAGGTTTGCAGTATGGATATGGAAAGGGACAGAATGATAAACCATACAGCACAATAGCAATTTACTTTCCCGTCCATGATAGGAGCTGAAATAAACACCTCATGCTGGTATACTGCCAACGATATCTTCCAAAGTAAAGAATAGAAGAAGTGATTTCATTAATTGCTGCTTCAATGGCTGGCTAAATATTTATATACCCCACATGCACTGTACTCAAAATTTATACTAGCAAAGCAGCCTGCAGCAAGCAAAACATTGATTGAGTCATAAAAACTCAAGATTACTAACTCGAATATCTTCTTGCTTTGTATAAAACTAATTGCTCGGCCAGGGAACGCAATTTCTGAGACAATTACCAGGAATGGGGGCTTTAATGATTTTGTCTTAATGTTTTGCATAAGTAAATAGTAGCTGCCTGATTCAGGACCCTGAGTGAGTTTCCTTCCACTGTGCAGAGTTAATAGAATGCATTTCTCACCAGGAGCCCGGGTGATTCTTTACCTGAAGTCAGACCCGTGTACATCCCAAACTTGAAATTTCTTTGTGTTCCTGAAGCTGTTCCCATCCTCAGGTCATCCTCAGTGTCTGATGCTACATTATCAACTGTCAAATTGTGTGAAGGAAAGCAAACAGAAGTGTAAGTCATCAAACAGTGAAAGGTATCTCTATTACCAAAGCCCCAGGTAGTCATTTGCTGGGTTTGACACTGCAAACAGACTGTAAGCCAGTTGGCTTCGGGACTGGTAGGGAAGTGTCAGGTCAGGGGAGACCAAGCACTCATATTATGTGCTTCCTGTCAGGAGCCTGGCAACCCTTTCTCCACTTGTCTCAGGACATAACCAGGCATGACCTCGTTAATTGCTATCGGACAGGATGGACAAGGAGGAGTCAGGGCCTAGAAGCAAATGTCCTCCTGGAGTAGACAGACCCCGGGGAGACACAGCCAGCCGAAGGAGCAGTGAGGGTAGAGTTTAGCTTCCAGGGGGTATGGCGATAGGTAAACTTTAATAGTGCCAGCAAGAAGACTGCACTAGGCAGCTCCACACAGAAGAGCAGAGGTGTCCGGACAGACAGGGAAAGTATGATGATTGATAATCCTGGAGTTGGTGACAGTCAGAAAGCCAGGAAGATGGTCAGTTTCACTGGGGCTGTAGGTCAGTGGAGCCAGGACTCCAGCACGGAGAATTTATAGGCAGGTAGAGCTTGAGATTGATCCAAACAGCATGGAAGCCCAGTGTTTTAGTTAAGGTATAGCTGGATATAGCTGTTGTAACAAAGAGACCCAACGTAACATGGCTTCCATGATAGAATTTTACTCCTCTCTCAAGCAACACTGAGAAACAGGAAGCTCCACAAAACTACAGCTCCACGAGGTTGTCTAGAAACCCGCCTCTGCTCACAGCTCCCTTCACTGTGTCTGAAGTTGTTGCTCCAGCTCCCCTTGTCCGTTGGTACAGCTGGCTTACTAGCACCATGTTGGGGTCCAGCCCATAGGAGGGGTGAAGGAGAACAGGGAGGAAACTTGATTTGAAATTCAAGAGGCAGAAATTTTATATATTACTTCTACTCATTGGTCAAACCTAGTCATATGGCTACTCCCAGTTGTCAGAAGCACTGGGAAAGGTACTCTTTAATGGTCGTGAAAATTAAAGTGTTGATCACTCAGTCATGTCTGACTCTTTGCGACCCCATGGACTGTAGCCCGCCAGGCTCCTCTGTCCCTGGGATTCTCCAGGCAGGAATACTGGTGTGGGTTGCCATGCCCTTCTCCAGTGGATCTTCCCAACCCAGGGATCAAACTTGGGTCTCTCACACTGCAGGGAGATTTTTTTTTTTACCATCTGTGCCACCAGAGTGTGTCCAGCTAAATTTCACACTCAGATCAACACAGCAAACCTCACTCAGTGCTGAGCACCGAACAATTTGTCTCTAGCTCTTCCTCTTTCCCCAGTTGGGTACTAGATTGGTGTGGAGCCTGAACTGGGCTAGACACTGACTGGGACCAAGTCAGGCAGGTGGCCCTGGCCATGAGGGAAGAAGGGCCACTGAACAAAGGAAGCAAGCAGGCAGGAAGTGTGTGCTTTGTAAACAGTGTCACCCACAGTGAGAAAGCTCAGAGAGTGTTACCCGAGGGCACACATGAGGTTCCTGGACAACTAAGTAGGTGCTGAGACCTTGGCACAGCCTTGCTTGCAGGTCCCAGCCCCTAAGACAGAGGGTGCCTCCCACCTCCACATTGCTTACTTTCCTCGCTCACTGCACCCACAAATACCCAAACATCCCAGATGCTTGTGAGTGAGACGGCAAAATCCCCTTTTACCCACTTCCCCAATTTGACTCCCCAGAATTCACCACTGTTAACCATGTGATCCTTCCTGACTCCTCTTCATGTGTTTATAAACACGAACACAGAGAAAAATACAGTGGTTCCTTTTCACGTAGGTGGGATTGTGACCCACATGTGTTTTATTTCTTCACTTAATAATATATCATCAAGAATTCTCTGGTGGTCCATTGTTAAGACTTGGCACTTTCACTGCCAAGGGCCTGGGTTCTATCCATGGTTGGGGATCATAACCACCTTCTTGACTGGGTGCTATTATTTTCCCCTCTTAAAAATGACAGTTATGAGGAGTTTAAGTGACTTGCTCTTACACAGTTGGTGAAAAGTCAAACTAGGGTTGGAATTCTGACCTTAGTCCTTTTGCGAGCATCCTTTGCTATCACAATTCTGCTGTGGACATCCTTGTGCATCTTGTCTTGCAGGTCTTCCACAGCAAACCTTGTCAGCAGTTGCACCAGAAAAGCTTGACTTTTGCCTCACCACCTCTTAGACTCCCCTGGAAACTGAACCAGTCTCCCCGATTACTGGACCGCTGGTTGTCTCATAGGGCACATGGCTTTAGCTGCTCCAGTTGACTTGTGCTGGGAAGGGGCCCTCAACTCCATTCCAACCGCCATACCTGCCCCAGCTCCACCCCCCTAGGCTATCGTTCTCTCTACCTCCAAACTTGTCCTCTTAAACACTAATAGGTCTGCCCCAGCATCTGTCACCCCTGCTTAGATAAGTCAACCCCGCCTGGTACCTTCTGCCTAAAAGTTTACAGCCACGAATGATGTAGATTTTCCCTCCCCTCTGCTGCTACAGCAAATGGAAAGTCTTTGAGGGGTCAGTGTCCAGCATCTACCTTTCCTCCGCAGTCTCCCTGTTAGGCAGGAGCAGGCTGCAAGGGGCTGATACCAGGGAGACCTCTGCTCCCCTTCTGGGCCATCACTATGGAAACAGATGTTCTTCAGGGGCTATATCCCCCTCCTGTCTATTTCCCTTCACCTTCTGGGGGCTCTGTCCCTCTCGCTTCCCTCTTGCCTATCTTCCTATCACTAAAACCTTCTCTCGCACATGTGAAAATGTGGGTCCCAAGCCCATGGTCTTCAGTCTTCCCCCCCAGAGAATAGGACTTCAACGCAAGGGTGAACTGCTCTGAGGGTGATGGACATGGACACGGATGTAGGTGTCTGCTGCTAATGCGGTAGAGGGAACGACTCCATCAGACGTTTGAAGCTGGTGGCTCTGATTCTGGATCTTTAGAAACTAGAGGCTCTGCCAGGCAAGAGTGAGTGGCTCTGAGGTGTCAGGACAAAAGGCCCCCTGAACCTATACTCCCCACCTCCCCCTGCCCTCAGCTCTCCCTGGTGTGGCTGCTCCTCTAGACCCTGCTTGTGGTCACACCCTTCATGAAGCTGGTCTGCCTCATCTGTCAGGCTATAGGCTTCATTTTCTAACCTGGCTGCCTTGTCATTTAGTTGCTAAATCAAGTCCAATTCTTTGCAACCCCATGGACTGCAGCACGAAAGGCTTCCCTACCCTTCACCATTTCCCAGAACTTGCTCACATTCATATCCATTGAGTTGCCCCTCCAAAACGAGGGCAGATAAAGTGAGTAAAACTCAGGAGTTGCCACAACACCGGCCGTGGAGATGCCACAGTCTCAGGGTAAGTCTCACGGTCTCAGGGTGGTTTCTCACAGGCCTGCTGACCTCACCCCCGTTCCACCCCAGATCCTCTGAGTCTGAGTCTCTGGGGTGCTGCCCACAATGTGTTTTAAGAAGTCCCCCGGCCCCCAGGGAAGTCTGATGCATGCTCGAGTGTGAGAACCATTCTTCTGCGTGTGGCTCCTCATTCTCTCTCCTGGGCGGAAAGAGTGTCCACTTTCCTCACAAGACTGAGGGTTTTCTGTGGTTTGGCACTTGAAGCAAGGTGGTCAACCCCTGTTAGCCCATGCTCAGTCTGTTCTGGGCCATGAACCAAACATTTCTATCCTTTGTTTGGAGAAGCCAGGTGTCCGCCCAAGAAAAGAAGGAAGTATTGCCCCTCTTGGGGTACTATTGTTTCATGAGGCCAAGAAAACTAACAGTGGAGTCTCAGGATTTGGGGAGAGGAAGAATTTGAGGGAGGCAGCAGTTTTCCAGCTTTTCTGGAAACTGGCATGTTGAGAGGATCCCCTTGTTGCAGAAAGGGGGACTAAACTTCTTAATCCTTCATGTACCACTCATGCTGAGGTCAGATTACTAGTTACCACAGTCTTCTAGAATTCAGAGGGGGCTGGAGTAGGAGCCAGGATCATGAGGGCCCTTGAAAGCTATTTGTAAAATGTTAGGTAGTTCAGTTCAGTTCAATTCAGTCGCTCAGTCGTGTCCGACTCTTTGCGACCCCATGAACCGCAGCACGCCAGGCCTCCGTGTCCATCACCAACTCCGAGTTCACCCAGACTCATTTCCATCGAGTCAGTGATGCCATCCAGCCATCTCATTCTCGGTCGTCCCCTTCTCCTCCTGCCCACAATCGCTCCCACCATCAGGGTTTTTCCCAATGAGTCAACTCTTCACATGAGGTGGCCAAAGTACTGGAGTTTCAGCTTTAGCATCATTCCTTCCAAAGAAATCCCAGGGTTGATCTCCTTCAGAATGGACTGGTTGGATCTCCTTGCAGTCCAAGGGACTCTCAAGAGTCTTCTCCAACACCACAGTTCAAAAGCATCAATTCTTCAGCGCTCAGCCTTCTTCACAGTCCAACTCTCACATCCATACATGACCACAGGAAAAACCATAGCCTTGACTAGACGGACCTTAGTTGGCAAAGTAATCGCTCTGCTTTTGAATATGCTATCTAGGTTGGTCATAACTTTTCTTCCAAGGAGTAAGCATCTTTTGATTTCATGGCTTCAATCACCATCTGCAGTGATTTTGGAGTCCCCAAAAATAAAGTCTGACACTGTTTCCACTGTTTCCCCATCTATTTCCCATGAAGTGATGGGACCGGATGCCATGATCTTAGTTTTCTGAATGTTGATCTTTAAGCCAACTTTTTCACTCTCCTCTTTCACTTTCATTAAGAGGCTTTTTAGTTCCTCTTCACTTTCTGCCATAAGGGTGGTGTCATCTGCATATCTGAGGTGATTGATATTTCTCCCAGCAATCTTGATTCCAGCTTGTGTTTCTTCCAGTCCAGCATTTCTCATGATGCCCTCTGCATATAAGTTAAATAAGCAGGGTGACAATATACAGCCTTGATGTACTCCTTTTCCTATTTGGAACCAGTCTGTTGTTCCATGTCCAGTTCTAAGTGTTGCTCCCTGACCTGCATACAGATTTCTCAAGAGGCATGTTAGGTGGTCTGGTATTCCCATCTCTTTCAGAATTTTCCACAGTTTCTTGTGATCCACACAGTCAAAGGCTTTGGCATAGTCAATAAAGCAGAAATAGATGTTTTTCTGGAACTCTCTTGCTTTTTCGATGATCCAGCGGATGTTGGCAATTTAGTCTCTGGTTCCTCTGCCTTTTCTAAAACCAGCTTGAACATCAGGAAGTTCACAGTTCACGTATTGCTGAAGCCTGTAGTTAGAGTAGGGAAAAGGAGTCCAAAATGGCGGTGGCTAAAAGACAAGGAAGAGAAAAGCCAGTGAAAATAGAACAGAGGATGGTCAAAGGAAGATCCGAGGACCGGAGTGAGGACTTCAGGTAGAACAGCACGCCTGACTAAGCCCAATTTGCATAGGGCAGGCCCAGGGGGAAGAAAAAAAAAACATATAAAAAGAGGAGCCAAAAGGCTGTTTCTCTCTCTCCCAGGTGCTGGGGCGCTCTTGTCTTCTCGTCTTTGGATCAACGTGCCCTCACGCCTTGAAGAAGGATTTTCCTGCTATCTTCTAAATAAAATAGAGCTGTAACACTGATTTGTCTAAGAGCTATAACACGGTCCGTTCAAGACCTGAGAGCTATAACACGGTCTGTCCAAGACCTGAGAGCTGTGACATGCCGAGGGGGCTTTAATGTCTGTCACTCCAAATCTTTGTTGTGATGAGACAAAAACCGAGGAGCATATACTTGCCTGATGTAAAAGTTGGTCTTTATCCTCAGAATGATGGAGGAGCTTCCAGGCATTGGAATGGCATGCTCAGATTTGAATGTAGGGGACTGCTCTGGCTCCCTTGCAAAGAACAGATCGGAGTGTGGCAGGATGGGGTCAGAAGAGTGAATGTTCAGAAACAAGTCAGGGACGCAGGTGAGGCTGAATGGCAGTTTGACTCAGGATACTGGCTGGGGAGATGGTCAGATTTTCGAGATAATGTATATGGAGGGGCGGGGGGAGAACACACTTACATACCATGTACTCTGTGTGAGTCACCTGACATTTAAAGCTGATAGCAGCAACCTTATGTGATTTGTACCATTAGGTGAAAGTTTGAAAATTCAGTTGCTAAGTCATGCCCGACTCTTTTGCATCCCCATGGACTGTATAGCCTGCCAGGTTCCTCTGTCTGTGAGATTTCCCAGGCAAGAATACTGGTGTGGGTTGTCATTTCTTTCTCCAGGGCATCTTCCCAACCCAGGGACTGAACCAGTGTCTCCTGCATTGCAGGTGACTTCTTTACTGCTGAGGCATCAGGGGAGGCCCAGTAGTGTCAACAGCATTTCATACATTTATTAACTAATCCAATTTGATGTGATGTGTTTATCTAGGGAAACTGAAAAGTACTATTATAATCCTCATCTTTTTTTTAAGGTTCTTTAAAAAAATTTTTTTTTATTGAAGAATAATTGCTTTACAGAATTTTGTTGCTTTCTGTCAAATCTCAACATGAATCAGCCGTCAGTTCAGTTCAGTTCAATAGCTCAGTTGTGTCCTACTCTTTGTGACCCCATGAACCTCAGCACACCAGGCCTCCCTGTCCATCATCAACTCCTGGAGTTTACCCAAACTCATGTCCATTGAGTCGGTGATGCCATCTAACCATCTCATCCTCTGTCGTCCCCTTCTCCTCCTGCCCTCAATCTTTCCCAGCATCAGGGTCTTTTCAAATGAGTCAGCTCTTTGCATTAGGTGGCCAAAGTATTGGAGTTTCAGCTTCAACATCAGTCCTTCCAATGAACACCCAGGGCTGATCTCCTTTAGGATGGACTGGTTGGATCTCCTTGCAGTCCAAGGGACTCTCAAGAGTCTTCTCCAACACCACAGCTCAAAAGCATCAGTTCTTCTGCGCTCAGCTTTCTTTCTAGTCCAACTCTCACATTCATACATGACCACTGGAAAAACAATAGCCTTGACTAGACAGACCTTTGTTGACAAAGTAATGTCTCTGCTTTTAATATGTTGTCTAGGTTGGTCATAACTTTCCTTCCAAGGAGTAAGTGTCTTTTAATTTCATGGCTTCAATCACCATCTGCAGTGATTTTGGAGCCCAGAAAAATAAAGTCAGCTACTGTTTCCCCATCTATTTGCCATGAAGTAATGGGACCAGATGCCATGATCTTAGTTTTCTGAATGTTGAGCTTTAAGCCCACTTTTTCACTCTCCTCTTTCACTTTCATCAAGAGACTCTTTAGTTCCTCTTCACTTTCTGTCATAAGGGTGGTGTCATCTGCCTATCCGAGGTTATTGATATTTCTCCTGGCAATCTTGATTCCAGCTTGTGCTTCAATCAGCCATAGGTAAACATGTATCCCCTCCTTTTGAAACTCTGTCTCATCTCCCTCCCCATCCCACCCCTCTAGGTTGATACAGAGCCCCTGTATAATCCTCATCTTATAGATGCAGAAACTGAGGCACAGAGAAGCAAAATAACATGCCCAGAGAGTTTCTGACTGCATGAAGATACGGGGCGGGGGTGGGGTGTGGGGGCAGGAGGAAAGAGTAAAGGGAGACATTTTACTTTCTGGCATGAACACTGGTAAATATCCATACCATTTCCTAAAACCAGGAACCTGTGGGGAGAAGCAAGCTTTTTAGGGGGAAGATCACAAGCTCTCCCTTGGACTTGGGTTGGAGAGACAGAGCTCTCCAGCCTTATCTCCTTAATGTTCTCTTTTTACAGAAGACACTGTGGTGCAGCCTAAGCATTTTTATCAGAAAGGTCATGATGAAAAAATATTCAGGTACTGGGAAGGGGTGCGTTCCAGTGATGTGGATTACTTTTAAGGCTCTTGGGCTAAGCCTATCTTTGAGATTCTGATCCCTAAGTCATGAAAGGTAAAACCTTTGTCTTTCATTAGTAGCCTTGACCCCAGAGCATTTAACTCTCTCTCTCTCTCTCTCTCTTTTTTTAATGTAAAGCTGCTTCTTTAGAGAAGGATTCCTCACCCAAGAGATGAGCATGAATCAGGAAATATGTGTTTATGCAGTTTCTAAAAATCTGTAGTTTAAGCTAAGAGACCAAAAAGGTTTCTGTCTCCTAGGTAAACAGCAATTAAATGGTATATTAAAATGTATATTACGTACCCAGTTGGTGCATGGAGTAATTATGTATTTTAGAAATATTTTAAAACACGTGTTCTGCCTCCCTCAGCACTGTTTCAATCCATCAAGTAACTGTATACTTAGAACATGTGTTCTGCATAGTAAGAGTCGTTTTATAAACCTCTCATTAAAGGGAACCAAACGAAAAGGCATCAGCTGCAGCCCATTTTTCAGAAGTGTTTATGCCAACCAAATGTAGACAAAGGAAAACAAAACCGTAGAGGCAAGTCATGGACCACGGAACTTCTGTCACTGAATGTAGAGACTCAGCAGTGATGCTGGGCCGGGAAGAGCAGAGGTCGGGACCCACTGGAACACCTTCTGAAGTGAGGCTAGAAGACGTTGATAAAGAAAACCAGGGGAAGTGTTAGAGCCCAAGCACAGGCTTTTTTCCCCCGAGGGGAAACTTCACACTCCCCCGAAGAGAATGAAAAGCAGGTGTTCGCCTGGCTGGTTGGCAACTGAGAAGCAGTGGGCCAAGGTCCAGCTCTGTGGGGTGTGCTGTGTTTGCCAAGGGGCTGGAGCTGGCCAGGTGAGCTGGGCACCCGGGTAGGTGGAGGTGGGAGGTCACAACAGGGGAAGGAGTGGCAGGAGCCCCTTCTGAAACCCGTGGCCCGGGGCCAGTGGGTTACCCACACCAGCCATGGCCTCACCACCGCCCTCAAGGACACAGCAGCACACAGAGCACTTTCCTTTCCTGGCATTTCAGTCCCTGCTTAGTATTTGATGTTCACATGTTAACTCTTTCCAGCTGTAAGGTAGCAAGGGTGTACTGACCATGCCTTTTTCCTGGTCTGAGAGCCATTAAATAGAAGGCACCAGGGCTTCTTCTAAACTCGGTGGATTTGGATGTTAAGGGAAGTTGTGAACTCTCTGAGCCAAGGTGGCAACAACTATAACTGAAAGGCCAGAAGAGCTGTTACACAGGAGGGCAGAGGAGCTTAGGAACTTGGGATCCCCCATGGAAGGACTAGTGGGGGTGGAAATAAAGCAACTCACTGAAAACTAGGTACATACGGCAAAGAAGAGAGAGATCACAAAAAGAGGGTGGTGGCAGTGGGAGGGGGACAGGGGGAGGAGCTGAAGAGAAGTATTGAAGTGGCAAAAAAATTTGTTCGGCCTTTTCCAGCTTACGGGAAAACCCAAACGAACTTTTTGGCCAACCTGATAAAAATAGGAGGAAAATTTGAAATGCAAAAGGGAGAAATGGAAAAGTAACACCTTCAAAGGAAAAGTCAGGCCATGTCAAAATATAGGCTTTTATGTGTGTTTGTGTGTGAAGTCACTTCAGTCGTGTAAGACTCTGCAACCCTATGGATAGTCGCCCACCCCCCATCTCCCCCCCCCCACCCCGCCACCCCCACTCCCCCAACCCGGCTCCTCTGTCCATGGGATTCTCCAGGTAAGAATAATGGAGTGCATTGCCATGCTCTCCTCCAGGGGATCTTAACCCAGGGATCGAAACCGCGTTTCTCATGTCTCCTGCATTGGCAGGAGAGTTCTTTACCACTAGTGTCACCGCAGAAACCCATGGGCTTTCATGGGACTGATCAATGATTTGCTTGTTTTAGGGCTTCCCTTGTGGCTCAGATGGTAGCAAATCTGCCTGCAGTGTGGGAGACATGTGTTTGATCCCTGGGTTGGGAACCCCTGGAGGAGGGCATGGCAATCCACCCTAGTATTCTTGCCTGGAGAATCCCCATGGACAGAGGAGCCTGGCAGGCTACACTCCATGGGGTAGCAAAGAGTTGGACACAACTAAGCACACAGCACATTGCTCCCTCTACCAGAGAAGATGGCTGCTGCTGCTAAGTCGCTTCAGTCGTGTCCAACTCTGTGCGACCCCATAGACGGCAGCCCACCAGGCTCCCTCGTCCCTGGGATTCTCTAGGCAAGAATACTGGAGTGGGTTGCCATTTCCTTCTCCAGTGCATAAAAGTGAAAAGGGAAAGTGAAGTTGCTCAGTCGTGTCTGATGCTTAGCGACCCCATGGACTGCAGCCTTCCAGGCTCCTCCACCCATGGGATTTTCCAGGCAAGAGTACTGGAGTGGGGTGCCATTGCCTTCTCTGGATGAAGCCAGCAGGAGGGGCTAGTTAGAATGGGACTAGCCTAGGCAGGAGTGGCTTTATGCCTGTTGGGTTAAGACTCAAGGGGTGCAGGAGGAGATATCTTGCTGTGTGCATGTGACAGAGGAAAGATTGGGACTGATCGGTTTTCTGGTGGTAGAAAGCTTCTCTAGGAAGCTGGTTCCATGAGTAGGAGGAGAAGAACTGAGTCATTATAAAGATGTGGTCAGCATATGCTATTGTTTTGGAGGAGTTGGAGACTCTTAGGAAGTCTTTAGAGCTGTAGAAGTGACTTTGTTGAGTCATTCTTGGGGGAGTCAGTATCTTGAAAAAATTGATATGAGGAGGGAAATGTCTGGAACTTGGTCTGGAGGGTCAGCGTCTTTGGGAGTTGATGTTTCTCAGGGGTCAATATTTGGGAAGATGAGTGTCTATGTGTTAGTATCTGAGTGGTAAGTGTCTCTGGGGGCATCAGTATTGGGGAGGCATTGTCTCCAGGTGGGGGGAAATTAGTCTGACTGGTGTCTGGGGTGAGACAGTGGATCTTAGGGGAGACAGAACAGGAACGTGTTCACTTAGCACCCCTCTTGTTTTAATTGTGATATTATAACAG
Source organism: Ovis canadensis (assembly GCF_042477335.2). Classification (NCBI taxonomy): domain Eukaryota; kingdom Metazoa; phylum Chordata; class Mammalia; order Artiodactyla; family Bovidae; genus Ovis; species Ovis canadensis. The sequence goes on from NC_091247.1 coordinate 43,596,759, forward strand.
TTCACAGCAGTGGCTATTATCTGGGAACTGGGGAATTCTTTTGACATTATTTTTGGACCCAGTCCTAATCAGTTTTAAAGTATGACACATTCTTCTAATGTTTAATGTCTAAAGTCATTGATGCTGCTAGATGAGGAAGCTCATGAGCTGCGTGAAATGCCCGAGTGGGTCTTGGCAAGGTCTTACTTGAAGTCTTAAGAAATAACTGCGTCCTCAGAACCTGCAGCAGGTAAGGCTGCTAAATGGCCTTGCACTTTGCAATGAGTCACATATTCATTACCATCCATGTTGCTGTTGCTGCATTGGATAGGAGAGTGCTGACCCCATTTCATCATCTAATAGCCCTCATCTATTGGGCACACACTATGTACAAGCATTGCCATGGATGAGTCACATTCATCCTGCCAGATCCCAACAGCATCTGGACAAGGTAGAGTTTATCGGCCTCACTTCACAACATGGGAAATCTATCATCATCTTGGCCCCGTAAATGACTGCGCTTCAGTACTGCCTGTTTAGCTACCCAGAGGTGTTGTCTTTGCTGAATGGTGTTTTATGTGTTCATTCTTTACAAGACCAGCTTGTCATCTATCTGGACTGAATTTCTGACAGGGTGTAAGTGGGTCTGCAAGGTGGTGGCCAAAGAGATAAAAGGAGCCCTAGGGCATCAGATCCAGGACAGCCCCCTGCCCAGGGTCCACTTGGTCATCTGCCACATAACAAAACATGCTAGGTGCTACAGGGGTCATGAGATAAGCCTTACATCCAAGGAGCTTGTGGCTTGTTTAGGACGTGAGTTACAAAAAATTGGTCCATCAAGCCACCATAGTCTTTTTGTTTTGTTTTCTGCCCTCCTGGCATGCCAGAATCTTAGGTCCTCAACCAGAAACCAAACCTGTGCCCTCTGCATGGGAAGTGCAGAGTCTTACCCACTGGACAGCCAGGCAAGTCCAAATCTACCCCTGATTCTTGAGCATTTATTCAACTCTGTGCTGGATAAGACCTGATCTAGGCCCTGGAATAGAGCAATGAGCAAAACAGACAAAAATCCCTGCCCTCATGGAGTTTATAGTCTGTCATTATAAGAGCTTATAGCTTACTGTCATTTTTCTGGACAGGTTTAATGAGCCAGTTGCTGGGGAGATTGAAACTTGATAAACAGATGACCTTTGCTCCTGAGGAACTCACAGTCAAGTGAGACACATACAAGAGCAGCGACCTGCAGCACCAGGTGACATGTCCCATCTCAGAGCAGGGCACCAATCTCTGCTGATCAAAAAGGGAGTGTAGAAGTAGTCCTTGGGGAATCAGAATGACATTACACCATGCCGGGGCATTCACAGATGAGAAAAAATTCTGATCTGGAAAAGAAAAGAGCACTTGAGTCTCAGAGAATCACCGGGTCCATTCATTTCAGTCCAGGAAGGAAGACATGCTGACCCTGCTGGCACACTAGATGGGACTCCATCTCTCAGCAGTGGACTCACATTAGCCCAACTCATACTGACTGATATAAACATTTCAATTTGAATTAAAAAATATATATATAGTTTTGGGTTTTTTTTTTACAGCAGTTTTAGATTTGGAGCAAAATTGAATAGAAGGTATAAAGAGTTCTTGTATACCTTCTGAGTCTATTATACATACTGCCTCCTCAATATCAAAATCCTGCACCAGAGTGATACATTTGTCACAATCTTTGAACACATACTGACACATCATAATCACTCAAAGTAGCCCATAATTTACCCTAGGGTTCACTCTTGGTATTCTACATTTTACAGGTTTTGACAAATATGTGATGGCATGTATTATACAGCATATCATATAATATTGTATATACAGTATCATACAGAGTAATTTCACTGTCTTAAAATCCTCCATGTTCCACCTATTCATCCCTACCCCCTACAATCCCCAATCTCTGGCAACCACTGACGTTTTTATTGTCTCCACAGTTTTGCCTTTTCTATAGTTGAGGTCACATTATATGTTGCTTTTCCAGGTTTCCTTCTTTCACTTAGTAATATGCATTTGTTTCCTCCATGTCTTTCCATGGATAGAAATGAGCTTTGATAGCTCATTTCTTTTTAACACCAGATAATACTCCTTATCTGAATATATCACAATTTTTTTTAATCTATTTACCTACTAAAGGATATCTTGGTTGCTTCCAAGTTTGAGCAATTATGAATAAAGCTGCCATAAACATTTTTGTGCAAGTTTTTGGGTGGACATACATTTTCTGCTCATTTGGGTAAATATCAAGATTGCTGGATCATATGGTAAGAATATTCTTAGCTTTATAGGAAACTGCCCAACTGTCTTCCAAAACAGCAGTACTATTTTACATTCCCACTGGAAATGAATGAGAGTTCCTGTTGCTCCACGACCTTACCAGCATTTGGTGTTGTTCAACTTGAATTTGAAATAAAAAATCTGGGCAATTCCTTGGTGGTCCAGTGGTTAGGACTTAACGATCTCATTGCCAGGGTCCAGGGTTTGATCCCTGGTCAGGGAACTAAGATCCTACAAGTTGTGCAGCACAGCCAAAAAAAAGAAAGAAATCTGAATACGTTACAAGCTAACGGTAGTCTCATGTTTGCCAACTGGGTTTCTCTCCTTATACGCAAAACTGCTTAGGAAGCCAGACGAAAACCAGCAAGTTGCTTGGTAAACAGGAAGGCTGAACTAGAGGAATTACCAGAATCCTCTTAATGTCTGGCATCAGTCCTAGCAGCCTGTGTCCTCAAAACAACTCTCTAGGACTTTGTGAGCTGGAAAAGAGATGTTATTTTTTTCATTGGTTCATTAATTCTCCCATGGATTGTGACTTTCTATACAAAATACAATCATAACTGGGACCATTCTTTCTCTTGCAGGCAAAGATGCTCAACCATTTTTGTGCCATGGACCTCTTCGACTATCTAGAATAGCCTACAGAAATCCTTTCTTGGATCCCTTTTTGGAATAATGCTTTTAAATGCATAAGATAAAATGAATGGGATTATAAAGGAAATCAAATACACATAGCAACATGTAAATTGTGATTTAATAATACACATTTCTTTATTAAAATATTAATTAACCTGATCTAATGGTGAGTTTAATAGCTATAGTAATTTTGAAAAGATAATGAGTGTTAAAGCAGAGGAACCAGAGATCAAATTGCCAACATCCACTGGATCATCAAAAAAGCAAGAGAATTCCAAAAAAAAAATCTACTTCTGCTTTATTGACTTCTGCCAAAGACTTTGACTGTGTTGATCACAAGAAACTGTGGAAAATTCTTAAAGAGATGGGAATACCAGACCACCTTACCTGCCTCCTGAGAAATTTGTATGCAGGTCAGGAAGCAACAGTTAGAAATGGACATGGAACAACAGACTGGTTCCAAATCGTGAAAGAAGTACATCAAGACTGTGTATTGTCACTCTGCTTATTTAACTCATATGCAGAGTACATCATGAGAAATGCTGGGCTGGATGAAGGCACAAACTGGAATAAAGATTGCTGGGAGAAATATCAATAACCTCAGATATGCAGATGACACCATCCTTATGGCAGAAAGTGAAAAAGAACTAAAGAGCCTCTTGTTGAAATTGAAAGAGGAGAGTGAAAAAGTTAGCTTAAAGCTCAACCTTCAGAAAACTAAGATCATGGCATCCAGTCCCATCACTTCATGGGAAATAGATGGGGAAACAATGGCAACAGTGTCAGACTTTATTTTTGGGGGCTCCAAAATCACTGCAGATGGTGATTACAGCCATGAAATTGAAAGACGCTTACTCCTTGGAAGAAAAGTTATGAACAACCTAGACAGTATATTAAAAAGCAAAGACATTACTTTGTCAACAAAGGTCAGTCTAGTCAAGGCTATGGTTTTTCCAGTAGTCATGTATGGATGTGAGAATTGGACTACAAAGAAAGCTGAGCGCCAAAGAATTGATGCTTTTGATGTGGTGTTGCAGACTCTTGAAAGTCCCTTGGACTGCAGAGAGATCCAACCAGTCAATCCTAAAGGAAATCAGTCCTGAATATTCATTGGAAGTACTGATGTTGAAGCTGAAACTCCAATACTTTGGCCACTTGATGCGAAGAGCTGACTCATTTGAAAAGACCCTGATGCTGGAAAAGATTGAAGGTGGGAGGAGAAGGGGGATGACAGAGGATGAGATGGTTGGATAGCATCATGGACTCAATGGACACAAGTTTGAGTAAACTCTGGGAGTTGGTGATGGACAGGGAGGCCTGGCGTGCTGCGGTTCATGGAGTCACAAAGAGTCGGACATGACTGAGCGACTTAACTGAACTGAAGACATATGCAGCAGTTTTTATATGATTTGAAAATATCTGAAGTTCCTACTGCTGAAAAAGTCATAGTTCTTGGTGATATTGCTGTATAGGTTGTTTACATTCAAAATGGAATGGAATGCTAAATTTCAATTATACATTAAGGAAAAGAGATATTTTAACTTTTTCCCACTCATGTTCATGGAGCCCCTGACTTTTTCCCTCAGGCCTCCAGTTTGAGAACCACTGCTTTAAGCATATTTTGCCTGCATCAGCTTCCCTGATAGCTCAGTTGGTAAAAGAATCTGCCTGTAATGCAGGAGACCTAGGTTCGATCCCTGGGTTGAGAAGATCCCCTGGAGGAAGGAAAGGCTACCCACTCCAGTATTCTGGCCTGGAGAATTCCATGGACTGAATAGTCAATGGGGTTGCAAAGAGTCAGACACGACTGAGTGACTTTCACTTTCACTTTGCTTTGCCTGCACCTGTTGTACATGGTTTTTATCATCCAATTTTCTCCTGTTTCCAACTCCTGTTTGCACAGGAGCTTCTCTTCCAGGAAGCTTTCTCAGGTTCATCTGAGCAGGTCCCTTCCCTGTGATTCCTTCCCAAGCACCATGAGCTTCTTCCTTCTCATTTTGCCCACAGGTATAGCATCCTATTTGTGTGTTTTCCCTTTTTAAAAATATTAAATCTGGGACTTCCCTGGTGGTCCGGTAGTTACAAATCCACCTTGCAATGCAGAGGATGAAGTTTCCACCCCTGGTCAGGGAACTAAGATCGCACATGACCCAGGGCAGCTGAGCCTGTTTGCTGCAACTAGAGAGTCTGCATAACACAGCAAAGATCCTGCACGTGCTACAACTAAGATCTGATGCAGCCAAATAAATATAAATAAATGAATAAATATTTTTGAAAAATTAAATGTAACTTTTTTCCTGATAATATAAATAATATGGGTTCATTGCAACAATTTTGAACATTACATAAAAGGACAAGGGAGACAATGAAAATCACCCAGACCCCAGTTCTTTGAGAAAGCCACTGCTCATATTATTTTCGTTTAGTTGCTAAACAATTGTATATGACTCCTTTGCAACTCCAAGGAACACCAGACTCTTCTGTCCATGGGATTTCACAGACAAGAGTACTAGAGTGGGTTGCCATTTCCTTCTCCAGGGGATCTTCCCCACCAGGGATAAAATCCTCATCTCCTATAGTAGCAGGCGGATTCTTTACCATCTGAGCCACCAGGAAAGCCCACTGTTCATATTAGGTCAGAATAAATTCTCCTTGATCCCTGTGTGATGTCTTGGTATGTGTTGGTCTCGCCTGCTAGAATGTAGCCCTACAGGTGGGGGAGGGTGGGAGGGGAAGAAACTTGTTGGTGTTAAAGGTAAAATAAAATCTGAGGGCCCAGAGGTTGAGCATTGAATGGATTTTTTTTTCTCTCTCCCAAGAGAGCCTGATCTATGGGGGATGAGACTGGAGGAGGGAAAATTTGTCCTTTAAAAGCAAAAATCCTGCTCATTATCTCTTTCCAATATTAACTAGCAAATCAGTGCTGGGTTTGTTGGTTGGGCAAATATTGGGCTGTGTGGGGTGCTCACCATGGGCTTTGGTGTCCAGCTGCCTTCTATGGCACTCAGGTCTATCAGCTGTTGGGTGGCCGTTTCAGGCACCATAATTGGTGTCTGCTCTCCCCTGGGACCTGGAGTATAGGGGATGTTCAGTAAATATCTGCTGAATCTTTATTCCCCATTATTCCCTCCATGTTCCACTTTGCGATAATGTTTGAAACCCCTCCTTCATCTCTTTGACACTGCCCACTCCTAGTTCTCTTAAGTAACTGACTTCCCTTCTTTTGTCTCTGAGAGACCTCATCAAGTTTTTCTTTACCTCAGTGGTGATTCCATATCATTTTTCATTAATTTGAAAAATGAATGAAAATTTGTCAGTGATGTCTGTTTACTCGGTTTTTGTCCTTCATCCCAACTAGAATAACAACTCATTGAGAGCAGAGACAGAGGGCCTCCAGTCACATGTCCATCTCCCAGGAAACAATTTGTGGTCTATCACATGTGCCCAGTAAACACTTATTGATGAAACTTAAAATGAAAGATAAAGTAATTTCTCAGACCAAATCCTCCTTCTCATCATAGGCTAGAAGACTTTCCTGGTAGGTCTGGGTATTTGTGTGCATGTCCATTCTTTTTTCTTTTTTGGCTGCTGTGGCTCTTCACTGTGGCATGAGAAGGCTTCTCTAGTTTCAGCACACAGGCCTAGTTGCCCCACAGCATGTGGGATCTTAGTTCCCTGACCAGGAATCGAACCTGTGTCTCCAGCATTGGAAGGTGGATTCTTAACCACTGGACTACCAGGGAAGTTCCACATGTCCATTCTCATTGCAGAAAACCAATCTGCACTAATGTCTGCCTAAGCCCTTCCACTTTCCTGGCTCCTCTTCATCTCAGGTGTTTTAATAATTCAGTGCTGGTTTTGTGCTCATGACACATTTTCAGTTCCTGAAATCTGGTTGTGTACTTGAAGAAATTTAAAGATTCAGAACAAGACTAAAGAAGTGAACGGTGATTACAAAACAATGTTTCATAGTAATTATAAAATTATCTATGGTTCCCGTGGTGGTATCAACATTTTACTTCCCTGACAATACATCTACATAATCTATCTGTATGCTAACATTAGATGTCGCTTCTTTGGTACTATAATTTCAGCAAGTTGCACAGATGCAAGTTGTGTCCACACCAAGTTGCAGTACTCATTGACTGATGCTGTTGCAGTGATTTTATGTCTCATCATAGCAAAAATACATTTTACACATGATTCTGAATTCACCTATGCAGGTCTGGCTGCTCACCACTCGCACATCATGGTGCCAACCTATTGACTATCAGTTTTCTGATGCTTGGCCCAACCCAAATGCAAAAGAGCCACTGTTGACCCACATGGGTTCCTCATTAAATCTGTGTCTATAAAGTGAGGGTATGGAGCACTCTGTACATGTGGGCAGTGGTTGCAGATATTCTATTGAGTGTATTTCTAACTGTTAGGTAGGGCTGGGATTTTCTCTCCAACTGTGTAAATGGCAAAGGGTGGATAAAGGGAACTAAGAGTAAGCCAAACTGGCACCAGCCAAAGCAGGAACTGTATGAAGAACAGGCCTAACAGGTCGGCCACACCCAATAAACAGAGTGAAAGGAGATTAAAAGCCAAGATTAGCTAACTGCCCAGGAGAGCTCCCTAAAGACTCCCACCCACCTACTGTCCCCTAGGAAATCAACACTTGCTTAATTATGAGATGGTGCCTTGAGAACCCCATGAACAGTATGAAAAGGCAAAATGATAGGATACCAAAAGAGGGACTCCCCAGGTCAGTAGGTGCCCAGTATGCTACTGGAGGTAGAGAAAGAACTCCAGGAAGAATGAAGGGATGGAGCCAAAGCTAAAACAATACCCAGTTGTGGATGTGACTGGTGATAGAAGCAAGATCTGATGCTGTAAAGAGCAATATTGCATAGGAACCTGGAATGTCAGGTCCATGAATCAAGGCAAATTAGAAGTGGTCAAACAAGAGATGGCAAGGGTGAACGTTGACTTTCTAGGAATCAGCGAACTAAAATGGACTGGAATGGGTGAATTTAACTCAGATGACCACTATCTACTACTGCGGGCAGGAATCCCTCAGAAGAAATGGAGTAGCCATCATGGTCAACAAAAGAGTCCGAATGCAGTATTTGGATGCAATCTCAAAAACAACAGAATGATCTCTGTTCGCCTCCAAGGCAAACCATTCAATATCACAGTTATCCAAGTCTATGCCCCAACCAGTAACGCTGAAGAAACTGAAGTTGAACGGTTTTATGAAGACCTACAAGATCTTTCAGAACTAACACCCAAAAAAGATGTCCTTTTCATTATAGGGGACTGGAATGCAAAAGTAGGAAGTCAAGAAACACCTGGAGTAACAGGCAAGTTTGGCCTTGGAATGAGGAATGAAGCAGGGCAAAGACTAATAGAGTTTTGTCAAGAAAATTCACTGGTCATAGCAAACACCGTCTTCCAACAACACAAGAGAAGACTCTACACATGGACATCACCAGATAGTCAACACCGAAATCAGATTGATTATATTCTATGCAGCCAAAGATGGAGAAGCTCTATACAGTCAACAAAAACAAGACTGGGAGCTGACTGTGGCTCAGATCATGAACTCCTTATTGCCAAATTCAGACTTAAATTGAAGAAAGTAGGGAAAACCACTAGACCATTCAGGTATGACCTAAATCAAATCCCTTATGATTATACAGTGGAAGTGAGAAATAGATTTAAGGGCCTAGATCTGATAGATACAGTGCCTGATGAACTATGGAATGAGGTTCGTGACACTGTACAGGAGACAGGGATCAAGACCATCCCCATGGAAAAGAAATGCAAAAAAGCAAAATGGCTGTCTGGGGAGGCCTTACAAATAGCTGTGAAAAGAAGAGAGGCGAAAAGCAAAGGAGAAAAGGAAAGATATAAGCATCTGAAGGCAGAATTCCAAAGAATAGCAAGGAGAGATAAGAAAGCCTTCTTCAGCAATCAATGCAAAGAAACAGAGGAAAACAACAGAATGGGAAAGACTAGAGATCTCTTCAAGAAAATTAGAGATACCAAGGGAACATTTCATGCAAAGATGGGCTCGATAAAGGACAGAAATGATATGGACCTAACAGAAGCAGAAGATATTAAGAGGAGATGGCAAGAATACACAGAAGAACTGTACAAAAAAGATCTGCACGACCAAGATAATCAGGATGATGTGATCACTAATCTAGAGCCAGACATCTTGGAATGTGAAGTCAAGTGGGCCTTAGAAAGCATCACTACGAACAAAGCTAGTAGAGGTGATGGAATTCCAGTGGAGCTGTTTCAAATCCTGAAAGATGATGGTGTGAAAGTGCTGCACTCAATATGCCAGCAAATTTGGAAAATGCAGCAGTGACCACAGGACTGGAAAAGGTCAGTTTTCATTCTATTCCCAAAGAAAGGCAATGCCAAAGAATGCTCAAACTACTGCACAATTGCACTCATCTCACATGCTAGTAAAGTAATGCTCAAAATTCTCCAAGGCAGGCTTCAGCAATACGTGAACCGTGAACTCCCTGATGTTCAAGCTGGTTTTAGAAAAGGCAGAGGCACTAGAGATCAAATTGCCAACATCTGCTGGATCATGGAAAAAGCAAGAGAGTTCCAGAAAAACATCTATTTCTGCTTTATTGACTATGCCAAAGCCTTTGACTGTGTGGATCACAAGAAACTGTGGAAGATTCTGAAAGAGATGGGAATACCAGACCACCTAACCTGCCTCTTGAGAAACCTGTATGCAGGTCAGGAAGCAACAGTTAGAACTGGACATGGAACAACAGACTGGTTCCAAATAGGAAAAGGAGTCCATCAGGGCTGTATATTGTCACCCTGCTTATTTAACTTCTATGTAGAGTACATCATGAGAAACACTGGACTGGAAGAAACACAAGCTGGAATCAAGATTGCCAGGAGAAATATCAATAACCTCAGATATGCAGATGACACCACCCTTATGGCAGAAAGTGAAGAGGAACTAAAAAGCCTCTTAATGAAAGTGAAAGAGGAGAGCGAAAAAGTTGGCTTAAAGCTCAACATTCAGAAAACGAAGATCATGGCATCTGGTCCCATCACTTCATGGGAAATAGGTGGGGAAACAGTAGAAACAGTGTCAGACTTTATTTTTGGGGGCTCCAAAATCACTGCAGATGGTGATTGCAGCCATGAAATTTAAAAATGCTTGCTTCTTGGAAGAAAAGTTATGACCAACCTAGATAGCATATTCAAAAGCAGAGACATTACTTTGCCGACTAAGGTCCGTCTAGTCAAGGCTATGGTTTTTTCTGTGGTCACGTATGGATATAAGAGTTGGACTGTGAAGAAGGCTGAGCGTTGAAGAATTGATGCTTTTGAACTGTGGTGTTGGAGAAGACTCTTGAGAGTCCCTTGGACTGCAAGGAGATCCAACCAGTCCATTCTGAAGGAGATCAGCCTTGGGATTTCTTTGGAGGGAATGATGCTGAAGCTGAAGCTCCAGTACTTTGGCCACCTCATGCGAAGAGTTGACTCATTGGAAAAGACTTTGATGCTGGGAGGGATTGGGGGCAGGAGAAGGGGACGACCGAGGATGAGATGGCTGGATGGCATCACTGACTCGATGGACGTGAGCTGAGTGAAGTCTGGGAGTTGGTGATGGACAGGGAGGCCTGGCGTGCTGTGATTCATGGGGTCGCAAAGAGTCGGACACGACTGAGCGACTGAATTGAACTGAACTGAACCAGACATAGAGAGAGAAGTAGTCAACTGAAGCAGGATATTCTGGGGTTAAGATGTGGTGGGCAATGTAATATTACTCAGCCATAAAAGTATTTTGAATCAGTTCTAATGAGGTGGATGAAACTGGAGCCTATTGTACAGAGTGAAGTACGTCAGAAAGAGAAACACCAATACAGTATATTAATGCGCATATGTGGAATTTAGAAAGATGGTAACAATGATCCTATATGCAAGGCAGCAAAAGAGACATAGATGTAAAGAACAGACTTTTCGACTATGTGTTAGAAGGTGAGGGTGGGAAGATATGAGAGAATAGCCTTGAGACATGTATATTACCATATGTAAAACAGATGACCAATGCAAGTTCGATGGATGAAGCAGGGCACTCACAGCCAGTGCTCTGGGACAACCCGGAGGGATGGCGTGGGGAGGGAGACGGGAGGAGGGTTCAGGATGGGTGGATACGTGAACCTGTGGCTGATTCATGTTGGTGTATGGCAAAAACCATCACAATATTGTAAAGTTATTATTCTCCAATTAAAAGAAACAATTAATTTTAAAAAAAAGATGTGGTAGACATGAGGGCAGAGAGAAGAGATGCTTGAGCAAAGGACACAGAAGAAGACGACAGGGTTGTGGTGCGTGTGGGTTAGACTACACACCATGTTGTTGAGGTCAGCTGACTCCCATTAGGAGTCCAGCCTGCCAAGAAGGATTACACATGGGTTATCAAGTGGGAATAAAGTGGAAGTATTTGGATACATGGCTTTGGCCTTTCACTAGGAGTGATCTTAATCGGTGGGTTCATGCTGGGCTCCAGATGATGATCTTGAGAGTATGAGCCAGTCATCACTGACACACCAGGGCTCTCCCATATCATCAACGCTTTGTTATTCAAGCGTGTTAAATCTCTGTAGTGGCTCGTACAAGTGCTAGCCTCCTTCTCCCTCTTCTCACTTCTCACTTACCTATGATTTCACATCTTACAAGGTCTTCAACTAAAAAAAGGTGGGCTAAGAAATTCTGTGAAACCCCAAATAGTTTTACTTCTACACCTGTAAGTGCTGGTTTAAGATTTTTTTCCTGGGGCGATTAAAAGAGATGGGAATACCATACCATACCACCTGACCTGCCTCTTGAGAAACCTGTATGCAGATCAGGAAGCAACAGCTAGAACTGGACATGGAACAACAGACTGCTTCCAAATAGGAAAAGGAGTACATCAAGGCTGTATATTGTCACCCTGCTTATTTAACTTCTATGCAGAGTACATCATGAGAAATGCTGGGCTGGAGGAAGCACAAGCTGGAATCAAGATTGCTGGGAGAAATATCAATAACCTCAGATATGCAGATGACACCACCCTTATGGCAGAAAGTGAAGAGGAACTAAAAAGCCTCTTGATGAAAGTGAAAGAGGAGAGTGAAAAAGTGGGTTTAAAGCTCAACATTCAGAAAACGAAGATCATGGCATCCGGTCCCATCACTTCATGGGAAATAGATGGGGAAACAGTGGAAACAGTGTCAGACTTTATTTTTGGGGCTCCAAAATCATTGCAGATGGTAATTGCAGATGAAATTAAAAGACACTTACTGCTTGGAAGGAAAGTTAATACCAACCTAGACAGCATATTAAAAAGCAGAGACATTCCTTTGTCAACAAAGGTCTGTCTAGTCAAGGCTGTGGTTTTTCCAGTAGTCATGTATGGATGTGAGAGTTGGACTATAAAGAAAGCTGAGTGCCGAAAAATTGATGCTTTTGAACTGTGGTGTTGGAGAAAACTCTTGAAAGCCTCTTGGACTGCAAGGAGTTCCAACTAGTCCCTCATAAAGGAGATCAGTCCTCGGTGTTCATTGGAAGTACTGATGTTGAAGCTGAAACTCCAATACTTTGGCCACCTGATGTGAAGAACTGATTCATTTGAAAAGACCCTGATGCTGGGAAAGAGTGAGGGCAGGAGGAGAAGGGGACGACAGAGGATGAGATGGTTGGATGGTATCACTGACTCCATGGACATGGGTTTGGGTAAACTCTGGGAGTTGGTGATGGACAGGGAGGCCTGGCGTGCTGCGATTCATGGGGTCACAAAGAATCAGACACGACTGAGCGACTGAACTGAACTGAATAGTATACAATGAAATCTCATAATTTTCTGTACAGTTGGATTTCAATTAGTACTATCTGTGAAAGCATCATCTGTCATACCATTAGTTATCAAGAATTAACTCTAGCAGAATGAGAAGAATAAAACACAGTTATAGATATAAATAAGAATATATAGGCATGCATTTAAATTTGATATTCAGGTGAGGTCATTAAAAATAAACAGAAAGATTTATTGTTACCAGACAGTCCTGAGTTATTTTACGATGGGAAAAATTAGAGTTTTGTCTATTGAAATTCATGAATGCTAAGAAACAAAAAAATAATTTTGTTGAAAGCTAACTATAAGTTATTTTTAATAATACACAGACGTATGGATGTATTAGAGTAGAAATCAGAAGTGGAGAATCAGATAGCTCTATCTGCTTAAAGCAGAAGAAAGAAAAGATTTCACTCACTCTTTGCTAACTAGGTACTGTAGAGAAACCGGGGAATTTAGAGTAGTAACTCTATGATTGAGTGTTTCTAAACTTTGGTCTTCATCAAGCCAAAGTCACTAATCTCCCTCTTGTGTTATACTGGGCATAGGGAAAAAATGGCTTCAATTTCAAAACCGGGTCACTACAGCAACAGTTTTGAAATCAATTTTTATAGTTTAACGGCCAATTTCCTCACAGTTCACCAAAATACCAGCTCTTGACCTATTTATTTCTTTCATTTAGATCAAATAAAAGGCTATAAAGAGTTTTGAACCTACTTGTGAATTAAATGAGGGTTCTTTTAAAAAAATCTTTGATTATTCCATACACCTAAACAAGGTTGCGAGAAATAGCCCTATTTGAACACCACTCATTTATTTTTTGTATAACAGCATAGACATTTAGAGCTAAAGGGATCTTAGAAATAAACTAGTCTGTGTCAGTCAGGAATATGGATTTTACGATTGACAGAATACGATCTCAAAACATCTTAGGCAAAAAGGAGAGTGGATTGGAATCAATCTCAGTGTCCCATTTAACTGCAGATCAGGCAATATACATGGGTCTCAGTGACACCTGGTCCAAATGCCACCAGAATGATCTCTTACATCTGCTTTTCACTGCACGTTAGCACTTCAATTTCACGTGGCAGAACAAGGACTGCCAAGTGGTTGTGAGCCCCATTCTACACACTTTACCCAGAGATGGTGAGTCTTTTCACAGTTCCAGTTCAACAACAAAAACAAACAAACAAAACATTTCAAGTGAGCTTTCTGATTGGTCCAGCTTCGGTCAGGTGTCCCTGCGAACTAATCAGTGACGGCCAGGGAGGTGAATGAAGTTCTGTAAGAAAATGGACGTCCAACACTTGGAGTATGGGAGAGAAACAGTTCCTGGAAGAAGGGAAGGAAATGATAGGCAGACACCCCCCAAAATCCATTCTGACTCATTTTACAGATATGGAAATTTAGGCTCAGAGAAATTAAGTGGCTTACTCAAGGTCACAGCTTGTACTTAAACTTGGCTCATCTGGCAGTCCATCAAACACTTGCTTCACTCCCCTACACTGCTGCTCATTCTGTTCAAGCTTCTTTTCAAGCTCCTTCAGCAGGAAAGACAGCAGGCCAGGGTGAAAGAGGGTGGAATTAAGGGTCTTATGTTAAATTTCTTTCCAGTCTTTTGCTTAAGTTCTAACTTTACCAGTCTTTCTGTTGTCTAGTTTTGCTTTATTTTCTTGGTGGGGGAATGGACACTTGAAGCAGGAATCCCCCTTCTACCCTTGTCAGTCTCAGGGGGTTTCAGCCAAGCTGAAGTTACATAATTATCACCATAACAGCCTACACTGGAGAGAGGACTCACAATGTGCCAGTGACTGTGCTTTTGATACATTCTCTCATTTAAGTCTCCTAACAGCCCTGTGATGGCACCCCACTCCAGTACTCTTGCCTGGAAATCCCATGGACGGAGGAGCCTGGTAGGCTACAGTCCATGTGGTCACTAAGAGTCAGGCATGACTGAGCAACTTCACTTTCACTTTTCACTTTCATGCATTGGAGAAGGAAATGGCAACCCACTCCAGTATTCTTGCCTGGAGAATCGCAGGGACAGAGGAGCCTAATGGGCTGCCGTCTATGGGGTTGCTCAGAGTCGGACACGACTGAAGCGACTTAGCAGCAGCAGCAGCAGCAACAGCCCTGTGAGCCCTGCATTAATATCATCATCATCCTATTTGGGGGCTTTCCAGGTGGCGCTAGTGGTAAGAACCTCACTGTCAGTGCAGGAGATCTAAGAAACTCGGGTTTCATCCCTGGGTGGGGAAGATCCCCTGGAGGAAGATACGGCAACCCACTCCAGTATTCTTGCCCTGGAGAATCCCATGGACAGAGGAACCTGGTGGGCTACAGCCCACAGGGTTGCAAAGAGGCATGACAGAAGAGACTTACACACATGTATCCCATTTTGCAGTAAGAGAACTGAGGCAGAGGGAGGTTAATTAGTTTGTTGAAAGCTGTAACTGGGAAAGGATGTAGGTATTATTGGAACCCAGGCAGTTTGACTCCAGGCCCATTGAAAGCCTGATTGTGTCTGAGACTCCTCAGGTGCCGGCTGACCTAGAGCAGGTTCAAGTCTGGAGATACTCTGTTTAGGCTTTGGAGCTAAATTAGGGTTTGAGAGCTGGTCAACTGCTCACTAGCCTTGTGATTTTGGGCAAATAAGTTCTTAGCCATTAATCTTTGCCAAAGAGATGACACAATGGATGAATGAAAGATGCCAGTGTCCTTTCAAATACTGTAATGATCACAATTTTGCTTTAGAATGTGTGGGCATGTATCTTTGTATGAAAGTCATATTTGAAAATACCTCCCCCCAACCCCCCCTTTCCCTGCATCCCTTTTTATTGTAAGCAAGCAGCCCAGCACCCAAGACATTACAGAAGTTTGTGATTTAAAAAAAATACTTATTTTTATTTATTTATTTGGCTGCCTTAGGTCTTAGTTGCTGCATGTGGAATCTAGTTCACTGACCAGAGATCAAACTTGAGCCTCCTGCATTGAGGTTGAGGTGTCTTAGCCACTGGACCACCAGGGAAGTCCCCTACCTTGGTTTTCTTATGTGTAAAGTGAAGGTAGTAATATCTGCCTCAAAGTCTTGTAAAGATTGAGTGAGATAAAATGTTAGAGCCGACAGCAGAGTGCCTGGCAGAAAATAAATTTCAAAAAGGTCATTTTAGTTTTGAGTCTTATTTTGGGGGGCTGGGTCTGACTTTTGGGCACTCAAACCTTACACTTTTTTGAAGAGTATGAGGGTAGCTTATGTAAATAGGATTGTTCGTGACCTGAAGCTTGACCTTGATCCACCTTCAACTTGGGCTGGCTGGAGGAGAGTGGGTTTGGTAACTCAGGAAGGCATGTGGACATGGTGCCAGGAGGGAGGAGACCCTTGCCCTCCACAGATGGTGTTGAAAAAGACAAGGCTGCCAGTTACCCTCTACTCCCTTCTCATCAATCAGGGGACTCTTTCCTTTAGAGGATATTGCTGCGGTCCTTGTTTTTTTCTTTCCTTTGTCATGGCTGCACCAGGTTTATCTCTGATAACATCTAATTTGTGCTATATTCAGGCCCCTCCCAACCTGAGGGTTGGCCCTGGCAGAGCGAAATGCCTCCTGGATCTGTGTAATGATTGCACAAGTCCAACCTTACTTCCAGCTTTTCACATCCATTCTCACCTCCAAATATTTTAGCCACAAAAGGTATGCCTTTTGTTAAAACTTTAATCAGTTTTTGCCTGGATTTTTTTCAGGTCCCAGGTCTAGGAGCTCCTCCTGATTTGTGTGGTTGATAAAGGGTTGCACTTTGTACTCCAGACAGGACCCACAGGAAAGAGGCGAGTGGTCAGCCATTCCACAGATGGGAACAAGAGCAAAAAGATGACCAAAGAGATGACACAATGGATGAATGAAAGATGCCAGTGTCCTCTCAAATACTGTAATGATCACAATTTTGCTTTAGAATGTGTGGGCATGTATCTTTGTATGAAAGTCATATTTGAAAATACCTCCCCCCCCCCCCCCCCCCCCCCCCCCCCCCCCCCCCCCCGCTTTCCCTGCATGCCTTTTTATTGTAAGCAAGCAGCCCAGCACCCAAGACATTACAGAAGTTTGTGATTCCTTCAGCTAAGATGGCTTGACCTATATATAAGCAGAAAAATCCCAGCCAGTTCAGACTCTCTGAAAGTGGAACTATATAACACATTTCCCTAAGATAAAATGCCATGAAATCCTCTTGGTTTTTTCCAGGAACCCTTGAGTCCTTAAAGGGATAGAACTTAAGGCAATGGGAAGAGGGGAAAAAAAACAACAAACCAACAAACCAACCAAAACTCATGCAACTTGTGAAAGAAAAACAAAAGAACTGAAGGGAGCAGATTATGAGAAAGATTGAAATAAAATCAACAGAAAAGGACAGGAAAACCCAATGGAGGAGCCAATCAGAAGCGAGAAGGAACTGCTGGACATGCACACAAACAGACACGCACACATTTTCAAGAAAAAGGTGCAAAGGAAACCAAACTGTTTGTTGTGGAAAAAGGAACGGGGGCGGGGAGGGAGAAAAGAAAGAAGAGAGAAGCAGACTGAAATCTCAAGATCTAGACCGGGTCAAGCTGGAAGGACTGGCAAGTAAGAACCAGGAACTTGGTGGGGAATCCCATAGCGATCTGTTTACAAAAAGATAGGCTTATGGAAATTCCACAAGTGACTTTCGAGATTCAAATCCGAAATAGAGAAGGACCCGAAGCACACAGTATCTGTGTGTATTATAACCACCGGACGAGCTTCTATCAGGAAATTCTCCCCAGCCTTGAACAGACACTGAAATTTTACGTTTCAACAGACCTAAATACCCTCCACGTGGCCTCCAACAGTGCCTGGGGGGCCGGCCAGAGGCCGCGGTCCCGCCCCCCACCTCCGGCAGCCCCGCGGGCACGCGCAGCGCGCTGGGGCCGCCCCCTCGGAACTCCCCTCGCATTGTCTGTGCGCCAGGGAGTCTCCGCTTCCCTGGCGCGCTCCGGGTTATTGTTCTCCCTGCGCCCGCGGGGAGAAGGGAGGGACGGTTGGGAAGGGGGCGGCGGCGGCGTGCGGCGGCCACCTGGGCAGGGGCGCCTGGGTCCTGGGATCGTGCACACGGGGGTGGGTCCGTCCAATTCCACCTGAGGCGCGGGAGCCGGGAGGATGCGGGGGCCGCCTCGCGCCTCCCCAGGCCCGTTCCTGCCCGCAGGTCCCCAGCTCCTGGGTGACAGCCGGACAGGCTGGGAGCGGGAAGCCGGGCGGGCGTCCCGGTGCCGCGCAGTAGCTCCCGCGGCCGCCTGGCAGCTCGCAGCTCAGGGGAGGGACGCTGTGACGCACCCTCTGGGTATTAGAACACTTCACCTTCTATTTATAGACACTCTCCCAACCGCAGACCTAGCTCTCCTTCCCTCCGTCGTGAAGTAAAGGACGAAAAATCCTACCTAGAATGGAAGCTCCTAATACGCAGTGATAAGGAAGAATTCCATTTTGCGCATTCCTTTATAATTCCAACTATTAATTGCAGGTCTAGGGAGCTATCTCTGGCACAGGGAATTTCTGAAGCTTTAAAACCTAGGCGACTTTATTTTACACGTCTCCTAAACATATCAAATAGATTGGTCTCTTGGGAGTTCATGAAATATTCGCCAAGAATTTGCTCAAACTGGGTAAGGCACAAACTCACTGAATTCAGAAAAAGGATGCTTCTATCTGGCTTTCTGTATTTACTAAAAACTAGTAATTCTAACCATAAAATTTATTTGAGAGGGGACGTATGTAGAAGGAAAATATTGCACATTTCAAACAAAAGTAAAGTTTGCCTTAAGGTTTGGTGGTTTGTTTTTTTTTTAATTGGTGCTTTTGGATACTGACTTTATGCTCTTAGATCTACACCATCCATGTAATTATAGGTGATTAAAAATAATTCTTACCTAGTCATAGTAACATTTGCAGTAATTAAAACAGGGGATTTTTAAAAACTGTAATTTATTTCTCATAATTTGGTTGTTTGTGCTGCAGTCAACACTTAAAAGGAAGCCTGATCATTATCTTTCATCTTGGTTTCTATTCAGTTTCACTTTCTAAACTCCAGTCAACCAAAGAAATACTGCCCTTTACATTTATTAACAAAAAAGATATACATATGTAAATATAAGCACTTTATATGCATTTTTGAAAGGCTTTTTTTAGAGCCACAAAATTGAGAGCGATGTACAGAGATCTGCCATATAGCCTCTGCCCCTACCCAAGCATAGCCTCTCCCATCATCATCACTCACCAGAATTATACATTTTTTACCAAGGATGAGCCTACCTTTACAAATCAGTCACCCAAAGTCCATAGTTTACCTTAAGGTTCATTCTTGGCCTTGTACATTATATGGGTTTGGACAACTGTATAATGACAAATATTCATCTTTATAATACAAAGTCTTTTCACTGCTCTAAAAATCCTCTAAACTCTCTATAGGTCCATTTTTAAAAGCCTAGCTAAACCACAGATTGCTTACCATGCAGGCAATTCTAAGACCACAAAATGCAAGCAGAATACCCAGTGTGCCATTCCTGCTAACACCTAGTGTGTAAGGTGACGGGTATCTATATGTAAAAGCATTGAACAAAGCAAGGATGTTGGAACACTGACCTTCCTATGCCCTGTGCAGTCAAACATCCCAGTATAATTTAGAGTGGGCCCTTCATATCCCCAGGGCTTCCATGGTGGCTCAGTGGTAAAGAATCTGCCTGTGATTCAGGAGACGCCCGTATCATCCCTGAGTTGGGAAGATCCCTGGAGAAGGAAATGGTAACCCACTCCAGTATTCTTGCCTGGGAAATCCCATGGACAGAGGAGCCTGGCCAGCTACGGTCCATAGGGTCACAAAGAGTGGGACATGACTGAAGCAGTTTTGCACACACGCACACAGTTCAAACCTTGTTTAAGGGCCAACTGTATTATGACTTGATTTTACTATACAAAAATCACATGCTATTACTGTAGAAGTATTTAATAAATTTTAAGAGCAACCACAATAGCAGTTGTTAGTGCTTTATAAAATATCCATTTCATAGTAGATCACCCTGTGAAAGACAATTTGGCAATAGCCATCACATTTTAAAACATATTAATATTTGCCCTTGGACCCAGCAATTCCACTCCTGGGAATATATGCTACAGATGCCGTACACACATGTGAAGTCGTTGGTTTGTTGCAGTGTTTGTACTAACAAAAAGTTAGAAACAGTATAAATGCCCTACAATTATGATACATCCATATACATCCATATTCCATAGGCTTGAAGAAGATTAAAGCAACCTCTTTTTGTGCTGACACACTAAGTGAAAAAAGAAAGGTGCAGAAACAGTGTAAAATATCATCAATTACATTACAAAAATAAACATAATGCTATGTTAATTTTATAAATACCAAATGTATATTTATATAGAAATATTTATGAAACTGGTAGCAATGTTTGCCTCCTGTGAGGTAACTGAGAGGCTAGAATGGGAGACAAACATTTTCTATTATCTATCCTTTTGTATCTTTGAATTTTGTTCCATAAGGATGCATCATCAATTTGCAAATTTTTAGTCTAAAATTACATTTAAATTCCTTTCTAAAATTACTGACCTATGATAGGTCTCTCTTTAATTTGTAGAAGTTCTACATTTGGGATTATTATCATTTTAGAGAAGTTTACTCTGATGAAACCATACTAAACTAAACTAAACTAAACTAAACTTTTATCCTCCGCACTCTTTTATCCTAGCTCTACCTGATCCATGAGTCATCATAGAAATGCTTTACCGAAAGGTTGCTAATACGCTATTGCCAGCACTTTAAAAGAAGGTTCTCAGTTATTGATATATATTTTTCTCTATTCTTCTCGCATGTTATGAATGGGAGTAATGGCAAAGTTAATGGTCTATTGAGTATCTATTATAAAATAATTACTTAAAGATATTTTTTATAACTCATCTATTTTATTTTGCACAAGACTGTCACTTAATGCAAGGGACTGTTTATCAGAAGTCGTATTTCCTACAATGACTTTTTGTGCTAGAGATCAAGTGGTTAGGTTTCAAACTACTCCAGTGGGATAATGGTGCACAGAGTGTTTCTGCTTCCCTTTTAAAACTGAAAAGACAGACGCATCAGGGTAGATGAGAGGTGTGCACTAAAAAGTTATACCAGGCAAGAGATAAATTGTTTTCAATTCCATTGTAGATGTTTCTTTCTTTCCCCTTCCAGCTTCATTGAGATATAATTTACATATAAAATTGTATACGTTTAAGGTGTACAAAGTGTTGACTTGATACCCTTCCCTATTGCAAAATCATATTGCAGGTAGTTCATGTACGTTTGTGCTGTTACCCTTCAACATAACAACAGGGCTGGGTGCAGGATTGACTTGGCCAGGATGGTTTTCCTCAGAGGAACCAGCACCAAAGCCTTGTGATGAAGATGATGATGAAGATAAAGAGGAGAGATATCTTTGAACAGGCACAACTATTACTCACTATATGAACTAATGCACTTAGGGCACTTTGCAAGAGTCTGGCAGAGAAAGGGGGCTCAACATAGAATTATTATTGGAATGAGGAGAGGTTTATTGAAGTCTCCTGGGTCACAAGTTGTGTTTGGGGCCATAAGATAAGGGCTGCCCACATTCCACTATTCTTAAGAGCTGCCAAGCCCCTGTGCAATGTTTCCCGCCTACAGGTACCACCATAGTGAACCGCGTTCATGATCTGTTCTATCTCTAGACACCAGTTACACTATTGTTAATACAGGTAGAGAGTGCTGGCATGGTGCTGTCCACAGGGTCACAAAGAGTCGGACATGACTGAGTGACTGAATAACAACAAGAGAGTTTTTAAATCATTAATTCAAGCTGGTTTTTCTCTCTACTTTAGCTAAACTTTGTTCAAAGCAATAATCATGGCTTTTAGGTGTCAGTGACATATGTAATATGCATATAATATTAGGATAAAATATATTATGTATATCACACTAGAATAAAACATGCTTGTCTGTGAACCTGCTGAAAGTATATCGACTCATGTAGCTTATTGACCCAACTGCCGTGTAACTGTCTTTCATAACTTGAAGTGGACCCTGTGAGACACTTGGCAGATATTCCTCCTCATCATGGCTTCCCGGGTGGCTCAGTGGTAGAGAATCCACCTGCCAAAGCAGGAGATGCAGGTTCTGTCCCTGGGTCAGGAAGGTCCCCTATGGAAGAAGATGGTAACCCATTCCAGTATTCTTGCCTGGGAAATCTCATGGACAGAGGAGTCTGGTGGGCTGTGGTCCAAGGGGTGACAAAGAGTTACACACGACTTAGCCACCAAACAACAATAGTGACAGCTCCCCTTCACATCCGAGATTTGGTTGGGGTGGCTGCTTCAGAAGCAGGAACAGTGTGATAATCACTGGCTACCCATGCTGTGAGCACATACTTTCAGAGCAAAAAGCTCTTCTGGCTCCTGGCCATGCATGATTAGACCTGCATGTATTCATGTGTCTGTGTGTCCGTATTCAGGTGGACGTTTGCATTGCTTCTGGTCTCAGCTCAGAAAGGACACTCTCTGATAAATATACTCCAGTCAGTTATTTAAGAACCAGAGCACCTTATGTGAGTAGCGAAGATGTAGAAAGGATGGGAGTGTTTTGGGGGAAGAGCCCCAGTTTGTGTGACCTCTCTAGCAAAGCCTCAGGTTGCAGAAGAGTGAGAGGTTGTGGAAAACCTTATCTTTTGGCATTAGCCTAAGATATATTGGCTTAGATTAAATCATGCATACAAAAGAATATAAGGCATACCTCGTTTTTATTACACTTCAAGGTATTGCCCTTCACAGATGTGTTTTCTGCAAATTCAAGGTTTATGGCAACCCTATATTGATCAGGTCTGTTGGTGTCATTCTTTCCAACAGCATTTGTTCACTTTGTGTCTTTGTGTGACATTTTGGTAATTCGTGGAAAATTTCAAACTTTTTCCTTATTCTGTTTGTTATGGTGATCTGTGATCAGTGATCTTTGAGGTTACCGTTGTTTTGGGGGACCACAAACAGCAACCATATAAGACAGCAAACAATTGATAAATGTTGTGGTGTCTGCTTCACCCTTCTCCTGTCCCTCCTCTCCTTGGGCCTTCCTATTCTCTGAGGCACAATGATGTTGAAATTAGACAAATTAATGACCCTACATTGGCCTCTAATTGTTCTAACGATAGGAAGTGTCGCATGTTTCTCACTTTAAATCAAAAGTTAGAAATGATTAAGCTTAGTGAGGAAGATCAGAGAAGGCAATGGCAACCCACTCCAATACTCTCGCCTGGAAAATCCCATGGACGGAGAAGCCTGGTAGGCTGCAGTCCATGGGGTCACTAAGAATTGGACACAACTGAGCGACTTCACTTTCACTTTTCCTTTCATGCACTGGAGAAGGAAATTGGCAACCCACTCCAGTGTTCTTGCCTGGAGAATCCCAGGGATGGGGGAGCCTGGTGGGCTGCCATCTATGGGGTCGCACAGAGTCGGACTCGACTGAAACGACTTAGCAGCAGCAGCAGCAGTGAGGAAGGTATGTCAAAAGCTGTGATAGGCTAAAAGCTAAGCCAAGTTGTGAATGCAAAGGAAAACCTTTCGAGGGAAATTAAAAGTGCAACTCCAGTGAACACACAACGATAAGAAAACAAAACAGCCTTACTGCTGGCATGGAGAAAATTTTAGCCGTCTGGAGAGAAGATCGAAAGATCCACAACATGCCGTTAAGCCAAAGCCTAATCCAGAGCAAGGCCCTAACTCTCTTAACTCTCTTCAATTCAGTGAAAGCTGAGAGGGGTGAGGAAGCTGCAGAAGAAAAATCTGAAGCTGTTAGAGGTTGGGTCATGAGGTTTAAGGAAAGAAGCCATCTCCAGGACATCGAAGTGGAGGCTGAAGCAGTAAGTGCTGACACAGAAACTTCAGCAAGTTATTCAGAAGATCCGGCTAAGATAACTAATGAAAGGGGCTATACTAAACAACAGATTTTCAATGTAGATGAAACAGCCTTCTGTTGGAAGAAGATATCATTTAGAGCTTTCATAGGTAGAGAGAAGTCAATGCCTGGTTTCAAAGCTTCAAAAGACAAGCTGACTCTCTTGTTAAGGGCTAATGCAGCTGGTAACTTGAAGTCAAAGTCAGTGCTAATTTACCATTCCAGAAATCCCAGAGCCCCTAAGAATTATTCTAAACCTACTCTGCCTGTGCTCTATAAATGGAAAAATAAAGCCTAGGTGATAGCTCGTCTCTTTAGTACATAGTCTTCTGAACATGTTAAGCCTACTGTTAAGACCTAGTGCTCAGAAAGAAAGATTCCTTTTAGCTCCTTGACAATGCACCTGGTTACCCAATAGTTGGGATGGAGATGTACAGTGAGATTAATGTTGTTTTCATGCCTGCTAACACAACATTCATCCTGTAGCCCATGAATCAAGGAATAGTTTCTACTTTTAAGTCTTATTATTGAAGAAATAGATTTCATCATGCTCTAGCTGCCATAGATAGTGATTTCTCTGATGAATTCAGCAAAATCAGTAGAAAAACTTCTATAAAGGATTTACTATTGTGTATTCTATTAAGAACATTTGTGATTCATGGGAAGAGATAAAAATATCAACATTACCTGGAATTTGGAAGAAGTTGATTCCAACCCTCCAAATGACTTAAGGCTTCGAGACTTCAGTTGAGGAAGTAACTGCAGAAGTCATAGAAACACCAGGAGAACTAGAGTTGGAAGTGCAGCCTGGAGATGTGACTAAACTGGAATCTCATGATAAACCTTTGACAGATGAGGAACTGCTTCTTATAGATGAGCAAAGAAAGTGGTTTCTTGAGATGGAATCTACTCCTGGTAAAGATGCTGTGAAGATTGTTGAAATGACAAAAAAACGATTTAGAATATTACATAAACTTAGTTGATAGAGCAGTCACAGTGTTTTATAGGATTGAGTGCAATTTGAAAGAAGTTATATCCTCTGGGTAAAATATTATCAAGCAGAATTGCATGCTACAAAGAAATTTTTTGTGATAGGAAGACTCAATCAATGTGGCAAACTTCATTGTTGTCTCATTTTAATAAATTACCACAGCTGCCCCAACCCTCAGCCACTACCACCCTGATCAGCTAGCAGTCATCAACAAGAGGCAAATCTCTCTACCAGGAAACCAGGAAAGTGATTCCGACTCTCTGAAGGTGCAGGTGATGGTTAGCATTTTTTTTTTAACAATAAAGTATTTTTAAATTAAGGTAAGTATATTGTTGTTGGTTTTTTTAGACATAATCCTATTGCACACTTAATAGACTACAGAGACGTGTAAACATAACCTTTATGTGCACTGAGAAACCAAAAAATTCATGACTCACTTTATTTTGATATTTGCTTTTTTGTACTGGTCAGCAGTTAAAGATTTCGCCTATAATGTGGAGGAGATGCAGGAGACACAGGTTTGATTCTGGGTCAGGCAGATCCCCTGGAGGAGAGCATGGCAACCCAGTCCAATATTCTTGCCTGGAGAATCCCATGGACCTGAGCCTAGTGGACTAAAGTCCATGGGGTAACAAAGAGTCTGGACATGATTGAAGCAACTGAGCACTGGTCTGGAACCAAACTTGCAAACAGTCTCAGATTTATTTGGGGCATTTCTTAAAATCAGTTAAAAACTCCAAAGCATTTGTCTCTGACATGTTCCTGAATAAAATGAAAGGATATTGTTTACAAAATTTAAAAATTAGCCACTCATATGTCTACCACCCCAGCTTAAGAAACAGGCTATTACCAGCCCCTTAGGAAGTGGCCGTGTGCCCATTTCTGAACATAACTGCCTCCCTAGCTTCTCTTGGGAACTACCTTTCTGAATTTTGTTTTGCTTTACAGCTGTAATGGTTATGTATGTATTCCTGAATAACATAGTATTTGATTTTATCTGCCTTTGAACTAGAAATAGATGGAATCTTTGACAACTTGGTGGTTTGTGTTTTTTTTTTGCTCTGCATTCTATTTTTGAGCCTCATTTAGTCCCTTCTTTTCTCTCCTCTTCGCAGACCTCCAGCCCAGATCGCCTCTGGGATTCTTGCATTTATCTCCTGACCAGGATCTCTGTTGACAGACTCTTCCCTCCAGAATTCACTGTGCAAATCACCACCAAATCCTCAAATAGTTATATTTAAAACTATTTTCTAGCAGTGTATTCAAGTGGCCTGAGAAATGTTTATCTTTAAAATTTTGCACGAAAAAAAAATTTTGTATGACTATAGATTACAATGGAGATGGAAGTGGCAACTCACTCCAGTATTCTTGCCTGGAGAATCCCATGGACAGGGAAGCCTGGTGGGCTGCTGTTCATGGGGTCACACAGAGTCGGACACGACTGAAGCGACTTAGCATGCATGCATAGATTACAAATCACACAAAATTTTAACAATGACTCTCTCTGGATGGTAGGATGATAAATAGTTTTCTTTTTGTTTTTTTTTTCTTTGTGATTTTTTTCTATTTCCCAACTGTTCAGTGGAAGCTTTGGATGCAAGGTTCAGGTCTTCCCTGCTTTTATCTTCTCCTAGTGACTTAGCAGCAGCATCAGTGGTTTCTGAGGTCTGGCCTGGTGAAGAGGTGGGCGTGTGGGGTACAAGAGCAGAACATGGAGATCCTTTCTCAACGATACTTGTATTTAAAGCCACAGCCTTTCTTTTCCACCCCCAGGCCAGCACATCATTATTTCCTCTGAATGAGGCAACCGGGCCCTTCAACCATTTCTTGAAAACAGTGCCAGCATCGTATGCCACCTTTGCAAACACACAGGAGCCTGCACTCAGAAGGGCTTTCTGCTGCTATGCTGTCTTGATTTTATTTCTGAACCTATGTTTTGTATGTGGAATTGGGTGAGACAGTGGAGCAGAGGGCATACTCATGCATTGTATGTTTGCTGTTCCTGTTGCCACATGAGCACAGACTTCTGGTTCTCCCAAGTGTTTGTGAGCTCGGCAAGATGTAAGAGTGTTTCATCTTTGATTGAGTAAGTAGGGGCGCTGACAGCCCTGAGAGGTCATGCCTTCCATTCAAACCAGGACTTGTTCTGAAGCAAGAAAAAAGGCCATAGTATTCTAAAGACATGAACAGCCAAGGAATCTTACATCCTGAAAATGAAGACACAGAAGGAAAGGGAAATATAGGGCACTCCATAGTTCCTTTTCCTTTTAGTCCTTCCCTACTCTTCAGAAAGTTGAAAGTAGAGGGTTGGTGGAGTGAGCACATATCAAGAAGTGAAATAGAAACAACTGAATTGGTGTTGTGCAGTAGTTTCCATTATTCTGGTAAGAATGAACTACATAAGCACCTACAATCTACAAAATATGAATTAGATCTTTTTAATGATTCTGCTTATAAGTTGAATGCTCTTATACTTGCATTTAAAGTGGATATTCTACAATATAAAAATAAACAATGAAATTCAGGCTAATATTTTCAATTTTTGTTTACTTTTTGTTTTGTTTAGTCACTAAGTTGTGTCCAACTCTTTGGGACACCATAGACTATAGCCTGCCAGACTCCTCCGTCCATGGGATTTCCAAGCAAAAATACTGGAGTGGGTTGCCATTTCCTTCTCCAGGGAACCTTCCTGACCCAGGCATCAAACCCGCGTCTTCTGCATCTGCAGGCAGGTTCTTTACCACTGAGCCACTTTGTTTACTTAGAATAACATGAAACAACAATATTTTTTTAAACATGGCAAGTTGAGCGAGATCATGGGAAAACTATTAACAGTACCTTTTGGGCCAACCCTCCCACCCACGCCTGCAAATTATAATTCCAAACCTAAAGTTTATGTTGCCTTGCAGCTCATGAAATCCCAGGCCTTTTCTCTAAAACTCTTGTCTCCGCTGTGACTTCCTAAAGTCCATTTCCAGACCTAGAAGTCAAGAGATGACTCTTCTTTCTAAATCTCTGCCTTGTAATAGCCATACCCTGAGGAAACAGGCTGGGGTAGAGACAGCATAGGAAAATCACACTGGTTAAAATCTCAGAATAGTGCCCCACCCCATATTAAAAACAAAAACAGAACACCTAGTGAGCATAAATTCCTTAAAGGCAAGGACTTTCTTCCTCTTTTGTTTCAGTTCAGTTCAGTTCAGTCGCTCAGTCATGTCTGACCCTTTGTGACCCCATGGACTGCAGCACACCAGGCTGCCCTGTCCATCACCAACTCCCAGAGTTTACTCAAACTCATGTCCACTGAGTCAGTGATGCCATCCAACCATCTCATCCTCTGTTGTCCCCTTCTCCTCCTGCCTTCAGTCTTTCCCAGCATCAGGGTCTTTTCAAATGAGTCAGTCAGTTCTTCACATCAGGTGGCCAAAGTATTGGAGTTTCAGCTTCAACATCAGTCCTTCCAATGAATATTTAGGACTGATATCTTTTAGGATGGACTAGTTGGATCTCCTTGCAGTCCATGAGACTCTCAAGAGTCTTCTCCAACACCACACTTCAAAAGCATCAATTCTTTGGTGCTCAGCTTTCTTTATAGTCCAACACTCACATCCATATATGACTACCAGAAAAACCACAGCTTTGACTAGACAGACCTTTGTTGGCAAAGTAATGTCTCTGCTTTTTAATATGCTGTCTAGCTCGGTTATAACTTTTCTTCCAAGAAGCAAGCATTTTTTAATTTCATGGCTGCAATCACCATCTGCAGTGATTTTGGAGCCCCCAAAAAATAAAGTCTGACACTGTTTCCACTGTTTCCCCATCTATTTGCCATGAAGTGATGGGACCAGATGCCATGATTTTAGTTTTCTGAATGTTGAGTTTTAAGCCAACTTTTTCACTCTCCTCTTCCACTTTCAATAAGAGGCTCTTTAGTTCTTTACTTTCTGCCATAACGGTGGTGTCATCTGCATATCTGAGGTGATTGATATTTCTCCTGGCAATCTTGATTCCAGCTTGTGCTTTTTCCAGCCCAGTGTTTCTCATGATGTACTCTGCATAGAGGTTAAATAAGCCAGGTTACAATATACAGCCTTGACGTACTCCTTTTCCTATTTGGAACCAGTCTGTTGTTCCATGTCCAGTTCTAACTTTGCTTCCTGACTGGATACAGATTTCTCAAGAGGCAGGTCAGGTGGTCTGGTATTCCCATCTCTTTAAGAATTTTCCAGAATTTGTTGTAGTCCACACAGCCAAGGGCTTTGGCCTAGTAAATAAAGCAGAAGTAGATGTTTTTCTGGAACTTTCTTGGTTTTTCAATGATCCAACGTTGGCAATCTGATCTCTGGTTCCTCTGCCTTTTCTAAATCCAGTCTTGAACATCTGGAAGTTCACAGTTCACATATTGTTGAAGCCTGGCTTGGAGAATTTTAAGCATTACTTTACTAGCATGTGAGATGAGAGCAATTGTGTGGTAGCTTGAGCATTCTTTGGCATTGCCTTTCTTTGGGATTGGAATGAAAACTGACCTTTTCCAGTCCTGTGGCCACTGCTGAGTTTTCCAGATTTGCTGGCATATTGAGTGCAGCACTTTCACAGTAGTGCTTACCATGGAGCTTTCCTATAATAGGGACTTAATAACTGTCTTTTTCTCAATAAACATTTTCTCCCTTAAGTTTAAAACACTCTTTTTTCATCAGACCTTTCTCAAACACCTTCAAAGTCTCTCTATTGCTTTAACCTACAAATTGAAACTCCTAACCAGACATTTTAGGTTCTATAATCTGGGTTCAATCTACTTTTCCTAATTCATCTCCCAAAACTCCCTAGAACTCTGTTAGCAATAGTTGAACAAATATGGGATGATTGGATTACACAGCTCCCAGGAGTTACAGAAGCTAGTGATGGATAAATCATTAGCTCTTTTTAGGGTTACATAATACATGTGAGCTCACATTAATGTCCCAATACCCGGACCTGGTGATGAGTCTTACAGACCCTAAATGAGAGTTGTAAGATATTTGATCTTAAAAAAGTCATTTCTGCAAGATCACATCCTAGCTTCTGCAGAAATCAGGGACCCAAAGCTAGTCAGAGAGAAGCCTGCATGTGGTTTTTAGTCCTCCTGGAAGTGTGTGGGCTGCCGCCCTATGGAGCTCCCCACCGGGACTCTGGCAAATTCTTGGACTTTGAGGGCCATGAAATCATAGCGTAGCATTACTAAGCATCAGAATTTCATACGCTAGTAATGAGCCATTAAGGAAGGTTTAGGGCAGAGACAAGCTTTTAAGGCAGTATAACCCAAGCAGCGGCTGTTCTCAGTGTACCTTTGTGGGAATCAATTGTGTTTCCCACATGTCTGCGTCGGGGAGATTCTTAACCTGATGGGGCTGGGAGAAACTTCAAGAGCCATCACATCCATTCCCCCATCTTTAAGATTGGAAAACCCTTAAATCTTTTTGAAAAATTACCAATCTATCTCCAAACTTAGGGGGTAAGGTGCCGGGGTCCAGCCCGGTGGATCCAGGGTAATTCGAAGCAAGGAGGGCATGATGAGGAAAAACTTATTTATTTAGAAATATAAAAGAGAGATTAGGAAAGAATAGTGTAGTAGGAAAATTTAGTGGAGAAAAGAGGCTGAATAACTTGGTTTACAGGGAAAGCCAATAAAACTTCAGGACAAGAAGTTTGCACCATCTACGTTAGGCCACCGGCGTTCGTTTGAATAGCGGAGGGTGCCCCGCCTTGGGCTCCCTCTCTCACCGAACTTAAAAGCCAGGGCAAGTAAGTAGATGTGGCGAGCTTCCCCGCTCCAGATGGGAATTCAGCCTGAAAAAGAGAGGGAGGGAGAGGAAGAAAGAAAGAGAGAGAGACACAGGGGGAGCCAGATTTCCAAGAAACTAGTTTGAGAGACTAGTCCGAGAAACTGGTCCATCCTTTATTGTTCAGAAGGCTTTTTATACTTTTTGATTGTACATAGAGATCAATGGGTAATACAAAATTATGCAGTGTCAGCAGCCCTGACTCTTATTGAGACCAGGCTTTTTCTCTGCATACTTAGTTGTATACACAAGTCTTAGGTGATTTACATCATCTTCTGGTCAGAAGGCCAATTAACATTTTACGGCCCTTTTCTGATAAGAGTTTGTCAACCAGAAGACTTATTTTTCTTAAAAGTGTTGTTCTTCCCAAAGTCTGGTGCCACTCTCGGAAAGCACTAAATAAAGTTACATTCTTACATAGCAAGGATACAACAATTTATAACAAGTGAAAGGAGTACAGTGATTTATAACAAAGAGAAAAGTAATTAACTCAAAAGTCTAGTGTTGCTAACATCAAAAACTACTATATTCCTATTTCTGCATCCCGTTTACATTGATTAATATCCTCCCAGGTGCCTAAAAGATAAAGGATATGGAGGCCTGACGGCAAACATTAACTCAACAAACTCTTCACCAAACTAATTCTTAACTCTAAAAGGCCCTATATCTTTAAGATGTTTTGAGCTTCGTGCCTCTCACAGTTGGGGGCTGTAAACAATCCGCAAGTTGTAAAGCAGACCGGTCAGATAAGTTAGAAAGCCATCAAAGGGGTTTCAAGCCGAGACATTCTTTTTATATGCAGGAGACTGTTAACTGGAGCTCTGAATTAACCCTTTCCAGAGAAAAGGTGGTAATGTCAGAAGAGTGTAGTATAGCAGACAGTGAACAGATTTTGGTTTCGGGGTAGATGCTCAGACAGAGGACCCCTTGAGACCTGGCTCACCTTGCCCATCAGGCCTCTCCGCATGACCTTGCCATGGGTGGGATCTCCCGTGCTGGCTCCCAGCAGTAAGGGGGAAGGACCTGCATGAAAACCTGCAACAACCTCATGTGAAAACTAGCAGGAAATATTTGAGTTAAAAGTGAATCACAACAGCACCTTCTTATCCTTTCTTCAAAGTGCCCCAGCTAAGAGCAGAAATGAAAAACACTGATGTACCCTTTAGTGACAGACATCCGAAGGCCTGGGGCTTACACTCTTTTCTTGTTTCTTATCCTTTTTCAGTATAAAACATTTTAAAGATTTATGCACGTTGTAAGACATACATTTAGTGCACTACTTTTAGCAGCTGCATGTTATTCCATAGTATCTGCTACATTTTATTTCCTCTCTGTATTGTACAGTGATACATACTAAGCTTGCCAACAACATGCTGCTACTTCAAGTGCTGCTATGATGACTATTCTCAGTTGTCCCCTTTTACGGACATGTTTCAGGATTTTCTTAAAGGTATATATTCCCAGGAGTGAAACTGCTGGGCCATTAGGAAAACATATGCTACTTTTTCTTTTCTTTTGATGTGGACCATTTTCAAAGTCTTTATTGAATTTGTTACAATATTGCTTCTGTTTTATGCTTTGGTGTTTTGGACAGGGAGGCATGTGGGATCTTACCTCCCCAACTATGGATCGAACCAGCAGACCCTGCAATGGAAGGCAAAGTCTTAACCACCAGACCACCAGAGAAGTCCCCACATGCTACATTTTATTACCTATTTCCAGATAACTCCAAAATGACTATACCAGCGACTTAACACCCAATAGCAATGGCAACCCACTCCAGTGCTCTTGCCTGGGGAATTCCAGGGACGGGGGAGCCTGGCGGGCTGCTGTCTATGGGGTCGCACAGAGTTGGACACTGACTGAAGCAACTTAGCAGCAGCAATGCATGAGGATTCCTGATTCCCCCTATCCTAGCCAACACTTGGTGGTTACCCAACTCACATTTTTGCCTATTCAATTGATGTAAAGAAGTGTCTTGTTTTAATATGCTTTTATCTGATTATAAGTGGAATTGTATATCTCTTCATCTACTTCTTTAAACTGAAATATAGATGGTAAACTGGCAAAAAATTGGCAAAAAGAAAAGAGGGCAGCAGAGGATGAGATGGTTGGATAGTATCACCGATTCAATGGACGTAAACTTGGGCAAACTCTGGGAGATAGTGAGGGCCTGGCCTGCTGCAGTCCATGGGGTCACAAAGAACTGGTCATGATTTTGCGACTGAACAACAACAATAGTTGGTATACAATATTATATAAGTTACTGGTATACAGTATCACGATTTACAATTTTTAAAGGTTATATTCTGTTTATAGTTATTATATTTGCTATAGTACCCAAGTTGTACAATATATCTATTCATCTAGTTGTCAGTCTCTCAAGCTTCCTTTCTGTAAATTTGCCTGTTCATATCCTTTGGCTATTTGTCTATTGTGTTTCCTGTTTTTTTTTTTTTTCTCTCAATGATTTGCAGGAATTCCTAGCATATTGTAGACATTAATCACTTCTTGGTTTGGAAACACCCCTCAATCTATCAACTTTCTCTTGTCTTATGATGTTCTTTGTTGACCAGAAAAGTAACCTTGATATAGTCAAGTTCATCAATCTTTTGGTTTTATAGTTTATGCTTTCAGAGTCTTTGAAGAAATCTTTTCTTATCCTAAGATTCCAAAGCAATTCTTCTGCTTTTAATTTCTATTAGCTTTACAGTTTTCCCTTTCATTTTTAGGCAACGTTCAGAAAACTAAGATCATGGCATCTGGTCCCATCATTTCATGGGAAATAGATGGGGAAACAGTAGAAACAGTGTCAGATTTTATTTTTGAGGGGCTCCCAAATCACGGCAGATGGTGATTGCAGCCATGGAATTAAAAGACGCTTACTCCTTGGAAGGAAAGTTATGACCAACCTAGATAGCATATTGAAAAGCAGAGACATTACTTTGCCAACAAAGGTCCGTCTAGTCAAGGCTATGGTTTTTCCAGTGGTCATGTATGGATGTGAGAGTTGGACTGTGAAGAAGGCTGAGCACCGAAGAACTGATGCTTTTGAACTGTAGTGCTGGAGAAGATTCTTGAGAGTCCCTTGGACTGCAAGGAGATCCAACCAGTCCATCCTAAAGGAGATCAGTCCTGGGTGTTCATTGGAAGGACTGATGCTAAAGCTGAAACTCCAATACTTTGGCCACCTCATGCAAAGAGTTGACTCATTGGAAAAGACTCGGATGCTCGGAGGGATTGAGGGCAGGAGGGATGTCTGGATGGCATCACTGACTCGATGGACATGAGTTTGAGTAAACTCTGGAAGTTGGTGATGGACAGAGAGGCCTGGTGTGCTGCGATTCATGGGATCGCAAAGAATAAGACACGACTGAGTGACTGAACTGAATTCATTGAAATTTTACCTTTGCAAATGGTATGAGATGTGGATGCAACTTTATTTTTCTTTATGGTGAACCAATTTTTCCAACATTATCTATGAAACAAAACTTCTTGTTAGGTTGGACTATTATTCCCAACCCTTCACATCCTCCGTTATAGAATTATATACCCATGCTCTTTGCCATGTGGTTTTGCAGCACCTTCCACTATCTTGGTGGACTTGGCCATGTGACTTATTTGGCCAATGGAATATTAGGAGATGTGATGGCAGCAGAAGTGTTAAATGTGTTTGAGTGATTTGACTTCACCTCTTGAGCTCTTGTCATTGCCAGAAAGAGACATGTGATAAAGACCTGAATTTAACCTGTGTCCTGGAGCAAAGCCCAGCTGAGTCCAACCAAGTCTTAACCAGATGGGATCAGCAGAGTCTCAGTTCACATACAGATCTGTGAAAGAGAAAAAACAATGGCTTTAATAAGCCACTGATATTTCAGGGTTATTTGTTATATGGTATTATTATTGTAGTGATAGTTGACTATCTCTACATGATTTCCTCATAGATTTGTGAGGTTACCATTATCACATACCAAGTTCACATAGGTAAATGGGTTGTTTCTGAGTTGTGTATTCTGGTTCTCTGTTTTACATGTCTGCTACTATGACTTATAATATGTCTTATTATCTGGAAAGGTAAATTTCCCCTCTCTGATTTTTATTTTTAAAAATGACCAGATTATAATGGAATTTAATCTTCCATATGTATTTGAGAATGTCTAAATTCTTCAAACCCTGTTACAAGTTTGAATGGTTTGCACTGAGTTTATGAATACATTTAGAGATCATTAAAATCTCAGTGGGCTTCCTCAGTGGCTCAGCGGTTAAAGAATCTGCCTGCAATGACTTAGCAGTAGCAGCAGTGCAGGAGATGCAGCAGGAGCCACAGGTTTGATCCCTGGGTCAAGAAGATAGATGCCCTGAGGAAAGAAATGGCAACCCACTCCAGTGTCCTTGCCTGGGAAATCCCATGGACAGAGGAGCCTGGCAGGCTACAGTCCATGGGGTCGCAGAGTCAGACACAACTTAGTGACTAAACACACACACATACACACACAATTATCTTAGTAACGTTACTTCATCCTATCCACAAACATTATACACACCCCTATTTAGGTCTTCTTTGAAGTCTTTAAATAGCATTAACGTTTTTTCTTTAGTCTGTTTTTTTGGGGGGCTGCACCACGCAGTGTGCAGAATCTTAGTTTCCCAACCAGGGATCGAATCTGCATCCCCTGCAGTGGAAGGGCAGAGTTGTGACCACTGGACTGCCAGGGAAGTCCAGTATTAACATTTTTTTTTTCATGAAAGTTTTGTGCATTTTTCTTAGGTTAATCCCCGAAGACTTTTAGAGTTTTCTTGCTATTGTAAATAGTATCTTATTTTTAGTTTTTTAGTACTAGTATGTAAGTATACTTCTGGTTTTCACGAAATGATTTTGAATTTGTGAATGTTGCTGTATCACGTAGGATTAGGTTTAGCTGTCTGCAACAACATACATGCATACACACACAAATACAATCTAAAATAAGAGTGGCACGAATAAGATGGAGGTGTGTTCAAGAAGTTCCAGAAGTCTGGAGGTAGCTGCTTTAGGGTTGGTGCTGGTACAGAAGGTGCCTTCTTTCTTGTTCCTCTGTGTGTGGTTTCCATATCCAACCTCAGCTCATGGTCTAAGATGACTGCTGAAGCTCCAGCTACTGTATCTTCATTTCAGATGGCAGGAAAGAGGATGAAGCATACTCCCTCCCTTTAGGAATGTGTACACCAGATCTGCTTTTAACCCATTACCTAGAACGTGGCAACACTGAGCTACAAAGGAGGCTAGTAAACATTGTCTTTATTCTGGTTGGCCATGTGCCCCATAAAAAAGTAGTTCTGTGGAAGAAAGAGAAAAAAAATTGCCTCTCTGTTATTTTGTCATATTATTTCTAATAGCTTATTGTTTCTATTAGATGTTTTATGTGGTTGATCATATTATTGCAAAAATCCCAATTGTATCCCTTTTCTTCTGATTCTTCCATTTAATTTCTTCATCCTTTTATTACAAATCTTATTTTGTCAGCCAGGACTTTCAATATCATTTGAGCAGCTGTGGCAAACTTGTCTTGATCCCACACTTAAATGGAATGTATTAAAGTTAATCCATTAATAATATTTTGCAGTACATTTTTGGTCCTTCATAAAGTTAAGTACATTTCTTCCTATTCCTAATTTTTCTGAAAGTTTCTATTATTAATAAAGGATGTACATTCTCCAATGCTTTCTCTCTTAGCCTTCTTGAGGTAAATATTTGGATAGGTTTTCTGATGTTAAATCACATTTGAATTTCTGAAATAAGCCCTTCTTGATTTATTACATTTTTATGATAAACGGCTAGATAGGTAGCTAGACAGGTATATTCTAAAGAGAGAGAAATGAGTCTCAAGGTTTCTTCTGGTTTTTCTGGAGTAAGAATGTTGGATTCAGTTAGCTAATATTCAGAATTTTTTGCATATATGTTCATAAGCAAATGGGCCTATTCTTGTTCTTTTTCATACTTAGAATCTAATTCTAATTTTTCGTTTTTACTGCCTCTGCCTCTTCTTGCTGATTATGACTTTTTAATTCATATATTTTGTAATTTGGATTGGGAGCTAATGTTCATTTGGGCTCTATCTGTAGGATTGCTAATGAAACTCGGGTTGAAACCTCCATCTTCAACAAAGGATGTACTTTTGCTTCCTAGTCCATGTGAGTTGTATTTAAGCTCTTTGAGATAACAAAAATCTCATATAGCACTTTTTATTTTTTTTGGTAACCATAACAATTCTTAGTACATCATTAGTCTCACTCCACTGTTTAGAAAATGATAGTAACAAATCATTTGTACATTGAAATTTGCATTTTGAAACGTGACTCCCCCATATAAAAAATTCTTTTTATATACTTTGAAATCATAAACTAGTAAGTTTCACACATACTGAGATTTATACATAATATCAATTACAGTGTTGTTTTTAAGCTTATACATCTATTTGACTTAGTATACATTTTAAATGGTATAGTTATAAAGTATACCTCTGATATTTATGAAAGGCAAATTGCCAATTCACCCTTTTTTTTTTTTTTAGGGATTACCCTGCTGGTGTATTATACAATCCTGTGCACAAGAAATATAGAAAGGTAAGTGATCACAAAAATGAGAGAAAAAAATGTGAGAAATATATATAAAATATATGTGGAAAAAAGGAAAGAGATATGTGTGAGAAAGAAAAAAGGAAGGAATGAATAAGTAACAGTTCTTAAATTTTCAAAAGAAAGGAATGAAAAGGGGGTTTCAAATGAAACATTTGACTTTTTAATATTTATTCATGTCATGGGCATATTTGCTAAAAATGCAGAAGCCCAGGACCAGCCTACAGAGATGATGATTCAGTAGGTCTGAGAGCAAACTCAGGAATCTAGGTGGGCCTAAGACAACCATTTAAGAAATACTGGAATAGGGTGAGCACAGAATTAGAAGACGACACATGGTGGGGACTGGAGGCATGCCAATAACAACTGACAAGGGAGCAACTTCTGCCACAGGAGGCTAACCCTGGCTATTTGGAGATCCTCTGAAAGATCTTCTGGTGTAGTTTAGACTCAAAATCGTCTGTGTTTTTAGTGACATTCATAGTGTGTAAGATAACACCATGATCAATTATATTCACCTGAGTCATAAAATGACCTCACAGCAAGAGAAATAAGAAATAGGCTTTCTGAAAGTATCATTAGCACATTCTTAAATGTAGTAGCATAGCCCACACTAGAAATGGAGCTGATTCTTCCCACAGGAGGGATTTAGCGTGTTTCAATCATCACAGGATGACCCGGCTAAGGGAACACAGCTCCCCTCCTGAGTATCATTATGTCCCGGGATGAGGATGCTGGCGTCCTTGCATTGCCAAACTGCAAAGAAGTTTCAACACACTGAGGGCCAATGCATACACAATCTGGGCACTATAGGAAGTCCGCAGGTTGGTTCATTTTCTTGGGTGGACTCAGTATGCAGGCTGACATCATGGAATAAGGCTAAAATCAGAAAGAGAAGAGGTAAGAGGTGTCAGGCTGAGTATTACAATTACAGTTTAGGGGAAGGGTCCCTATCTTAAAACAACAGTAATCAAGGAAAGCCTCCCTATGACTAGGGTAAGCCTTAAGGCTTATTGTTCACTTACTACCTCTCCTCTGAATTCCAGACCACTGTAGGTTTTATTCTGATAATCATGGGGAAAAAATGATCTTCCTCCCTTCAAGAGCACAAGTCAATCCTGGGTCTCTCCAGTTGACTTGTCTAAAGAAAATGGATATGGAGTATTCTAAGTGGACTGGAAAATCTTTTTTTCTAGGGATGTGATACGTGGTTTGTCTTTCCTTGGTTTTTTAATAGGAAGCAATTGTCATAAATTTCAATAACCTGCAGAAATGCACCTTGTGGTTAAGAAGGTGGATTTTTGCCAGTGTATTTCTTTTGCCGGCACCTCTGTTCAGGTTCATTAGTGATCCCAGTTACTTTCAAGTACAAGTGCGTGCAGGGTTAAGGTGTGTACAATGATTCCTAGACAGTAGGCAAGGAACTGAGAAAAAGCCGTAGCTCCGGGGAATGAGCAGCGAGATCTAGTAATGAGTACAAGGTGTCAGGGTCCAAGGTGAGGAGAGTGGGCAGAGAAGCGGGAGAAAAAGAGTAATGCATGCGGGAGCAAGGGCTGGAGGAAGCTGATATTTACACGCACAAAGCCTACACAGCTTCACTCACGTCAGGTTAAGTACCTTTTCCAGAAACCCAATAAAGAAATGTTATGTATTCAGGAGGTGTTTCAACCTGTCCACACCCTCCTCTGACTTCCCCAGAACACAGGCAAGCAAGGAGGGAAATGCCTCCGGTCTTGGCGTCCAGCTCCCTCGGCTCCCAGAGCACAGCCCCACAGGATGTCACACGGAGCTGTCTCCGAGAGTGGGCATAGCACCGACGGGAGGCAAAGTTTTGAGCCGATTTACTCCAAATCAGTCTGCCACTCGGTAGTGGGGTTTGGCCGCAGGGGCTCCTAGGCAGAGCCGGGCAGCAACAGCAGCAGCTTGAAGGCTGAGTAAGGAGCCAGCTTTCTTCATCGCCTCCTCCGGTCGGTGCGGAGTCGGCAGCACAGCCAGTCCCTATCGCTGTCACGCCTTCTGCAGCGCGGCCCCTCCGCCGCCCCACCCCCCCGGCACGGCCCCAGCCCTCACACTGTTATTTGCGTGACTGACCTGAACAGGGCGGGAGGGAGGACCCGGGTGCGGAGGGAGGGGAGGACCTTGGCCCGCCCACTCCTTCCCCTGTGGCTCGGGGCGGCACCTTCTCCTCCTCATTGGGCACACGCTTGCGTCCATCACCCCCTTGCGGCCCTCGGATTGGCAGAAGGCGCACTTCTGGAGCGAGGAGAGCTGAGTGACTCCGCGGGTCTCCGGTGCCTCATCTTTCCCTCCACCGCTCCCTCCCTACTTCAACGTCCACCCACCACTCCCCACCCCCCACTCCACTTCCCCCCCTCCCGGTTAGCGGCAGTGTCCTTAGAAGACTCATTGGGCCAGGGGCGAAGCCTGCCGCCTATCGAGCAGCACCGTCATTGGCCGACGCCCACGCCCGTCGGAGCGGCGGGCTTCGGCATTGGGTGATTCCGTTCCGCTCCCCGCCCCTCCCAACGCCTCGCCCTCTCACTCGCCTCCTCCCCTCCCGGCTCTTTCACAGCCCCCCTTTCCCTTGCCGTCCGCACCGCATCTCCCCTGTCCAGCTGGGCGGGGACTGCTTTACGACTCTGTAAAGTCTGTGAGTCACTGCACAACCCATCAATCCAATTAAATGTCTTGAGCTAGCCGAGCAGGCGGTGCTGCTGCCGCGGCCGCTCGCCCCGCCGCGGCCGCCCCTGCTCGCAGCGCCCCTCTGATCCATGGCTGTCTGTCTGTACTTGTTACGGTGTAACCTCCTCCTCCGCCTCCTCCGCCTCCTTCTCGGGAGCCGCTGCAACTTCCCCTCAGCCAGCCTCCTCCTCCGTTTGGGGACTGCAAAGGCATGGGATAGAACTAGAGCCACTTCAGTCACCCCTCCAGCCCTCGCTCAGTCTCCCCCCTTTAAATTAAAGTCTGATCCTTGCTTCTCATCGTTTTAGAGGTTTATTTGTCAGTCTTTTTATTTCCCCGGATTTTATTTTCCCTTCCTGGGGCAGGGGGTCGCAGGGGCCGGTGGGCTTATTTTAGGGAAGGGGCTTTCCCCTCCATCCCCGCGTTGCTCCTCGTCCCTTTTCGGCAGTGACTTGATTTCCCTGCTCCGCTCCGCTCCCACCCCTCGAACTCACCGTCCTGCACTCTAGTGACGCACCGACACCCCCCGCCCACAGCCCAGACGTCCCCTCCCTCGCTGCCACCCCGACCCGTCTCGGAGCTGGACCGGGTGCCGACTTCGCTGAAGGGTGAGTGCTGTGTTGGGTTATCGGGGGTGGGTGTTGGGGCGGAGAGAGGGTCTGGGAAAATGTAACGGGTCCACTTTGGTGAAGGCAGGGGATCGCGCTGTGGACTGGAGGTTCCCAGTCCGGCGTGGATTTGAGGTGGTGACTGCCTTCCTCCCTCGCTCCCTCTTCCCCCGCCCCTCGACTCCTTATTCACCAGCCTTGCTGTATTTCTAGGTATTGCCAACGCTTATAAAATGAGCGGTAATGGCAAGCTTTCTTAGTGAGCGGTCATAATCAGCGAATTGAACTGATAGACTCTATGACCTGCAAAGTGTCAGACGGCTAATAATGGGTACGTTGTCTTCCAAATCAAAGTTAAACTTTTATTCAGTAAAGGCAAAGCGAAAGGTATGTCTGATTTGAATGAGATAGACCACGAGAAGACAGGTTGCCTAGTGGCATGGCTTGCTTTTTATTTTAAAATAGTTTCGTAGGTTCCCTTTTGGAAAAAAAAAAAGAAAAGATAATTCAATATTAATGTAAAGGTTACAAAGTCTTTGAACCTGTTGGAGGAAAGCGAGGTAAGATGGAAATCTAGTTTGACACTTCATCTTTAGCTCACCTCTGTTCTATCCAGAAATTATAACACAGAATTTTTTATTTCCTGGTCACTGCGCACAGTGGGGTGTGTTAAAAGACAAATAGGGATTTTTTTTCTTTTGATATCCCTTTTTTGTATACTTGATTGCTCTTGAGCAAAATTTTAATTTGGTTTCTTGGTTGCAGGCTGTTCAAAAGTACACATGCGTGGCCGTATATATGCTTTATGAGACTCGCCCTATGCATCTTTAGTATTTAACTTGAGGTAAAAATAAAAATTATGAGAAATACTTACTCTGAATCACCTTCTGAGGTTACGTTTGAGAATTCAGCCTGTTTAAAATGGTACTTATTCTTCTGGAGTCAAGTTCTGGTCTACTTGTCCACAAGATTCAAATTAGGCCAAACCAAACATGTTTTGAAATATTAAAGTACACGAAAGGCCTCTTAGTAGTTCATTCTCTCCTTTTCTTTCAGACTAACCAGAATAAGTTGTTGCTAAATTTAATTGTAAAGAATAGACTGTTCCTGTACTGACGTCTGCCAAGTTTCTACAGAAAAAATTCTTTTTAAAGAGGAGCAATGTGTTTATGATCAGCCCAAAGTAGTAAAGTTGACTCAAATGTAAATGCTGTCATAAGGAAATGCTTGTCATAAGCCCCCAAACCTGGCAGAGTGTTTCAGGAAGACTTATGCAAAGCCTTTCTGAATTGTTTAATACATTTCATCATGTGGCCTTTTTCGTGAGTGTTTAAGACTGAAATCATTCAGAGGCCTTATAACACAGGGGAGCCATGCTGCCTGAGTTTGAATCTAGCCACAATCCCAGGATGGCTGACTGACCTTAGGCAAGTTCCAA
The DNA here is from genome assembly GCF_042477335.2 of Ovis canadensis. NCBI lineage: Eukaryota > Metazoa > Chordata > Mammalia > Artiodactyla > Bovidae > Ovis > Ovis canadensis. The sequence continues at coordinate 43,638,694 of NC_091247.1, forward strand.
CCTGGCCTGTGAAGGTTTTCTCCTGTAAATGGGAGGGATGACTTTCCCCTCTAAGGGTTGCCTTAAGGGTAAGTGAGACGGCACAGGTCACGGAGCACTTGGTGTTAGCTGCCCTACCTCCATCATCATCATCACCACCTCCTGAGAGGGTGTCTGGTATAGTGGTTAAGAAGGGGACCTCTCTCTGTAGGTTCAAGTCTCAGTATTTCCTCCTGGTATCTTTGTGATCTTGGCCAAATTAACCTCAGATTCCCCATCTATAAAGTGGAGATTAATAGAAAAATTTTCTTCATAGGGTTATCATGAGGTCAGAATGAGTTTAGACCAGTGTTTAGTACATATTTTCAAGTTTAATTCTTTGCTCTGTTCCCAGTACATCTAGAAACTTGAGTGACTGTATTTTTTCGAAGTATGCTTTTTGTAAAGATAAAGAATTATTACTGTCAGTGAAATAAAAGTTCTTATCCACCTGCACAATGTTTTTTGGGATTTACACTTTTAAGTAAAGTTTATATGAGTTTTTATGAAATTTAGGTATTGGATAAGTTGAGCTGATTACCCTTTGATCTTAACTTGCACAACAGAGTATGCATACCTCTGTTATAATGATACGTATCACACATTTGCTGTTACATGTGATTTTCTCCTCTACTAAACACAAAGCTTTTTGAGGATGAGTAATATTTCGTTCATGATTTGATCTCAGGTGCCTAGCATTGTGCCTGGTACATGAACAGTCTTGAACGTTGTGGAATGGATTAAACAATCTTTTCCTCGTAGTTAAACGACATTGTAAGTGATATGGAGAATACTATTATTTGTGTTGTTGAGTTGAATTTTTATGTTTTCAATTACTATTTTTGTAAATAGAAATGGAATTATAATGTTTTATTAGGAAAATAATTTTTATTTTGAAGATTAAACTTAAAATATTCTGAAAAGTATCAAATATCTCATCTTAATACCTAACATGGTCTCTTTTTTAAGTGAAAGACTTTGTGATTCCCTAACTTCCTTTCACTATGTTGGATGTTATTATAATTAATATAGATTATACAAATTAGATTTTGAATGTCCTTAATGATGATGTGATGTTATTATTGGCTTCAGAATTAATAATAATAAAAGTGAACTTATCAAACCAACACTGTGGAAATAGCATAATTTCCTTAAGGACCTAAGCTTTATATCTTTTTCCATTCAAGAGTAAAATTCTTTCTCTTGAGCAGACTTAATAAATAATTAGCTTTCCAAATAGTTGTAGTAAATAGTGTAACAGGAATCGTAAAGAAGGTATATGTAATCAGTAAACAAAACACTTTAAACTTTATTACACACTTAATTGGCATTATACAACTGGGTAATACATATTTTTTCAATAAGCAAAATTGATGGGGCCTGCACCACCTGCTTCATCTATAGAATCATTCTGCTTTACTTGTCAATAAAACCACTTTAATTACTGTGCCCTCTGAAGGTATAAAATGCAAGAAATATCTTTCATGAAAGAGATCCTCCCTAACAAAATCTGAATACTCATCTACTCAGAAGTGTTACAGTGTTCCATAACATTGTTAAAACATTTCAAATGGGTGAACTATCTAGCCCAATGTGGGTAATTTTGTATATATAATCCTTTGTTTAACCAAATAATCAGTTTAATCTATTTTAGTTGAATATATTGCATTTTCATTGGCTAAAACAATTAATTTTAAAAACTTTGCCTTTTTAGTTCATACACTTTGAAAGCAGATAATCTAAAATGAAACTTTAAACAATTTATAGGCACTTAGAAGCTAAAGGTCCAATTTTTTGCTTGACAGATTTCAACATGATTTCTGTAGCTCACATCTTTTTCTTTTATTTAACATTTTTTGGTGAGGACAGTTGAGTACTGTTGGTATTTTACAGATATATAAGATGTCCTCAGCTTTAAAAAAAACAAAGTTTCTGATGAAGAATTGTCCAGAAAGAAGAGGAAAGAGGAATAGAAATAACCTTTAGGGCCTATCCATGTCTTTTAGCATTAGGAAAATGGATAACAGTATACTCTGTCAGTGATCAAAAGGAGAAGAAAATTATTTTTGTGTTATCTGGTTGCCATACACTTAGAATTAAAGTCCATGGAGCCCTAGACTGAGCCATGTTACCAACTGGCATGTGACCTTGAGCGTTACACTTAACCTCCAAGACTCTCCCAGTTCTTGTCCTTCCAGTGTGAAGAGAGAAGGCAGTTGCCTGGCCTTCACTCACAGGGGACATGGTAGGGGTAATTTGTAAGTGCTTTTTAAAAGCACTGGAGAAGGACAAAGTACAAGCAAATACAAAGTAAACATTCACATTTAGAAATGAACATTTGTTTTGTCATTATTAAAAAATTGTGACTTTAGATCTTTTGTCTTAAGGCCATTTTTTCCTTTTAACTTTATATTTGTGAAGACTTCTTATTGGTATGTTTAGAAGAATGAATCAGGTACCTAAAGAGCCGAGGAACTTTGGAAGGGATTTTAAATGTTAACATTAAGTTTTAGTGTGTCCTGGGTTGTAGCACATGTTGATGTTCTAAGATCAAACTGTATGTATCTAGAAGATAATGCATTTTATTAAAGACTGTAAAACTTGGACACCCAGGACCCGCTCCTGACACTCATTTTGTACCTTGACTACAATGAAATGCGCATGAGTCAGAATATAGTGGCGTGGAGGATTTCATTTATTCCATATAATCTTTTATTTAGGAAGGTGAGTGAAGACAGGTATGGAAAGGCTGTAGTTTAAGAAACTAGTTTTTTTTTTAACGTCTTGTCCCAAAAAGTGAGTTCTGAGTCTTTAAAAATCGAAAGCCTAGAGTTAGCACATTTTATCAGTTTCTTTGAATTCAGCTTTTCTTCTCTATGGCTATTAGCAGAAGAGTTGTCACAGGTATTATATCACTTTTTAAAGTAGAAATGAAATTCTAGTTTATTCAGAGTAAGACTTTATTAAAACAAGTGGGACATACAAAGAAATATTTCTTTTGTTCCAACTAAATATTAAGTATAGTGAACAGTGATCCTCAAATGCAAGGTTGCTAAGCAGAAGGCAACTTTTAAAAGTATATTGTCCTTTTGTCCTTATTGTTGAACATGCAGTTGATGAAAACTCAACCGATCAGATTTCTTTTCTACTTCTGAATGTATAGTCTGCACTGTTGTTTATAAAGTTTCATGTAATATTATGTACAACTCTTTAGTATTGAATGTTTGCTTTTAACTTACTAAATGACCAAAACAGTCCCCCTTTTAAATTTTATCTGATTTTCATAACCTTCTTCGTTTTGTTCTACCACTGTTTTTCAATTTTCTTAATATTACTGCATGAATTTGTCTTTCTTTTAACACGGTGTCTTTCTCATTTTGCTTTTCTTCTCTACTGGTCTTTTTCCTTGATTACTGCAGGTGTTTTTCTTTGGCTCTCTTTTGCCTTTGCCTCTGTTTAAGGCATGGAAAAGGAGTTTTCATCTATTTCATTCTGCTTTTATTTTCTATATAGAAAATTTGCTTTACCCTATCTCAAAAGATGAACTTTCTGATCATCTTATCTACACAAAACTTAAGGAACCATTTTGTAAACCTAAAGCCAAGTTTTAACTTACGTGAGGTGATAAAAAGGGACAATAATGATGTGTTTAATATTTCTTGCTTTTCTGTTAATCTCTTTTTTGGAGAGATACCCACAGAATTTTTTATGTCTACGTTACCTTAAAACATCTCAAGCATCCATGTTTTGTATTGCTTGGTGCCCAGTGCCTGATGAGCATTGGTGGCTGTCTGAGCTGTGGCTGTGGCCACCTGACCATTTGAGGGGCGTGCAGGCCTGAGAACAGCACGTGAGACGTGAAAAGCAGGTCCTTTGTTTTGTTTTTAACTCTGTTAAAACCAGACAGAACCACAGTCCCTGTCCACTGAGGTTTTCCAGGGTTCACCATTGTTGAATGATTAATGGTTCCTGGCGAAGTAACCATTAGCTTTATTGTGTTCCAATAATCTCAACTCAACTGAAATGCATCCCTTTGAGTTAACTTTTGTGTTTATTTTTAAGACTTCTTTTTACCGAGAAAATCAAGGAGTATGAAAATGAGTATGTATTTTTAAATTAAAAAATTTACATAAAAATCCTTTGAGTAAAAAGATTTTCTAAGGACCCAAATCCATTGATTTGGAGACAATGTTTAGTAGTTTCTTAAAATACTACACATTATTCAGACATTAGTGGTAGAAGACCTTTCAATTTGATTAAATGAAATGAATACCCCTTTTGATTTACAAAACAAATGGTCCATTATACTTTTTATTTAAACAATTTAAATATGAGATTAGATAAACTGCATTTTGGAGTTGGTAAAATGAGACTTTCCAGAAATTATGCTTTGTAAAATCTATGCCTCTTAGAGGAAGTTTGGTCTTTTTCTCTTTTTTTTGTACACCTGTATCCCATTCCTGACTTCTGTTCATTTCATTCAACAGATTTATTGAGCATTTATTATGTGCCAGCTACTTTTACGAGGCAATACATTACAGCAGTGAAGAAAATGAACAAATATTATTGTCCTTGTAGAAATTACATTCTAAGCTATTTTGATATATAGTTAGAGCTAGTTGTCTACTACTTGGAGTAGTCACAGCTCCACATTGTGTAACAGTGGTCTACAAAAACGTTAAGCTTTCTTCATAGGGATTTTATGCCTTTTGACTTAATGTGAAGGTCTAAAACTGAATCCTGAAACAACTGCATTTGAGTTGACCATTTTTATTTGAGTTTGAGATGAAACATTAAAAACATATAATGTTGCCGATGTTTCCACCAGAAATCATGAAATTATCCTCGTTTATGAACCCCAGGAAACCTTACCGGGAACATGGTCTGAAATTTCTCCTAGCTTTTCCTTACACCTTTGAAGTTGTTTTCTCCCTTTGCTTTGTTTTCTTTGTGACAGAGCCTGAAAAAAATGTGTAACACTGAAAACTGCACAATGGGAATGTAGTCCTCATAGCTATATTGTACAGTTTACAGGAAAATCTTAAATTTCTTTTGTCTAGTGTCCATAAAGAACTAATCTTTTGTTTCCATTATTATAAAAACTGTATAATTTCCTAAACAAAACACTTAGGGTACCTTTCACCTCAAATATTAAAGTAGATATATGTGTTTTTACAGTATTACTAGCACTAATTTGAGATGACTTTTATTAATTATTTTATTTTTGTTTATAAATAACACTTGTCCCAAGTGCTTGGGGGTAGCTGCTGCTGCTACTACTGTTTAGTAGCTAAATCGTATCCGATTCTACAATCCCATGGACTGTAGCCACCAGGCTCTTCTGTACATGGGATTTCCCAGGCAGTAATACTGGAGTAGGTGGCTATTTCCTTCTCTAGGGGATCTTCCCGACCCAGGGATCAAACACACATCTCCTCCATTGGCTGGTGAATTCTTTACCACGGAGCCACTTGGGAAGCCCTAATCAGGACTAATAGACGTGACACCTGTCCATAATGGTGTTCACGGTCCAGATGGGAGAGAAAAGATCCCCGCATGAAGATGGTCTCTTGTGTTCGACAATATGCGATCTAACTTGATGGGAAGTCTGGTGGAGGTCACTACAGTAAGCTAGGTCAGATGGACTTGCCTCCTGGAAACCCTGGACAGCCTTCATGGGAATCCATCCTTCCTTTTTTTCATCCTTCCTTTTAAGTTTGGCAAAGAGGCCCTTCTTTGTGCATTAGACACCTATGGGTAGAACAGTCCCTTTTCTAGCCACTGCAGCTAGCTGCTCAGGGAGGACGGAAAGGAAATGAGCACGCGTCCTAGGCATTCATTACATTTGTTAGCTATCCCCATGGGAGGCAGAAACTCTGTACCCAGAAATAGAATACAGATGAGCTAAATTACCGGGGTTCAGCTTCCAGTGATTTGACTTTACAGAGGTGTGAAAGTTCTGCACATTCTGTAGAAACTGGAGTTTTGAGTTTTGACAGTTTTTCTGGACCAATAGTATGCTAAACGATCTTCTTCTGGTGATAGTCATGAAGTAAATAACCAAGGTACTTAGAGCCATTCTGTACCACGTAGCCATTCTGTTTTTCACTTCAGTACAGTATTCAACAAATTACATGAGATATTTAATACTTAATTAGAAAACGGGTTTTGTGTTAGGTGTTTTTGCCCAGTTGTAAGCCAGTGGAAGTGTTCTGAGCATGTTTAAAGTAGGTTTAGCTAAGCTATGGTATTTGGAGTTTAGGTGTTTTAAATATATTTTTAACCTAGAGTATTTTCAGTTTACACGTGTCTCATCAGAATGTAACCCTCTTGTAAGTTGAGGGAGATCTGTGTATGGACACATAATGGATGTGGTTTGGATTCTTGAGAATAAAAATTTTTCCATAGCTTTGGGAGGGCTGGTACATCAGTGAGGGCTCTGTACACAAGGAGTGTTCCCTGAAAAATGGAAGAAACGCTGAAAGAGGAGGAAAGAAGTAGAGAAGGGAGTTTTTGACAGTTACCAAAGACTCACTCATTTTCCCTCAGTTTTGCCCAGACCAGTCCTTCCTGGGAGATGGGCATGTCCTGGGCCTAATATGCCAAAATTAGAAAGTCTATATATTGCTGTAATATGCAGGTGTAATCTTTCTAAATTGTTTTGCTTTGCAGTTAGCTGGATGTGTGCATGTTTAAATTCTCAAATATAATACCTTGTTACTATGGCTTTTGTTTTTATTTTTCTGCACATTTGAAAACACCAAGATTTTCTTTGTTTTTTGAGTATATTTGTTTATTTGGACCTAAATCTAAGCTAGAATAATACAATATGTGCTTATCTCTTTAAATAAGGGGGGAAAATCTAAAGCCTTAATGTTTATCTGTTGATGAAAATATCTGGACACTTGTGTGGATTCTTCTTCTTTTTTTAAATAACAATTCTATCAAGAGTTTCTTTTCCTAAAAACTGCATCTATGCTAGAACCATCATGTATCTATTTGACTTAAAGGCCACCTGGGATAGTTATGTTCATTATCCTGATTGCTGGTGGTTTCAAGGGTATATCCATATGTCATGACTTATCAAATTATACATTTTAAATATATGTATTTATTGCATATCAATGAAACTTAAAAAACAATCTATGTTGTAAGGTATGTTTTTCAAGATAAAAATCTCTATTGTAAGATTATATTTTTAAAGTTTGTCATTTATTTTTTATTTCTTTTAAAATTTTATGTACTGTTTGTTTACTTCTATCCCGTACCCAAGACACATATATTTTAAGAAAGATAGATGGAACCACGGAGACTCATGTGCCAGCTGAAGTTTAGATATAGGACCTTAGAGAGCTTTTTACTCTATGTAATGCTCACTGGCGTATCTTTAAGTAATTTGCACAAATTTGAATTTGGAGAATTGGAGTTGTATATTTTTCAAGGAATTCGCCTTTCCTTATAGTTTAACAGATGATGACTCATCCTTGGCGTGGAGTAAAGAGCATGATTTTAGTAAGACTTTTTTTTTTTTGAGAGGTTAAGTGGCTTAATACTTCTTCTTAAATATTGTTCCTTTTATAAAATTGCATTTTTATAAGTCAAATTTTGGCATGTTGGACCGTAGACTCTATGAATAGATTTGTTTAGGGAATAACCAAGTCTACTCTATTCTTCTTGTCCTCCTGGTCTTGAGCACAGCTTAGGACCCTGATGCTGGGAAAGATTGAAGGTAGGAGAAGGGGATGACGGAGGATAAGATGGTTGCATGGCATCACTGACTCGATGGACATGAGTTTGAGCAAGCTCCAGAAGTTGGTGATGGACAGAGAAGCCTGGTGTGCTGCAGTCCATGGGGTCGCAAAGAGTCGGACATGACTGAGTGACTAAACTGAGTCATATAGATCTGTTAAAGTCATGATCTAATTTTAATTGAATTTTCCTTCTCTCACCCAATGTATGTTTCTAGAGAAGTTTCTTTGTTGTTGGAATTAATATGTTAACTTTAAAACAGCAACTTTGTTATGGATAAAAAAAACATTCTAGAAAAAGATTCAGAGTTGTTTTTCTGGGATTGGGACTGTCAGGGTATTAATGAGTTGTGACTTTCAAGCCCAGGCTCTTTCTACCATACAAGAGGGCCGCATTACAATTACCCTTCCCCCAGGCCACAATCCAGGGTAGGGCCCTGGTTTCAGTATTTTTGAGAATCCTTAACTTACTCCAGTGTACGGCCACACTGTGCTCTGCAGTGCTGTTTCCCACAGCATATTCCCCCACACCCAAACTTTCTATTGTAAAACTTTTAAGCCATGTAGAAATCTTGAAAGAGTAATTCAATAAAAGACCCATATTTCCTCCACCCAGATTCAGTAATTCTTAACCTTTTACTATATTAGCTTTATGACTCTTTGTCTCCCTTTCTTTATATGTATGCTTTTTTGTACCAGGTGAAAGTAAATTTTAGACATCCTGACTCTTCTACCGTTAAATATTTCAGTATGCATCTCCTGAGAATAAGGACATTTTTCCTACGTAACCACAGTACCATTATCACACCTAGGAAAATTAATAATAACTCAGAATGCTTTTTAAGAGCTCAATTTCATTTATTAAATGTGTATAAGTTCACATTCTACTAAAAATTAAATGCAAATGGAGTGAGAAGTTTTGCAGAATATGAAAATCTGAGAATTTTTGCCAAAGATATGTGCAAGTAAGGTCACTACTTCAAACATTTCCATAAAGTAAATGCCTTTTTAATGTATGTTTGAGGTAAGATCCTTTTTTGGATCTAACATCATTTGATCTTATCATGAGAAAAAACATTTATGAAAGTTCAGCCACAGTGTGGTTTAGTGGAAGAAGCCCCATTTTGGGCCAGAATGACCTTGCCTCATTCTCGCTCTGCCTCTTACTGCAGGTGACCTTGGAGAAGTTAAATTCATGTATCAGTTAGGATGCTTTCAGAAACCACTCCCAAGCTTGCTGGAATCATCAGGAAATTCATTGTTCCACAACAAATCCACAGGCAAGGCAGGCTCCAGGGTTGGTCAGTTTTGAGCTCCCGTTCTTAGCTACTCTCAGCTCCCAGCTGGACTCCTTGCTGGCTTCTGCTTCTGTTTTGCCTCCTTCCTCAGGCTGGTTCAGAGCCACATGCTATGGTGTTCAGAAGGAGCCAGAGACCTCCACAGGTGTGGACGGTAAGCAGAGCTGAGCTTCTCTCAGGAAGAGGAAGAGAGGAATGGATGTTAGGCGTACCTCTAACGGTATTCATTACTCCTCTCTCAGTCTCCGTTTTCCTTGCTTTTGACTAGGAACAGTGATATCTATCTCTGTGATTATTCCTTGATATATAATAGGTAAAGCAATAAACACATAGCTGATTTTAATAAATGGTGATTGCTATTTTTTTCTTCTTTCCATTTTATGGCAAATTCTGTCTTCCTTTGACCCTGATACGCTACATTCTAGTAAGTATATACTAAGTGACACTCTCTCAACTGGTTTTTTACCTGTCCTCTTACCTCAGTATCTAGGGTGTAGCATTTTATATGAATTTTTCACATTGGTCAGGTACCCTCCATTAATTTATCTTGGCCCTTCTTATTTTTTCTTATATATTTCAGTTTATATTATTTCAAAGCCAGGGAAGGGAAACTGTCAACAGTGTATGTATATTCATCAAGATACAGATCTGATGGGAACAAAAATCTCTTTAATTTCACTGTTCATAAAAATAGCAGAGTTGAAATAGATTTTTCCCCCCTTTTATTCAAAGAAATGCACCATGTCCTGTGGAAAAATCAGCAAAAGTGCTGTACTTGAAATATAGTATCTTATTTGTTGAGGATGGATCAGGTCTTTGATGCTTTGGGGATGTCAGACTTATCATGGTAGTTTAGCTGCTCTGGTTTCTCTAGACCTTACTTTCTAAATAGAATTGTGTCTCATTTACATGTCAGTCTTTTCTGGATTGTTTGGTCTTGAACCCTCTCTTACCTACCATGAGAAAGTCATCTTCTAAAGATGTGTTTTCCAGTATGTGTGCATGCTGGAGGGTCTTTGTTCAGGCATGCCCTTCTCAAAATATGTAGAGAAGGATTGTCACATTTTTTTCCCCTGTGGAATTTCGAAAGCACTCCTGAATCACCTATGAAGTCTGCATCACAACCCAATTACCTGGGAAGATCTTCACTTTTTTTTTTTCCCTAAATTTTCTTCCTAAATGATGGGATCATTCCCGAAGAAGAGCTACTGGATTCTTCTTGACCCCTCAAGAGATTAATTGCTGCCAACCTCCATGGCAAGAATAGAAGAAGGGTGCAAGTCCAGTGTCTCTTTTGACTTGAAAGATGCCAAGTTTTGGCCTGTCCCTAAATTTTCAGTTAACAGTTTTTTCACTTTGTCTTTAAGTTTTAGATTTAGTGTTGATGAGATGTCTATTGCTGTAGTAAGCTCTGTGAATACTGAAACCTCTCAGATTTTGAATCATTCCATCCATAATTCAAAGCTTCTGCTGGCATGAATTGTTTCAGCCAGAGGGATGCTTTTTAAAAAAACTTAAGTGTGTTTTGATGTTTCTTATACATCTCAAGTGAAAGTTCTATAAAGTTTAAATTATGAAGCATCACGCTGAATGTGGAACTCTGAAATAAATTGTATTTTATTAAAGAAACCAAGAAGGGATATTGAGGCTAAAATTTTAGTTAAAAGTACAAGAGTTTTGGGGCAGGAGAGTTAGAGCTTGGTTATTGCAACTCCTCAAAATGCTATTGGTTACTTTTAAAAAGGGTGACGTAAGACTTTAACTTGTGAAGCCTGGTTTTGTTTGGCCAATTTTTAATTTTAGTACCTTGCAGAAAAGTTTAGTGGGCAAGATTCCCTTTGCTGTGTAACAAATGTTTTTACTGTTCAGCTAAGGTTTGCTCCCGATGGCTCAGAGGCTGAAAGGAAAAGTGAAATGGCTGTTGTTTCCCATCTGACACCAGATTTTGTTTTTATTTCCACTACCCAGTGTTAAAAAAAGAAATGAAAAGAAAGCAAAGATCAAGATCCAAATGCTCAAACTAAAGTTTAATTTCCTAACTAGAATAAGGCTGGTTTTGCCATGATGTGAAAAGTCATGGGTAGGAAACATTTGTTAATAGCTAAACAGTTGGCCATGCTGATTGCTAAGATGAGTAGTTGGATGGGGATGTATTCCTGTCTACAGATACTGAAATCAGGCAGGTAAAAACCAATCAAGGGTAAGCAGTTGGAGCTGACTCAATTGCTTTTTCTCCTTTCCACATGTAAATGTTTCAGCTATGCTACATGTCCCTATTCTTTAGTCTCCCTGAGAGGATGAAACAAAAGTCCAGGTGACAGTGGGTTGGAGAACAGTGCATTATCTGTCTCTTACTACTCAAGACTTATATACTCTAATGATTAGAATAATTGCTAGAGCTTTGTCTTTTTTTCTTTCTTGACTCTATCATTTCTGCATTGCCTTGGAGCTTCTCATGGGCGGGGTCTAAAGTTACGTGGAGTGGATTCTGAGGTCAAACTTCTTTGCCCCAGGTCATTTATTGTTTTCACTTTGCATAAGAAGTTCTTATTTTAGCTGAAAAATGGCAGTGAGACCAACAAAAAATTGTTGACCAGCTAAGAAAAGTAAATTTATAATAGCTTTGAAAAAATTATTTGGAAAAGAGATTATACTTAGAGAATGATTTTTATTATTATTTCTGAAAGACCCACACACCATGGAGAAGTTTTCCAGCCATGGATGTATTATTGTATTAACCATTTGTGCCATTCAGTTTGTGCATTTTTAACTATACGCTATATATTGAACATGAAGCATTTGGGGACACTTCCTGGTCAACTTTGAGTTTTGAGAAATAATTCTTGTTAAATTTGCAGCTGGACAAAACCAAAGGATAGTTTGATGGTATTATTGGAATTGTATTGTGGTTAAGATTTTTTATTGCTAGAAAATCTGTCTGTAATAGCCATAAATTTGGTTTTATTGTGGACCAACTCATGGATTCTGCTGGAGATGCAGCCCATCTTTCCTAACTTAGTGTAAAAACCTCACGGTTCAGGGACCCTCTTGTCTTCTCAGCACTGTTGTCATGTTCTGCTGCAACTCATCTCACCTGTTATGGCTGGTTTAGTGACTGCTGAGTGGCTAGCACGCTAGATCAACAGGGGGTTGTTTTTTGCAGTACTTATGCAATAAGAACAACATGATGAAAACGGAAACATATTCTATTTGGGCTAATATATGGTCACCAATAGACACATAGAGGCATTTGAACACTTCCCCTCCTCCCCGAGGTTTGCTCTCACCTGCTTGCTGGTTGGGGAGATGGCCATAAAATCTGTGTTGAGAGGGGGTGATGGAGGAGAGGTGCTTGCTGCTACAGCCTTTTGTTCATCTGTGTAGTAGTCTACTGATCATTTCATACCATCTTTGGCAACTGTTCTGGTGACAAGTTTCACTTCTTTTGAAGGAACTGTGATTTTTATTTCTGAATAATTATATGAGTAAGAAAACAGGTTTTTTCAAAACAGATTTCCTATTTCCTAAAATAAAGTGGAAGCCTTTTCTTTTGTTCTTCTGCGTCATCTTCTATTAGCCGTTTGTACACTTATAAGCATTATGGTGTGAGAATTACTGTTTTGAATTCCTTCAAGTTGTTTTTTGGTCCAAGTTATTGACATCCTACTTGACAGTGTCCCTACTCCCTATTTTAGGAATACAAAAGGAGATGCACTTCGGACTATTTGTACTTTAACTTGTGAATACTAGATGTAGGTACTAGTGCAAACTCAGTATGCCATTATGTGATGAGGGACAAAAAAAGACATGTTTAGGACTAGGAAAACATTCTTGGCAAAAGAAAAGTTCTGTCCTGTTCAATCAGTTACTGAAATGAAACTGAGTTTTCTTTTATTATGTGTCTTGAAGTTGCAGTGATTCAGTAGTCATCTACGAGCATTAGAGTAGTGAGTTCTTGGGACTCTTTATACTCCCAAGGAGGCAGTTTGTGAAGCAAATGCATAATGAGTAAATATATTGTGGCTTTTCTAACTACATCCTATAAGAGCAGATAATGTTTAGAATAGTGGGGCACAGCAGTTAAGCTGCGAGGTGTCAAGTGGAAACTTAGTCCCTTAGCCAATTCAGTTATCAGAGGTTTCCCTGTTGGTTCAAACAGTAAACAATCCACCTGCAATGCAGGAGACCCAGGTTCGATACCTGGGTGGGGAAGATCCCCTGCAGAAGGAAATGGCAACCCACCCCAGTATTCTTGCCTGGGAAATCCCATAGACAAAGGGGCGTAGTACGCTGTAGTCCATGGGGTCTCGAGAGTTGGACATGGCTTAGCGTCTAGCCACCACCACCACTCTTCATATGCCCTCATTCTCTCGGTATGTATTTGTAATTGTTTTAAAGTGATCCTATCAATTTGCAAACCAGAAAGAGTAACGGAAACAAAACCCAAATAGTTGATTTTAGAGTTTTAAAGAAGTCTCATAGGGGGAACATATTAAATGTGAGGATAACCATCAATTTGATTTTTCATACTCATCCTCTTCCTTATCGCCTGGACTAACAAGTTGACTGCTTCACTTTATGTAAAGTTTTATTTCTTCTAAATTAAAAATAAATCTTCATGAACTTTGAACTGTAACAGGATGTGCAGTGCTGTGCTTTAGTCCCTGCTCTGTTCAGTCAGTAAAATTCCTGCACTTTCAAAACATCGCTGACTGTCAGGCCGTCAGTGTTACTGCATGCTGCCATTTTGTTACCATTGTTTTGCAGCATCGTTGACTTGTGTGATCAGGTGTCCTTCACCACATGAAGGAATGAAGCTGGCAACAGCCATTTTATAATGGTGTGTATAGATGTATAATGGGTAATCTACTCCATATCTTTCTATAAGATTTTCTCGCATCTTTTTTTTTATCATTCATGTTTAGGAGGCACCCAGGATGGCCCTTCAGGTTTCTTGATGTGTTTAAGAATGTGTGGCCACTGTTACTTGCTGGAACCAGCCCTGGAAAAGTTGAACTGGTGCCATATATTTCTTGCTACTGTTATGTCTGACTACAAAATGAAGGAAGTGCTAATAACACTTCCTACTTGTTTAGCACGTTTTCCTCCCCAGCTTTCCAAGGAGTTGGCCAATATCAGGCAGGATTCCCAGCCTGTGTTTCTGTTATTTTCTAATTCCTGTAACATAATATTGCATAAGGCCTCCACTCATTATCTTTTTTCTTATGTTCTCCTGAAGTTTGGAAAGTAGTGTTTGCTATTATCATCCCCAGTTCTCAGATGCTAAGAATAAGGCACATTTTGGCTAAGTATTTGACCTGGGATTATACAGTAATCAGCTGCAGTGCCAAAAACAGAGCTTGGGATTCTTCCTCTACTTCATTTTATTACTGAGCAATAGTTCTTCTCCTTCTCAGATGTACATTCTTACAACAGAACCAAAGAAAATACATTTCCAGGTTCCAAAAATATTTCCCACATCTCTTCTTCAGTATTCGTTCCAATGTTAGGATTTATACTAGATTTATTGTCTGAAATTAAGTTTCAGCGCCAGTTGTAAACATGATCCATTCCCATATTATTCCTGATTTGACTGCTACCCCAGAAGGCACTGGATAGTTGAAGAAAGAGTGTAATGAATGCATCCCCTATTTTCTTTTTGCCCTTCTAAATTTGATTTAATACAAGGTTGCTTTCTGCCAGGAAATTTCATGAATGGGCATATGTTAATAAGCCAGATTTTTTTTTCTACTATAGTAATAAACTAAACAAAATATCTCCCTGAAGTGGATTTAGTTAGAGTGTGTTAATACTTGAGCGAGTACTTCCTGAACTTACAGGAGGAAGCAACTCCAACCACTCTGAAAATGAAGTTGTTCCTATAAAACTTAAGTTACTGCAGTCTGAATATATTTTGTGCTTTGAAGTATATCTTCCATAATTCTTTTTGTTAGTGAATGTTTGTAGAACTTGAGGGGGAGTCTGTCAAAACTAGAAGAATTGACTGTTCCTGCTTTAAAAATGCTTAAAAAAAAAAATCTAACTGAGGATAAAGTTTCTGAGAGTGGCAGTTTTTTTTTTTTTCTTCCCTTTCAGAGTAACAAAAGTGAAAGTTGCATTTTGATCAGTTTTGCTCAGCCTCCTTAGTGACAACTCCAGGCGCGAGCGTGTGCTCGTGCACACACACACAGCGGCCTCCTTGTTTTGGTGCCCCGCACGTGAACCGCTGCATGTCCACACAAGCCACACATAAAGAGTCCATTCTTGCTCACACGCAGCCAAAGGAGGCTGGCCGCTGCCGTCTTCTGCTCAGTGGAAATTGGCAGCCTTTCTCCTCCCGTAAACAACAGCCTGACGTCACCCCATGCAGCAGTGATAGTGAACCCACTTTAGAGATTCTCGGTTGGCAAACCTGCCGAAGGCCTGTCACTGGCGCTGATCTTCATTCGCACCTGAATCAATGCAGTGCAGAGAGATTTGTTCATGTCAGGAATACTAGCATAGCCCTTTAAAACAATTTGCGAAGTACATGACCTTGAATTTTCACATATAATCCTAATGAAAAACCTGTGTGATTGGCAGAATTGCAGTTATTTCTATTTTAGAAATGAGCTAACTCATGTCCGGGGAATTTAAAAATTAGGGGTAGAATGACTGAAATGTAGGCCTTCTAAACACTGTTTTGTCTCTCTTTTTACTATATTAAATAACTTCTTTAATAATTGTTAATTGTTCTGTTCTGTAACTTCCTCTCCCATCTAAAATGTGTGGGAAGATAATTTATGAGTTTTTTTTCCCCAGTCAAGACATCTGTGCATTAAAATCAGATACAGTCTTGTTGCATTTGGGAACTCCCAGACATTACATTAACCCACTCCCTTGCCTCAGAGAGAGCCTTTCGAAAAATGTAGCATAAGTCTACACTCACCAGCCTAATTGGGAAGATTTATTAACAAGGTGATCCTGTTCTTCATTTGGCCTCTGAAAGCTATATAAAATCGTAATTCTTCTGTGTTGTTAACAGAAAGAGACAAAGCTGACATGAAGGGGCTGTTCTATTAGTTAGAAATCAAGATTTTATTGGGAAGGAGGAGAGAGTTGAGCTACTGGTTAAAATATAATGTGTTTGTTATATAAATAGTTGTCTTTCTCATGTGCCCACTTCTAGTTTATTTTCAGACAGTTACAAAAAGTGAAAAAGAACAGTGACCTTCCTGATTTATAGTTGCATATGTGGTTTGGGAATACTTGAGGCTGTAGATAACTCTTGGTTTTCTCTTTTTGACTCCGAGTAGGTTTTTCAGTGTGACATTGAAGAGTAGGCAGAAGGATGTTTAGATGTGAGGGGACTATTCACGGTAAATTAGTGGGACCTTAACTTCTCTACTGAATGCCCCAACTTGAGCCAGCTCCCCTCATTTTTACGTTTGTGTTTAGGGAATGAAAATTAATGTTGATTTTAGCTTACCCCTGACAGAAAATGCATTTAAATCCTATGTATTAAAAAAGAAAGTATAATTTTTTAAAAAACTGCTTTCTAAAACTGCATTTTGGTACATAGTAGGCACTCGAAAAGGGATTTTAAATGAAACTGTGATAATCAGAGATTAACTGTATTAGCAACCTCAGTAAGTCTAGCATCTTTATATAGTAGTTGACTAAACTATACCCAAGGAAAAAAGTGCATTTGGGGTGAAAGAAATGTATTTTATTGCATAACTTAAAATGAACCAAAGAGCTGTTTGTTTTGCTTTTTATTTCACTGAATGGAAAAAGTCGTTTTGCCTTTAAAAGACAGTGTGCTAGTTTTAAAAATTATAGCAGTTTGAAGGAATAGAGGGGTAGTACGTCAGATCTACTTTAACACAAGTCACTACCTTCTCAGCATCTTTTGCTTCCTTCTATCTGTGACAGTGAATAAGGAGCAAGTAACAGCTGCCAGTCAGAACCCCTCATTTCTGTTGGGGAGTGAAGTCTCAAAGTCTGGGGGTGCTGGGGGAGTGGAGTGGCCAGGGCAGTGAGTGGCCCCCGCAGTGAGGGCAGTGCCAACCAGTGCGGGGCAGGCACCAGTGTGGGACTTCCCCAGTGCTGCCTGTGGGGGATGCCCGTGCCCACTGGTTACAGGAAAGGCTGCAGGGGGTCTGCCCAACCCAGCTTTAAGTTAAAGAACTGATGCCTAAGTGTCCCAGGCTATCACTTAACAGCATGGAGTTTCTCATCTCTGCAAGCAGCTGTTTGTAATTGTAAACACATAGTAGTAAGGGCAGAGGACAGATGTTAGGTAAGTGAAGTCAGGGGGAGAGCCAAGCTGGCCTTTGATTTTAACTCTTAAGTAATCATCTTGCTATATGTCCCACAGTGGATAAAATATAAGCAGAAAACAAGGTGGAATTTGAATTTTAGCCCTCCATAAGAGCACTAGGTTTTTATTTCAGCATTTCAGAGTTGGAAAATACCATTTTGGCAGATTTGGTACAAATGATTATGCCACCTGAATTTGTATGGTGTGTTGCGGTTTATAATCACTCTCAGGAGCATTATTAGATTTTATTTAGCACCCGCAGCCTTGACCACCTCGTGAGGAACTGCCCTTTCCCTTTATAAATGAGAAAACAGAATTCTGAGAGGTTTGACTGGTCAAAGGGCACCTAGCTAGTAAGCAGTACTAGAGTTCAACTGAAATCTCTGGCCTTTGACTCCAGTGTTCCCTTTGTGGATCTGGGAAGGAGCACCTCGATAGCACCCAGCTTTGTGGTCTTCCCACCTCTCGCTCTCGCATCTGCACAGAAAACCACAGGCAGCAAATCAAGCTTAGTGACCAGTTCCTGTTGCTCACAGTAAAAGTATATCATCAAAGGGCAGCTTCTTGATTGACTTTGAAGTTAATAATCCAATAAAGAAAGGAGACCCTCGTTATTTCTTACTCAGAAGAGCTGTGTGGAGTGAACTGTAGGTACCATTTGGTTTTAATAAAAACACATTGTTTTACCCAGAGTAAAGCCCTGTATAAGGAAAGTGAAACTCCAGTTAATTGCAGAGAACTAGAGCCCATTTCCCAAGCCTTAGACCAGGTTGCATTTTCTCTTAGAAAGGATACCTCTTTAAACAAAGATCACAGTTCTCATCCCAGAAACTTGACTTGAGCTTCCAGCAAAAGCATTTACCCTGTGCAAAACCTTGTGCTGGAACCAGCCTTGTGAGAGTTTAGGATCTTTGGGGGAGACTTACTCTGGGTGAGATGCCCGCATGTTAAGTGTTCGGCTCAGATTTGGCCTCAGTCTTCTGCAAACATATGAAGAATCCCTTTCTTGCATGACCTTCTCTTTGTAAGAAAAATGACAACTGTGGCCACTTTGGAGTGTTTCAGAGTAAGGTTGCCCATCTCTAAGAAGCTGAAGTATGAAGATTAGAAGTAAATCAAATCGTGATTGTTAGCATTGGATTTCTCTGTCGGCATTGTCCCTAGAAGTTTTGACTGAGAAAATCGTATATTACTTGTGCCTTGTTGTAAAAGCTCTGCTAATACCTTTGAATTCCTTGGCATACATTTTCAAAGAACCGATGGTGAGTGAGTCCAGCTGAGAGCCTGAAGAGCCCTTTTGAACCCCCTGGTGATTTGGGCAGTCTCCAAGTCAGGCTGAATTGATAGGGGATGCAGAATTGATCTGAATAATTACAGGCTCCATTATGTAAAACTTTGCCAACAAACGCGCTCACAGAATGCCTTTATAGGACCTAACTTGCACCAGAATTAAACTTGTCTTTCTTACTAGTTACTTCCAAAGCCAAACAAACTATGTTGTGTAACTGGATCAGTTGGTGCAGTATTCTGCATGAAATGTTCAGGTGTACACAAAGGCAGCTGGGTTATAAATTTCAAGGGCAAGTTAGCTTCCAGTAAAATAGATATAGGAGGAAGCTTTCTTATATTCTTAGAGAAAGAGAACATTCTCTTTCATATGAAAGTGGTATTCAAGTTCCCAGTCTCTTGGCTCGGATCGTGCTTACCTCTGTCAGCTTTGGGTTTGGCTCTTCAGCCAACCTCCCTTTACTCTCTCGTTTCACTTCTAAGTCCTTAACTTGCACTCAGCTGTACTTGCTTGAAATCAGGTGCCCCTGCCCTCACTTGGTTCTTAGGGCCTTAAAACTGGATGGAATGATTTGGGTTTAGCTTTTAAGAAGATAAACAGATATCCCATTGACTACAGTCTGAGTAGTACCTTTCTGCTGTATTGTGTCTCACTGGCTTCAAATCAGGCCAAAGACAGAGGTAAAAAATTATAAATTGTGTGTATGTAAACTTTGCAAAAAGGCTACAAGGGTTCTACCTTCATTTACCACATTTACTCGGAAATGTCCCTCATTTCATTTAGTATTAAAGCCCAAAATTGAATTTCAATAACCATCTTTGTATATTTGTAGCTTTTTGTGAGTTGTGTCAGTTTTTTCCCTTAGGTGATAAATGGTGGTGGTGATAAAGGGAAGTTCATAAATTTTAAAGCAAGACCTCAACTCATTATTCACTTCGTTCATTATTCATCATTTAAATTTTCGTTCATCGTGTTAGTCCCCAAAACTTTAAGAGAAAAACAGGCATTGCCTTGTCTGTTTGTTTGACGAAAAGTGTTAGAAACCTATCAAACTAACTTGGAAAATGGAGACTTACTGACTTGGCCTTTCGCCTGGGTCACCAGACTGTGCGAGCACCAGTACCCCGGTCAGCTTGAATATGGCCGGGACTCTCTCCGTCTTTCATCTCTGCCTGTTTTCTGCATGTTTGTTTCATTCCTTCTCATAGCTAGAGACATGGCCACCGATAGTTTATCTCATAGCTGATGTCACAGAAACGTTCTCTGGATGCCAGGTTAGGAACAAAATCACAGGCAGCAACTCAGATCTGTCTGTGTCTCGTGTTCATCCCCGGGTCACTCAGCAGAGTCAGGGAAGTAGGGGTCGTCTAGAAACATGGTGGCACATAATGTTTGCCCATACTGCTAAAAATGGATAGGTATTTCCCAGGATGAGAGATGATGGTTGGGAAGAAAATTCCCTAGCATGTATGCTCACTACACTATTTCAGACCACTGGCTTTTAAATATTTTGGCAGAAAACCATAGTGAAAAAAAATACATTTTACATTG
The DNA here is from genome assembly GCF_042477335.2 of Ovis canadensis. Taxonomy (NCBI): domain Eukaryota; kingdom Metazoa; phylum Chordata; class Mammalia; order Artiodactyla; family Bovidae; genus Ovis; species Ovis canadensis. The sequence continues at coordinate 43,658,899 of NC_091247.1, forward strand.
AAGCACACATATACTCACACATTTAACTGGGGGGAAATGTTGTGAAACCTTATTTACCCTCACTATGTACAAGGCATTCTGAAACTTTCTGTTATACTCTATTGTAGTTCATTTTTCACAAATATTGATTATAATCTACCTAATTGACTTCATGACTCATTAATAGTTAAGAGCTGTAGTTTGAAAAATACTGTGCTAGATGTTAAAAGCAGCAGTCCTTGGGCAAGGATATTTGTTCAGTCTTGTTGAAGAAATAATTTACATTCTGTAGAGATGCTGGGTCTCATAGGGTGACAGATACGTGATGTTAATGCCTTTTCCAGATTCATGGTGGATGGTATGATGGTAGTTTTCCTACTGAGGAAAACTCTGGAGCCACTTCCTAGGCCTTTGTAGAGTAAGCAAGGTGAGTGCCATGTGCTGTCAGCTGCACTCCACTGTTTTGGACTTACCTTTTGCTGAGAGATACTGAAATCCTGTGGACCTAGAAAATTTCCCGAAGTACTTTCAGTTCTCTCTTAAAACATCAATACTGCTTTTTTGAAAACTTTGTTGTGACAGCCTGAGAGGCAGCTTTGTTGATCATGGTCATACTGTAAAAGGATGGATGAAATCTTACTTATCCAGAAGTCAGTTGAAAAACTAAGGCCTCTTATTTCTTATTTTCTGCTGAAACATTTGATGCCCTAGCCTTTGATCTTTTAAGTTGAATTGAGAAATTCAGGTGGAAACTTAACAGCAGTAGAGAAGAAGTAACTCCTTAACGAGACATTTGAAAATGCAGAGAAGAGTGGTGTAGAGTTCCTTCCTGCAGAAGCCCATGGAGATCCTAAGTGGCAGCTGATCAGCATGTGGTGCCGAGAATCTCACTGTGAGGTACGCACCCATACAGCATTTAGGAGAACATATTGGAGAATATAAAATTAGACATACAGAGCAGTTTCACGAACAAGATGCAAAAAATGCTGACCATCAAGGAAAAGACTGATAAATTTGACAACCGTTGAGGAACTTTTATTCACTAAAAAGACTAGGAAAAGTAGATTAGGAAAAATACTTAGAACACACATAATAGACAAAGGACTCATATTCAAAATATATGAAGAACTGTTGATGGGACTAAACTGGTATAGCCATGTTAGGAAAAACTTTGGCATTATGTAGTAAAGCTGAAGATAAGATACACTGTGATCCAGCAGTTTTTCTCCTACTAGATTTATAACCTAGAGCAGTAGTTCCTCAAACCTTCTGATCTCACTTTACACTTTTGAAAATCATTGAGGACCTCAAAAAACTTTTGTTTATGTGGATTATGTCTGATGATATCTACCATATTAGTAAATAAAGAAAATTTTAAAATATTTGTTTATTCATTAAAAAAGACCATTATGTATTAAGATGATAGTGTTTATGAAAAATAACTAAATTTTTCCAAAGCAAAAAAATTAGGCATTCTGATAGTTTCTATTACATTCTATTGTAGTTCATATAATGCAAAAAAAATTAGTGGGAATAGCTATGGCTGATCCATGTTGATGTATGGCAGAAACTAACATGATATTGTAATTATCCTTCAATTAAAAATAAATAAAAAAATAATTGTTGGGAAGACTGGCATTGTTTTAGTTGTGCAGACCAATTTAATGGCTAGTTTAACAGAAGAGAGCTGGAGTCTCCTATTTGCTTTTGTATTTATCTGTTGTGGGGTGTTGTCTTGGTTGAAGTAGACAAAGACTGTATAGCCTCACACAGGTATGTAACTGGGAAAAAGAGGAATATTTTAATAATCTTTTCAAACAATTGTGGATACTATTTGTAAAATCTGAAATCATATCAATAACCATTTAGTTTACTTAAAATCTGTTAGTACCTTGCATATTTGTTGAGTAGATCTTTCACTCATGCCTAATTTTGTAATGTCATACATTGATTATTTGGAAAATACTGTTTCACTGAGCTATGCAGATCTTTTAATTGTTGACACATTTCATTATACAATATTAAAATGTCACATTCTTTAACTTTATTACTGATCTCATCAGAAAAGTATTGAGATGCTATCAAGCACACTGTGGCAGATAAACAGTTTTCCAAAATTCTAATTTTCACTTGAAAGCCCAAATTTTATCACTGGCACCAAAACTCAGTTTTTCTTGAAGCGATAGGCTTCCTTGTCTGCTAGGTATTCAAGTCTGAATAACCACAGTTTGTCTGACTGTCATTCCTTCAATAAGAATGGTGTCCCATGAAACAAGTGGCTACTGTTAGCTCAGAGGCAAACAATTGCCCAAGCCCTTTCTCCAGGCAATTTTCGAACCTTGGTGGCAGGAGTGCTTTATGTGTACTTTCCCAGTTTGTCACGCAGAACTTTAAAAAGGCATGTACTTAAGGGCTGAGATTTAATTTAATTAATGTTTTTCTCTGCTTTAGTGGGTGGAGGTCAGGAAAATAATGACTGCTAGTACAGTTTGGTGCTACTGTGTTTGTTCATGTCCTCCTGAATCTATCCAAGCTTTTCAGTGTTTTTCCAATAGTGAAAAATGCAAATAATATCTTAGAATTATTATGAAAATAATTTGATTTTGTGGATGCTCTGAAGGGATCTGGAGATCCCCAGGGATACTAGAACGTCCTTCCCCATCCAGGAGTTGGACCATACTTGAGAACCATGCCCGAGAGAAAGCACGGCTCTTGTGTACCAGGATACACCGTTACACATCTGGGATACATGAGTGTGAGTTGAGGTCAGGTGGGGGCATATGATCAAGAAGGGTATACGGTAAAGAAGATGCTTTCAGGATGTTGACAGTGTTCTATTTCTTGGCCTGAGTGAGAGTGTTTGTTCTATGGTATGTGAATCTGTCCATTTTTATTTATGTGCTTTTCTGTTTGTCTTTTACTTACAAGACTGATTCTCTGACTTTTTTTAGCATCATTTGTTAGTGATATAAAGGGTGTTGAGAGGGGAAGCCACCCTCCAGTGCTCCCTGCTTTGTATTGTGTATGGCATGTATTTCTTCAGTCTTTCCTGCATTTTGGGCTGTGGTTCCTTTGGTGATATTACAGCCGAGGCAGGAATCAAGTACTTCTAGTGTGTTTCCCCCATCATAGTTTCTGACATCGCTAAGGCAGTGAAAATTATGAGGAGGGAGCTTTTCTCTCTTTTTTTTAATTGAAAACTTTATGTAGTGCTTAGTTATTTGAAACTCAGGAACCTTACTATAGAAGCTATTGCCACATTCTTTTCTGGGAGGGAAACAAAGTGAGAAGTAACTCATTAAGGACACAAGTAGAAAATAAAACCACCCCTTCTTTTGCTGTTATTAAATCATGAAACAATGGTGACCATACACGAAATAAGAGGTCGTAATAAGATTTTGACATTTCTGGATAATCTTACTTACGGTCATGCTTTGAGAACATTTTCACTTTAGTTGTCTAATTTTATCTCCACAACACTAAATTAAGCACAATAGATACTGATATTCCCATTTCAAAAGTAAGAAAACTGAGACACCAAAAAGATCAATGAATTAATTCAGTAGCAAACTCAGAACTACACTGTACTCTAGATTTTATGACTCCTAAGGAATTCAAGATAGTCATAAAAACTTGGACATTTTTGTCTTGGCCTTGGTGGTCCTCCTGCTGCAAGCAAGGCCATTCCACTCTTGGCCAGGAACATCAAATCAGCGCTCTGATGTACATTAGTAAGTACCATGTACCTATCATGCTTCCTTATGCTCTGATACTTGGAGTGAGAACATTTAGAAAACCGCAAAGACTTAACTGAAATTTCAGTTTTGCATGTTAAGAGACTGAGTCCACTGAGGTGTGCGTTCTACACTACTAATCCTGACATTCAACCTGAACCCATGTGCCACAAGTGAGAGGAGTGTTTATGCTCCTTTTATTAGCTCTCAGGGTAGGTAACTGAAGGGTAGAGGATCTGGACTGCAGATCAAACCAGTTCACTTTGAGATGTACCTGATGTCCCAACAGTACTGTCTTCTTATTCCTTGGCTGAGGTTCACACACATGGAATTTGTGTGTGCAAGAATGTATTTGCACTAACAGAAAAGAATGATCCCAGTTTGGGCCATTAGGCAAAGATGATCTGGACTCTGGAGGATGTGGAAACTGGCCCATAGAACTGGCTTTATCTTAAATGGACAAGTGGAAACACTTGTTGAACACGTGGATCTATATCAGTCCATCTCAGACCTGTCTTTGGGTTTTACCTAGGAATGCAAAGGCACAGAAAAAACATGGAAAAAAATTTTTTTTAAAAAACTACCCTTCCCCCTACCTGAAATTGAATGTCGTTTATTGGGGAAAATTGTTTAAAATAAGATGTTTCTGTTGCAACCTGCTCATAACTGCTGACTCCTCCCAAATTATTTCTAAAAACCTGGTAGTAGAAAGGACTTCTCTGAAAAACCGTCTACAGCACTCACTTCCCTGAATCTCATTCTCCCTTTGTGAGGCAGTCTTTATCTAATGTCCCAGATAAAATGAACTCTGGGAGAATCTGAGTGCATTTCCACTTATGAGCACAGAGAAATACTTTATTTAGAGATAGGAAGGATTTTGTCATAAGCCAGTCCTTGTAGCAGCAGAGAGCTCCTATCCAAAAATTAAGGAAGGTGGGGGTGGGGGTGGGGGCACCTCTCCTGGATTTGCCTGGATTAGGCCTGGACTCAGAATTCTGAGAAGGGACAGTGGTTTATGTTCTCTCCAGTTAATATAAATATGAAGAGTGAGAAGAAAGGCCATTGTTAGTTCTGCCTTAGAAATCAGATTAATTAGGCAGAACCACACATGGGAGAAGAGAGATTTAGGGATGGGAGGTGGCTTTCTCTTACAAAGTTTCCTCCACTATAAAGAAACTAGAAAATTGATACAAACAGTAAAGACAATAAAGAGACAATAGAATAATATTATTATAAGAAGTTTTTGTTTTAAGAAAGACACATAACAACCATTAAACTACCGTTTTTACTTTTGACATCTGCCTTGTTTCATGTGTGTCTTAAAGATAGGTATAAATAATAATCTATACAATGATGTTGTCAGGAATATGTATTTAAAATATAACAATCATTTTCTTATATTTCTATAGCATTTTTATGATTGAAATTTAGTGTTATAAATATTCTGTTATGTTGATAAATCATAGTTTACTAAAAAGTTATCTAATGCTGGATTATTAGATTGTTTCTTGTTTTGAACTGGTAAAGAATCTGCCTGTCATTGCAGGAGACGCAAGAGACACAGATTTGATCTCTGGGTTGGAAAGATCCCTTAAGAAGGAAATGGCAAGCCCCTCCAGTATTCTTGCCTGGAAAATTCCATGGGCAGAGGAGCCTGGTGGGCTATAGTCCATGGAGTGGCAAAGTCAGACATGACTGGACACACACACACACATACACACACACACACACACTGTGTTGTGTCTTCTATACATGTGCCTTTTTGTTCTTATTCAACTATATCTCTAGAATACAGTCATAAGAGTAGATTTATTTACTCAAAGGGTATAATATCTTTATGGTGCTTGTCTCAGTTCTTTTTTGAAAATGAGTACTTTCTATAACTGCTTAACACGCTAATGATAATAAACCTAGAAATATAAAACTTCATTACCACAATTTTGATTTCAGTTTTTTAATCTCAAATTGATAAAAACTATTATTCCATTAAATTTCAGAAATACAGTTCTGAAATATAAGTTAAAAATAAAGTTATATAAGTAATAGAAGTTAAAAATAAATAAGTTAAAAATAAATTGTTTGTGAATGTATAATTACCTAAATAAGCTCTATCCTTTATTATCTAAAATAAATCTTGCATATTATCTTCTTTCTTTCAGTATTTCCAGGAGGTTTATATCACTAGTTTTAAAACTATAAAGCCCTATAAAATCCGAATTTTTCTTTTTTTTCATAATAATGCTAGATGATTTAAATTATATGAATATATACCCTAGTATGTACCAGAATTTGCTTTTTAAAAATTGATGTTTGTGCATGAATGCATGTTTCTTTTGTTAATTTTTAAAAGGAAAAACCTAATTTTAATTTGCATTATTAGATATCAGTGTGCAATATTAAAATAATGTTTTTCTGTAAGCTGCAAGTCATCTTGTGTTCAGGTGGGTCTTTTTCCGAGGACTTGTTTTCTGTGTGTCTGATATATAGCTGTGTTAAGACTAAAGTAAGCTCTGTGGCTTAGAATAGTCTCCTTGCCAGTCAGTCGCTGCCACACTTTTCTTTCCCCTTCAGTCCATCCTATTCATTACTCCCAGATTAATTTTCCCAAAACACTACTTACTGAAAAACCTCACTGGAAAACCTTAATTGACTCCCCGTTTCTAGCTGAATTGAGTATAAACTTTTCACCTTGGCATTTAAGATCCACTACAAAACATGCCTTTGCAGACTTATGAGAACTACCAGCCAGAAGATGAGAGTGCTTCTGTGGTCCCCAATCCCAGATTTGCCTCATCATAAACTTCTAGATGTGGGAATCTCCAAAATATCTCTTTTTTCAAAGTCCTCCAGGTAAAGCACCACTGGGCAGGGAGATGTCCTCTGACACTGGCAAAGGGGAGACACAGATTTACATCCTGTCTTAGCCACTTAGCAGCCCAGTGATTTCTAGCATAGGTGCAGGCCTCTACACTTAGACTTTCTTCTCTTTTCTTAAAATGGGGTCAAATAGCATTTTGTGAGAATAATCTCAATTATGCATACCAAGGTTGGAGTAGGGCAAGTACTAAACAAATGCTGGCTGCTACTGTTTATAGTGGCGGTTGTTCAGTCACCCAGTTGTGTCTGACTGTGTGACTCCATGGACTGCAGCACGCCAGGCTTCCCTGTCCTTCACTATCTCCTGGAGCTTGGTCAAACTCATGTCTGTTGAGTCAGTGATGCTGTCCAACCACCTCGTCCTTTGTCATCCCCTTCTCCTCCTGCCTTCAGTCTTTCCCAGCATCAGGGTCTTTTCTAATGAGTCGGCTCTTTGCATCAGATGGCCAAAGTATTGGAGCTTCAGTTTCAGCATCAATCCTTCTAATGAGTATTCAGGATTGATTTCCTTTAGGATTGACTGGTTTGATCTCTTTGCAGTCCAAGAGACTCTCAAGAGTCTTCTCCAACACCACAGTTCAAAAGCATCAATTCTTTGTCATTCAGCTTTCTTTATGGTCCAACTCTCACATCCATACATGACTACTGGAAAAATCATAGCTTTAACTATATGGACCTTTGTCAGCAAAGTAATGTCTGTGCTTTTTAATACGCTGTCTAGGTTTGTCATAGCTTTTCTTCCAAGGAGCAAGGGTCTTTTAATTTCATGGCTGCAGTTACCATCTGCAGTGATTTTAGAGCCCAAGAAAATAAAGTCTGTCACTGTTTCCATTGTTTGCCCATCTATTTGTCATGAAGTGATGGGACCAGATGCCATGACCTTCATTTTTTGAATGTTGACTTTTAAGCCAGCTTTTTCACTCTCCTCTTTCACCTTCATCAAGAAGCTCTTTAGTTCCTCTTCACTTTCTGCCGTAAGTGTGGTGTAATCTGCATATTTGAGGTTGTTGATATGTTTCGTAAGAAATCAGTAATCTTAATTCCAGCTTGTGATTCACCCAGTCCGGCATTTCACATGATGTACTCTGCATATAAGTTAAATAAGCAGGGTGACAATACACAGCCTTGATGTACTCCTTTCCCATAGTGGCAGTAGTAGTAATAAAAATCAGAAGCTTTGTGATCAGGCAGATATGGACTGAACTCACAACTCTGTTCCTCCTCTCTTTATCTTATCCAGATTACATTATTCTCTGACCCTCAGACTCCTCATCTACAAACAGGGCTAATAATGCCTCCCTTATTTAATATGAGAAATTAAAAAAATAGGCTTCCCTGTTGGCTCAGGCGGTAAAGAATCTGCCTGCAATGCAAGAGACCTGGGTTTGATCCCTGATCAGGAAGATCCCCTGGAGAAAGGACTGGCAACCCACTCTAGTATTCAATATCACACTGACACATAGAGGCACAAAATGATAGCAACTATTTTTATTGCATGTCAGTTGGTGTCCTGGGGAGCTTCCCATGTGGCACAGTGGTAAAGAATCTGCCTGCCGGTGCAGGAGACACAAGAGATGTTGGTTTGATCCCTGGGTCGGGAAGATTCTCTGGGGTAGGAAATGGTAACCCACTGTAGTCTTCTTGCCTGGAAAATTCCGCAGACAGAGGAGCCTGGCGACTACAGTTCATGTGGTCACATAGAGTCAGACATGACTGAGTGACTGAGCACACACAATTACTGTCCTAATAAGCTCTTTGTGTTTTACTCCTCTTGTTATGAACCTTATGAGGTGATACGACTATCATCATTATTTTACAGATGAAGAAAGTAAGATGCAGAGAAGTTAAATAACTTGCTTAAGGTCACCCAGGCTATGAATTTGGACTCACTCCTCTGACTGCAGAGCCCATATCACCCACCAGGCAGTGTTTCTTCTCATCATTGCATTGCATTTTTATTGACTTTATTTCCCCCCATCTTCCTCCTCTGTGCTATATCTATCTATCCCTTGTGCTTAATCACTCAGTCATATCGAACTCTTTGCAACCCCATGGACTATAGCCCACCTGGCTCCTCTGTCCATGGAGATTCTCAGAGCAAAAATACTGGAGGACTGCCTTGCCCTTCTCCAGAAGATCTTCCCAATCCAGGGATCGAATCCAGGTCTCCTGCATTGCAGGCAGGTTCTTTACCATCTGAACCACCAGGGAAGCCCATCTATCCCTTTGGAAGGTGAGTAATTTTTCTTTATATCCGCTATAGCACCTGGCAAGTACCTCATCTGTAGAAGATACTTTACAAGCATGTGTTCAATTGAGCACAATAAGCATACCCGTTTCTCACATCTGGTCACAAGTAAACTACTCTTGGTTTTAGGCATCTGTCTTCTGGCAGTCTATCTTCCAGCCACAAATCAGGACTCTAATTTGCCCAGTTAGCTGCTTTCCCAGCCTCTTCCCTCTGAGCTTTAAAAATTGCTGTTCTGAGGAGGGGAAGAGGTGTCATGGGTCATGAAACTTGGCAGGGACTCTCTGGAAAGAACCAGATACCTGGAAGCAGCTTAGCTGGGGTGCTGGGAGGTAAGAGGCCAGGCTCAGAAACAGGTGTCTCAGGGGCAGGCCGGTTCAGATGCCATCCAGGCCTCCCCTCTCCGGTGACTGTGATTGCGCCAGGAAGAAGCTTTCTCCTGCAGTTAATCTTACTCCTCATCCATTTCTGACAGACATTGCATTCATGTCTTCAAAGTATGACCCTGTTTTGACTTGCTGTTTTATTTACTTATTTTCTGATTCTTTAAAAAAATGTTTTATTTATGTATTTATTTTTGACTGTGCTTGGTCTTGGTTGCTGCGCGTGGGCTTTCTCTGGTTGCAGCGAGCAGGCTCTGCCCTCTGGTTGCGGCGAGCAGGCTCTGCCCTCTGGTTGCAGCAAGCAGGCTCTGCCCTCTGGTCGCAGCGCACTGGCTTCTCTCGCTGCGGAGCACGGGCACTAGGTGCATGGGCTCAGTAGTTGCAACGCGTGGGCAGTTGCCTCACGGTATGTGGGATTTTTCCAGACCAGGGATCGAACAGTTGTCCCCTGCATTGGCAGGTGGATTCTTAACCACTGGACCACCAGGGAAGCCCCTGACTCGCTGTTTTCAAGGGTCCACTTCTGAATTGATCATCTTCTCTGACCTCTTTCCCATTCTGTGGCATAATGAGAGAATCAGTTACATTCTTTTTTCATGCTGCTACACTTACTTCTATGGATTTCACACTTACCCCTTAAAGACCCTTTTATTTTAGCTTTTCTCCAAAGGAGAGGTTTAGGTGTACATCTTCCTTTATTTTATTACTTTTATTTTGATTGGAGATTTCATCAGAATTGCTATTTCTTGAGTAATCTGAAATTATGTATTACAGTTGTGATTATTTTTCTTTGATATTAGTGTTTTATCAGGATATTTGATTTCTGTTTTTCATAATACCTACTGCTGAATTTTTCTTATTACAAAATCAATAAATATTCATTGTAGGAAACTGTTAAAAATTCAGGAAAGTGTAAGTTAAAATTACAAACTGTTGCATTCTGATATTGAGTGATATTTATTTTTAACAATTTGACACATGTTCTTCATGAAATTAGCATTTGACTATACATACTATGGTGAAGGCATGGCACCCCACTCCAGTACTCTCGCCTGGAAAATCCCATGGACGGAGGAGCCTGGTAGGCTGCAGTCCATGAGGTCGCTAAGAGTGGGACATGACTGAGCGACTTCACTTTCACTTTTCACTTTCGTGCATTGGAGAAGGAAATGGCAACCCACTCCAGTGTTCTTGCCTGGAGAATCCCAGGGATGGTGGAGCCTGGTGGGCTGCTGTCTATGGGGTCGCACAGAGTCGGACATGACTGAAGTGACTTAGCAGCAGCAGCAGCATACATACTGTATCTTAATTTTCTTTAATTGTATGATTAAGAAGTATGGTACTTTGACTTGTTTAGGAAAATAATGGCAATGAAAGAAAGGGAGATGGTATATATGGCCAATAATCAGCATTAGGCAATTTTTACTAATGCATTTCTTGGGACCTAGGCAGCCTTTTGTCCAAGCTCCGTTTGGAAGTCTGTCTCCATAGTAAGAGCGACTTAACAGAAAATGAGCTTGACGGGTCATTTTGAGGTGGTTCCCTCTGTGAATCGCAGGCACTGGCCTTTACCCTGCTGTTTGAGTCTTGTTACTGGGACTTCCCTGGCGGCTCAGACGTTAAAGCGTCTGTTTACAATGCGGGAGACCCAGGTTCGATCCCTGGGTTGCAAAGAGTCGGACAAGACTGAGCGACTTCACTTCACTTCACTTCTTCACTGTAAACAGACCTGGCTTTGGACTCTGCACTACTGTGTATGGTACTGGGTTCTGTATGCCTTGGTTTTCCATATGCTTTGCCAAATTGATTTCCTGACCATGACCTTGTAGTTCAGCATTTCCCTTTTCCTCCACCCATTTCCTGCCTTTACTTTGATCATCAGGCTTCTTTTTCACATGAATCCCACGTTAGTAACATATAGTAGTTGGACCCATAGTCAGGAGACCCCACCCTTGGTCTCCTGAAATTTGTTTTGGAAAAGTACATTTTCCAGGTCTGTACTCAGTAATTGTAATATCAAACTACAACACAAATTTTAAAATGTCTTTTTTGTTCTGTTCTTAGTAGCAAATTTTGGAATAGACCAACATTTTTTTTTTTCCTTTATCAGTCCTGGCATTGACATTGCTCTTAAGGAGCTTTTTCAACTCTTACCCGTATGCACATGGTGAGTCCTACAGCTTGTTCAGTCCTCACATCTTCCCTCTGCTTCAGTCCTCTATTTCTGTTTACTTTTATTAGGACATCTCCAGTTAAGTATAACATTGTCACTATTTGACCTCATTATCTTGCATACAAACTTGCTTCAACTACCTTTTTTCTTTCCTGTGGAACCTGATACTCGGTCCCTTTCCCAAAGTACCAACTGTTAGAACTAGTAAGAGAAAACAGTAAAGCAGCCAGATGCAAAGTGAAGTATGCAGAATTCAATAGCTTTCCTGTACATTATCAGTGATAATGATGAAATAAGGAAAATATAATGATAAAAGATATTTTTGAAAATATAATGAAATAAAGCCTCAATCACTATAGCCATTAAAGCAATACAATACCCAGAAATGATTTAAAATAATAGGTCTGTAAGGCTTATAAACTTTTTTTTGCTGAAGGACTAAATATGGACAGAAACATATTCCTAGATGAGAAGATGCCAGTTCTCCCCAAGGTGATCTGTAGATTCAGTGCAGTTACAACCAACGCCCTGATGGAATTTTTAATAGAATTTGATGAGCTAATTCCAGCATTTCTCAAAATTTGAATAAAGAAGAATGAAAAGCATAATTCTACCGGGTATAAACATTTACCTCAAATTTATAGTTATTTAAACATGGCATTGGCAAGGAAGAGACCAACAGATCAAAACAAAGCATAGAGCCCAGAAAAAAGATGCAGAACCAAATTGAATATATGATAAATACAGCATTTACAATCAAAGGGATGAGGACAGACTCCAGTAAACTAAAGAGCACACGAACCTAGCAGAGACCCTCAGATGAGAGACCCGTGTGGTGCTTCTGTTGGAGCAAGAGATTCTCTTCACTGGAGAGGAGGAGTAGGGGCAGGAGAGAGAAATAGTGTTAAGGAGATAAGCAAGGGTCTTCGTTTGTTCTTCCAAAGAGTGTAGGCCTTTTATTCAAGTACCTTGTTCATCCTAGCTTAGTATAAATTTTCTTATATATTTTCTTCTATGTGCTTTTATGGTTTGTTTTATTACCTTTAGATCTTTACTTCGAATTTATACCCATTCATTAAGTGAGGTAAGGGTACAGTTTTAATTTTTCCTAACTAAATAGCCAATTATCCCAGTTCCATTAATTGAATCTTATTCCACTGCTTTTAAGTGCTGCTTTAAATGTTGTCATATATACAGTTATTTTTCTGGATTTGTTTCTGATCTCCATCGAATCCCATAAATCTTTTTGTCTGTTCCCGTGCCTATATAAAATGGACCATCTTGAATAGTCTTAAGCAGCAGAATGATATGATCAGATTTGTAGAGAGATCCAGAGAGCCGTCCCAGTAAAACTCAAGCAAGAGATAGCCTCAGCCTGAGCTGAACTGAAACAGTTGGGCTGGCATGGTACATGCTGGAATGTGGTGGGTTTCCAAAGAGAAGGGGATAAGGAAGATGCCGCAGTTTCTCGCTTGGGAAACTGGTTGGGTAACCGTGGTGCCTTTCACTGAGAAAGGGCATGAGCAGCAGGTTTGAGAAGAGGATGAGTTCAGTCTTGGACAGGTTGTATTTTAGAAACCCATTCGACTTCTCATAGGGGAAGTAGAATCAGGCATTTGAATTTATAAATCTGAATGCCATGAAGGTCTGGATGGAGAAATACTTGTGAGGCAGATTGATTGATGTTAGGGAGTAGATGAGAGTAGGGAGGATGTAAGTGAGCAGGATAGTTTTTTGAGTTCCTTTTTTTTTTTTTTTTCAAATGGGCACGACTTCAGCATACTTAGATGCTGATGGGAAGGATCCAGAAGAGGGAAAAGGAAATAATTGCTAAGTCCTGGACTCCAGGGTGACTGAGAACAAGATTCCCAGAGGTGTTGGGGTGCCGAGAAAGAGTGCATGTCTCTGTGACTTTCTTGGAGTGGGAAAGTTAGGAGATTGTAAAGGCTTCTGTTTGCTCTGTGAACTAGGAGTGAGGTTTTCTGCTATAAATAAGGAGAGATGTAGTGGAATGAAGAGTTCGAATGAGGGGTGGAATGCGGAATGTTTGAAACAGCTACTGTGGGGAATGGAGAGCAAGACAGCACAATGATAGGATTTTGGACATGTAGAGTCTGAATTCAGAGGGACAGTGTCTATGTGAGGTGTGGGTCTGGAGCTGAGGCTTGAGTTCAAGATTAGATCTGGAGATTTGAGATTTGGGATTGTTAGAAATCTTAAATTAAGGGTCTAGAGGAAAAGGAACAATTGGCAGAGCAAATGGAATCAGAGAAAGAGCCTCCAGTCAAGGATATTGAAGAAAAAACACTAGGAGCAAATAGAAATACCCAGCAAATGTGGTATTGTGGTAGCCAAGAGTTTCAAATAGAAGGGGCAAGTTACTGAATGGAGACAGTACTGTAGACTGTGGTTCTTCATCCTATAGAATCACCTGTGGAGCTCTAAGTGAGTACCCAGCCCTCTACCAACCCAAGACCAACTAAATTAGATTCTTTAGGTGGGGCCCTGGCATCAGTATTTTCTTCATAGTTCTAATTTGTAGCCAGGGTTAAGAATCAGTCATACAGCAGGAGTTTGAAGACTGAGACGTAATTGGATTTGGCAGCTAAGTCATCAGTGACTTTTGAGAGCAGTTTCAGTAAAAGGGTGAGACTAGACTCCAAATTGTAGCAGGAGGGGCAGGATGAGGATACAGTTTTGTGGTAAACATAGAGTAAATGGAGGGAATTGATGCCGCATGGCCCTCATCTTCTTATAAAATAAATGTTGTTGTCAGCTACTATATGAGTGGGGTGTGGATCTATTTGAGATTTTGTGCAGAGCAAAGAAGCTGAATAGATGCTCTGAGGAATATAAGAGACTGCAAAGCCACAGTAATGGCTCAGATGAGCGTGAATTGCATTCTGTAATTATCTGGCCTCTATCATTCATGGTTATTGAAGTAACACATGCCGTGCTGATACATAGCATGGAGTTGCATCTAAGACAGAAGGTATGTTTTGGAGTTAGTATGTAAGGCAAAAAATGCATTTGGTCAAAATTGTTCATGTAAATCCTTTAGGAAGGTGTGCAGTGGGACTGCCATTCTATCTCTCCAGAGAGCCAGTTTTCCCCAAGGAGCAGTGGAATTACCACTGTTTATTCCACTGAGCACCAGATAAAATAGTTGACTTGTATATAAATAAAATTATATAAAAAATGTCTCTTTGTACCAAAACCACATTCAATTAAATATTCTCATTAAGGAGGAGTATTTGGGTCATTAAGCAGGAATACTTAAGTACTAAAATGGATTATGGGTACAAAAGAATTAGTTTTTCATCTCTGCCCTGGGCATACAATGAGTAGAACAGGGGGAATTGTCCTGTTCTACCTAAATTGTTATTTTCCAGTTTTCTTTTTTTTAATTGAGCATATAGTAGTTGAATTTGCAGAAATTACATATGATAATGTAACTCACACTACTATATTTTTTTATTTCTTGCTTATCCAAAATCATCTTGAGAGCATATAATACAATGGTTATGGGCCCTGGTTCAGACCTGGGCTCAAACGATGTTGCTGTCACTCATAATGTGTGCGACTTTGGTCACATTGCTTAATCTCTCTTCTCCTCTGATTTCTCATCTATAAAGTCAGCATGAAAATAATATCTACCTCATAGGTTTATTGGGAGGGCTGGTAAATAAGTCAATCCATGGAAAGCACCCAGTGCTGTTAGAAATTATTACTGTGAGTTGTAATAACAGTGGCATGTGCTGATTCATAAGTGTGATTCAAAGTTAGGCTAGAACTTACATCACAAAGTCAGACTTTTTATTAGATCTTAGACTGTGGCCAGGAGATGAAAAAGCCTGTCTTACATGTGCTCAGAGCACTTCCATTAGCCCACAGATGGGCAAAATAATTTTACACAAAGTCTCTTTTATAATAAAGGGTTGAGTGTCTTCTGTAATTTAGTGAATACTGTACTTACATGAAAATCACAAAATGGTTACAGGGTCCAGGGTAGTTGTATAGATGGTTTCCCCTTGTGATCACATGACTATCTGGGAGCCCTGGCTACCCCTGCCCAATATCGCAAAAGAGCATATCACTAGCCCAGGAAAAGGTCCAAATTCAAAATTCGAAGTCTGGTTTCTACTGAAGGTATATTCCTTTCATACCATCGTAAAACTGAAAAATTGTCAAGTTGAACCATTGAAGTCCAAGACCGTCTGGACACCAATCAACACTCAAAATCATGGTCTTTGCACTAAGATAAACGGCAACTATGTTGGGATGTACTAGATTTCTAGAAATGTAGATTTTCCAGACTGTCTCTATCAAAACCAACAGCGCTGTGTGTTAAAGACAGACTTTTTTCTTCTATTTTTTATGTTGAAGTATAGTTGATTTACAATCTTATATTATTTTTCAGGTGTACTAGTGATTCAAAGGCACACTTTTTTATGTGAAATAATATGAGTTGGATGGATTTTAGGCCTTATGATTTTTTTAAAAATTGGAGAGACATTTTAAAAGACCTTCCCTGTTGAAAAGGAACAATGAAATGATGTCTAATGATGTGTTAATGAAATTAAAGAATGACTAAAAGTGAATGATAAAGAAGTAAAAAGAAAGAAGCTTCATTTTGATAGAGTGGAGGGAGAAATGTGCATCTAAGATTAGAGCATTTCTTAGTACTAGGTTTTTCATGTAGTTGAATTTTGTAATGGTCTCTTTCAAATTTGTAGTAATTACTGGCATAAACTCATTACTCTCTTTTTGAAGTATATGCGTCATATTTGCAGAGATTTTTTTTTTTTCCACAATAAAACCTGCAACTGATAAACATACCCACTTTCAGAAATTATCTGTCTGAGGAAAATAACACCATGTTTGGCTCAGAAAATAAATAACTAGATTAAGCCTCTGGGTTGGGAAGATCGCCTGGAGAAGGGAAAGGCTACCCACTCCAGTATTCTGGCCTGGAGAATTCCACAGACTCTATAGTCCATGGGATCAAAGAGTCGGACATGACTGAGTGACTTTCACTTTCAAACCTCTGAGCTCTTTGAAACAACTTTATGAATAACATTTAGTTAATGTGGAGTGTTAAAGCACCTCAAAGGAAGAAAATTATTCACTACTTTTTTTAAAAAGTCAGAAACATAATAAGTTGAATTATAAATGCCATCAGTTCAGTTCAGTCACTCAGTCATGTCCGACTCTTTGCAACCCCATGGACTGCAGCACGCCAGGCCTCCCTGTCCATCACCAACTCCCGGAGTTCACCCAAACTCATGTCCAGTGAGTCAGTGATGCCATCCAGCCATCTCATCCTCTGTCGTCCCCTTCTCCTCCTGCCTTCAGTCTTTCCCAACATCAGGGTCTTTTCAAATGAGTCAGCTCATTTTAATTCAGAAGAGCATTATTTACAAGATAAAACAGTTTCAATTCTTGGGATGCTTTACCTGGATGTTTGCTCTAGCCTCCATTTTTTCCCTGGGGTTTTACACCTCTGGAATGAAAAAGGGGATTTTATTCCCTATTAGGCTAGTTTGGTAAATGTTTGGTTTACATTGCCATAATGAAAAGATTAAGATTCTGTCATGTCTTATGTGACTTCATATTAAATTTAATTCCTTTGGAAATTGCACTGTCTGTATATATGAATGTGTATATTGTTTTTATTATTCTGTATGTTTATAAAGAGATTAGATACTTATTCAAGCAATCCAAACTATAACAGTATACCCCCTCTGACTAAAATCCCTCCATTCAGAATCTATTGGCACCATTTTAATGAATAAGCTTCTAATCCCTCCCCCCGGGAGATATAAAGAGATAAAGAGCTTCATTAAATAAAGCCATACTAGAAATACTGTTTTGCTTTTTGTTATTTTCAGTCATGGAGTTCTTTCCATGTCAATATAGATTATATTTTTAAATAGCAGCATAGTATTCCAATGTGAATGTACGCTGCTGCTGCTAAGTCGCTTCAGTTGTGTCTGACTCTGTGCGACCCCATAGACGGCAGCCTACCAGGCTCCCCCATCCCTGGGATTCTCCAGGCAGGAATACTGGAGTGGGTTGCCATTTCATGATTTCCAGACAGACATTTGTACTGTTTTTCGTTTGTTCTGTTGGAAGTAGTGTGCTGCTGGGAACAACACTTATACTTACATCTTTGCTCACCATTTTTCCCAGGAAGATAAATTCATAGGTATGGGCTTGCTGAGTCTAGCAGCATATTAAAACACAGGATAGTATTGCTGATTTGCTCTCCAACGTCTGTACCAGTGTGTGCTCCTACTAGTAGTGCATGAGAATGTCTGTTTTATTACACATAGTTGCTTCTTTCCTAACTGATTCACTTATTTTAAAAAAAAGTGAGTGCTTACTACATGCCAAGGAATACTAAGGTTTCAACATTGAACAATATAGAAATGGTACAGGATTTGTTTTGGGAAGCTAGTATCTGTTTTCTAAACCTTCAATTCTTTTCTTCTCGTTAATTTGAGTAGTTAAATATTGCATGTTTACAAACTTATTTTTCCTGTAATTTTTTCTTTTTTTATTACTACTTTTAGCTTGTTCTATAGTCAGATCTATCTTTCTGTGCAGGACTTCTCTACTCTTAAGACCGCAAAACTGTTTGCTCATTGGACTAGCTAAAGTTCTTGGTTGCAAAAACAGAAATTGACCCTGTTCTTCGTAAGCCAAAAATGGTATGAGGTGCTCAGAGAATTGCCAGGAAAGCTAGAAACAGGTAGTCCAGAGGAGATGGGTGGCCTGCAGCTGAGTAAAAGCACATAACAAAGATGGACTGGTAAGATCAACCTCATCCTGAATCTGCTTCTGCTAAAATAATAATGTCAGGAATATGTAATCTTTTCTTGCTTTCCTTCATTCCTCTCCCCCACCCCTGCCCCCCATGGTAGCATCATTCTTAGGTATATTGTCCCCATGTGGTAGTAATGACAGCCAGAAGTGACCGTCTTACCTTTTTAGCATCCTTGGCAGAAAGAAGGCACTTCTTTACCAGTTGTTTGTGCAGAAGTCTTGGATTGAATCTCATTGGCCTTTTTGGGGACATGTATGTATCTATGAACCAGTCAAGAGGGGTGAAATGCTTTGACTGGCCGGCTATAGGTCATGTGCCCTTCCCCTCTATTGGTAGTAGAATCAACTGGATTGAGGAAAAAGGGAGGAGTGGTTCTCAAAGAAACGTGGGGTTCTGTTATGGAAGAAGAGGGACAGATGCAGCAAAGCAACAGATGTCCTCTGTCATCATGGTGCTTGACATTTTCAGTAATACTGCGTTCTGCATTCTTTCTGAGGAACAGAATTTCACTGTGCAACTTTGTTTCAGAAAATGAAAATTTCTTTTTACTAAATTAGTTATTTCTTATTGTACATCAGTCACTGTGCTGTGCCATTTGCTTAGTCGCTCAGTCGTGTCTCACTCTTTGCGACCCCATGGACTGTAGCCTGCCAGGCTCCTCTGTCTTTGGGGATTCTCCAGGCAAGAACACTGGAGTGGATTGCCATGCCGTCTTGCAGGGGATCTTCCCAGCCCAGGGATCCAACCCAAGTCTCCTGCATTGCAGGCAGATTCTTTACCAGCTGAGTCACCAGGGAAGCCCAAGAATACTGGTATGAGTAGCTTATCCCTGCTCCAGAACTTCCCGACCCGGGAATTGAACCGGCGGGTCCTGCATTGGCAGGCAGATTCTTTACCAACTGAGTTACCAGGGAAGCCCACAGGAAGAGGAAATATTAAAACCCCAATAAGGAAAGTAAGCTATATCCTTCATTTTAGAGTGAATTATATTGAATAAAAGGCTGTTATATAGAGGAGTAAAGAATTGCTTTCTTTTTTTTTGCTTCTTTTTTTATTGTGTACATTGAACACAGATCCTTAAAGATGCAAGATTCATACCTGGTAAAGATGTACATCTTCCTAAAAATCTGTTTGTTATTGAAATCTGATTTAGTGTTAAAATATGTTTAGAGGTCCAGAAACAAGGAAAGCCAAAGATATAAAACACAAAAGAAAAATACAAATACCCTCAGCCACGTAGCATGAGAAACCACTGCTGTGTGTTACGAGACATTCCTGCAGTCATTCAAAACTGTTTCCCCATTTGAGTCAGTATGTATTTTCTCCCACGAGTGCCAGTAACACACAGAAAATATCAAGAAACAATGAGGAGTAGTGAAGCAAAGAAGGGTTTTGGACTCGGCCAAACTTGAGCTTCAATCTGATTTTAAATGATGTGACTTCAAGCGTGCATCCCCATCTGACAAATGATGTAATACCTATCTCATGAGTTTAAAGATTTAAGTGACACAGTTTGCATAACAGCAGTAACTATTACCATTATTATTGCAATTTAGAGTTAATTTTTGGGGAAAAGGTAACATTCTTTCAGAAAATTCAGTGCGTCAGTTAGCAAATTCAGAGACAGTTGTGTAAATGAAAGAAATAACGATGCATTTCCAAATGTGTACTGGAATTTTCTTTTAGAGTGTAGGTATTGCTGTGGTAAACCTTGGGGTGAAAAGATTGATTTACCAAAGACAGGCTCTGATGTGCTGATTTGGATTTTTCTAGTGTTCAGGGTCTGTGAGAAACATCCTATACATTTTCAGGTTCCAGGAAGAACAGCAGCAGCTCGAAGTGCCTGGTGACTATACCATGGTCCAGCACCCTAGAAACTGAATGACTGATCTGTGGAGTTGGCCCAGTCTGGCCCAGCAGCATTTGAACTCAGGGTCATGTTTTAATTTGATTAACACTTTCGCTTATTGATGAGCTTGTTGTTTCAGCACTTTGCAGTTGAATGATTTATACAAAGGCTTTATCTTTTATTTGTTGTCTAACTATGGAGTCTAGCAATAATTTTATGACAGACCACATTTGGCATGCCTAGTTATTCAGGGAATTTTCAAAGAACTGTAGTGGGACTTTTTAGTCACACATCCTCTCTGTTCTTAGTCATCCATTCCTTTTATGGTAGTCATTAGCAAATATCTCTCAACCACTTCTATAATGGTTAACAGTGTAAGCTCTCTGTTGTGTTGGCTGTTTTGAGCTCTGTGTACTTAATTATGAGGCAGTCAGCATATACTTGTGAAAACATAAACTAAATGTTGGTATATTCTCTGCATGGTTTCTTTTTACAGAACTACAGTTGTAAATACATGTATTAAACTAGTTCATAATCATTAATTAAAAGATTTTTCCCATATACATATTTTTTGGGGTTACTATCTTTTCTCTCCTTCAGTTGTACCCCGTACCTGAGTGTGATTAATTACTTTTAGAATTAAGGAAAAGGAGAACTGAAAATCAGGGTGATTAGAGGTTTTATTTTATTTAATAGGGAAACAGACATTTTGGCATTCCAGGCAATCAGAAGTACCTTTTCCATTTAACTGCTTGACTCTAACAGCCTGGTCAAATTCCAGTGTTGCCCAATTGTATTCTACCTTCCCTGATACCTAGTAAATCTAATTGTTTGGCTGCTCCCTATTTCCTTAACTTTAAAAACTGTTTATAGGCTATGCTCTTATTGTAAGTGTACACCAGAAGCAGAACTTGCACCTTCTCTAAAAACTTTCACTCCAACTCCTTCTTCCAACCCTCTACTTTCTTCCCAAACTCACAGACACATTTCATATGTATTCAGTAGTGTTCTTTTCCATACATCCAAAAGACGTTGGACACAGGGTCTGAAATCTGCACCAAGGGTAATAATTAATTAAGGTGAGAAAAGGAGATACTGGGTAGGACCTTGCTCCTGATCTCAAGAAAGTATTACAAAGTGTTCTTCTTGGCGTTTTGCAGGCCCCTGACTCAGCATATCCTGAGTTAAACTTGCTAACTCGCCCCAGCCCCTGGCTTTCCCGTTATGGCGTATCTCTCCATCCTCTTATCGTCTTGACCACACCCCAACTCTTCCTCACACTCCCTATGCAATGCTCTGAGCTCTTGGTGGTGTGGGAGTGGTCCTGGCAAGCCCCAGTCCCCAGTGAACTCATCCAGCAACCAGTAAGGGCATCCATTCATGTCAGTTTGCTCCACAGATATCACTGTCTTGATAATTGTGGGCCTGATTTGAACAAGTTTGGGAAATATCACTCTGTAGGATAAAATATTCTCTCCCACAAAGACTGTGCCAAAAATGACCCCAACTGACTTCTGGCTTCAGCTCCTCTGATCTCCCACAAGTGCATTTTATGTTATAATCTCATCAGACAAGTCTCAGTACTCTAGATATACTTTGCTGTTTCATTCCCCTGTCAGAATTGGCTCATTTTGTAGTTGCTTTTCCTTGTTTCTCCCATGTGAAATTGTGTTCACCCTTTAAGCACAACCTGAATATTATCTCTTCCTCAGCCCCACTAGGTGGGATTAATAGCGTTTTTTTCTGTGACTCTGGAGATTATGCTTTTTAACCACTAGACTGTGTGGGCCAGTAAATCTCTATTGCTTGGAGTCAGACTCCCTGAGTTCAGATCCCAGCTGTACAGCAGCTGCCTGACCTTGAGTGATCACATAAACCTTCGAGTACTCAGTTTTCTTTCTTGTAAAGGTACATAATAATAGTGAGTAACTCATGGAGTTTCCCAGGTGGCACAGCGGTATAGAATCTTCCTACCAATGCAGGAGACGGAAGAGATGCCAGTTTGATCCCTGGGTCAGGAAGATCCTCTGGAGGATGAATTGGTAACCTGCTCCAGTATTCTTGCCTGGAAGATTCCATGGACAGAGGACACTGATGGGCTACAGCCTGTGGAGTTGCAAAGAGTTGGACATAACTGAGCATACAGTCACTCACTCATAGAGTTGCTATGAGGATCCTTTCTAAAAAAATTTTTGGCCGTGCAGCATAGCACGTGAGATCTTAGTTCCCCACACAGGGATCAAACCTGTGCCCCCCTTCAGTGGAAATGTGGAGTCTTAACCACTGGACCACCAGGGAGGATTAAGTGACAGGTAATTCGTGCTTAGTAAATGTTTTCTTGAGAGTTGGACTGTGAAGAAGGCTGAGCGCTGAAGAATTGATGCTTTTGAACTGTGGTCTTGGAGAAGACTCTTGAGAGTCCCTTGGTCTGCACGGAGATCCAACCAGTCCATTCTAAAGGAGATCAGCCCTGGGATTTCTTTGGAGGGAATGATGCTGAAGCTGAAACTCCAGTACTTTGGCCACCTCATGCAAAGAGTTGACTCGTTGGAAGAGACTCTACTGCTGGGAAGGATTGGGGGCAGGAGGAGAAGGGGACAACAGAGGATGAGATGACTGGATGGCATCATGGACTTGATGGACGTGAGTCTGAGTGAACTCTGGGAGTTGGTGATGGACAGGGAGGCCTGGCATGCTGCGATTCATGGGGTCGCAAGGAGTCAGACAGGACTGAGTGACCGAACTGAACTGAACTGAACTGAAATGTTTTCTTACAGTGATTATTTGAACTTCTGATATATTACTATGTTGCTTCTGATGGTGTGCCCTTTGCTGGGGTGTTAACTCCTCAGAGAAAGGGGCTGTGTCTTACTTTTGTCCAACGGCTATGATAATGCTTGGTGCTATTAGTAGTAGCACTGATGGTGGTGGTGGCGCTCTGTAGATCTTCCTTTGTATCAGGTACTATTCTAAGAAGTTTTAAAAAGTATCTCCTTCAGAGGGTTGTTGAGAAGGTCAAATGCCCTGGTAACCACATTATAAGGGAAATACTATTGAATCTGCTTAACTGATGAGGAAACTGAGACACCTTGTCTAAGGCTACAAAACTGGTAAGAATAATAACCAGAATTTGGACCCAGGCAACCTGGTTAGATCAGAAAAGGCAATGGCACCCCACTCCAGTACTCTTGACTGGAAAATCCCATGGATGGAGGAGCCTGGTGGGCTGCAGTCCATGGGGTTGCTGAGAGTTGGACACGACTCAGTGACTTCACTTTCACTTTCCTGCATTGGAGAAGGAAATGGCAACCCACTCCAGTGTTCTTGCCTGGAGAATCCCAGGGACGGAGGAGCCTGGTGGGCTGTCCTCTGTGGGGTCGCACAGAGTCGGACATGACTGAAGTGACTTACCAGTAGTAGCAGCAGCAACCTGGTTAGATGCTGTGCTCTTAACTGTTACACTAGGCTCCCTAATAAAATGAGCCAGTTTTGGCAGAGGAATGTAAGAGCAGAGTGTATCTAGGAGAAGGGGGTGGCAGAGGATGAGATGGTTGGATGGCATCACTGACACAATGGACATGAGTTTGAGCACACTCTAGGAGATGGTGAAGGACAGGGAAGCCTGGCTTGCTGCAGTCCATGGGGTCGCAAATAGGCAGACACAACTTTGCAGTTGAACAACAACAACAAAACATTTAATTGAAGTTTTAAGGGTAAAGGGAAAATAGACAAAATACAGGACAAAAATAACCGACTTTGGTGAAAATGAAACCTACAGACTCAATAAACTAAATGAACCTGAAGCAGAGTAAACACAGGGAAAACCACACCAAGCTACATCATAACCAAATTGCTGAAAACCCATGATAATAATAAAAATCTTAAAAGACACCAGAAAAGAGTCATATATACACAGTAAAATTTTCTTAAGTATCACAAACTCCTCATCAGTAACTATACAAGCAAAGACAGAAACATCTTTAAGCTGCTGAAGGAAAAAGCAACCAATATAAAATTATATACTAGGTGAAAAATCCTTCAGAAATGAAGACTAAATACCTTTAAACCAACAAAAGGTGACTGAATTTGTGGCCAGCAGACCTGCACACCGAGAAATGTAATGGGAAATTTTTCAGGCTGAAGGAAAAAGATCCCAGATGGAAAATTAGATGTCCATAAAAAGCACTGAAAGTGGTAAATAGGAAAGACTTTTCTCCATTTAACACTAAGGAAAAAAGAAAAAACACCTCTTTAGATAACAATTGACTGTTTAAAACAAAGCGATTTTATTGTGTGGCATGCAGCTTATGTAGAACTAAAATGAATGACTTATTTGTCAGTTACAAGTTTGGTTATGATCTTTGTATTTACTTCAGAAACATTACTTTGAAAGATAATTAGTTATACTTAGGGGAACCTCCACAATTTCTATGTTACTTTCTGTATTCTGTCTTCAGTTTTGAACAAAAAAGTGTGTAAAGTGGGTGATGAAAAGTTTGAGCAATAATAAAAGTTCCAGGAAGATTTAGTTAAAGTTGAAAAATGCACATTGGACATTTGTAGACTCATTTGTAAGAAACATTCTTTCATAGTACACATTTGCTGTGAGGTGTTATTCAGTGCTATAGATTAACAAATATCTGCCCAAAGAAATAAAAGTGTATAGAAGTGAAGTCACCAGCATAGCAAATGATGCACAATTTTTAATAGTTGATTGCTTCAGTTATCTTCCTTGGTGGTTCAGGCAGTAAAGAATCTTCCTGCAATGTAAGAGACCTGGGTTTGATCCTTGAGTCAGGAAGATGGCTGGAAATGAGAATGGCTATCCACTCCAGCATACTTGCCTGGAGAATTCAATGGACAGAGGAACCTGGTGGGCTACAGTCCATAGGGTAGCGCTGAGTCAGACAGCACTGAGCGACTGACACTTTCACTTTCACTTCAGTTTTCAAATCCATTGATAAATAGTCTGCATCACTATTTGTAGCGTTACTTAGTGACAGAATTTTGATGAAACAAAAGGTAAAGCAAGGTAAAAATGTGTAAGAACTAATTTTGTCCTTAGGAAAATGATTTTAAATATTTAATTTTATCCAGAGCATAAGATAATAAATCACTTAATTGTACTCTTCAGCAAATACTAAATGCAAGCCCAAAGGAAAAAATAAAATCAAGTAAAATTTTCTTAATCACTAGGTATTTGGTTAATTTATATTCTTTCTTGACTATTCACTACCTGATAGTTTTATTCATGGATTTATACATATTTTCTCTTTTGCTTATAAAACCGTAGTATCAAATGACATAATCCAGCCCCCTCCTTTGGTTTCCTTTTGCTCTTCATCTTTTGAAACACCTCACTGCTTATGAGCCTCCCAGATAGGGGAAGCAATACTTAAAACCAAACCAGTCAGTTCTGCTACATTCTAACAGTGTTTTTAAAAAGTTTCTTAAGGTGCCGGTGGGGTGGAGGAAGATTATACAATGGTAAAGTCACCAAGACTGAGATTTTAGGCTCATAGGTGAAATTCAATATCAAATTCTAATTTTTAGCTTTGCTTAATCATCTCAGCTTATAATATGCTTGTCCACCTGTTTCTCCAGGATATTTTATTTCTGTTTTTGATAATCTTCCTTCTGAAGTATGAATTTTCACCCCAGGCAAAAGATGTGTAGTTAACAGACTGATAGGGAAAACTTTTAAAGAATTCCCTTCCTGAGGGAATTTTGATGGTTTGATTAGATAGGGTACAATGCTCAGAATTAGAAGGAAACTTTTACTGGCCCAGAGAAGAGCCAGTTTTAAGGACAGGAGTATTGTTCTTCCGGCCTGTTGTACGGTTTCAGCTCTTAGGAATTCTTTAAATGCTGTGAATCCCAGGGATTAAGTGTGACAGAGTAATAGTTACACCCATTATTGTTGAGAATTGTTTGTACTCTTGTTTCCTATATGCATGTCCTCCTACATTCTTTGAGTTTGTTGTATTTGACAGCTGTGCATCAGCGGAGTTTTATAGTTCAAAATAAATAGAATGTGCTATAGCTGTAACTGTATTTACTATAATTTTCTCTCTTTTTAACTCTCTGGTAAGAGGGTTTGTTTTTGTTTATTTGGAGCTGTATTTTTTTTTTTAAGTGGGAAATAAACACCAAGCAAATTTGAATTCTAAGATCTATTGTTATAGTGGGAGAAGTCTAAATCCATTATAAATTACAAAAGAGATAAAATGACCATCCACACTCTGTTTTTCCTTTTGTTTTAAAGAGTGTTTCCTTGTTCTGAGTTTAAGTTCTCTACTTCAGCTTTCCCTCTTTCTTCTCCTTATACTTAGGTGTCTCCTCCTGGGTGAGGCAGCTCTTGATTATTTCTTCTTTACGTTAAAACAAACAAACAAAGAAGCCATGTCCTTGCTAGAACCTAGCTTTTCTTACTAAGGTTTATTTGGCACATAGTGTTTTTAAAAATCAGTATTGTGAAATCTGTAAAATTTCCAGTAAGATGGCTTTCTATCAGTGGGCACTCATTATTTGTTAAATTAAATTAAATGAATTCTTGCATTTACATTTAGTGCAGAATTGAGAAATACCAGATGGTAGAAGTCCTCAGAAAAGGATCAATTAATCCCAGGAGACTAAAGACAAAGATTGCATGTTCCAGTGGTTTTGTAACTCCACAGAGTCTGACAAAAGTGAACCCTTAGTTGTTGGGTCACATTGCATAAGATGCTGAGTGTGAGCTCCAGCCATTCAGCCAAGTTGTTTACCACCTGGAATAAGCCAGGCCTGGCACTGGTCCTGGTATTGATACGGTGACCAGCAAGGCAAAGAAGTGGCACTTACCTTCCAGGTTCCCCAAGAAGGTGGTAGACTAAAAAGGAATCTAGGGATTTTAGTCAGGTGTTCTGAAGGGGAATAAGCTTTGGGAAAATGCCTGCAGGTTAATGTTAAAGCGGGACTTCAGCCTTTCTTCCTGCTTTCTTTCCATCCTGTTCACTTAAAACACCAAGTGCAAAAAATAGTTGTGCAATTCTGAATAAACTAAATGCCATTAAGTTAGACGTTTTGTTTGGGTGGGTTGTAGGGTATGTGGGTTCTGTCTTAATAAAATTATCTGCTGTATGTAAGTTTTTTTCTTTAAATGAATCTGGAGAAAAGAAATTGGTTACTCTCCGTGTAAGAGAGAGTTTACTTAGGAGGTAGAATTACCAGGATATGAATATTCAAATTAGTAGTACTTGAAATATTTCCAAATCGGAATATTTATAAGTTTGCTTATTACTATTGGTATCTGTTATACATTTTATAATATTTTATAAATGTTACAATTAGAATTCAGTCCTAAATTATGTTATAATCAAGGTACTATTTTATTTTACTAGAAAAGAGTAAGAAGTCATTATGGTATGTAATATAGATCATTAGTCCTAAAAGATTTAATAGAATTAATTATTTGGTCATCTTCAAAGACTGATCTGTTAGTGTCTGAATTGCATGAGTAAGTGAGTGAATGCTAGTTGCTCAGTCATGTCCAGCTCTTTGTGACTCCATGGAAGAAGCCCGCCGGGCTCTTCTGTCCATGGAATTCACCAGGCAAGAATACTGGAGTGGGTTGCCATTTCCTTCTCCAGGGGATCTTTCTGACCCAGAGATCCATCCTGGATCTCCCACATTGTGGGCATGTTCTTTACCATCTGAGCCACCAGGAAAGCCCATACAAATTATATAGCTATAAATGAAATTATTTATTTCTTTCATTTTCACAGAAGCACTACATTCAAATTTCTGGTATGTCTAAAAGCAAAACTATGAAATGAAGTTTACGTGTGATGTTTTGAAATTATGTTCTCTTATTGTTGATCTTTGCTTTCAGCAGCTGTATTAGTTACCAACAGCTGCATAACAAACTGCCCCTAGAATCAACAGCTTAAAACAACACACATTTATCATCTTAGTTTCTGTGAGAAATCTGGGTGCAGCCTGTTTGAGTGCCTCTGCCTCAGAGTCCCTCAGTGTCAGGCAGGGCTGCAGCCTCATTTGAAGGCTTGATGGACAGAGGATCTGCTTCTAAGCTCACTCAAATGGTTGTGAGCAGGATCCAGCTCCCCACAGGCTGTTGGAATGGAGGCCTTGGTCCCTGCTGGGATGTTGGAAGGAGTTTCCTGATCTGTGGGCCTCTGTCTAGAGTAGCTCATGACATGGCATCCAGCTTCCATCAGAACAGTCAAGCAAGAGAGGGTGAACAAGATGGAAGCCAGTCTTTTTGTAAACAATCTGGAAAGTGACATCCCACCACTTTGCTGTATCATTAGCAGTGAGTCACTAGCTTAGCCTATACTCAGTGGGGAAGGGAACATCACAAGGACAGGAGGCAAGAATGAGTGGGAGTAGGAGGGCATGTTAGAGGCTACCTACCACAGCATTACTCTCAGAAAGTTCTACATAATATGTATTATAACTTAGAATTTGTTTTCTTGCTAGGGATATTATGGCATCTCTTGAAATATTAGCGATACTCAAAGGTTTGATGGATAAAGGTCTAAAGAACAGTACCTTAGAAGCGTTACCACATCACTTTCTGTCTTACTGCTCCACTCTGCTGTGAGCATTACCCTTTGTCCAGGATGGCTCAACACCCTCTGAAAACAGCCATTGGAGAAGGGAAGTAGAGTGAGGGGAACAGTGCACACAGTCCAGAAGCTGCAGCTCTCATTTCAGCTCAGATTCCATTTGCCAGAATGTAATCACATGGCCACAACTCGGCTACAAAAGAGGCTAGGGAATTTAGTCTTTGGTTGGGCTCCATCGATTATCTGGAAAATTCACTTAGGTAGGACATTCTATAAAAATGATCCTAAAAATAAAGCAGAGGCCCTTCTCCTCACCTTTATCTAATTGCCACCACATTATATAGGAAAATTCTGAGTTCCATACTGGTTTCTGGTACTAGAATTGTATATTGTCTCCAAGTGGTTGACATTAGTAATTTTTTTTGTTTTTTAAAGAAATTGTATTAGCCAATCACCATGTATTTCAAATTGTAAACATAAAGCAATTACTCCTCATTCCCACCATCCTGTAGAGTGTAGCACTTTCTGATTACACATAGAATATTTTAAGTAGAGGACTGTCAAAGAGTTCTCCAGTTCTCATATTTTTAAAACCAACTAGTGTCAGTATTGCCATACTGATACATTAGCCTTGAATGTTCTTTCCCATTTCTCAGTCTGGCAAATTCTTACTCATTTATGACAAAATAAATTGAATTACACATGGAAAGCATGATCCTTAAAAGTAATAAGCAATAAATTAGACCATCAAAATCTTAAAGTTTGCTCTGTGAAAGACTATGTTAAAAGAATGCAGAGATAAGCCACAGAGTTTGAGAAAATACTTGCAAAGAATGTATCTGACAAAGGATTAGTATCTAGACTGTATAAAGAACTCTCAAAATTCAACAGTAAATAACAAACAATCCAATTTAAAAGGGCAAAAGAGGCATTTTTTTCAGATGTTCAACCTCAGTCGATTAAGGAAATGCCAGTTAAGTCAGTGAGATATGCATATACCTATCAGAATGGCTAGAATAAAAAATAGTGACAACACCAAATGCTGGTGAGGATGTCAAGGAACTGGGTCACCAGTCCATTGCTGTTAGGAATGTAAATGTTACAGGCACTTTGAAAAACAGCTTGGCAGAGTCTTTTAAAAATAAACATGCCACTATCACACAACCCAGCAATTACACACCTGGGCATTTATCCCAGAAAAATGAAACCTTTTAAGTTAGTACAAAAACCTGTACACAAATGCTTGTAGTAGCTTTATTTGTAATAGCACTAAACTGGAAACAACTCAGATCCATTGATAAGTAAATGGCTAAACTAACTACGATGTGTTCAGCACTGCTGTATGCTGCCGTGCTGTGCTCAGTCGTGTCCAGTTCCTTGCGACCCCCTGGGCTGTAGCCTGCCAGGCTCCTGTGTCCATGGAATTTTCCAGGCAAGGATACTGGAGTGAGTTTCCATTCCTTTCTCCAAGGGATCTTCCCAACCCAAGGATCGAACCCATCTCTTGCATCTACTGCGTTGGCAGGCAGATTCTTTACTACTGAGCCACCAGGGAAGCCATGTTCAGTACTGCTGCTGCTGCTGCTAAGTCGCTTCAGTCGTGTCCGACTCTGTGCAACCCCACAGACAGCAGCCCACCAGGCTCCGCCGTCCCTGGGATTCTCCAGGCACGAACACTGGAGTGGGTTGCCATTTCCTTCTCCAATGCATGAAAGTGAGAAGTGAAAGTGAAGTCACTCAGTAATTGTCCAACTCTTCGTGACCCCATGGACTGCAGCCTACCAGGCTCCTCCATCCATGGGATTCTCCAGGCCAGAGTACTGGAGTGGGTGCCATATTCAGTACTACTCAGCAACAAAAAGGAACCAAGTAATGATACATGCCACAACCTGGATGGGTTGTGCTGAGTGGAAAAGCCAGTCCCAAAAGGTTGAATATCATATGATTCCATGTATAAAAAACGGAGAACAGATTACTGATTTCCAGGAGTTAAGGAAGGTGGGGAAGAGGGTAAGGGAAGTGGTGTAGCTATTAAAAGGCAACAGGATCTGTGTGGTGATGGAAAAGTTCTGTGTCTTGACTCTATCAATGTTGATACCCTATGCTATGGTTTTGTAAGCTGCTATCCTTGGGGAAAACTGAGTAAAGGGTGCATGATATCTCTCTGTATTGGTTTTTATAACCACATGTGGGAATATAGGTATCTCAAAATTAAAAGTTTAACTAAAAAATTATGAAGTCCTTAGAATTCCATTGACTGTGGGCTCCATGAGGGAAGAAATATCTTTATTTCATGAGCAGCTAGTACAGTGCCTGCCTAATGAAAAATGCTTTGAAACTGTTTGATGAGTTGCCTTAAGGGAGAGAGGCTGAACATATGAATGTAATCATATTAAGCACCCATAACTGACAGTACACCATCAGATGAAGGTTATTTCTCTGCTGAACTATTTATTTAAAAACTACCAAGCATCTACCTTATCTCATTTGTCTTCTAAGTGCTAGAAATACAACAGGGAACAAATTTGGGGTACGGGGAATGAATTCCTGCTTTCATGGAACTAACAGTTTAACTGGGTCAGAAGGTAATAAACCCAATACAGAAATTATATATGTTAGGAAGTGGTAAGTGCTAAGAAAAAAATTAAGTAGTGTTTAGGGGCTAAGAATATAAAAGAAAGTACAGAAGTGAAATGGATTGCAATTTGTAATTTTAACCAGGTTTAAAGACCAAGAGACAATGTCAGTTGAGTAAAGTCTTGAAAGAAATGAGGGGAAAACCATCAGGTATATGGAGGAGGAGAGTTCCTGGAAGAAGGAACAGTCAGTGCAAAAGGCTATGAAGTAGAAAGGTGTCTAGCACGTTCAGGCCTAGCAGGGAAGTGAAACCAGGGTTGCAGGACAGAATGAGAGAGGGAGAGTAGTTCGGCCCTGAAATTAGACCGCAAGAGCGTGGAACATGTAGCGACACTTAGGGTGTGGCGAAGTCTTTGGGTCCTACTTTGAATAAATGGAGAGGCTTTGGAGGCTTTGAGTGGAGCAGTAAAATGATCTGACTTAACGGTTAAAAAAGGATCCCTCTGGCCGTTGTGTTGAGAAGAAACAGTAGCAGAACAAGGCAGAAGGAAGGACGGGAACTTCAGAAGCTACTTCAGTACTCTAGGAAGGAAGCACTAGTGATGTGACTGCGGTGGTAGCGAGAGAGTCCCGAGAAAAGATCCATTTGTGTTTAGATTTTGAAGGCAATCACAGTAGGATTTGCTGCCAGGTTAAATGTACTTTATGAAGGAAGGAGGAAGCAATGATGACTCCAAGGCTTTGGCGCTGAGGACTTGGGCAAATGGAGGTGTCATTAACTGAGATGGTTGGGGGGAAATACAGGAATGGGAGCACCTAAGGGGGGCAGATGAGAAATGCATGTTGAATTTGAGACATCTGAGTGGAGATGTTGGATAGGCAGTTGGATATTCCCGTCTGGAGTTCAGAGAAGTAAACAGCCTGGAGATATAAACTTGGGAGTTGTCAGCATTTCTGTGATATTTAAAACCACGAAACTAGATGAGATCTCCAAGGGAGGAGTTTAGTGAAGTCCGAAGACTGAACCTTTAGAAGACAGGGGCCTAAAAGCCTAAAGTGACCCTTGAGAACTCAGAGGGAGAGAGATTGGGAGAGACCAGCAGAGAGAGGATGACAAGTGAGAAAGGAAGAAAACCATAGGCTCTTGGATCCTGGAGGCCAGGTGAACAAAATGTTTCCTGGAGTAGGAGTAGGAGTCAGTGATCAGCTGATCGACTCTGTAGGTTAAGTAAGATAAGGACTGAGAATTTACCATTATATTTAGGAATGTGGAGGAAACTGTTGACCTCCATACATCAAAGAAGAAGAATTTTAGTCTTTAAACTAATCTGTGGCTCATTTCATGGACAAAGTTAACTTTTAGAAAATTTTGTTTAGAAAGACCGCTTTTGGCTCCTCAAAAAGTTATAGAATTCCCATCAGTTCAGTTCAGTTCAGTTCAGTCGCTCAGTCCTGTCCGACTCTTTGCGACTCCATGAATTGCAGCACTCCAGGCCTCCCTGTCCATCACCAACTCCCAGAGTTCACCCAAACCCATGTCCCTCGAGTCGGTGATGCCATCCAGCCATCTCATCCCTCCTGTCCCCAATCCTTCCCAGGATCAGAGTCTTTTCCAATGAGTCAGCTCTTAGCATGAGGTGGCCAAAGTATTGGAGTTTGAGCTTTAGCATCAGTCCTTCCAAAGAACACCCAGGACTGATCTCCTTTAGAATGGATTGGTTGGATCTCCTTGCAGTCCAAGGGACTCTCAAGAGTCTTCTCCAACACCACAGTTCAAAAGCATCGATTCTTCAGAGCTCAGATACATATCTCACATCCATACATGACCACTGGAAAAACCATAGCCTTGACTAGACGGACCTTTGTTGGCAAAGTAATGTCTCTGCTTTTGAATGTGCTATCTAGGTTGGTCATAACTTTTCTTCCAAGGAGTAAGCGTTTTTTAATTTCATGGCTGCAATCACCATCTGCGATGATTTTGGAGCCCCCCCAAAATAAAGTCTGACACTGTTTCCACTGTTTCCCCATCTATTTCCCATGAAGTGCTTGGGACCAGATGCCATGATCTTCATTTTCTGAATGTTGAACTTTAAGCCACCTTTTTCACTCTCCTCTTTCACTTTCATCAAGAGGCTTTTGAGTTCCTCTTCACTTTCTGCCATAAGGGTGGTGTCATCTGCATATCTGAGGTGATTGATATTTCTCCCGGCAATCTTGATTCCAGCTTGTGCTTCTTCCAGCCCAGCGTTTCTCATGATGTAATCTGTATATAAGTTAAATAAGCAGGGTGACAATATACAGACTTGACATACTCCTTTTTCTATTTGGAACCAGTCTGTTGTTCCATGTCCAGTTCTAACTGTTGCTTCCTGACCTGCATATAGGTTTCTCAAGAGGCAGGTTAGGTGGTCTGGTATTCCCATCTCTTTCAGAATTTTCCACAGTTTATTGTGATCCACACAGTCAAAGGCTCTGGCATAGTCAGTAAAGCAGAAATAGATGTTTTTCTGGAACTCTCTTGCTTTTTCCATGATCCAGCGGATGTTGGCAATTTGATCTCTGGTTCCTCTGCCTTTTCTAAAACCAGCTTGAACATCTGGAAGTTCACGGTTCACGTATTGCTGAAGCCTGGCTTGGAGAATTTTGAGCATTACTTTACTAGCGTGTGAGATGAGTGCAGTTGTGCGGTAGTTTGAGCATTCTTTGGCATTGCCTTTCTTTGGGATTGGAATGAAAACTGACCTTTTCCAGTCCTGTGGCCACTCCTGCGTTTTCCCAATTTGCTGGCATATTGAGTGCAGCACTTTCACAGCATCGTCTTCCAGGATTTGAAATAGCTCAACTGGAATTCCATCACCTCCACTACCTTTATTTGTAATGATGCTTTCTAAGGCCTACTTGACTTCACATTCCAGGATGTCTGGCTCTAGGTGAGTGATCACACCATCATGATTATCTTGGTTGTAAAGATCTTTTTTGTACAGTTCTTCTGTGATCCAGCAATTGCACTTCTGTGTATATACCCCAAACAATTGAAAGCAGGGACTCAAACAGATACTTGCATGCCAGTGTTCATTAGCAGCATTATTCAGCCTAACATAAAGGTAGAAGCAGCCCAGATGTCTATCAGCAGGTGAATGGATAAACAAAACGTGGTATATACATACCATAGGATGTTATTCATCCTTAGAAGGAAATGAAATTCAAATACACGTTACAACGTAGGTGAACCTGGAAAACACACTAAGTGAAATAATCCAGACAGAGAAGAACATGACTCTGCTTACATATCAGTTCAGTTCAGTTCAGTCACTCAGTTGTGTGCAACTCTTTGCAACCCCATGGACTGCAGCACTTATATATGTGCTTATATATGCCTGTGTTATGCGTGTGTGTAAAGTCACTTCAGTCGTCTCCGACTCTTTGCAACCCTATGGACTGTAGCCCACAAGGCTCCTCTGTCCACGGGATTCTCCAGGCAAGAAAACTGGAATGGGTTACCGTGCCCTCCTTCAGGGGATCTTCCTGAACCAGGGATTGAACCCACATCTCTTAACTCTCCTGCATTAGTAGGCAGGTTCTGTACCACTTGCGCCGCCTGGGAAGCCCCCACTTAAGTTACCTAAAATAGTCAAATTCATGGAGACAGAATGTAGAATAGAGGTTGTCAGAGGATGAGGGCCAGAAGGAATGGAGATTCTGCGTTTCAGTTCAGTTCAGTCACTCAGTCGTGTCCGACTCTTTGCGACCTCATGAATTGCAGCACGCCAAGGCCTCCCTGTCCATCACCAACTCCCGGAGTTCACTCAAATTCATGTCCATCGAGTCAGTGATGCCATCCAGTCATCTCATCCTCTGTCATCCCCTTTTCCTCCTGCCCCTAATCCCTTCCAGCATCAGTCTTTTCCAGTGAGTCAACTGTTTGCATGAGGTGGCCAAAGTACTAGAGTTTCAGCTTTAGCATCATTCCTTCCAAAGAACATCCAAGGCTGATCTCCTTTAGAATGGACTGGTTGGATCTCCTTGCAGTCCAAGGGACTCTCAAGAGTCTTCTCCAACACCACAATTTGAAAGCATCAATTCTTCAGCGCTCAGCTTTCTTCACAGTCCAACTCTCACATCCATACATGACCACTGGAAAAACCATAGCCTTGACTAGATGGACCTTTGTTGGCAAAGTAATGTCTCTGCTTTTTAATATGCTATCTAGGTTGGTCATTTAATGGGTATGAAATTTCTGTTTGGGATGATGAAAAAATCCTGGAAATGGATAATGGTGATGGTTGTACAACAATATGAATATACTTAATGCCACTGAATTGTGCACCTTAAAAAAAGTTGAAATGGCAAATGCAAACCACAATATAAATATACGGTACAGATAAAACACTGTATAAAGGGAAACTGATTTTATATATGTATATAATAAATGTGAATAAAAATTGATGAATGAGCAAAGAAAAAGAAAGCTTTTTTAGAGTTTCATTTCTAAGAAATAAAGTTCTATTTCTAAGCTTGCTTTAAGCATCGTCTATGACTTGCCTTTCCTTTGAGATACAATAGTACATGTTTGTTATATACTCCTTTCTTAATGGCTCAAGACTTAGCCGTTGCAGTTAAAGAAGACAGTGTCCCCTTATAAAAGACATTATCTTCAGCAGGGCAGAGAAGAGTCAATTGTTACAGAGTGATCAACCTAATTAAAATTTTTAGAAAAAGAGTTCATCTAAAAGAAATATCTATATCTAACTATATGTATATATAGAGATAGCCCCTCATTTATAAAACCTTTTTCTGTCATATAATGGTTCTTAAAAATAATGTTCCTTGGATGCACATGTAAATAATTTTCCTGCTAAAACCAGCATTTTTGATAATTTAGCAGAGCTGATATGGAGAAAACCTTGAGTACTGGAAGGTTTCGTGGCACAGCATATTTAATAACCGTGACAACTCAAGAATTTTAAGCAGACTCGCCTCCTTGTCTGGGATCAGTCGGCACCAGCGTGTCTCTCCTGGCAAGCCCTTAAATGTACTATTTCAGCCAAAACTGTACTAATGATGGTCTAGCAAATTTTTACAGGATATTTTTAAGACTCGATATTCTCATAATTAAAAAAAAAAAAAACTTTCCCCCATTCCTTTCAAAAGCTGCTCCTCTGAAATATGTGGCAAATTTAAAAAAAAAAAAAGTCTGAAATTGCTTTATATCCTTGATGAAACAAAGACTAGTGTGTTGGTGTGGCTGCAGGGAGCTCTGCGCTGCTTTTGTATGATTTCAGAGGTGAATTTAGATGGCTGGAAGATAGATGGGTGCCAGATGCAGTGTGACATAGATTCAGGCAGCTGCTCCTGGGCTAGGTTTCATTAGCTGGTAAGTGCGCCAGCAGAAGCAGCAGAGCGAGGCCCCAAATGCCAAAATGACAGTGAGAACAGTGGAACAATACAATATTCACTAAGTGATTTTAATCTCGGAGATTAAATGTCACCCAATCAGTTTCCAGGTTTTAAAAACCAACTTGTATGAAGCCATTAGAGGGCCCAAGTCTTTGTCCACGGAGGTGAAAAGTTTTACTTAAAAAAAATTTTTTTTATTAGTTTTAAAACAGAAAGTGTTGTAAACCTATTTTGGTAATATACAATTAAAAGTCATGTCCACCTCCTCAACACACACACTGCAGAAAAGAAATGTATTCATTATTGCAACCAGGCAAATATTCCTCAATCAATGGACCCAATGTTGGTTTGTTTATCTATCTTTCTTAAAACGAAAGTCTTGGAAGAACTTCCCAAGCCTGTTCCAGCTTTAGGGCCCCCTCCCCAACCACTACCACACCCATTCTTCTTCAAAGAAAGACCAAGATCTCAAAACAGAGAATGTATATTTATTTGCTTTTGAGACTGTATGATCTGCATAGCTAGTGGTGAATTTGTACCCAAGCCACATAATTAATCATGAATTAAAACCATTTTTTTTTCCTAAAGAATTTCTGCTCTTACTACTTGTGGGGTCATAAGTAATTATGAAGCTGACTCCAGAACTCCTCATGCTTGATTTCAACTCACATGTTTTCTCGAGATCCGAGAAAAGGATCCTTTATTTAGTATATTAAACTTACTAAACTTATCTTTGCTTTCCTGTAAAGAGTGTTATGATCTAATATATCAGTGATGCAACCATTTTACTTGGGGTAATTTTTAAAATTAAAATGAACATGAAGTAAATAATTGATTGAACAGGTACATATTTGTAAACTGTAAATCTAGCCAGTCTCTGCTTTTCTTATTTAGTTTTAGGAAGCTAATGCATCACTTATAATAGATCTGAGGCATTATAGTATATTTATTTTTTTTCTTCCAAATGCATGTGCTCTCAGCTGTCTTAATAACTATAGGAGTTGTATATGTGCTCAGTGGGAAATAGCTTCCATTATGTTTTAGTATTTTGCTTAGTAATAATACTGTGATATTACTTTTTTTAGTCTACAGCCTGGTTAAAATTTTAGAAATACGCTCTGATTGAGGCAAAAACTTTGAATGTTCAGAAGCAATTATAATGTTAATTAATGGCTATATGATACCTACCAAATTTTAATATATTCTTGACCTGAATATATGGCATACATGTTCCCTGAAAGTTTAATTTCCTTGGGACAGTACTCCCATCTGTGCACTTATACTTGAATTTAAGGGAATCATATCTTAGGTGACATGATTTTATTTATTTTTATTTAATTTGGGGGGAGGGGAAAGGATAATTTTTTAAATCTGTTAACATGTGAAATAGCATAGTTTAAAATTTGGTTAGACTTTTTAACCTTACTCATAGAGAATAGATTGATGGTGTCAGGGGCAGAGAGCAGGGGGTGCGCAAGAGAAGTGAAGGCAGTCAAAATGTATACACTTCCACTTAAAGATATCCTGGTGACTGGGATCAACAATGTGTGTATGTATGGGCTGCCACTTCAGTCATGTCCCACTCTTTGCGACCCCATGGACTGTAGCCTGCCAGGCTCCTCTGTCCGTGGGATTCACTAGGCAAGAATAGGTTGCCATGCCTTCCTCCAGGGGATCTTCCTGACCCAGGTATTGAACCTGTGTCTCTTGTGGCTTTCCTGCATTGCAGGCCGATTCCTTACCACTGAGCCACCAGGGGAAGCCCATGATTAACAATATTGTATTATATATTTGAAAGTTAAGAGAACAGATCATAAAAGTTCTCATCACAAGAAGAAAGTTGTAACTATATGGTGATGTATGTTAACCAGACTTATAGTAGAAATCATTTTGTAGTATATGCAAAATCAAATCATTATATTGTACACCTAAAACTGAGACAATATTTATGTCTTGAGAGAAATCACTCAGTCGTGTCTGACTCTTTGTGACCCCATGGACTGGAGCCTACCAGGCTCCTCCATCCATGGGATTATCCAGGCAAGAGTACAGGAGGGAGTTGCCATTTCCTTCTTCAGGGGATCTTTCCAACCCAGGGATCAAACCCAGGGATCAAACCCAGGTCTCCTGCATTGTAGGCAGACACTTTACCGTCTGAGCCACCAGGGTTTCATTATATCTCATTAAAAAAAAAAAAAGAATTTTGACCAGAGTCTGTATTTAGACTATAATTCAGTACAGTTATTCACTAAATGAATAAACGACTTAGCAATTAGAAAAGAAAACGAGTATTTGATAATCAGATAAAAACTATACACATCTATATACATTCATGGCTTCTCTAATAAAAGTTTTTATGCCTAAACCTCACAGTGAGTAAACCATGAAGTCTGTCCATGCTGGGTTTTTAAAAAGCCTTTTTTAAAAAAATTGAAGTATAGTTGATTCACAGTATTAGTTTTAGGTATACAGCATAGTGATTCAGTATTTTTACAGATTATATTCCATTAAAAGTTGTTACAAGACAATGGCTATTATCCCCTGCACTATATAGTGTATCCTTATTGTTCATATATTTTTGTAGTGTGTAAAATACATTTACTACTTTATTTGCAGTTCATAATAACCATAAAAAGCAATATAACTAGTATTCACATTTACAAAAATGGCAACATCTTTTTTTTTTCAATTGGAGTATAGTTGCTTTATACTGCTGTGTCAGTTTTTGCTGTGTGGCAAAATGAATCAGCCATACATATGTATACGTCCCCTCTTTTTTGGATTTCCTTTTTATGTAGGTCACAGCAGAACAAACACCAGAGAGTTCCCTGTGCTGTACAATAATTTCTCATTAGTTACCTATTTTATACATTGTTGTTTTTAGTCGCTAAATCATGTCTGACTCTGCAACCCTCTGTCCATGGGATTTCCCAGGCAGGAATACTGGAGTGGGTTGCCATTTCCTTCTCCAGGCAATCTTGCTGACATAGGGATTGAACCTGCATCTCCTGCTTGGCAGGCAGATTCTTTACAGCTGAGCCATGTACATAATTGGTGACATGATTTTGTTGTTGTTGTTCAGTTGCTCAGTCGTGTCTGACTCTTTGCAACCCCATGGACTGCAGCACGCCAGGCTTCCCTGTCCTTTACCATCTCCTGGAGTTTGCTCAAACTCATGTCCATTCAGTCAGTGATGCCATCCAACCATCTCATCCTCTGTCGTCCCTTCTCTTGCCTTCAACCTTTCCCAGCATAAGGGTCTTTTCTAATGAATCAGCTCTTGGCATCAGGTGGCCCAAGTACTGGAGCTTCAGCTTCAGCATCAGTCCTTCCAGTGAATATCAACGATTGATTTCCTTTAGGATTGACTGGTTTGATCTCCTTGCAGTCCAAGAGTCTTCTCCAACACCACAGTTCAAAAGCATCAATTCTTCGGTGCTTAGTTTTCTTATGGTCCAACTCTCACATCTGTACCTGACTACTGGAAAAACCATAGCTTTCACTATATGGACCTTTGTCGGCAAAGTGATGTCTCTGCTTTTTAATATGCTGTCTAGGTTTGTCATAGCTTTTCTTCTAAGGAGCGAGCATCTTTTAGTTCTTCTAAGTCCTCAGGAGCTGTTTCATGGTAATCAAAGCTCCACCTTTCACCCCCTTCCCTGTTTTTTCCCTCCCCTCCATTGACCTAAATATTGAGACCTTTTTTAGTTTCACTATACGTACTACTCACAAGGACAGGGCTTGTAAAACCTCTTTGATTAGAGGTGAATTTGGGGTTCATGAAGAGTCTGTTTGTTTGAGCACATTCTGTTTTGGTGAACCTATGCGACTCAGATTGCATTTCTCATGAAGTGCCATTGAAAGCCTGCCTAACCTTTTTGAATTTCCTCTGAGAGGAGAAAATGAAGTCGCATGTGTAACATGGTACAAGGACTCATACTGTAGTTCTACATTCTGTTTCTTTCCTTTACCTTATACAGATATTCCCTGGAAAATTTATCATTTAACTTTGTGAGAAATATGTGTACAAAGCATGGAGATCCTCAGGGAAAAGCGCTATGTGAATAAGTTTAAAGGTGTTATGTGGTTATTACTATTAATTACCAGCAATACAAAGCTGTTTCAATTGTTAATGATAATTTGACATTTTCCCTCCAGTGAAGTCACAAATGTAAGCCACAGTCTCCTACCACTTCTGTCAAATTCTATTAATTATCTGTGCTATATCTATTCCCTTGTTCCTTTATTTTGGTTTTGTTTATTTGTTTGCTTCT
The DNA here is from genome assembly GCF_042477335.2 of Ovis canadensis. Taxonomy (NCBI): domain Eukaryota; kingdom Metazoa; phylum Chordata; class Mammalia; order Artiodactyla; family Bovidae; genus Ovis; species Ovis canadensis. The sequence continues at coordinate 43,699,786 of NC_091247.1, forward strand.
TTTCGTGGTAAAATATACATAACCTAGCATTTAACATCTCAACCCTTTGTAAGTGTACAGTTCAGTGGTATTAAAGAAATTTGTATTGTGTGCAGCCATCACCACCATCTATCCCCATAGATCTTTTCATCTTGTAAAACTGAAATTTGGAACTTCCCTGGTGGACCTGTGGTTAAGACTCCAAGGTCCAATGCTGGAGACATAGGTTTGATCCCTGGTTGGGGAACTAGATCCCATATGCTGTAACTAAGACCCAGTGCAGCCAAAAAAAAAAAATTATTTTAAAAAACCCCCAAAATTGAAACTCCATACTCATTAAACAATAACTTTCCATTCTCCCCTACCTCCAGCCCCTGGCAGCCACCGTTACACTGTCTTTATGATTTTGACTACTTTAAGTACTTCATGTAAGTGGAAGCATATAGTATTTGTCTTTTTGTGATTGGCTCATTTCAGTAAGCATAATGTCCTCATCCATCAGTGATGTTCATCCAACTTGTGGTACATTGCAGAATTTCCTTACTTTTCAAGGTTAAATAATAATCCTTTTTATGTATACAACACAACTTGCTTGTCCATTCCTGTTTTCAACGGACACTTGATTGTTTCCACATTTTAGCTGTTGTGAAAAATGCTATGAACATGGGTGTATAAGTACCTCTTTGAAACCTTGACTTTCAGTTCTTCGGGTATACACCCAGAAGTAGAGCTGTTGGATCATAAGGTGGTTCTACTTAAATTTTTTCAGAAACCACCATAGTCTTTTCCTCAGTGGCTGTACCAGTTTATGTTTGCATCAACAGGGCACAAGGGTTCTGACTTTACATCCTTGTCAGCACTTGATGCTGCTGTTCTGTGCTGTCAGTCAGTCGTGTCTGACTCTGTGACCCCATGGACTGTAGCCTGCCAGGCTCCTGTGTCCATGAAATTTTCCAAGCAAGAATACTGGAGTGGGTTGCCATTTTCTACTCCAGGGGCTCTTCTTGACCCAGGGATCGAACTTGCATCTCTTGCATTTCCTGCATTGGCAGGCAGATTCGTTACCACTCTACCACCTGGGAAGTCACCAGCACTTGATGCTTTCTAGGTTTCATTTTGTTTTGTTTTTGATAGTAGCCACCCTTATAGTTTTGATTTGGATTGCTCTAGTGATTAGTGAGAAGGAAATGGCAACCCACTCCAGTATTCTTGCCTAGAGAATCCCAGGGATGGGGGAGCCTGGTGGGCTGCTGTCTATGGGGTTGCACAGAGTCGGACACGACTGAAGCGACTTAGCAGCAGCAGCAGCAGTGATTATTTAATTGAGCATTTTTTCATGTGCTTTTTGGCTATTCGTATATCTTCTTTGGAGTAATGTCTATTCAGATCCTTTAACTTTTTTTTTTTAATATAAATTTATTTTGATTGGAGGCTAATTACTTTACAATATTGTATTGGTTTTGCCGCACGTTGACATGAATCCGCCACGGGTGTACATGTGTTCCCCATCCTGAACCCCCCCTCCCACCTCTGTCCCTATACCATCCTTCTGGGTCATCCAGTGCACCAGCCCTGAGCATCCTCCTTTACCCACTTTTGAATTGGGTTCTTTTTGTTGTTGAGTTATGAGAGTTCTCTGTATTTCTGGATATTAATGATGAAAGCATAATGATGAAAGCATCAGATACATGGTTTAAGAATATTTTCTCCCATTCTGTGAGTTGCCTTTTTACTCTGTTGATAGTGTCTTCTGATGCACAATATTTTAAAATTTTCATAAAATCCAATTTGTCTGTTATTTATTTGCCTATGCTTTTGGTATTATAGCCAAGAAATTAAGGCCAAATCCAGTGTTATAAAGTTTTTGTCCTGTGTTTTCATCTAAGATTTTTTTTATTGATTTAGTTCTTACTTTTAGGCTTCTTAATTCATCTTTAATTTATTTTTGTGTATGGTATTAGATAAGTCCAACTTCATTCTTTTGCATCTGGATATCCAATTGTCCCATCACCCTTTATTGAAAGAGTGAGTAGTCTTGGCACCCTTGTCAAAAATAATTAACTGTATATGTGAGGGTTTATTTCTGAGCTCTCTATTCCATTCCATTGGTCTATATGTCTGTCTCTATGCCATTACTGCACTGCTTTGGTTATGGTAGCTTTGTTGTAAAATTTGAAATTAGGAAGTGTAAGTCCCTCCAGTTTTGTTCTTTTTCAAGATTCTTTGGCTATTCAGCATGTCTTGAGAGTTGATAGAAATTTTAGGATGATTTTTGTATTTCTGCAAAAAAAAGTCATTGGAATTTTAATAAGAATTTCATTGACTCTGTAGATTACTTTGGGTAGTATTGACAGTTTAGTAATATTAAGTCTTCCAATCCATGAATATGGGATGTGTTTTCATTTATTTATACCTTCTTTAATTTCTTTCAGCATTGTTTTGTAGTTCCCATTGTGCAAGTCTTTTTCACCTCCTTAATTAATTCCTATTTTATTCTTTTTGATATTATCACAAATGGAATTGTTTCTGTAATTTCTTTTTCAGATTGTCTGTTTATGAAAGTACAACAGATTTAAAGTAATTATTGATAAAGGAAGGACTTCTGTCATTTTGTTATTTGTTTCCTATATAACTTACAGATTTTGTCCCTTGTATTTTGTATTACTATCTCCTTTTGTGTTGAGTTGAATTTTTCTTTCATAGTTTAAATGTTTAAAAATGTTTTAATTCCCTTCTCATTTCTTTTTGGGTATATTCTATAGCTATTTTCTCTCTGGTTACCATGGGGATTACATTTAACATACTAAAGTTATAACATTTGAATATAAATTTATAGCAACCTAGTTTCAATAACATACAAAAACTCTGCTCCTTTGGAGCTCCTTCCCAACCCCTTTCAGTTACTGATGTCACAGACTTACACCTTTAAGCCCCATGTGCCGTAAACATAAACTGACAGTTCTTTCAAATGCACCAGTCTCTTAAATTATAGAGAAGACAAGATTTGATGTTACAAACCAAAGTTACAGTTTTACACTAATAATTTTTTTCTTTAAATCTTATTAGTCTCTTAGATCATGTAGGAAACCAAAAGTGCAGTTGAAAACCATTTTTACAATAATACTAGCTTTTATATGTGCCCATGTGTCTACGTATTTCTCCATATGACTTTGAGTTACCGTCTGGTGTCCTTGCATTTCACTTTGCAGGACTCTCTTCAACTTCTGCTTTAAGACAGTCCTAGTCATCAAGATGGAGAAGGCAATGGCAACCCACTCCAGTACTCTTGCCTGGAAAATCCCATGGCAGAGGAGCCTGGTGGGCTATAGTCCATGGGGTCGCTAAGAATCGGACACGACTGAGCGACTTCACTTTCACTTTTCACTTTCATGCATTGGAGAAGGAAATGGCAACCCACTCCAGTGTTCTTGCCTGGAGAATCCTAGGGATGGGGGAGCCTGATGGGCTGCTGTCTATGGGGTCGCACAGAGTTGGACACAACTGAAGTGGCTTGGCAGCAGCAGCAGCAGCAGCAGTCATCATGAACTCCCTTAGTTTATGTTTATTCAGGAATGTCTTAATTTTTCCCCACTTTTGAAGGATAGTTTTGCCAGATATAGGATTCCTGGCTGACAGGTTTTTTCCTTTTAGTACTTTGGGTAAATCAGCCTACTGTTTTCTGGCCTCCCAATTTCTGATGAGAAATGTGCTGATAATCTTATTGACGTTCCCTTGTATATAATGATTTGCAAAAGAGATGGGAATACCAGACCACCTGACCTGCCTCTTGAGAAATCTGTATGCAGTTCAGGAAGCAACAGTTAGAACTGGACATGGAACAACAGACTGGTTCCAAATAGGAAAAGGAGTATGTCAAGTCTGTATATTGTCACCCTGCTTATTTAACTTATATGTAGAGTACATCATGAGAAACGCTGGACTGGAAGAAACACAAGCTGGAATCAAGATTGCCAGGAGAAATATCAATAACCTCAGATATGCAGATGACACCACCCTTATGGCAGAAAGTGAAGAGGAACTCAAAAGCCTCTTGATGCAAGTGAAAGAAGAAAGTGAAAAAGTTGGCTTAAAGCTCAACATTCAGAAAACGAAGATCATGGCATCTGGTCCCATCACTTCATGGGAAATAGACGGGGAAACAGTGGAAACAGTGTCAGACTTTATTTTTTTTGGGCTATAGAATCACTGCAGATAGTGACTGCAGCCATGAAATTAAAAGACACTTACTCCTTGGAAGAAAAGTTATGACCAACCTAGATAGTATATTCAAAAGCAGAGATATTACTTTGCCGACTAAGGTCCGTCTAGTCAAGGCTATGGTTTTTCCTGTGGTCATGTATGGATGTGAGAGTTGGACTGTGAAGAAGGCTGAGCCCCGAATAATTAATGCTTTTGAACTGTGGTGTTGGAGAAGACTCTAGAGAGTCCCTTGGACTGAAATGAGATCCAACCAGTCCATTCTGCAGGAGATCAACCCTGGGATTTCTTTGGAAGGAATGATGCTAAAGCTGAAGCTCCAGTACTTTGGCCACCTCATGTGAAGAGTTGACTCATTGGAAAAGACTTTGATGGTGGGAGGGATTGGGGACAGGAGGAGAAGGGGACGACATCCTCTTGGATGGCTGGATGGCATCACGGACTCGATGGACATGAGTCTGAGTGAACTCTGGGAGATGGTGATGGACAGGGAGGCCTGGTGTGCTGCGATTCATGGGGTCGCAAAGAGTCGGACACGACTGAGCGACTGAGCTGAGCAGCTATGTCTTATTGCCTTCAGGATTCTGTCTTTGTCTTTTGAAAGTTGTATTGTAATATGTAGGTCTTGTTGACTTCATTTTACTTGGAGTTTCTTGAGCTTCTTGAATGGTTATATTCATGATTTTAATCAATGTGGGAATTCCAGCCATTATTTCATCAAATATTCTCTCTTCTTCTGGGACTCCCACAGTGCACATGTTGGTCCACTTGATGGTATTCCATAGGCCCCTTAGGTTGTCTTCACTTTTCTTCAATATTTTTTTCTTTGTCTTCTCAGATTTGATTATTTTCATTGTCCTATCTTTAAGTTTGCTGATTCTTTCTTCTGTGCAAATCTGCCTTTGAATCTCTCTAGTGAATTTTTCATTTGAGTTATAGTACTGTTCAGCTCTAGACATTCTTTTTGGTTTCCCTTTTAGGTTTTCTTTCTCTTGAAATTTCCGTTTTGTTCACACATCATTTTCTTGACTTTCTCCACATCTTCCTTTACTTCTTTGAGCAGTTTTGGACAGTGTGTTAAAGTCTTTGTCTATTATATCTCCATTAGATCTTTTCTGAGGACAGTTTCTGTTGATTTATTTTTTCCTTTCAATGGATCGTGTTTTCCTGTTGTATTGTATGCCTCGTGGGGGGTTTTTTGGTGAACACAGGCCATTAGAATCTAATAATGTTATAATTCTGGAAATCAAGGTTTCAGATCCTCTTCCTCAAGGTTTGCTGTTTTCTTGTATTGTTTTTGTTGGTCATTTTTGCTTTTTAGAATGTGTTAGCCTGTCTTTGTGCCAAGGTCAGCCTGAGGTCTAAGTTTAAGGTTTTTCGGGTCTTTTCTGAGCCTTTCTTTAGGTGTACATGGTTATGTTCTTGTTTTCCCTATATATTAGTTTTTCAGTGTCCTAGTCTTTAATGTCTAGGTGTGGTGGGTAGGTTCTGGCCCTTTAAAACCCCTTGGAAAGTCATTTCAGGTGGAAGGGGAGGGGCTTGCAATAATACGGAGGAGGGCAAGTGCAGCAACAATGATTTCTACTTCTTTGTCTATACTTACATCATCAGAAGCAACAATGAGAGCCCAGACCCCCTAATATTTAGAGGAGAGGATCGTTTTTGCTCCCCTAACTTTTACGAACTGCTTGCAAGCTACTCAGGAGCATGTGCATACCCCGGGGTAGGAGGGTGGCCAGCTGCTTCTGTGCTAAGAGCTGTAATTGACTGAAAGTAACCAAAACTTACTACAGTTTACCATGGAAGTCTTCCCCTGGAAGATGGAAGTCTTCCCCTGGAAGTTGGAAGCCCTCAACAGATGCCAGAATTTCAAACAATTGTGCCAGTGCAGTTGTTTTCTAGGTGGAGAGACAGATTCCTGGTGCTTCCTACTCTACCATCTCCCAGAATCCTCTCCTCTTCATTCTGTCTTTAAGAGAGCTCTGATTTTATTTGGGATAGCTCTGTGCTAAGCTAAAATACATGATGTTCTGACACCCTTCTAGATGAAGTGGCTACATTCTGCTCTGTTCTTGTCTGTGAGATGTGGGTAGAGGTCCCTGGGGAGAAAATATGCCTTCTTAAATAAAAAGACAAAGCCTCATGAAGACAAGACTTTTGAATTTATTCTTACATAGAATGTAGATGGAATAGCTGGTGGATAGCAACTCTCTTGTGACCATGAGCTGCCATGAGGATAGTGAACAGTTCCTTTTGAACTAGCTTTCTAGTCCTGAGCTGTGAACCTCAGACTTAGTAATTTCATGAGAAAAAAAAAACAAAAAACTCTTAGTCATTTCAGCCAGTTAGTATTTCTTTACTTATGTAGTGGTAGTAAGTCGCTTCAGTTGTGTCTGACTCTTTGCAATCCTGTGGTTGTAGCCTGCCAGGCTCCTCTGTCCATGGGATTCTCCAGGCAAGAATACTAGAGTGGGTTGCCATGCCCTCCTCCAAGGGATCTTCCTGACTCAGGGATCTAACTGGGGTGTCCTGCATTACAGGCAGATTCTTCACCATCTGAGCCACTACTTATAGCCAAGTAAATCCTAATATACTACTCAAGCCCATAATCCATCAAACAGAATAGAAGCATAGACCAGTGGAAATATTTATGACTGTGATGAGCACCAGTATTCTTCAGAGCAATTCAAGAGATTGAGATTTGGGATCTAAGGTTCAGTTGCATACACACATAATGGATATTAAAAAAATATGGGTATGTCTACTCTTAATGAGACTTAAAGCTTTCTAAATTTTTTGTGTACATTCCTCATTTCTTGGGGTTCACTTGCCAAACATTACTGGCATTTTTTTAAGTGAAAAAAGAAAGTATTATAGCCCAGTTACAGCAATGAAAGTAAGAAGGGATATGTTGGTTTCTCCCATTACTTATGTTGTAAAGCATTTGAAGAAAGTAGCTGATCTTTTCTAGTCTTTATTATGCTTTGTTATGTATACATCTTTCCATCAGAGTATGAAGTGACAAGGAGGAGAAAATTATGAATAATTAACCAGCCAGAGATCTTACTTTCTCCTAGTTCTTTTCTTAAGCTTGCCCTAGGGCCTGACACAGTGGACAGTCAGTAAATGTTTGTTAGACAAAGAAGAAAAAGGTGGAGTTGGTTTTATATTGAATTGCAGGGACAGAGGTACATTTTGAATGCTAGTCAGATGATGAGATTTATTCAATAAAAATGTTTCTTTCCTGTACTCCAGTCTGACCTAATGCCTTAAGTAAGTGGAGCTCCATCTAATCTCCAGTGTGTATCCCAAACCTGTACATGAGATTCATCACAGCTGACAGCAGTGAATGAGGCCTGATGGCGAGGAGCAAGGGAGCTTGCCTTGCAACACCAGAGACCAGTGTGCAGTATTGAATTTAATGAGCATTATCTAATTAAGTAATTATTAATAACAAAACAGCTATAATACCTTACTTTATCATTTTTGAGAGACTGTGCCAACATCTTTACATTCATAATCTCATTTAACCCACATGATAACACCATGCCTCAGGTTCTAATTCTGTCCCGTTTTTACAGTTGAGAAAATTGAGGCTTAAGCAAGTTGTCTAAGGTCAGATCGCCAGCACACAGTCAAGCTGGAACTTGAAACCCTGTCTGTCTCAGGACGATTTGACTCCAGAGTTAGTGTTCTTAGGCATGTCAAAAAATCTTAACTATAGTTTGTTTAATTACATGTTAAATAATCTCAAAATACTCTGTGTTTTGTACTTTGGTTTCTCTGCAAAAAACCAAAAGGTAATGGTATAAAAGTGGTCTAACTCATAGTAAGACTTTTTTACTGTTAATGTGAAAAAGATGGTTTCTGAGGAAGGGTGCTTTACATGATCTTTTTTTATTTACTTCGAGTGGGAGGGTGGGTCGGAGGTGGATGAATATGCTTTGCTGGCGTTACAGCAACGCATGGTGGGGGCAGAAGAGCGTGAATGCACATTACGCAGAGTGCAGCTTCACATCCGATAGGTGTGTAACTGAGCTGCCTGACTCTGGCAGCCTGATGAATCATGGCATTTTAAGCTCTGTGTGTGTCATCAATGTATGTGGGTTGAAATTGCATGGAAGCCTAGTAGTCCACAACAAATAAATAAAAGCAAAAATACACCACTGGAGTAACTGCAGCATTTCATATAGCAACTGAATATTTGTGAGATCTGTACATTGTGAGCTTTTTGTTTTTAGAGGTCTTACTAGCTAGATCATTTTAACATTTTCTGTTTACTTAAGTGTTTAAGATTCAGTCATAAAAATCTCACTCTGAACTGAAGCTGTTTATAGACACTTAGCCAGTGTGTGGGCATTTTGAAAAGAAAAAGATATATTTTTAAAAGATATGTTAAAAATTTGCTGCTTCATAAATAGGTAGGTAGATAGACAAATGGATAGATTACCATACTTAAAATTTCCATATGAATCTGTTTGCAGAAATGTGCTTTGGCAAAGAGTCTTCTTTAAATAGTGAAGTAAAGTGATATTTGCAATAACATAAATTTGAAAAAAAAAAAAAAAACACCTGTATCTGGAATCTACACTTTGCCGCTTGGTCATTGTGGCATTCTGAGAATGTTTTCTTTGAACCTCAACTCCTCAGGTGTAAAGTGGGGTGGTAGCAGCTGGGCCTACTTGGAGCTTTGAGGTATAGGGAGCAACAAAGATGGTGATGTCAACGCACTTCATAATGTGTAAAAATAAGTAATTATACAGATTTAAAGGTGTGGTGTTGTTATCACATTCTCCACAGCCAGCAGATGGACCAGCCTAACACCGTCCTTCATCCATGAAAGTGACAGTGTCAATTTCTGTCTCTCAGGCAACACAGATTTATTGAACTCTTATACTGTGGTGGACTTCCTTCACATCAGCGGAACTTATGTTTAGATTTACAACAGCTATGGTTTATACAGTGGTGTATTATTTATTCAGGCGTTCTGTATACTTGCATTTCATAGATGTTTGAACTTTCTCTTTAAGCACCCAAATTTGTTTGATGTAAACTTGTTCAATAAAAATATTTCCTTATATCATTTCCCTATATTGTTGTTATTATTACATTGTCCCCCCAGAAAGCACTGAACATAATGCTGCCTTTTCTTCATGATTCAGGATCATTTAGATCGCTAAGGTATTCCGTTGGAATACAGAGCCTTTTAGGGCAGGGCTAGTGAGGGGCATGGTGCTATTTGTCTCTATTTTAAATGATCCCATGCACTAAATTTTTTGAGCTCTTGTGTCAACATTTTTTAATCCCCCAACCCTGGTTTCTAATTGTTAGCCACCTTTTTCTTTTCCTTTTTTTTTGGTGGTGAGTAGGGGGGGGGGGGGTGGTTACTATCAGTGTGCTTCTTTTTAAATCCATTCTCCCCACTAATTTCCATTTACGATCTATTGTGTAGGGGAAAAAACAAATAAAATAATCTTTAAACTTAAATAGATACTCAGGGAGGGCATAATAACACATGAGGTTGATGCATGGGCTTTATGATTTCTTCTTTTTTTTTTCCCTCAAGGACTTCTTTTTGCTTGCTTTGTTGGTTCTGAGTAACTGGAGTCTCTCTGAATGAATCATTTTGCGCAACACCACCATTTATAGTCTGTATCAGTTTCCTCTAATAGTCACCAGTGATACTTAGCTAGCTCATTACCAATTATAAAATTCTTCAGCATTCCTCGATCCCCACATATTCATGAGAGATAGGCAGGTTGTATATATTTTAAAAAAATATTTTAAGATGATGAAATGAGAAAACTAAGGCATAGTTGGAGGTTATTTGGCAGGTTATTTTATCCAGGGGTTGCAGCAGAATGCATTCTAGGGAGGCTTATTCACCCAGACATGCATGTAGCCTTTACCTGGATCTTCTTGTTCAGTTGTGTCCGACTCTTTATGACCCCATGGACTGAAGCATGCCAGGCTTCCCTGTCCTTCACCATCTCCCAGAGTTTGCTCACACTCATGTCCATCGAGTCAGTAATGCCATCCAACCATCTGATCCTCTGTTGTCCCTTCTCTTCCTGCCTTCAGTCTTTCCCAGCATCAGGGTTTTTTCCCAGCTGGCTATCCCATTTCACTAGGTCTGGGCAGGACTCGGGTTACATTTTGGAAAAACATCCCAAATAATTCTAATGCATAAAGCTTTTCCTAACTTTTTCCCCGTTTTCTACACTCTTCCACCATCTCTGCTCTCATTCAGAACCACTAGGTTGAGTTTCTATGACCAGTAAGTGATTTATTAAGATGTTTTCACCTGCATGTCAACAAATAGTGTCTTACACTTATGATTTGTAATGGTCCTGTAGTCAACTGAGGGCTTCCCTGGTGGCTCAGATGGTAAAGACTCTGCCTGCAATGCAGGAGCCCCAGGTGATGTGATCAGAATAGTGCCCTCCCTCCCCGCCCATGTTACCCATAGTAGAAGAGAGTCTGTGAATGTTTCTAAATTAAGGGGCTTGAAATTCTTATTGTCCAGAGTATCCTGGGTTATTTGTCTGTGCTCCATGTAATCATAAGGGTCCTTATCAGGGGGAGGCAAGAAGGTTAGAGGCAGAAGAAGATGGGACGACAGAAGCAGAGGTTGGAATAGGACATTTGGAAGATGGAAGAAGGGGATGCAAACCAAGGGGTGCAGGTGGCCTTGAAGCTGGAAAAGTCAAGGAAACAGATTCTCTGGTGAAGCCTCCAGAAGGAACACAGGGCTGTCAACACTGCAGTTTTAGACCTCTGAACCTCCAGAACTGTAAGAGAATAAATTTGAGTCATTTTAAGGCACTGGGTTTATGGTAATTTGTTACAGAAGCAATAGGAAACCACTATAGCTGGCAAGTCTAAAATACAGACTCCTGGGCGCTCCCACAGAGATACTATTTTAGCTGAGCTGGGCAGGGTCTGGGTTGTGGGGTTGAACCATTCCCCCAGTGATTCAGTGGTCTGTGTCCTTGGACCTCACCTGTGGTTACAAACATACTCATAAGGCCATTGACTATCTCCCTTGGAGGTCTGAAGGTGGGTAGTCCTAGCGCCAGTTGTTCTTATCAGCTCATCAGCTCAGTGAACACCTTCAAGGACCCAGGCTCCACCTGGACCTTTCCCCACCACCTTTGGTCCTTAGCCTTCTAACATCATGTACACAGAATGGCTGCCTTAGCTCCAGGGACTGCATCCTCCTATGGTCAGGAAGGAGACAAAGAGCCCTTCCTGCATGCCCATATGTCTTCCATTTTTTAATCAGAGAAGAAAAGTTCTTTCCCAAGGCTCCCAGCAGACTATCTCCTCTACCCAACGGGCCAGAACTGCACCACCCGGCATTACCTCCAGCAGCAAGAGAGGCCAGAAAGCAGGAAACCCCAGACCAGAGTGCATGTGTGCTCAGTCGCTTCAGTCGTGCCCATTGTGTCCAACTCTTGGCGACCCTGAGGACTGTAGCCCGCCAGGCTTCTCTCTGTCCATGGGACTCTCCAGTAAGGAGTACTTGAATGGGATATGTCGCCCTCCTCTAGGGGATCTCCCTGACCCAGGGATCAAAGCTGCATCTCCTGCATTGCATGCAGGTTCTTTACTGTTGAGCCACTAGGGAAGCGCCCTAGACCAGAGTACTGTCTCAAAACGCTCTCCTGTTCTCCTCCTCCTGGGAGCCCTTTGTATCCCTCAAAGGACACTTACCTCTCATCCAGCTGGTGCCTCCCTCCTCCAGAGATGACCCCTTAATGCCAGGTCTTTGTGCCTTTTAAAATCACCTCACATGCCACCAGTGGCACTGTTCACTTTGAAAGGAAAAAACAAACAACAGCGCATTTTCTTATTTAATCTTTATAACCCTGGGAGGTGGGTAGTATTTTCCCTTTTTCACAGTGAAGAACCAGAGATGGAGAAACATGCTGTGGAAGTCTCATTGGTGGCCAATCCGCCTTAACTGTGAAGCTCAGGCTGTTAACATCACACCAGCTCCAGCAGTGATTCTCTGCCGTGCGCTATTCCTAGTACATCTTTGAATATCAGGGTTTGGGCACAGTTGAAGAGATTACAAAGTCACAGCAACACTAAACAAATCAGTCATTACAATCCAGTCACCATCACTGGAGGTTGTTAAGAGAGGAGTGGGGTGACCCGACTTTTGTTTTAAAAGGATCCTTGACCACTGTCTTGAGGCTACATGGTTGGGGCCAAGAATATTGCAGTATTTGCTTCCCATCTGACTCAAGGTCAAGGCCAAAGTCGTTGCATTGGCTTCTAAGGTCCTCTGCACCCTCCCCACTCTTCCGTTTACTTCCTCTCTACCCATGATCCTCTCCTCTCCTCCTCCACTGTGCCCTGAGGTCCCTGAGCCCTTGGGCACACACCTCACTGCAGCCCTGCTCACTTTTTCCGTTCCTCCTATCAGGAAAACTGGTGCTTGGCTTGAGTTTTCACCTTCAGATCTTCACTCAAACACCATTCTCTCAGTGAGGCTTTTCTAAAGCACTTCTTCAAAATTGCCCCCCACCCCACACAGATACAGCCAAGCACACATTCCCCATCCTTTAGAACACCTACTTTCTGTTATGCTGTATAATTGACTCTTCTTTCTTTTCTCTTTCCCCTCACTGGAACGTAAGAGCCATGAGAACAGGGATTTGGGTGTGTTTTGTTTGCTGCCACATTCTCAACTCCTAGAACCTACGACACAGTGGACATACAATAAATATGTATTGAATGAATGTATTCTCTATGCGTAGCTCTGATTGGTTCCATGGGGGGTAAATTCCTAGAAATGAGATGACCACAGTACAGGATACGGACCTTTTAGGAGATTCTTGATACACATATCCAAACTCTAGTCTTTCCAAGTTTGAATTCACTGAGAGTTTCATCAGTGGCTATGACAACCTGTCCACGGTGCCTTCACATTGTTAGCAGTTTTATCTAACTTGCTTGGTGTATGGCAATTATATTTCTAATTTGTATTGCTTTGATTAGACGCATTTGTACTCTTTTTTTTTTTCCTGCATTTCTTCCTTTTGTTGATCATCAGCTTGTGTCCTTTGCCAGTTTGTCTAATTTAGTTTCATTGTTTCTTAATGTACTGTAGTATTGGTGTAACTGAGCCATAGAATTAGGTTAGGTTAGGTTACTAAGTCTTTGTTATATGTTTGCACATATTATTCCAGGTTTGTCATTTTTCTTTTAATTTTGCTTATGGTGTTTCTTGATGTATAGTTTTTTAGTGTAATTTGTTTTAATTTTATAGTTCTTTTTTTGCTTTATGTTTAGAAAACAAATCTTGTCTACCTCTAAGATCAGTTATTCATTTGTAATTTTTTTTTAGTTCTCTTACAATTTTAAAAATTATTTTATTATTTAGTTAATCTCTTGTGTTTTTTCATGTGTGAGGCAAAACTCTTTAACACCCATTATTCACCTTTAATCATTAACTGTTGCACTAACAATGCCATCTTTAGAATATACTAAATCTTTATACTAAGGTCTGTTTCAAGAATTTCAATGCAGATTCATTTATATTTTTCTTTTGCCAGAACCCAACTCTGTTAGTTATTACAGCTTTTTAATACATTCCTTTAAATTTTTTTTTCATTTGCTGATTATTATTAATAAATTTTATGCTCATTCTGTCAAGTTCTGGAATAGATGAGGAGTTTACATCCTAAAATAAAAATCAGATTGTGCCTCTCTCCCATGGAAAGTCTTTTAATGACTCCCCCTCACCTTCAGGATATAAAGGCCAGACCCTTCAATGTGGCATCCAAGTCCTTCCTAGATGTGCCCAGTCAAACTCTCTGGTCTGGTATATTGCTACTCCCTGCTTGCGATTTACAAGAGCCTCACCCATGTCCTCTGCCGTTTCTCACCTTCCCATTTCTGCTGCTCCATCTGCCTTTAATGACCTTAACTAACCACCATTTACCCTAAAATCCATCACCGCTTCCCTGTTTCCACACTGGTCAGGCTCTGTGGCCGCTCGTGTGTATCCATCGTCACCCTACACATGTCTGTATCAGCCTGCAACCCTGTGTCACAGTGATGAGTTAGTCTACCCTGTGAGCTTAGCAGGAGCATCTCTTGTTCATTTTGCATTTCTTGTACCTGGCATGCTACCTGGCATGCCGTAGGTGGTGTAGATGGATTAGAGGAGAAAATCTAGGACTGGAAGTCAGGAAATAGATTGTTGCAATAATGAAAGATAATATGGCCTTGACCAGGGCAGTGGTGGGGAAATGGAGAGGAGGGGACATATTTGAAAAACATTTAAGAGAGAAAATTGATAGGATTTTATGTCTGGTTAAATGTGAGAGAAAGGGAGAGAGAAGAAACTTAGAATCTTAGATTTCCAACTTAAGACACCAGGGATACCTTATTGGTGGTTGTTGTTTAATCACTAAGTTGTGTCCAACTCTTTTGCGACCCCATGGACTGTAGCCCGCCAGGCTCCTCTGTCCATGGGATTTCCCAGGCAAGAATACTGGAATGGGTTGCTCCAGGGAATCTTCCCAACCCAAGGATTGAACCCTCATCTCCTGCACTGGCAGGAGGATTCTTTACCACTGAGCCACCAGAGAAACCCACCTTGTTGTTACCTTAACCATATTTAAGCATTCAGAAGGAGGAACAAGTTTAAGGAAGACAAGATTAGGACACTTTTAGATATGCTGTGAGTTGGAGATGCCTTTATACTATTGGTGAAAATGTCTAATAGGTAATGAGATAGAAATAGGCTATTTATATACTATTATTGTTCAGTCCTGGAGAAGGAAATGACAACCCACTCCAGTAGTCTTGCCTGGAGAATCCGATAGACAGAGGAGCCTGGCAGGCTATAGTCCGTACGGTCGCAAAGAGTTGGACACAACTGAAGCAACTTAGCACGCACATTGTTCAACCTAGGACACTTTTGAGATTGAAACAGGGTGCTGTTACTAATTATGCCAGGACAAGAATATATTAGGTATGACCCTGACAAACTGGGATATATGTATGGTCTTTCTCTATATAAAGCTCAGATACGAACCTCAAAGAGAAAGGTCTAGAATGTGATTAATGATTTGTGAATCATCAGCATATAGATGCCCTGAGAGTGGGTGAAGTTACCTCATGAAGATTCCGATATCCTAACCATCATCCACTCACCTTTGTAATCTTGTCTGGTCCCAAATTGCAGTAGGGGATGATTATTTTTTAAAGAGAAGACCTATAGGTTTATAGGGTAAGAGGAAGAGGAGCCAACAAAGGAACAAGTAACCAGAGAGATAAGAACCAGGAGTTCAACCAGAGTTACTGAAAGAAATGGTTGGAGGCAGTCATTAATATCAAATGCTATAGATAGGTGTTCAGTCAGTGAGGAACTGAGAAGTCTCCAGTGGCTTGGCATTTAGGGAGTAATGGTGCTCTTTCCAGAGGTGGTCAGTATAGTTTTTTTGTGAAGCCAGAGGAAGTAGGTGGAACTGAAACCATGAAGGGTAAGGACAGCAGTTGTTGTTAGCTGGTAAGTCGTGTCTGGCTCTTTGCAACCCCGTGGACTGTAGCGCTTCAGTCTCTGTCCATGAGACTTCCCAGGGAAGAATACTGGAGCGGGTTGCCATTTCCTTCTCCAGGGGATCTTTCCAACCCAAGGATCGAACCTGGGTCTCCTGCATTGTCAGGAGACAATGCCTTTACCTCTGAGCCACCAGGAGCCACCAACATTCCCGCAGCATTGAAGCAGGGGAGGGCCGTTTCTTGTTTTAAAAGTGAAGAGGGAGAACACCAAGTCTGTAATTTATTGACTGCAGGAAGGAGCCAATAGAGAGGGCAAGACTGAGTCTGCAGTCATATTTAAGCTGTTTTACTCAGCCCAATTTTCTTGTCTGGAGTACCTGTGCTGTACTATAGTTGAATGCCACCACTCTGTTCCAGTAGCAGTCACCGAGACTTTAAAAACCATTCATTAGATGTTTTTCTATTTAGTTGGCTTGGGATCTAGGTTTTTCTCCCTCTTTTTCACTACAGACTCAACATGTGAGCCTTTGAATACAATATATGTCTTCTAGATGCATTGATTTGCTGACATGTCACTGGCAAAGTGTTGATAACCCATCCGTTTAGGTTTATGGGTTGATATGATAGTGTCTTTGTTGATAGATTTAGAAACATACACTGCAGATGAAAATATCCTCTTGGGATGTATATATGTGCGTTTATGTGGTATTGTATGTATTAGAAGGAAAAGTGAGTTTTACACTGAGAGTTGTTTTTTTTTTTTTCCCCCTTTTTGAGAAGCTCCATTAAGGAAAAAAATGTTAAGTTTCAGAATAGAAACGGTTCGGTTTCTGACCTGCTACCTCATAGTAAGAAGCTTAGTTGTAAGGTTAACTTTCTCAGAGAGAAGGCAGGGACAGCAGCAAAAGGAACAGGAAGGTTTAATTGCTCTGCAAAGGCCCAAACATGCTCTGAAAAGTAAAGATTTCAGGCTTAATGTGCACGGAACAAAAGGCCGTTGTGAGCTGTGTATAAGAGTTGGTGAGAGTTTGTATTCTGCCCCTTTTTTCTGTGGGAGTTATTTCCTGTTGTTGACTAGAGTTCTTTATTTAGAACCACCTAGCTTCAGAATGCCTGCTAGTGAGCAGAAAAGTGTGTATTTAAAACATAGGCTTATTTCAAGACAGTCTCTGAAAAAAAAAGTTACACTACCCATGCGCTGAGAGAGCACCACCTTCCCAGAGATCAAGAGGGTATGGGGGCTTTATTCCTATAACCCTGCATGGAGGGTCACAAAAAAGAGAATCAGAATGCATTTGAGGTAGCTGTAAATGGTCAACTGAACACCCTGTGGAAGATAGTTCACCAGGAAAGAGTGTTTTTGTTGTTTTTTTAAAAAACAAAACAAGATTTCACTTTTTAGGGCTAGATGCATGTTAAGGAAGTAACAGGAAGCCTTACACATTTTGTAAGGAAGCTTTTATCCTTTCTAGCACGGGTGGGCTGCTGTCCATAGGATCGCACAGAGTCGGAAACGACTGAAGCGACTTAGCATGCATGCATGCATTGGAGAGGGAAATGGCAACTCACTCCAGTATTCTTGCCTGGAGAATCCCAGGACAGAGGAGCCTGGTGGGCTGCCATCTATGGGGTCGCAGGACGCAACTAAAGCGACTTAGCAGCAGCAGCGGCAGCATGATAGAAGTTAGCCTGACGGGTGAGAAATACACCCCAAATACTGGCTTTAAACCTATTATTCTGTTATACTTGCCTTGTCAGTTGGGCTTCTTATTAAAAACTTTCGGTTACGCTAGCATCGTCATTGAATTTTGCAGTCTGTTATTAAGAGAGAGAAGGGCAGGATGCATGTGCATGTGTGGTCAGTCGAGTCTGACTCTGTGATCCCATGGACTGTAGTCTGCCAGTCGTATCAAATGTGTAAAAGGAATTAGGTCATTACTGAAATAATGAAGATAAATGCATGAAATATAAATATTACCCATTGCTTTATTAATAGATATTACAAGTTGTGGGGAAAAAAACCTTACAAAGTTCTATTGCATGGGAACCATAAGAAAGAAAGGGGAAAAAATGTGTCTTTTAATGTCTTGAAATCTAAAACATTACTACAACATATTTGTTTGCTTTTCATGTTTTTAACAAATTAAATTTTGTAGTATCTCTCTCTGATTCTTTTACTCCTCCGTTTATGAAGATTAACCACTTTCCTGAATGGTTTTGGTCTCTAATGTTTTTATTCTATAATTACATTCATCTGTATTGATAAACAATATATAGCATTGTTTTGCATGTTTTAAAGTATTTTATATAAATGATATTATACTGTACATACTTTACAACTGGCTTTATTTTACTCAACATTATGTTTTTGAGATTTAACCACGTTGATATTTGGTAACTTTAGTATTTCTTAACCACCGTAGCTTTCAAATGTATTGATTAATTTTCCTTTAGCAATTACAAGCAAAGCTACTATAAACATTCTTCTATGTCTCCATGCGGGATGAAAACAAGAGTCTCTCTAGATTTAGCCCTTCTCATCCCGAATTCCTCCAGAAAATTAAGCCCCAGTACCCTAAGGCAGAGGAGGGCATGGCAGCCTACTCCAGTATTCTTGCCTGGAGAATCCTCATGGAGAGAAGACCTGGTGGGGTGCAGTCCATGGGGTCGCAAAGAGTCAGAAATGACTGAGTGACTAGGCACACATGCAACGCATCCTAAGGCATTTGTTGTGTATAATGAATTGTCTTCTGTCCTCTAAGTCTAGAATGGTTCATGCTTGGGGCTAGAGCTGGAGACTGACACCTGCTCGTAAGAGTGATCACACCAATCTCTATGTAATTCTTGAGTTCAATGGGGAGGTTCGAAATCAGCCCTGATGGGGTATTTACACCACAGAAATCAGCAAATGCTTCAAAAAGGGCTTCTTTCCTTCTTTCCCTATTCTCCACCCCCACCCCAACCCCAGCCAGTTGTTAAACATTTACTAGCAACCACTGGTTCTTACCTTTATACCACCCTTGGGAGAATTGAGGAAATAGTCACTTGAATTCTTTTCTGTAGGGCTTATTTTCTCATGGAACCCTCATGGAGAAAGACTGCAGGTATGTGGGCAGTGTGTGTGCATGTCCAGCTCCACTAGCTAATGTCACATTATCTCCAAAGTGGTCAAGTGGAGAGCTGTGAACTAACCTTTTATAATTTGCATTTTTCCTATAACTGAGGAGATTGAGTATCTCTTCACATTTGTTGGATATTTGAGTTTCCTCCTTTTACCCATTTTCTGTTGGTTTTATATTAAAAAAAAAAAACTAACTCAGAGTTCTTTTTTACTTCTGAGTATTAATCTTTTGCTGATTATATGAATTATATACCATCACTTGACAGTCTTTCACTTATCTTTATTTTGTTTATCTTTTGTTTTGTTTAATGGATGTTTAATTTTTAATATAGTCCAAGTTATTGGTCTTTTTCTTTATAGTTTGTGCATTGGCTGTCTTATTTCTTTTCTTTTGCCTGTTCCAGGTGGCATGTGGGATTTTAGTTCCCCAACCACAGACTGAACCCACGCCCCTGCATTAGAATCATGAAGTCTTAACTACTAGAACGCCATAGAAGGCCCTGGCTATTTTGTTTCTGAATAGTCAAAGTCTCAGCCGGAAACAGTATTCCACTCAAATGATTCAACTAAAGAGACATAAATGGAGGGACTTTTGACAGAGATGTGACAAAACCTGAAGCATGGAAGACCAAGAACTTAGATCTTACTGTCCTCAGGTCTGCAGGGGAAAGGGGAGGAAATGGTGTTGCTAGAGTCTGTGAGAGTGAGTGCCCTGGAGAAAGGGCCACCTGCAGAAGCTGTGGCTATGGAGGGATGGGTCCTGCTGTAACAGGAGCCCAAAGTAGGAAGGAGCAAGGAAGAAATAGCCCAAGCTCTCTCCCCTCTGACCCACTGGTCTCTTTTTGGTACCTTCCTGTTGAGGAATCCAGCTGGAAGCCGGTTGGCAAAGGAGCTTTGTCCCTAGGGGTCCACATTTCCAGGCACAGAGCAAAGAAGAGAATTAATCTTACATTAATTCTGAGAGACTGAGAATAATCATACATTCCTTATTCTGAGCCCATAAATATATTTTCCTGTATTCTCTCCTAAATGTTTTTAAGTTTTGTTTCACATATTTAGACATTAGTCCACCTGAAATATATATATATATATTTTAATATGAGCTACCTAATTTTATTTTTCATGCAGGTATCCAGGTGACCTTTAGTCATTTATTGAATAGCCTATTCTTTCCCACTGATTTGTTGCCTCACCTCTGTCATAAACTTTATGTGTACATACATGTGTGGGTCTGTTTCTGCACTCTCGATGCTGTTCTGCTGATCTATTTATACCTTGCCAACACCAATCTGCTTTAATTACTAGAACTTTATAATAAGCCTTGATATCTGTTAGGCCACATCCTCCATCTTGTTCTTTAAACTTATTAAAGCTATCTTTTGTCCTTTGTTATTCCAGATGATTTCTGGATTTGCTTAAGTTCCATGGGCAGCGGGGAGGGGAACATTGGGATTTAAGTTGGAATCACATTTAATTTATTGATGTGTTTTGGGGAGACTTGAATAGTATTAAGTATTCTTGTCCATAAATGGTGTGGCTCTCCATTAACTCTTTTCATCTGATGAACTTTTGGAAAGGTGTCTATTTTCTCACTTTTCATTTTTGGTTGTAATGTGGAAATAGTAATTCTGGAGTCTTTATCTTTAGAGCTTTTTTTTTTTTTTAATCGCTAAAACTGAAAGCATGATGTCTAACAGTTCTAAAGTGGTAACAAATTAGGATTGATTGAAAATGAATGTCTGATTCATCAAAATTCTTTTCAACCTTTTATAATTTGGGCTTTAATTTCTTAAAGAAAAGTAAACAAATATAAATGATGTTCAAATTACCATTACTATTCCCACAAAAGCTGTTTATCAGCTGTCCCAGTATGTACTATGCTGCCCTCTGCGTTATGAGGGCAAATGAATCACTGTAGCCAAAGTCAGGGAATCTGACACTTTTTCAATGAGTTTTTCTTTTTTTTTAATTTGATATGACTTTCATATGTGTATTTTCTTCTAAAACAATCATCTTTAGGAACAACTAAATACACGCATTGTTTGAGCAAACTCAAATTTGTGAAGTGTACATTATTTGTAACAGAACAGAACGGCAGTGGGCGTCAATGCTATAGATGATATTCTCGTGGTATTTGCTGCCATCCCCTCTCCTTTCTAAATTTGGTGTTACAGATTCAACTTCTGTTTTCAAAAAGGGAAGTTGCATATAGCTCATTCACACTATTATTTTCTCCTTAAAAGCCAGTTTCTCTGATAATTGACCATTTAAGGAGTTTCATACACCTCAAACAAGACTTCTCTAAAGACAGCAGTTTTGAAATAAATATTACTTAGAAAGATAATCTTCAATATTTAAAGCATGTTTAGGAAAACCATTGACGAGTTGCACAAATGTATCTAATGTAACATTGCTGTTTATCTGAATAGTTTACCTTGGTTTCTTCCTACTCGGCTTTCACTTTGCCTTTCTGAAATTTTAAATATAAAAATATTTTAATTGAAAATATATATTTTTTCAATTTAAAGAAAATATTAAATTGGACAGTTAGATAATTTTGGAAAAGTCTTGCTTATTCTGGCAACATGTCTTTAAAGAACAATTCTGCATTGGTGACTAAAAGATAAAGTCTTGCTTAAGTGTTCCCTCTCCTCCAGAAAACCAATAAAGATTCACAGTGGCAAAGTACTGATCCACTTTTTTGTTGTATGCACTGTTTCCATTTAAACTGTGTTCTCTGCCCACGTGTGTATTTTTAATGATATTTCATAGTATCATACTTCATAGTCTGAAGTCAGAGGTATTTCCTGGGCATCTATACACATTTAAAGCTTTGACCTTTTTTTCACATCTCAAAGTAGAAGTTTTATATCTGGGACTTCAAAAAGTGGCTTAAATTTGTTATTTACACTCCCCAAATCACCTTACTTCTCTTAAATGACCTCTTTACTCATAGGTGATTTAAAGGTACACAATCTTAGATCTCTTTTACAACAGATATGAGAATGTGTGTCACAGAAAATAGGATGGGAAGTTGATTTTATATTCTTCCAAACTCCTCTGTGGAGGTAGTCCCCATTGTAGCCACCTTTTCATAGACTCTTAGCTCTGGGAAGGGGCTACAGGAACCTTTGGGCCCTAGTGCCTCATCTGGCGGGAGGTGGGCACAGCCCTCGAGATGGGAAGGCCCTGATTCAGCTTCCTTGCTGACTGTGGCTGAAGAACTAACTACACTTGAGATCTTCTAACTAACCACATGTGCTCTTTTCACCAGAACCAGTGCTAATCCTAAATCTGTGACATGGCAGATTAAGAAACTAAAAAGTCAGTGATCAATCATAGTGATTTATTTGTACAAGATCTTCAAACTCCTACTCCAAGACTCAGGCTTGATGATCTGGAAGCTGCACAATTTCTAACATTCATACAAGTTTTCTAGGGAAGCCAGAAGTGCCGGTACCTTGAAAAGAAGGTGAATTGCTCAAGAAGGGAGCATGGTTTATGGACAGGAAACCAGGGTCAACATGCAGATAGGCCAGCTTGTAGAGGCTAGAGAGGGAACTGAGGACAAGGAGAGAGGTTTCTGAGGAGCACCCACCAGCCGTGGAGGAGCAGCATCTGGCAGGAAGGGAGCACTGAAGAGTTGTCACTAGGGAAGGCTTTCTCTTTCCAGCTGAGAAAAGGTGAAAGCAAAAGCCAGAGTGTCTAAGGAGAGCCACTCCATTTATCAGAGGATTTTACCAGGAAATAGTGGCCGGTGAAGTAGGGAGGAAACTTATGCTCAACAGAAGCCATCTTGTCTAGAAATAGAAGGGACGAATCAAAGATGCCAGAAAAAAGTTTCAGGAGCGTCTTATTCCAATATCATCATTAAGATTTTGTTCTAAATTAGGATTTAAATATTGTCAGATCTTTAAAAGAGAAAAAGGCGTGTTCACTAACAGGAAAATGACCCTCTCTCAGAACACAAGGGACTGTCATTGCAAAGCAGCCTAGTAACAGTGAGGGAAACTGCGAGAGTGGCTCTTCACTGGAGTTGAAGCTCTACTCTTGTGAAGCATGACTGCAAGGACAGGCAGGAGAAAGCCTGACGTGAGAAGGTGGGCAAAGAGATGGAGAAGACTTTACAGAGGCAGATGAGTTAACCGGTTCCTTTGGTGCCAACAAGTTTTAACTTGCTAGTGGCTGAAAAGTTCTGAACCTGTTCATGCTGTCTTTGTGAGAGTGTTCATTAGTTTTCCTAGTCATCCTATCCTGTGTCAACTCTCTGATAATCAGTTAGGTAATGTGGGACTTCGAGACTTTATTTAGAAGATTTATTAATAGATTTCAGTGATCAGTGAATGGGAAGTCCGCATTCAGTTAGACTCTCTGTATTTTCCATGAAAAGATGATTTAACCCAGCTGGCTATATTATTGTGTTTAATAACTGAAACATTTATGGGGGGGCATAAGATCAATATTTCCAAGGTATATAGATGGATGATTGACTGGGATTTCTTGTGGAACTTGAAAGATAAAACATAATAAAGGAGAAAGGTTAAGTCTGAAAACTGTTGTGAAGTCTTTCTCAGTTTATATAGCTAGCTTGTCCGTGTGTCAATTCTTTGGTGCATATTAATTAAGTGCTAAAAGTGGCCTTCAGTTAGTGCAGTCATCTGGTTGTTTGCAAGACGTGAGGGTACAGAAACTTTCAAGAGAAGCAGTGAAGTGCAAACTAGTACCCCGAACCACAAAGCAATGTTGAGAAGTACCTCTCTGAAATTAAACTCATGAGTATTTTTAAAAATTATCATCACAGTCCTATACTTACAAGAGCAGTGTTTCTTTTCTCCCTAAACAGATATGTTCCTGATAGTTAAGTGTGGATGACTGGCCTAATTTCTTGTATGTGCAAGTGAGAGGGAGAAACTCTAAATCCTGAGGGTAGGATTATTTTAAATGGGCTTTTAAGTGTCCCAGAGAGTGAAAGTGTGAAAACCATACTTATGTGTTCACTAAGCATTTCTTGCTCATTTGCTAGGAATAAACAATATTTTTTAAAAAATCATGCATACTAAAGGGAAAGGGAGTTGACTTCAAAAACTCTGGGAGGGCCTTTCCTTAGCCTCATGGAGTTGGATTCCCAGGGCCAGGCAGGAATTGCTGGGCTGGGCTGAGGGGGGACTCTACCCTAGGGGAAGGGACTGTGTACCACCTGGTGAGGGACCACATGAACAGGTGTTCAAATGGCCACTTCATGCTTTGACTTCTTGGTAAAAGATGCCAGAATATCAAAGTGGGGAAAGTGGGACACATATATAACACAGATACCTATATATAACATATATAAAATGATAAGGCATTTACCTTCACAAGTATGGGAAGGTGAAAAATATTTTACCTCAGAACTCAGATTGCTTTCCTAAGAACTCAGACCTTTCCTGAGCACACACAGAATTCGTGCTTTAGCAAAATCATGCATCCACTCTGGAGGCACACAAATTGTCACTTTGATCTTTAGTTCTTCCAGTAATTCATCTGCTAGAAAATATCCAAGTGTCACAAAAATTGTGCAAGTCTAACTTGCTGCTCACTTCAATTCATGAATAACAGTTTAAATTTGTTTTAAATTCAAGAGAGCCTCTGGCCTCTGCTACAGAGAGATCACAGTATTGCAGCTTCTATTTCGATGGCTTCTCTTTAAAGTGAGTGGGTTGTTCGGAAATTGTTAGTAGTGTCCTCTCTGAAAGGCAGAATTCTGGAAATGAAAAATATCTTGGCCTCATGGCAAAATGTTTGAATACTGTGCCACTTAGGCACAAACTGAGCAGGATGCGCTGAGGGCCTGGACCACGACTTCCATGATGAGTAATTTGGAATGCCATTGTAATGAAAATTTCCAAAGATATCCACAAATCATTAGCTTTTAGCACTGGCTGTACTTAAAAATGAAAAATCTGTGTAACCTTGTAATTATATCGAGGGTCCAGTAAAAAATCTTTTTGATTCCCTTTCAAGATAAAACAAGAAACATTTCTCCTCTACCAACATTTTAGCCCAGATTTAATTTCAATAATATCGTCAATTTGATAGATAACAAATCATTACTGAACAGTTCCAATAGGTCTCAACTTATCTTGATGTTAACGACTTATAATCACCTTTATGTTAGGTCTTAAAGCTTTATTATCCTTAAATATAACTAGTATAGTGGACCATTAAATTCCAAAGAGATCTGAGACGATATTGATTGGGGTGGCAACCAAAATTTTAAGGTGCCTGAATTCCTTTTCGGAACATCTTTAAACTGAATGCGTATGTCATTTTTAAAATAATCATTAATTTTCCAGGGGAGGTCTCCTGTCCTAGGACTTCTAAATTTGCACCACACACACAAGCCTCCCAAAACTAGTATAAATTTCCCTAATAAATATAAGGAGTTCAAAGCAGAACTTCTTAAGGAGAAGGAAAAGGCTATCGCTGTGAAACTGCGCCTAGGTACCCCCTGCGTCTTCAAGCCAGGCGTCCCTACCTGCGTGGGCTCTGCCGGGTTTGCACCGCGGCCGAAGCCTGCCACGAAGGCTGCAAAGTCGTTTCCCTCCTGTTCCGATGAGGTACTCGACTTGGTGACCATTTCAAGTGTTGGGCTGAGGACACCGCACTCAAGGGGAATTTGTCCCCACCTCCAGCCGGAGCCTTCATCCTACTTCTCGGACACTCTGAGGGCCGCTCGTATGTCCAGAGACGCAGGCATCGGAGAGCGTCTCAGCTGCGGAGGCGCGGCCCCCGCCCTCCCGGGACATGTCTCGAAAACCCCGCGGACAGCGTGGATACTGCGCCCCGGGGTCGGATTTTTCTCTTTCCCCATCCCCCCCAGCCCCCGGGACCCTGCCTGCCCGGCTAACCGGCCCCAAGTTGCAGAATAGCTGAGATGCTTGTCATATTTGCGGTCGCGCGACTCAGCGGGCTGTGCGCGCGCGGCACTCGTTGCCGCCTTTGTCACTAGCGGCTCCGTCATTTGCATGAGTGGTCTGAGGGGATTATTGGTGGTTAGTTGTGGTCCCGTGGCCGGAGTGTCTCGTTTCCTCTCCCCTTCTCCTTAAGCTTTTCCTTAAGAGAAAATCAAGGGCGAGCCGGCTGGGAAGGGAGCCGTGGGCGGCGCTGCCACCCGGCGTCTCGCGTGCTCCGCCTGCCCCTTCCTGCTCCTGGGGCGGACGGGGCCCTGCTCGGCATTTATCGCGCCTCCCGGGACCGCCGGGGGAGGGGGCGGGGCCCGGCCGAGGGGGCGGGGCCTGGTGGTCGAGGGGCGGGGCCTTCTGAGCCCGGGGCCCGGAGCTCGCGGGAGGCTCGCTGGCCGCACGTCACTCCTCCACAGCTAGTGCTGGAGCAGTGGCTGCCGCTCGCTCGGTCAGGGCGCCCCCTCCGCCCGCCTCCGGCTTCCTCCTCCGCTGCCTGCCTGCCGCCGCCGCCGCCGCCGCCTCCTCCTCCACCATTGTATAATGCTCCGAGCGCGCAGGCAGAGGACGGCGGAGTCTTAGCTTCGGTCTCGCCTCCTGCCCGCTCCTCGGCGCCACCCTTGGGCCCCCGGAGCGGGGGATTCCGCATGGAGCGGGAGTAGCTTGAGGAGTGGGCAGAAACCCCTCCCGATGTGCTAGTTCCCAGGTGGAGCTGCATGTGGTAAGTTCTCCCGGCGCCGGCTTGGAGGGGATTCTCGGATGCGCGGGGCTCCGGGTGGGTGGGGGCAGCGCTGGGACCCGGCCAGGGCCGGGTGAGCCTGGAGGGCGGAGGAGGGGCCCGGGCGGCCGCGAGGGTCGCGGGAGCCTCGGCGAGAGGGACCTGGGCTGGAGCAGGTACCGGGAGGAGCGCTCCCTCCCGCTGCTCCCCGGCCCCGCGCCCTTGGACCCCCGGGGCCGGCGCCGGGTACCCCCAGCGTTCTCGGGCAGATCTGCTGGGGGAAGGGCAGGCAGGGGACTGGCAGTCACGGACCGGGGTCAGGAGAGGGTCGGGAGCTAACCAGAGCCTAACGGTGGGGCGGAGGGAGCTTGGAGCTGTCGCTTTTACATCTGGGATCTGTGTGCGTGTTGTGGCGGTTGTGTTGTTGTGAACGTGCGAGACTTTTTTTTTAAGACTCGTATTGCTGGCGCGACGGCTGCTTCACTTTTCAGTCCTGTGGCCGTGTTTGCATCCAGCTTGCTTTAGTGTATTTCTGTGAGTTGCCCTGTGTTTTAGCTTAGAAACATCCTTCTCCGCCCTCTTTTCGCCCGTGCCCCAGTGAATTGATTTTGAATGTGTATGTGTGTTAAACTGGATGTCTCATTAGTTTTTTAGTTAGAAATCTAAAAGTCATCTTAGTGGTGACCGCCTCTGACTGAGAGGGAGGGCGCCGAGGGGAGCCAGCTGTCCCAGGCCCTGGACTTTGTACCAAGACGTGGTGCCTTCAGAGCGCCTCTGCATCGAGAGAAAATCATAAATTCCCTCCACCCTCCCTTGGCCAGCAGTTACCTTACTTTTAGCAGAAATAATAGTAATAGATTGAGATGGGAGTAGAATTCTGTGTTTAGCCTTAAATTTCGCAAAAAGATTAGGTATCATTGTCTTAGAATAACTTTTTGCTCCCAAGCTGGGTTAGTTTCAGGATGTTTCAGGAGGTGGAGAGTAAGTTTTTACAGGCACTTAATGGGGAAGGGCAATCAGCAAGGTGAGACGTCCAGTCTCAGACTGTACCAGTTTTCATTTGAGTCAAGCTGGACAGCCTCCTTTGGTCTTAAGGAAGATAGTAAATGTTTTCAAGCTTTGTTCATGAAATATGCTTTGTGATTTCTCAATATATGTTAAGAAATGTCCATAACGTGTGTAAAGAGCCTAGAAGTTGTACTAGCCAATCGGATCCCTGAGGCCTTAAGTGTTCAAAGTAGCCTTTTATAATTAGAGAGGAGTCTCTGACAAGAGTGAAGTGGGCTCTTGGCTCCACTCAACCCCTGGAGGACAGTCCACCTGAGAGCCTCTGGGTTGTTTTGCTGATGGGGGGTGGGGGGGGTAGTTGTTCAGCTACCCAGAAGCCATAACTCACCCCTAGAGCTCCTCCCACTCCTCCCCCTTTTTATAGCAGTCTATTCTGATTTGAGTGTGGTAGGGTGTGCTCTGAGGATGAAAATACCCATCCTCTGAGATCTCAGCTTCTGGCAGGAGCAAGAAGAGCTTGTTCGTAGATCTCTACTTTCCTGTTCATTTCAGTTATTTCTTCATGGGGGGAAAAAAACGAGAGGGATAAATGTTAGAAAGTTTGCCTTTAACTTTGTTGATTTACTTAGAGATATTATACGTAAATATAAAGTTGTTTATGTTGTTCATCAAGTTTGGAACCCTTTAAAATAACTTTATTTCTTTCCCCTCCTCCTAATTAAAACGTGCATAACCATGTTGCTCTCAGGTGAGAAAGCTTATGAAATAGATCGGACAGCCTTTTATTTTTTAAACATTCAGCTCTGTTCCTTGGGTAATTACAATAGATAGGAGACTTAAATTTTATAATACCAACTAAGTGTAGGACATGAATGTCCTAGGGAACAGTTTTATTGTCAAGCGAGTGTCACAGCTTCTTAGGTAACAGCTGCTTGGGCCTGTTTCCCTTAAAAAACTAAGAAAGGGATATTAGCTCACATTTATAAACCCTTTAGACTTCTGTTTGTTGAATTGTCCCCTTGAAAGCCTTTTATTTAATTGAGAAGCTGAAATATAAACTTTACCCAGTTGCTGTGCACTAAATTATTAATAATGAGCATAGTTAAATGGTATTTATTTTGATATTTTAAAACTCAAATTTGTGTAGCAGCGGATAGCTTTTGGCATATGCTATTTTAAACAGTGTTCCAATGGCAGAATGAGTTGCAACACTACTTAGAAAGGTGCACACACACAAAATAGATAAAAAAACATATAAGGGGACATTGAAGATACATATGTACAAATAAATCAAGGTTTTTTCTGTCAAAAATTAAACTGGGAACGCATGTACACCCGTGGTGGATTCATGTCAATGTATGGCAAAACCTTTTTATTTAAATTAAAAAAAAATTAAACTGATGAAGAAAATAAAAATAAAAGCATACTTCAAATTATCAGTAACAAGTTATACTAAAAGTTTGCCCATGGTCAAAATATTTTACACTTTAGCTATTAAGAAAGATAAAAGCTACAACATAAACTTTTAGAAGTTTCTTTTGCTGTGATTTCTTGTTAAAAAACAAATACTAATAAAAAGCATGAAGTTTTATATTTTGTTATATCAAAAAAATCAAGACAACTTTGTTAGTATTGTAACATAGACTTTAAAAATGTGTAGGTTAAGATGATATTTTGGAGTATGAACTCTAACTCACTTGTAGAATTTTTTAAAACTTTGTTGCTACAGAAATTTCATATTTAGTGTTACAGCCTATCCTGTAGGAGATAGTTGCAGTAGTTTCTTGGCAAAGCAGGGGTGGGGTGGGGGGAGAGAGAGGAGAGAGAGGTGTCTCTGATTACTGAGTGCAAAGATCAGGTGTATGCTCAAGGCACCAGAGGACAAGCTCCAGTTTTAAGTGAAAATGGCCTTGAAATAAGGGTAACACCCACCTTCACGGTCTTTCCATTAATCAGCACTGACCAGCAGAACAGGATCATCTAAAAATGCGGTGGCCACTGCATATGCACAAATCATGTCTTTTCTACCAACTGTTAATAATTATTCCTTAAACAGCCAACAGAAACCCCCAAGCTAGGACTCCTGCTTAAAGAAATGTGTGGATATTTAATTTAATTCTAATATTCTTTTTTTTTTTTTAATTTATTTTCACTTGGAGGATAATTGCTTTACAATGTTGGTGTTGGTTTCTGCCGTACATCAGCATGAATCAGCCTGTGGCAGGTACACATATGTCCCCTCCCTCTTGAGCCTCCCTCCCACCCCCCACCCCAGCCCACCCTTCTAGGTTGTCACAGAGCCCCCAGTTGAGCTCCCTGTGTCTTACAGCAAATTCCCATTGGTTACCTACTTTACATATGGTTAGTTCTAATATTCTTGAAGGAAAGAGCAGCTCACCAAAGTTGGCATATCTTTTAAACAAAATGATTGTCTCCAACGGCCAGTGCAATTGGCGTTAAAGGCAAACTTCTGCCCCTCTATACAGATGCGGGGCAGTCCTGTGAGCAGCACTGTCCCCCAGAGCGCCCATCACTCATTGTGTGGAGCAGTGTCTTTCTCTATGAGCACTGTGTGGCAGTTCATTCTTTGTATGAATCTGTGAATGGCATATGTCAGGCCAAAAAGACGACATTCCTATTCTGGGTAATAAATGGACGCCTTGTTGGGTTTTTTTTTTTCCTTGAAGATCATGAGACAAACAAAACATACTTGGCTGTCTAAAAATTTTCTTTGAAATAGAAATTCAAAAATAAAAACATCAGAATATCTTTGCAAATATATGATTGCTCATAGGACAAACCAGATGCAGGTCATTTCAACAAGCACCCCAGACAATGAAAACTCCCTTTTGGAAGAGAATTCATTTCTCTTTGTGGTCTGAGGGCCCCAGGAGCTAGAAAGCCTCCTTCGTCTCCTCTCAAGGTCTCCCATCCCTCCCCTGAACTTAAACGGGGATCCCTGCCTGGAGTCCCAGCAGCCAGTCCCACAATTTGGTGTATCTGTCTTAGCAACCCAGGAGCACAGAAGCCGTGTTCTGCACCCACTGCAGCTTTCAGTTCGGAATGGAGTCGGCATCGGCATCTGCTGTCTCGTTTGGCCTCCTCTCACACTTGTACGCCCGTGTGTCCAGAGCTGGGCCTGCCCCTGAGCAGGGACAGCAGAGCCAGGGCCGAGTGTGCCCGCTCGGCGCTGCCCCGAGTGGAATGAGCCATGCGGATGCGTGGGGCGGGGGCGGAGGGAGGGGAGCGGGGGACAGCGCCGGGCCGACTGCGCAACTGCTATAGCAGGTCCGACTAGTTTTAGGTGCCCAAAGGCAGCTTTGTTTCTCTGGTAACTCCGGGTAGCAAGCAGCAGACCTCAGTTGTGAACACTCATTTATGTCTGGCCTTACTCTCTCTCTGTCCCCTTGCAGAAACCTGTAGCTTCTCAGAGTTGCTCTTTAATCCTAAGCTTTTTTTTTTTCCTTTCTTTTAAAAACCTTCATAAGTGGTTAACTGAAAAGACGAGGCTAAACCAGGCGTTTGTGTGCTTCTGAGGAGTTTCATGAAGTAGAACAGTGACCGGGAAGGGCTTCTGACTCTCTAGGACACACACACAGCCCCACTCACTCATTCACTCAAGTTGCCTCTGTGAACCTGTTCTGCAAAAGTCAGAAGTCTTCCCTGATGGTGCCTGTGGTCAGAAAATTAAATAATGAAGCGTTACTTGCTGCTGATCAACCTTTAGCCCCTTGCTCTGCTCTTCTGGCTGACTGCTTATCATTCCACGCCAGCCACAGCTCTCCGGCTTCAGGCAGGCCGGCTGGAGTACCCCACCCTGGTGTTTAGAAGTGTTGAGTTAAACTCAGGGAATCTGAAAGTCCCAAGGTCATCTCTACACCAGAACAGGTTTGCATAAAATTCTAGCCACGCCAGTGAGATAACAAGGTGGCAACTGTTTTAATCTCAACCTGTCTTAGTAGTTATTCCATTTTTAAATAATACTTGATACAGATTTGCTTTTCAGATTTCTTCCCTTTTCTTGAGGAGGGAACCTCCATATGTGTGTACTTCTGTGTCTTACTTGCTGTCACAGAAAACAGGTCTGGCAGAGGAATTTGAGCACCGTGGTCTGTAGCTGATGAAGAAATTTTTGCACTGCCTCTGTGCTTGTCACGAACCTGGTGATGGTCTTTTCTGAATAGTTTTTTTTTTTTTTAACAGACTACTTTAAAAAATATTTTTATTATGGCCAGAAATAGAAAATAAAATAGATTTTACCTGATGACGGTTGTTAGCTGTCTAGCAGTAGTTGGTTAGCAAATTCAAAACGTGGATTCCTCAAGTGGCACCTGCATTCTTGCTTCGGAAGCCTCTAAAGATAGGCAGGGTGAACAGAATGTTCAGGGGTGGCAGTGGGGTGGGGTGGAGGCAAGATCTCCTTAAAGGTCCTTGAAGCTCCTACAGGTTGAAGTTCTGAGAGGTAGTTTCCTTAGAAAATAAACATGTATTGCTTTCAGTGTGGTACTCTGATTACTTTTATTATGTTTGACTGAGTGACTTTGTGTAAAGTTCTGTGGGTCATTAGTTATCAATGCTCAGAAATCCTTCGGAAGAAATACTTTTTATCTCAGAATAGCCCCAAAGTAATTATTTTTTTTTAAAGAAGGGCTGTCATATTTACAAAGTATCATTCACTGCCTTCAAGCTTAGTTTGTATCCTCCTTTCCTTTTTCTACTCTGTGAATTATTCAAGTGTATGAAGTAAAGTTTAAGTTGTCTTTGTAAAACCTTATTAGGAGTCTGCCTAATTTTTAGAATTAACTAAACATTCTGAATATGAATGAAATAGATATTTACATAGTAGAATAGTTGTTTCTTCCCTTTAGTGTGTGTTAGTCACTTCAGTCGTGTCCGACTCTTTGCAACCCCATGGGCTGTAGCCCACCAGGCTCCTCGGTCCATGGGGTTTCCCAGGCAAGAATACTGGAGTGTGTAGCCATTCTCTTCTCCAGGGGATCTTCCCAGTCCAGGGATTGAACTCAAGTCTCCTGCATTGCAGGCAGAGTCTTTACCCTTTGAACCACAAAGGAAGCCCTTCCTCCCTCTCCACGCGTCTCTGAAGTATATTTCTTTTACCTTGTACCTTAAATTTTAATATGCTTCCCTGGGGGCTCAGACGGTTAAGTGTCTGCCCACAATGCGTGAGACCCGGGTTCGATCTCTGGTTTGGGAAGATCCTCTGGAGAAGGAAATGGCAACCAGTACTCTGGCCTGGAAAATCCCATGGGAGGAGCCTGGTAGGCTACAGTCCATGGGGTCGCAAAGAGTCAGACATGACTGAGTGACTTTACTTACTTAAATTTTAATACTCATATGTCATATTATAGAAATGTGGTAGTTTTCTTTTTAGGGATAGTTTTCTTTTGAGGAATTCAGATTTAGACTATATACAATGCTTAGACTTACTCAATGAGTAAGTAAATAAAGAATATTTCTCTGGTTTTTCTCTTTAGATTGCATGTAGAAGTTAGAAGATAAAGTAAGTTCTGTATTTTTGAGGAATATAAAGTATGTCTTCTTTTAAGTGATTTTTCACAGTATTGAAGCATTACCAATTTTAAAATAGAGGAGATTAAAAATTAATAATATCCCTTAAAAACACTTTTATAAAAACACTCCCTAATGTAGCATACTTAGTTTTTGTTAGTTTTATTCAGTGACAAGTTAGTTGGCTAACAAAACCTAGAAGGTAGTAATGTTTTGTTTTAATTAAGATGAAATTTTATTTTCACAGATTTGTTTTAGCAAATTATGTTTACCTGTGTTGGTGCGACTGTTTTATGTATCTGAAGGCCTTCTTTAAAAAAAAAAAAAAAAACACCATCACATACTTTTGGCAAAGTATTTGGTTTCAACCCTAAGCCTTTTCCCCTCTGACATTGTTTATTAAGGGTCTCTAGTGTAAGCAGAAAAACAAGGTATCTTTGGGGAAAAGATAGTACAGGAGAGTTGAAACCAGAATCCCATCCAAGCAATTATAAGTACTGGAGAAAAAAATGTTTTCATTATGCAGGGGAATGGGGGTGGGACAAGGCTGGTTGGCCTTTACTGGCATATAATCTTAAGGGAAAGAAATTCAAATCTAAGAAGTCCTTCCCTTAATGGTAATGAGGCTTTAGATTCAGCATGCTAAAGCTGAGTTCCTAACAATAAATTAGTGTGGAATAGCATCATAATTTTTAATGTCTATAATAATATTTATAAAAATAATATTATAATGGTTCATATTTACCAAGTTTCCTGTGGAAAGATTGGTGATAATAGTTCGTCTCTTATGAACATACAATATCATAGAACTTCAATACCTCAAACAGTGGTGTAATTTGTAATTTCCATAGGGAGAATTCCAGCAAGTTATATAATCAACTTGCTTCATGATCTCTCTAAGGTTACCAGTGTTTTACAATTTAACGGCTCCTCCCCAATATTCTTTATGAAGTTTTCCCAAAAAACTGCCAGAAGCCATTTCTGTTCAGTGTGGAGGCAATTTCCTGTTATTACAAAGCAATTGGATTGTTGAAGGCTTTTCTATCCTAGTAAAATTCCTACTGCTAACCTTGATACTCATTGTGTGGTTGGAGATCACTTTAGGACCCCCACTGGAAATTCTGAACTACTGGCTTCTCCCAGTCCACATCTTATGACTCAGGTTGTATGTTTGTTGTGTGTGTTCTTGCTTCAGGAATCCTCCAGGGATTTTAGTCATGGATTTTGAAACATCAGTGTTACTTATATACAGACAACAACCTTTTCTTTATACAATATTTCCAGATTTTGAACCATAGCATAATATAGTGTGGTCTTGGCAGGGCTCTTGGCTTGCCAAGCAGTGTCCTATGGAGACCTGAATTAGGGAACAGTCTTGGAAATGTGTATACTTTGAGATCTGTAGATAGAAATTGTGGTGAATAATCAGAATTCAGGAGTGCCTGTTGCTCTCCTGCGCCCCCTTGTGGTTAGATGTGATACTCTTTCAAAGCTCAAGAGGAGCTCCAACTTGTAGTGGGCATGCTTGTTTACAAAGAGCATTTATAGCGTTTTCTGAGTAAAATAGCCTATCAAGTTAATATCATAGTTCTCACTGAGGGTGTAAATAGTTCATTGTGTTTGTTTGACTTTTTCTAAATTTGTAGAATTTAAAAAATATGTATTGATGTGTGTGTACATGTTTTACCTTTTTCTTATGGAAAATTCCAAACACACTCAAAAATAGAGTACAGTGCATCCCCTTGTGCTCATCATTGGGCTTTAACAGTCATCAATATTTTGTCAGTCTTGTTTCATCTTCATGGTCTTTTTTTTTCTAGAGTATTTTAAAGCCTATTCCAGGCTTAGAATCTTTTTTTTTTTTGCTTATCTTAAATTTAGAAACTGTATAATTCGGCTCAGTCTTTTGCTTTAGGTGTGCAGTGCTTTTAGTCAAAATTGTTACGTAAACTAAGGATTGTAAACATCCTCAGTATCTTTGGAAGGTGACTGATGTCCCTAGCTTCCTAAGAGTTAGGTCTAAAACCTAAAGTTCCCAGCTGGCTGAGGAACCAGTAAGACAGGATATTAGAAATATTTTCTATTACTTAACAGTTACAGTCTAAAAAACCTGTTTCTTTACAATGTTTATTAACAAGGCCATAATTTATTCCTAAGAAATATTCACTTGAAATATTATCTCGCAGGATTTGTTTGCTAAATGCAGTTATCAACATTTGAAAATGTCCTTTTCTTTTTCCAAGAGGAAAGGTTATGTTTGACAAACCAGTCAGAAACCGTCTGCAATTTCATAGAAGTAGATAAAAGTCCTAGGAGGGAAGGCAAGAGTTTCTTACATCCCCAAACAGTAAAAGCTGTTGACTTCGAGGTTGACTTCCTGGCCGAATTTCGGTTTGTCTCCAGGCTTTAAGACGCTGTCGAGAAAGCCCGGGGATTGTTCGCTGCGGGACCCGTCCGACTGGAGTCTGATCGCGGATGCGCGGCCGCGCGCTACCCGCGGCAGAGAGCGCCGCCAGGAGAGCCCGGGGAGGCGCCTCCGCAAACAGTGGTGTCGGGTTACAGCCTCGGAGCCGCGCCGAGCGCGCCTAACTGGCTAGATCTAGTGACTGGCTTCATAATTACATTGCTGATTTGTTAGGGAAGGCTTTGTCTTACTTAGCAATTAGCATGGATGTTACTGCAGGGACCTCATCCTGGATGAGCTTGGGCTTAAAAAAAGAAAAAGAAAAAAGAAAACTTCCCCGATAGGGGCAGCTTTAGGGGTTCAGTTACTCACCCTCCCTTGTCTTCTGGGAGTAAACACTCAGAGGCTTTCTCCCTGTTGGAATTTTGCCCGTGTTTCTGCCATTCCCGGAGGCCGGAAGCAGTCGCTTTGGGGTCTGCAGGCAGCCTCGGGGAGTGCTGACCCCCGCATGGCCTCCCGGAGGCTCACCCCCAGGAACTGGGGAACTGCACGGGTCACAGTGCATGGAACACCCCCGCTGGCAGATCCTTGCAGGCACCCCACTTTCTTTTTAAAATTAATTTATTTTAATTGGAGGATAATTACAATATTGTGATGCTTTTTGCCATACATCAACATGAATCAACCATGGGTATACATATGTGTTCCCCCCATCCTGAACCCCCTCTCCCACTTCCCTACCCACTATCCCTCTAGGTTGTCCCAGAGCACTGGCTTTGGGAGTACCCCACTTTCTGTCAGCTCTCTCCCAGATCTGCCAGCATCCCCCCGCCCATGTCCCTTCAGGGTGTCCTAAGTCGTGTCCCCCAACCCCCACCCCGTGGCTTCTGCTGTTACCTGGGGGAGGAAGGATGTCAAAAGCATAGCCATTATCAGATTCCTGAATGTTGGATGTTTATTAAGGTGTAATATTTTAACAGTATAGAAAGTTGTCTAAGGGAACCTGGCTTCCCCTGTGGAACAAGGAGGGGGCCTCTCCTTCCTGCCCGGGAGGTGCTGTGTGACCAGCTGACAAAAGAGCTCTTCCCAGAGTTCGCCGGAGGCTGGTGGCAGGCATCCTGGTCAGGAGCAGGGGCTCTCCACTTGGACCACCTCAAGAGCAGGACCCAAAGCATACCCTAAGGCAGGCGTCAGAGGGGAGAGATGAGAATATTCTGTGTTTCAGAAGTTGTCTCACCGGCATTTGTAGCCAGCCTCTCTCCTGCTCTGGAGAGACTGTCACCCACTCAGTAGTTTTGCCAGGGGCAACTTCTTTCTTCTTCCACTGCCCCCGAAAGAAACTGAAAGTGTGCGCGTGTTTCCATTTACAGGACTTTAACTTTGGGTTTGGCGGCTCAGGATGTCTGAATGAGGAAATAGCTTCTGCTAGCCTGCTTGAAGACACTCGTCACACATCATAGCTTCTTTTTTCTTCAAACTGGGTAGCTCTGTGAGGGAAAGTCATCATTCTGAGTCATTAGCGTTACTGTGAACGCCTCGTTTTTATGGTTTTTAGTGTTAGCATGGGCACTGCTGGACCCTTCAGCAGCCCGTAGTCACCAGCAGTCACACAGGACGGTGTGGTTGGGGAGACCCGGGACTGAGCCTTTCACTTGAGAGCTGTTAACTAGTGACACGGGCATAGCAGGCCAGCGGCTCATCGAACAGCAGACGCCAGCCTCTTCAGCCTGGTGAGGACGTAGAGTGAGACACGCTCCCGGGGAGCCCAGGGCCCCACTAGGAACTACCCTCCCCTGATGGCAGACTCCAGGACTGAGCTCTGCCCTGTAAACTGACTGTTGAGACATGTCACTTACTCGTGAAGCCCGCTATACTCCTGAGAAAGGAACACCCTGGCTTTCTACTTGTCACTTACTGGTCCAAAAGGAAATTGGAACAAGCTCTTGAAAATGTACACAAGGTGCAAACCATCCAGCCTTGAGGTGTTTTAAAGTAATAAATTTCAGGATTCCCCCGTGTGCCCTGCCTCTGTGTGTGGACAAACGAGTGTTTGTGAGCATCGGGTGGTGCGGAGCTGGGAGCTGTTTCCACGGCTGCCCTGGTGTGCTGGCCGCTTGCTGCCCCTCCTGGCTGCCTCTTTGATCATATGGTCAGTCTTAGCTTCCCCAGTGATTTCCTCCCTTCAGAAATTGGAACTAAGCTATCAATCCTGACCTTCTTTTAAAACACCTTTTGCAGCATTTATTCCCTTGGATACTGAGTAGGATTTTCCTTCTGTTTGGGGGGCTAAACTGAGTTAAAGTCTTTTGCATCTTTTTTTACCCCCCCCCCCCACTGAGTAAGAAAGCCAGCCCCCATGGTGGGCTGGGGCAGGCTCCCAGTTTGGGCCTCTCATAAGCCCCAGGGATGATGCTGCCCTCAGGGGTCTCGCACAGCCCCTCCGTGCTCCTATCAAGTCAGCGGCCCCCAGGCTCTGGGCCTCTAGGAAGCACTAGTGGCCACAGCAGGCTGCAGGTTAAAACAGTGGGTTTTGTTGTTAGTGGGGATGACAGAAGTGGTGGTTTGCAAAAGTGGATTTAATATTGTTA
This sequence comes from Ovis canadensis, assembly GCF_042477335.2. NCBI lineage: Eukaryota > Metazoa > Chordata > Mammalia > Artiodactyla > Bovidae > Ovis > Ovis canadensis. Next base: position 43,737,812 of record NC_091247.1, read on the forward strand.
ATTTTAAAATCATAATTAGTTCCTGGGGAACCTGGTGCTCAGCCATTTGTAGACAGCCTTTTGGGCTGGGGTTTTGTATGGAGCAAAGCAGCTCTCTTGCTGCGAACTATTGAAAGTCAACCCTCGACATAAGTGTTTGTATTATCAAAATAACAAAAAAAGGAGGGGAAAAAGAAAATCGTAACATTTATTTTGACAGTTCAAATAATATTAAAGGACAGTGTTGTAAACAGTTTTTCTAAGACATAGCTTTAAAATAATTGAAAAAGCACTGAGTTTAAGAGAACTATTTTGATTGCTTGGTTTTTTTTCTTTTTTTTTTAAATGTTTGCATCTTTTTCCTGTAGTGCTTTACAAATATAAAAGCTATGAAATGCTCCTTTTAGCACATGGGTACTATTTCAGTTTCTCTTTGGACACTGGGCCTCACTACCATTCACTCTGATCACAGCAAGAAGAACCTAGGCCCCAGTGAGCTGGTGGTATCGCATGTATCAGTCTGAGAAACTGAGTTTTATCATTAAAATTGAGCTTAGGACATCTTACTTCTGCATGTAGTCTTTCTTTTTTGATGTCTGTTGACATCAGAAAGCTACTCATTCTGTTTCCTTATCTGTTTAGGCACAAATAGGGAAGCAGTTTAGACTCAGATTTAATTGAGTAAAGGTATTCTCAGGCTTAAATATGAAATAGCTGGATGGGGGAAAAAGGAAGTCGTGGTTGTCAAAATGAGGTCCCTAGACCAGCATCACCTGGAAACTTGCTGAAAATATAGATCTCGGTCCTCCACACCAGACCAAATGAATGAGAATCTGGGACAATGGGGGGTGGGGGGGAGCATTCTTTTACCAAGCCCCCTTTGTGAATCTGATGCTCACTCAAGTTTGACAACTGAAGAATGAGAGAGGCACGCACATCTTTCTGAATGCAGGTGGGCACTGCCCACCCTCAGTGCCTCAGGTCCCGACAGATCTCCTTACTTAACACCTGCCCTGTACAGCTGTGCCCTCTGAGGTTCGTTCAGCCTTCCCCTTGGTCATACCCTCCCTTCACGCCAAGGTTACACTCAGAGCCAAAGACACATCTCTGTTTTTGTTTTACAGTCCTTCTCTGGCTATCCCTCAGTGTCTTTTCTCATTCTTTCCATTTACTATTCATCCAGCCGCTATTTCTGAAGCATCTTCTGTGTGTCAGGGACTGCCTTACCCTGAGGATACAGAGATGAACAGAACTGTCTAAAACCCTCAGACAGCTTACCGTCTGGGGTGGGACATGTACACTGAGAGGCAATCCTGCCTTAAATATAAACCTCAAATCCTATCTCCGGAAGTCTCCCTCCAGTCACCTAGTCTGTACTGATCTCTGACTCCTGACTGTGGGAGTCATTAGAATCTGGAATTGCAAACCCCCAAATAATATCTTTTCCTGCTTCTCTGGTTCTTTCTCTTCTGAGGAATCACCTAGTGACGTTACTGTTGACCATCTGCCCTGGGCAGATTTGTAGCATTTGAGGGCAGGGTCCTTCCTAGTGAAAGTGGCTCTACTGAAAGCCAGGTTTGATATCTGGAGAGTTTTATTCACTATTAAACTTCCTGGAAAACTCCCGCAGAGAAGTGTTCATTTGTATTCCTCCCTATGAGTTTTTGTTCTCTCTTTTCAAAACTTAGATTGCTGCGGTTAATATTTGCCAAAATTTATGTTAAGCAAATCAGAATGTTAGGGGTTTGTTTCTAACAAGCTTATTGGGGAGGGAAGTTATTTTATCTTGAACTGTATATTAAAAGCCAGTGAATATTCAATAAAAAGAGTGACTGTGGTTAGTTTTAGACTCCTCTAGGTGGACAGGAAAGGGAGGGAGCACCCACCTCACTCCTCCATGTCAGAGTCTCTAACCAGCCCCTTTGGGCTTTCGACTGAAAGACTGGATAGAAGACATGGGCTTTGGGCCTGGGTCTTCACAAGTCGAGGGAGGGGGCAAAGTGAGGTGCTGAGCCTCCAGGTAGCCTGGAAACCAAGTTGTCTCTCAGGGACTTCAGGCTACCCTCCGGTGTCCAGTTCCACTCCAAGGGGCCTCTCATGCAGGAACATCACACACCTCCTGCCAGCCCCGCACCCCCACCCCTGTTACCTTGAAGCCCTTAATGACCTCCAGCTACTGCTCCATCTTCACTCTGCAGCCAAGTGGGGCCTTTTAAAAGGTCACGTGCCTCTCCAGTGGCCTGGAGAGCTACTGCTGTTGTCTTGAAGTGCCTGAGGAAAGGCTTTGGGCAGCCTGGCCCTTGTGTTTTTGAGAGGCTTGTCTTGTCTTTGAATCGTGTCTGCTCCGTGTTCACACAGCTCCGAGTGAAGGTCCTTCTCACTTCCCTCCCACTTCCAGGAGTTGGAGGCCTCTTCTGAACGTGGGCAGACAGAACTCTCAACAGGGTGTTAAGCAAACTTTGGGAAAACTTTTTTTTTTTTTTTCAAATTTTAAATTAAAAAAAAAATTTAATGTTCTATATAAGAATGTGGGTTAGATTTTAGCATGTCATTTTTCACTCCTTTTTGTAAAAATGTAGATAGAGTTCAGATTACAAATCAAGATTGTGTGCACTTTGCAGTCTTACTGGGTGTGTAGAGCAGTTTGCCTCATAAAACGAAATAGAAAAATGAAGCCAAACCTGCTTTGAGAGATACTCTATCACGGGTCCTTATTTACACATTTGAGAAACATCCAAGATTCAGTTCGTCTGTCTGTTCCTGCTCACGGATTTGGCTTACCCAGGTCCTCCTCCTTCCCCTTCAAGACAGCCTTACAGATGTCTCATCAGGCTTTCCCTAAATCACTCGGATCCATATCACATCACAGAGCTGTGGCCAGCTTTGTTGTTGTTGTTGTTGTTTAGTTGCTAAGTCATGTCTGATTCTTTGCGACCCCATGGACTGCAGCACACCAGGCTTCCATGTCCTTCACTGTCTCCCGGAGTTGGCTCAATTATCATTGAGTCGATAATGACCAGCTAGATTATTCTAATTGGAAATCAGGTGCCTCTCACATTGAAATCTCTCTGAAAAGTATCTCCATAGATCTCCCTCAGCCATGAGAATTTGGCTAACCATGCCTGTAGTACCACATGCTTGTTAAATAGTTAAGTTCTGTGTGCTTGGTGATTATTTCTAGAGAAATGTGAGTTATTGAAAAAGTCCTGTTGTTTTCTTCCTGGTAACAAGTCTTTAAAAGACAGTTCTGTGTGAATGACTGAAAGAAAGGAAATGTCTGCATTGTCTTTCCTGAGTGTTACTTCTCCTTCAGAGAGCCAGTCAACATTTAAAGCACCCATGAGCTTACATACTTGTTTTGAGGCATGTGTTTGGTTTACATTTTGGGATAGTGCTTCTCAAACTTTCTGTGATGAAAGACCATCTTGTTTGTGTTTTTTCTCCTTTATGGACTAATACTTCAGTAAAACCTGACAGAATACTGGAAAAATGAAATGAGTTACAAGGATATAAAAATAGAAGCCTCATTTTAAAAAGTTTTATTCACAAAATATAATTACTCTATAAATCTGCCATAAAAATTTCTAAGCAGTATAGAATTCTCTGCTTACCTCACTGTGAACCAGTAACAGTTTGCAGACTGGTTCCATCTATGGATCACACTTTGAGAAACACTGTTTTAAGAGAGAGAGAGTGCGTGCACGCACGTGCACTTGTGTACTCACACACACTTGGGTGTATTGGGCACATTCAAAGTATAGTGTATAACAGAGGCTATATAACTGCCTTATATGATAGCTAAATGCATTTGGTGAGCTCTTTGGTAAAAGTGGGTTTCCCTGATAGCTCAGTTGGTAAAGAATCCACCTGCAAAGCGGGAGACCTGGGTTCGATCCCTAGGTTGGGAAGATCCCCTGGAGAAGGGAAAGGCTACCCACTCTAGTATTCTGGCCTGGAGAATTCCATGGACTGTATAGCCTGTGGGGTCACAAAGAGCTGGACACAACTAAGCAACCTTCACTTTCACTTTTTTTTTCCTTTGGTGAAAGTGGAGTTTTTCTGGAATTGGCATTAAATGCTTAAATTGTAAGCAAATACAAATGGTATATACTTGAATACAGTTATGTGTTTCAAAATACAGCTGTCCGGGAGTACTTCTGATGGATAAAGTAGAAAGTGTTTTGTATTGTGAAATGAAGTCACCTCCTCTCTGATTCACACTCAGGTTTAAATGGGCACAGATACTTTAGATAGGAAATCTCCTATGCAAAGTGTATAAACAAATGAGACAGCACTGAGCAGTAGGCAATGTTGCTGTCATGTGAAGCACTAGATAAGCCCTTTGTTACTATCATACCTTCTTTGCCTCAGAGAACAGTTAATTATGGGACTGGTCTTTGGTCCTAGTGATTGACAGCCATTTTCTTAATGTTTACAAAGTGGGGGGAAGTGTTTCCTATAAGTAACTCCACATTCTTTATGAGCATTAACCAAGTCTCAGGCTGATTCTGACTTGATGGATTGCAGTTGTCTTCGTTCTCTGCTGGAGACTGAGGCACATGAAGGCAGCCACCCAGAATGGGACTTGTGTGCCAGGCCCTGTGTCCACCTGCATGCCTGGCCTTCTTCCACAAAGCCCTAGAAGGAAGTTTTATTATGGTTAGCCTTATCCCTTTAGGATGAGACTCCTACTTTAAAATGATAATGAAGTGTAGGAGAAGTTGTTCAGCCCCTTGAAGACCAGGCTTTATTCCTGTTCGGGACGACCCACTTTCTGGCATAGTGCCCAAGACAGCCTAAATGCGGGATGAGTTAAAGGATTAAAGGAGGCCATTCAGTAAAAGACAAGTCACCTTTAGAAAAAAATGCTGGGTAACTGCAAAGCACTTTTTTATATGTGACATCATGAAAAAGAGTGAGTGGCCTTGAGGAGAGCATTAACACGCCCCTCTGGGTAAGCATTGGAGAGGGGGAAGGAACAAGCCACGGGCCTAGCTTGATTAGAAGCACGTCTCCGGGTCTGAACGACACGAGGACAGCTTTCTTGGTTAAATGGTTATAAAGTGGGGTCTGTGAGACACAGACCGGTGGACTTGTGATTGCTTGTTTTAGATGCTGAAGTTCTGAGAGGAAGGGCCAGCTGCTCTCCAGAAAGCACAGGCATTTGGGGATGTCTTCAATCAGGACAGAGCACATGAGGAGGCTGCCATATCAGGCAAGGTGGGCAGGAGTTAAAACCCATTCCCCAGTGCTCAGGGTCTGAGATAGGAGGTCGCTGTAGGAATCACAGTAGGTATTTTAAGAAATGTACCCAGTACCCAAACAGCAATACTTATAATCACAGCAAATTTATTTTAAATTAGTCCAATTGCACTCAGGTATGACAGCCTATGATGAAACTTAGCCATGGAAAAACTTGGGTTGGGAAATCCTCCACTTGATTCTTGACAGAAAAGGGATGGCAGCTCCATCACTGTGGTCATTTAATACAGCCTAAGCCCTTCACCACATGTCACCAAACAGTCAGAAAGGCTCTGTGCGTGATGGGGAGGAAGGCAGTGTTTTGAAAGCATATGCAGTTCTACCAAAACTGTCCATGTTCCCCTTTTTCCAGCTGCGTTCTTTTCATCATTCCAGTTGTGTTCAAGCTGTAGTCTATGACACCTTTACCTGTTTAGGTCATAGCATTGTCAGTGTTTTCTTGGGTTTTAAAAATAGAGATGTTGGAGGGAGGGAAGTTGAACCTGCTTGGTAACAGGGTAGGTAGGCACAGGCACACAAGCGAGAAAGTCAAAATCACGGTTTCCATGGTAATGTTTAACTTGTCTGTGTTGTACACATTTCTCAAGAAATACATTCAGTAGACTACCCAGTGATAAAAATTGCTCCACCGCCACACAAAGGTAGATTTCCCAATGAATTCCTCTGTTGTAACCAGCCCCGGACAGGGAACTCATGTCCTGAGTCTTGACCTCTGAAATCGGCATCTTTTTTGAAAATGGGAGGGAGGCGGGTGGAATTCGTTTCTGTGGGATTGATTCCATCTCCTTCCTTTCTTCCTTGGCAGATATATGTTGGGGAAAGGAGGAAAACGGAAGTTTGACGAGCATGAAGATGGGCTGGAAGGCAAAATCGTGTCCCCGTCAGACGGTCCGTCCAAGGTGTCTTACACCTTACAGCGCCAGACTATCTTCAACATTTCCCTTATGAAGCTCTACAACCACAGGCCCCTCACCGAGCCCAGCCTGCAGAAGACCGTGCTCATCAACAACATGTTGCGGCGCATCCAGGAGGAGCTGAAGCAGGAGGGCAGCCTGCGGCCCGCGTTCCCCGCCTCCTCGCCGCCCGCCGCCGCCGCCGACCCGCTGGGCGCCAGCGCCCGGGAGGCGCCGCCCGCCTTCAGCCAGCCCGCTCCCGCGCCCTGCGAGCTGGGCGGCGCCGCGGCCCTGGAGGCCTGCCTCACCCCCGCCTCGCTGCTCGAGGACGACGACCCGGACACGTTTTGCACTTCCTCGCCGGCAGCCCCCGCCAGACTCGCGCCTCCCGCCCTCCTCCCGCCGGAAAAGGACAGCTTCTCCTCCGCCCTGGACGAGATCGAGGAGCTCTGTCCCACATCTACCTCCACGGAGGCCGCGGAGGCCGACGGCCCGAAAGGGGACTCCTCCTCCGGCGGGCCCGGCGCGCCTCAGAGACCCGAGGGGCTGCAGGACGGCGGCCGGCCCGAGGACCCGAAACTGATGGACTCCCTGCCTGGCAACTTTGAGATCACCGCGTCCACGGGCTTCCTCACAGACTTGACGCTGGACGACATCCTGTTCGCCGACATTGACACGTCCATGTACGACTTCGACCCCTGCACGTCCGCGTCGGGGACCGCCTCCAAGATGTCCCCCGTGTCTGCCGATGACCTCCTCAAGACGCTGGCCCCCTACAGCAGCCAGCCTGTCGCCCCGAGCCAGCCTTTCAAGATGGACCTCACCGAGCTGGACCATATCATGGAGGTGCTGGTCGGGTCCTGAGCCCCGGGGGCCCCCCGCACCTGCGCCCCACCCCACCCCACCCCCCGCGCCCCGACAGCTCTCCGCACTGTGCATGCACCCTTGCTTGCCTTCTTCTGAGAAGAACATTCTACAAAAGGATCACACTAGTTTTTGCTTTGAGCAGAGTTGGAGTGCCTTCATCCAAGTATGACCACTTTTAATACGCTTTTTTTTTGAGTGGTTCCTCAGAGACCTGCTACCCCGGAATAAGAAAGAATACATTTGAAGACGATGTGGCTGTGTTGAATGACAAAAACAGTTCAAGTGAAGCACAAGGAATAAGTTGGGAAAGCTGTAAATTGCATGTGCATATTTGTCTATTTTTTCTATAAGTTTTATTGCAAGAGGTAAAAAAACAAAAAGAATATATATATATATTATTTAGATAATCTCAGTACCTTTTCTGGCATTTTCGCCCTGTATAGGTTGACTTGGCAATTCAGCCTTTTTAGAGGCATTAACTACTCCTCGTAAGTGTTGCATTTACATGGCTGTTTAGAAACTGCTGCCCAAATTTATTTTATATTTTTGTACAGATTCTGCAGTTTATGATATTGTTTTTCTAAAAACAAATGCTGTTTATACATATGAGATAGCTATTTTGATAGGATTTGCTCACATAGTTCCTGCAAACTTCAGATGTACAAGTTGCACTTGTACTTTTATAGAGTTGTAATGTTTTATATGTGTTTGGTGCAAAGAGAAAATTGGATCAAATCAATCCGCAGTTGATGTCCCCAGATGCAAACACACACACACACACAGCGCTTTAAAAAGGGCCAGGAGATATCACACCCAGATTTCATGAGCACTGACCCCCTGGCATGAACACCCGCCAGCACTGTGACTTCCAAAGCCAGAGCCACCTGTGCTCATCAAGCTTGCATTTAAGCAGTTGGCTGGAGGCAGCCATGGAGCTCCGGGTTTACATGATGGTTCTCTCGCTCGCTCTCTGAAGGGGAAGTCTACCAAGTATTCTATTTATGCCAAGTCTGCGCTTTTAATTGTTTTTATTTTTTTTAAAACAAAACCCCAGATCTTTCCCTTTTTAGCATAATTTTTATGAAGACCTGAAATTTTACACACGAATAGAATTTTATGAAAAGCGACCAACCCCTTCATGGAACTAAACCCTATTGCAATGCTTAGGGCTCACCAAGAAGGAACTCTTCCCCCGGAAGGCATCCATCATGTTGCTCGGTTGTCTTTTCCAGCTTCCCTTCCCTAGAGCTTTCGTTCCCTCTGTTGCTAAGTGCTGAAAATGACATCTTCATGATCACCACAGTGAGCCTGACTCTCCTTGGCCCAGCCTGGGATGTACTCGTGTGACACCCATGGCTCTTGAACCAGGAGTTGGCCCCATTACATCACGGCCTCTGATCTGGTTGCTTTCTCCAATCAACTGCTTTAACTTCACTTTACAAGGCTGTTTTACCCAAATACACAGGACTTTCTATGCATGTCCCCTTCTCCCCCCTACTTTGCCATCCTCTCTCTGCCAGGAGAACTAGCTTTTTATTCCTAGTGATATACTTTTAATTTTGAAATGTTTGCGATGTATCATGCTTATTGCCGAAATTGTTTATGGCCTTTCTGTTCAGTTTTTTCTTTTCTTCCAATGGTACTTTAGCTGGTTACAACCTATATTGTTGAAACGCAGATGGCTTCTTTAGGAATAACTTTTATATTTATTTAAGAATTTTTAAATTATGGGATTTGTGTTGTTGTTGTTGTCTTTGTTGTTGGTCATTTGTCAATATTCAGTCACCAATTCTGCTCACTTCTTGCCATGGATAAAATTGAGTCTTTCTGGCCAATTAAAAAAAGACAGCTTTATAAAATGGCACTTTAAACAAGCCATAGATAGTTTTATTTTTATAATGCACATGGCAAAGCAAATACATTTGTGATGAAGGAACTGCTCATCTAAGCAAAAGATTTGTGTATGATATGATTAAATCTTTCTACATTCTGATTTACTCCCCCCCACCCCAGCCCCTACCCGCCCACCTAAATGTGTTTTTAAAGGCTAATTATCAACTCATTCAAGCAGTGAGAAATCGATCAAATTGCACTGTTCTCCTGTAAGCACCCTCCACCAGACACTTCTTACTACTGCGGATGTGTCATTCCCTATAATAGGACCAGGGACCATATAGTTAAGGTGAGGGTTTTTGTAGATGCTTCCAGTGTCACTGTGCCTGTCCATTTGAAGGGCTTCCTTTTCCTGTAGAGAACAAGACCGCCCAGACGCCATGCTTCTGCTCGCTGGAGGACCCAGCAAACCCTCCACATGCCGCACACAGACACATACGTGTCCGTGCACAATAGTGTTCATTATCCCGGACAATAACAGGGTAAGGCGGCTGATTTGCCATTGTTAAAAACTGATTGATAGTAACTTAGAACAACTGTACTTTGGTTGGATTAGCAAATTGTGTGTTTAAACAAGTCCCATATGTTGGGCAGCAGTTCAAATAAGCACTGCGAAATGTTGCCCACACGTGGTTCTCCCACTCTCCCGCATTGATAAGGCTGGGCTTCAGGATCAAAACAAAAACCCCCAACAGCAGCACGCAAGTGCTTTTTAACTCTGGACACCCTTGCCATGAATTCTTGGTATTCAAGGTCTAATGAGGAAGAACATGGGAAGTTAGTGGCCCTTTTTTGAAAGAACAAAACCACCAAGTGTTCCAGTTATCTTTGTGTCTTATTTTGACAAAGCGATGTCCCAACAGGGAAGAACGTGAGCCTGTGTGTGATCTCTGAGCCCCAGTTCGAGCATGGAACGAGCGTCCACATGCTACCCGGCGGCAGTGCCTTTTCCCTCCTGAAGGACACCACGTGGGTTTCAGAGTCAGGCAGGCAGTGTGAGGTGCCTTTAGGAGAGCGACATGCTGACTGGGGCTGGGAGAGGACAATTATTGACAGTGATGTGCAATGAAGTGACAAGATGAGAGCAGAATAAGAGCTTTGAATTTGAAGTGATTTTTTTTCATAAGTTATTTATTCCTTTTTTTTTCTGTGTAAATATATTTATTTTACTGTGGAGCTCTAACAACATCTGGATGGTAACATGTGCAGAATGTAAGTAGGAATGTATTCTCCTGTAGGAATGTCAATCTGTACTAGGAGGGGGTCTGAGCCAGACCCCTGGGTCTTCTCATCGTATGCACAGTCCACATTCATTTTTACTCTCTCCTCTAAAATATGGGTGTATTTGAAATATGCAAAAGGTATGGATGAGGAATGTTTTAATACCTCCAAATTTTTAAGAAAATCAAGCATCAAAGGGTTGATATTTTTAAACTTTTTTTAGTCGTACTTTCTCTCTGTGACAGAAGGGGCAACCACACCACTGACACCCTCATTCACACCAAAGGGTGAGAACTAGCCAAGCCACCTCCACTGGAGGAGTGTCTTTCTCAATTGTGCTGTTTATTGCCATAGCCCCTCAGAGTGTCCCAACTGCCCTGAGATCAATCAAGGAAAATTTCTTAAATAAATAAACTCCAAAGAGCCAAAGTGTCAACTTACGGATCATTTTTAAAGCTTAAATTTATTAACCACCCTTGGTGGTAAATAATGAATTATGAATCTGCAGGGCAGCCTTCTCAGATGACAGATGTTAAAAAAAAAAAAAAAAACCAACCAGAGAGAGAGACTCTACTTTGTGCAGCGATTGTTATTCTCTATATGAATTGTCTTAATTTCAAAATCTTGTTACAAATTGGACCTTTATACACTTTCTGAAAAGAATTGAAAAGAGCATATTTAACCTTTTCTGGCTGTAAATGGTTAACTTCCTGTAACTGCCAGTGGCAGTAAGGTGTGTGCGTCCTGCTTATGTACAATTGTTTTCAGGGCTTCTGAGAATGAGTCTAAATGGTTCTTGAAAATTAGCCAGGATCAAGTACTATTGCAAATAAAGCCAATAAAAATTGTGGATGTCTTTTGGGGATAACAAGTTTAGAAGAGAAGTGTGGTCCATACAACCAAGATTTGGAAAAGATGTACATAGCAACATGTTTGGTGCATGGTTTTTGAGGAGGGCTTTTGTCAAAAAGGAGGTGTAACCTTTCCCCCACAGACCTGAGAGCTGTGCCTTTTCTATGCAATATTACAGACGTTACATCAGAACCCAGATGGTTGTATTCACATGTAGGTTTGGGCTGTAATCTGAACAATTGGACAGATTAAATGTACATGGAAATGAGCAGTCTTACTTTTGTAGTTTTATATTATACAATAAACAGTTAAAGATGAGAGAGGTGTGTTTGCCGTTTCCTTCCGCCTGGAGTACAGCCAGCTCGTATGTCACCGTCTGCCCATTTCAGTGAACAGTACCCCTCCCACCCCCCACCTGCCTCCGCTGAAGTTGGTGCTATCACCGTCTCCCTCCGTCTCCATCTCAGAAGCTCTTTTCTCTGTTGGTTCTCCCCCTGCCTCTTGGGTGCTTCTCAAACCTCCTTCTCCAACTCTTTCTAACATTGGGTTTTTCCCAGGGTTCAGTTGGTGACCAGCTCTTCGCTGAGCCTCTACTCTGCTTGTTTTCCCAAGGGTTCCTAATCCATCCAGGACTCTGAAAACTGATTTCCAGCTCCTACCTCTCTCCCAGCTTCCCTGGTGGCTCAGACAGTAAAGAATCTGCCTGCAATGCAGGAGACCGGAGTTCGATCCCTTGGTCGGGAAAGTCCCCGAAAAAGGGACTAGCTATCCACTCCAGTATCCTTGCCTGGAGAATTCCGTGGACAGGGGAGCCTGATGGGCTACAGTCCATGGGATAGGAAAAGAATCAGACAGGACTGAGTGACTAACACTTTCACTTTTTCACCTCTCTCCCAAGCTCTGGACTTCAGCCAAGCTTTGCCATCTCATATTCAGTACATCTAAAACAGCCTCATTTAGAGGCTGGTCCTTCCTCTTTGGGCCTGTCTTTGGCCTCATCACCCTTCTCCCAGGTGTATTCCAGCAGCTTCCTTTCCGGACCCACTACAGCTTCTGCTTCCCCAGCTCAAGCCGTCTTCCCCCTTCACCTCCAATTATTCCACCTGCTTCCTAGCTGCTCTTGACCGCCGTTGGGTCGTTTCTCTAACACCCTTGTGGCCAGGTTTGGCATTCCAAAGCACAAGTGGTTCACAAATTTGTTGCACATCTTCTGGCAGCACCACCCCCCATTTATACAGTCCAGCTCCCCTCTGGCCCTCTCCCAGTCCTCCATAGGGTCGTGGGGGAGACCCAGTGCGATCTCCGTGGCAGCCGTGCCATCTTGGAGGGAGTCATGGGATCCTAGGCTCATCTGCTCTGGGTAGTTTTGGGCCACTCTTGCCAGCTGGTGAGGGAATGGAGCTGGAAAATGAGGGTTCCGGTCAATCAGCCAGGGAATATGGTGGCAATTGGGGAGCACTTGAGAGCTAGTATAGGTTGAATTGTGTCCTCAATAAAAGATCTGTTAAAAATTCTGACCCTCAAGACCTCAGAAAGTGACCTTAATTTGGAAATAATTTTACTATTTTAACTTTAAAATTTATCAAACTTAAATGAGTCAAGTTGGGTGGGTCCTAATCCTAATGACTAGTGTCCTTATTTTTAAAAGGGGAGATTTAGACACAACCCTGTGAAGATGAAGGCGGAGATCGGGGTAACATGTCAGCACATCAAGGAACACCAAAGATTGCCAGCAAACCACCAGAAGCTGGAGGGGGCAGGGGTGGCATGAACAGATTTCTTCCTCAGGGCTCTCAGAAGGCACTGGCCCTGCTGACACCTCAGTCTCTGACTTCTAGCCTCCGGGATGATTTCTATCGTTGAGGCCACTCTGTATTACGGCAGCCCTAGCAGACTCACAGTGGGGAGAACAGGCTTAGCTCTATTCAGACAGCCTGGTGGAGATGCTCATTAGGGCACTAGAAATAAGAGGCTGCTGCTCAGTAGAAAGGTTTGTGTCTGGAACATGAGCATCTGCTACTAATTAGAGATGGGACTTGGGTGACTCGTTCAATTTCTGTGCTCCCGAGGAGGAAGAGAGTCATGGCTCCTAAGTCTGTTGGAAGATGTTGACAGGGCAAGAAAAATGCAAGCTGTGGGCGTTGTCTATCCTCTCGTGCCTCCACCTGCACCTAGTGCAGTAGGCATCAGAACATCTGTTGAACTGAAAAAACAATCAGGGACTTCCCTGGCGGTCCCGGGGCTAAGACTCCACGCTCCCAAAGCAGGGAGCCCGAGTTAGATCCCTGGTCAGGGAACTAGATCCCATGTGCCACAAGTAAAGATTCTACATGCCACATCGAAGACCCAGCACAGCCAGATAACTAAATAATATTAAAACAAACAAACACTAGTTGATTCTTCTCTCCAGAGGAGAGAAGCCCAGAGCCTGATCTTCCTTGTCTGGGTCCCAGACCCACTCCCATCCGGCCCTCTGGCGGCCCCTGTTGCCAGCCCATAGCATGCGTGCTCCTGCTTGTGCCCCCAGACCTGCTGTAGAAGTTTCATCCATCACCCCCAGGCCAAGCTTAAGTGCCTGCACGTGAAGCCTCCTTCTTTTCTGGAGGACTCTGCCTTTGCAAAGACACTTAGCAAGGCCAACTGTGTCTCAGGCTAGTTTCTGAGCTACCCCCTGCTACCTGTACAACTGTGCAACTATGTTTCCTGTGCTACCCCCTGCTGTTTGGGAGAGCAGTCACCTTACTGATGTTCATTTCTGACAGAGGTCAGCAAACTTCAGCCCTTCGGCCAAATCCTGCCCGCTGCCTGTTGGTGTGAGTTTTATTGGAACATGGCCACATTTGTTCATGTGGATTGTCTGACTGCTGTCCGAGTGCAATGGTCACAGAGACCGTATGGCCCTCAAAGTCTGAAATATTTGCTCTTTGGCCTTTAACAGGAAAAATTTACCAAGCCTTGATCTTTGCAAACCACACAGTGCTTAGGACAGAATCTGACCATAGTTGAGGCCAGGCTATAGCCGTTTTGCTCAGGGTCTTAGACCGGGACGTCTAGAAAGGGGTCTGGAAATTGGCACAGTACAAGGGTGGGGGCAGTGGAGTCAGTGCTGGAGCAGGGGAGGCTGAGGGTTAGACAGGGCAGGGGAGTCAGAAAAGTCACACAAAAATGGAATCTTCTGAGGGCTTAACACCTGGGGAGGCTTAGAAGTGGATCTTCTGGCCAAAGGGCCCCATTTTACAGATGTGAAAGCTGAAACCCGGAGAGGGGAAGTGATTCTTGTTTTTATGACAAGAGAACGTAGCGTGGGGGTTCATGGTTTTGCAGTCAGACTGCCTGAGTTTGAGTCCTGCCTCCATCATTGATGGTCTATATGTGACCTTGGACAAGTTTTCGAAACTGCCTACACCTCAGCTTTCTCATCTGTAAGGTGAGGGTCATAAGTGAGCTTATCTCATGAAATGATAGAGATCACATGTGAAGCACAACAGGTCTAGGGCGTTAAAAAAAAAAAATCCTCAAATGTTAGCTGTAGCAAACATGGCAGTGGCAAGGCTAAAATCCAGGCCTCTGCTTGGTGTGGGGTTTTAGGTCAGGCCAGTAAGCAAACCTGGGGCCTCTTAACATTGAAAGCACAATTTATGGGGTCACCACCATTTCCCTAACACCACACTTGTCATCATGGCATTCAGCTGTGTATTTACTGAGGACACTGTGCTCCAAGCTTCTGTGACAGTATGGGGTCCCAGGGTCCCTACTGTCTCCTCTGTCCTTGCTTTTATGTACATTTGCTCCTTTGGGATAGGAATCTTAGCTGAATTGGGAGGTTCGGCATCACCACTTGCTGAGCACTCACACAAGCCAGACGCCACTGGGTGCCACGTGCATGATCTGGTGGACTCTGCCCGAGCCCTCTCAGGTTTATCTGGCCACCTCCGCTTTATAGAGGAGGGAGTCCGGACTCAAAGAGGCTAAGCAACCTTCCGAAGGTCACACAGCTGGCACATGGCAGAGCCGGGATTGCAGGCTGGGCCTCTCTGACCCTTATAACCCCTTCAGCACACTCTCCTATCACCCATCGTCACTGCTGGTGTCATTCCAGCGAGGCAGGTGCCGCCTGGAAGCTGAGCAAAGTGAGGGAGTCAGGAGATGGTAGCCCAATCAGAACTTCACCTCTGTCACTTGCCTGATCTTTGGACAAGCCGCTTCACCCCACCGCTTCTCCACAGGGGAATGGCTCCCTCCCGGCACACTGAGGCACTACCCCGAGGGACAAGAGAGGAAGGTGTCCCAGTGCGGCCAGAAGTGAACCAGGAGATGGGACTGCTTAACAGGGCTTGACACTGTGTGACCTTGGATCGGCTGCTTCCCCTCCCAGGGACTCAGTTGGCTCAGTGGCCAAGGAAGGAGGCAGGACTACATTCATGCCACATGCTTCGGGCTGTGCTTCTTCCTGGCTGCCAAGTTGGAATCATGGGGGCCTCCCTCCGCCAGCATCTCTGGGCACAGAGCCCCAGGCCTCGGGAGTTTACAAAGCCACTCAGGTGGGAGGAGAGCTGCTGCACTCGGCCCCCCAGCACCAGCCTTCCCAGCTGCTGGGTGTGCATGAGCATGACTGGGGAGGCGCACACACTGGCGCCATCCCTGGAGCTGGGAGCCCCTTGTAGCAGGCTGGCTGCTCCAGCCCCACAGCCGGCCTGCTGCCTCCTTCCCATCCTCCTCCCTCCCTCCCTGGGCAGGGAAGCCAAGCTGCCAGCTGCTAGCAAGGCCTATTGTTCAGCAGTGACAAGAAGTGGCTGCAGAAGCCCAGGCCCCAGGAAAGGCTCGAGACGGTAAGGGGCAGGGGTGGGCCAAGCTGGGGAGATGTCTTCTCGGGGTTTGGCCTGCCTGCCTGGAGAAGCCAGAGCACAGACACACCCAGCAGACTTCACACTTGTCTCCTCGAGACGTCATCACCAGAGGAAGTGCGTGTCACTGTTTCTGTGTGCCAGCGTTGCCGAGCCAGGCTGCCTCTACAAAAGGATTTATGGTCACTTATCTCCCAGCTGAGTGCTGAAAATGGTGCCAGGTGGCCAAGTGCTTTGGAAATGCTGTTGTTCGAAGTCAGTCCAATCCACGCGCTCATGGGGAATGCTGCCTCCTTGGGCCTGGAGAGGTTCCAGAGAAGGCGACAGTCATCCTGGACGTTTGTGTGTGTGTGTGTGTGTGTGTGTGTGTGTGTGTGTGTGTAGTTTAGCGGTGTAGGAAGCATTTCACATCCATCGTGCTGTTTGATTCTCAGGACAAATCAGGAGCGGGTGGCAGCGGAGGGAGGCTGAGCTTGCTCGGGGAAACTGAGGTACACAGAGGGGCAGGGGTACAGGCCCGGGCTCTGAACTCCTACCTTTATTACCTTCTGGTGGTTCCGAGTTTAAAGAAACTGGCCTGAAAGTTAATTATGAAAAAGAAGGGTCAACAGCCTGCCTTGGAGCTTGCAGTCACAAATCTCTTGGAACTTGGTAACAGACTCGCTAAGAGCTATAGCCATTAGGAGCTTCCTTTCAGTCCTTTCTGTCCCTGAGAGTCTCTCTCCCTTGCCCCGACTGGCACACACTCTCCCAATGTTGAGGAGAGCAGAAGGGGTTTAGCTAAGGGGGCACCAAGGCCTTCCTCAGTTCTCAGCTGTGAGGCTTACCTAACTGTGACTCCTGGAGCCAGGCCAAACACTCAGCCTAAAAAGACCAGCACTTGGAAGGTCAACCAGCTTCGGGATAAATGCTGAGTCCTCCTACTCGCCCCAAACCCAATTGCTGTTCCCAGGCCTTGTGGATGTCGACCTTCTGCAGCCGCTCTGCCCCTGGGCTGGCCTCTCTCTTTCTCCCAGCACTCCCCCGACTCCCTCCCACGCTCCTCCGTCTCTGACTCAAGCCTCTCCCTGCTGCCTTCTCCTCCTTTCGGTCTCTCCCTGCCTCCATCTGTCTCCTACTTTACTACTTGGAAGCCATCTTTGCTGCTGCAAACTCTGCTGAGGACACCACCTTTCTGCCCTGGAGCCTTCCCCCTTCTCTTAGGTCCAGGGAGCTGGGCTCCAGCTTCTGGGCTTTGAGGCAAGCCTGGCGGGATGGGAGGCTCCAGGGCTTGGGTTTCTTGAAGTCCAGGACCTCTGAGTCACCAGGCAAGGGCCCTCAGAATGTCTGAGCAGGCCTCCCCTGATGCTCAGGGGCCCTGAGTACCTGGCTTCGCCATCTGGGGCCATCCAGACTCCCAGCTGCGGGTCAGTGGGGATAAGAAGTTTTCCAGCTGTTTTCCAGGTTAGCCTGAGCAGCTCTGACTGGCTTGAGTCCAGCTGGGCTGTGGGTGTGGAGGGAGTCTCTAGGCAGAGAGGAAGGGCTCCCTGGGCTGGCTGAACTGGTAGGGGGTGGGGGCAGGGGCCAGCAGAGGGGGGCTGTGAGGAAGGGGTTGGGGGCTGTGCCAGCAGGGAGTGGGCAGTGGAAGAGGCTTGGGTCATTTTTCTAAGGGGCCCTCAAACCAACTGTGCAGCGTGGGCAGGGGCTGCTTGGGACCCTGTTCGGGGGCCGACAGGTAGGGGGAAAACCTGTGCCCAGAGGAAGATGGAGGTGGGGCCGCTTTCTTCTGTAAAACACCTTCTCTCTGCTGGACACTGGACTAGGTCTTCTCTTGGCCACCCACTCACAAACTCAGGCAGGGAAACTGAGGCCCAGGAAAGTTAAGCACGTTGTCCAAGGCAGCACAGTTGGTATTGATATTTGGGATCTGCGTGTGCCTACAGGCCTCTGTTCAGCAAGACACGGACATGTCACACTGCTGCTGGGGGCCTGGGCCATGCTGTGGGCCGTGGTGGAGACAGTGCCACACAAAAGCTTGTCCGTGATCTCTAGCTATCTTGGGGCTGGCTCAGAGGGGCATGATCTGTTCCCTAAATCCTAAATCCTAGCAGTCTGCATCCCCCACCTGCCAGACCCCTCAGTTTGGCTACAGGGAAGAATCAGATGGGCAAGAGAGCCTCTGGAGGCCAGAAGAGCTCTTGCTCACTGATATTGCTCCTTGTGGGTCATAGCAAACAGAGGAGAGAGCTCTTCCCACCTGGAAGTGATCTGCAAGCTTGTCTGATGGTGGAGGCTGCAGGAAGACAAGGCTGGGGTAACTGCAGGTTAGGGAGCCCTTGGGCTTTCATTCAGTTCACCTCTGTCCACTAGTCCCTCGTATCCCCATCACAGCAGATGGTGCCTGCGTTCCTAACAAGCTTCCAGGAGATGCTGGTTCATGGACCACACATCAAATAGCCAAGTGTGTGATTATGTCACTCTTGCACTCAGTCGACTTTCTTGGAATAAAATCCAAAGTTCTTATCGTGACTTCTGCAGCCCCTGCTACTTCTCCAGCCTTACATCCCCCCTCTCTCTGTTCACTTTGCTCCCACGGCCCATGGCCTCTTGCTCCTATGGCATGCACTGCTTCCTTAGAGGGTGCCTCCCTGTGCTGATTGGGTGCTCGTATCTGGGCTGGAATTTGTGTGTTTTTGAGGCCATATCCCCAGCGCCTGATACAGGGACTGACCCTCCAGGGTAGCTACTTGCTGAAGGAGTAGACAGACTAGATTCTTCTGGACATCGGGGCTCGAGGACTGAGCAAAGCAAATGGGCACCTGCCCTTCTGCAGCCCACAGCCTTGTTCCCCAGGAGGAAGCTGGGATGAACCGAGAAACCCATCAGGCATGGTCAATATTCCTGACTTCTTCCTATGTCTGCCCGGGGCTGTTTCCCACCCACTGTCTCACTAACAGCTCAGCAAGGCAGGTGCTGCCATGACCACCTGCTTCTCCTCACAGGGTGGGCTTCTGCCCGCTGCTCTTTAGGGCTCCACTTGCTGTCCCCTGGGCCAGTGACCTGAGTGCCTCACCCCTTCCTCTCTCAGGACCAAACCTGGGGTGACCTGTGGGATTTGGAGAAGAGGTCAGCTGCCATACCCTGTGTGCTCAGGCTGGGGGCCACACTCACGCCCTGGGGATGTGAGCTATCCACACTCCTTGCTCCCCAATACTGAGGTCTGGGAGGGGTGAGAAGAGGGAAGGTGAGGGCATGCTAGCTCCAGTCTGTAGGGAGGAGCCCCCAGGGGCATCGTCTAAAGCCAGATAATTGATTGAGATAATGAGGTGTGTTTTGGTCTTGCTGCCAGGTAAGAGGTACTTGCCATTTCCAACTGGTGGAGTTGTGTGTTCCTAGTCTGAACCTCCCTGCCCCCATCACCTAAAGGGAGCAGAAATCTCTTTAAAATTATTTTTAAAGATTTTTAAATTAATAGGCTATTATTCTTTCAGAGCATTTTTAGGTTTATAGGAAAATTGTACAAGAAAGCCAAGTTCCCTTCTAGTCTCTTATCCTGCTCCATCAAATTTCCCCCGTGTTGACTTAAAATCCAGCTCACAACCTAAAAGTTGAGAGTTCTGTTTTATTCAGTAGGCATATTTAGGATTTCAAGCCCAGGAGACAGCATCCCAAGTGACCCTGAGAGAACTGATCTGAGGAGGCAGAGGGCAATGGGTGAAGGGGAGGAGTCAGGTTATATAGAAGTTTGCAACAAAGGGCAGGTAGTCTGAACATCAAAAGTATTTTTGTGAATTAAAGAAAGCCATCTATCTCCAGTTAAGAACTTTAGCGTTTTTTCTATGTATTGGAAGATGCAAGAGGCTGGGCTCACTGAAATCATTCCTTCCATAGGCATCTCAGCTATCTGGGGCCAGTACCCGGAGTTTTTCCTCAGTGCTCACCGTAAGAGTGGTTGCAGCCTGTTGGCTGCCAGAGTGCAGATATTGTTCTTCCTTCCTGGTTGCCCTGGAGGGCTGGAATTGCTGATGACTGTGACATCCTTGTTCATTAATGTGGCAGGAAATAATCCATTTCTCACCTGTTATTAACACTTTGCATTCATATGTTATATTTGTTGCAGTTGATTAGCCAATATCGATACATTATTATTACCTAAAGTCCACAACTGATGATAGGGTTCACCTTTGTGTTGTGCTGTTCCATGGGTTTTGACAAATGTCATATGTGTGACAGTATGTGTCATACAGAATACTTTCACTGCCCTAAAAATACCCAGTGTTCCTCCTGTTCATCCCTACCCTCTCCTCTTGGCAATCCCTGATTTCTAATAACTCCATAATTTTACCTTTTCCAGAAGGTCATATAATTGGGATCGTACAATATGTAGCCTTTTCAGACTGGCTTCTTATTAGTAATACACAGTTGAGTTTCCTCCATGTCTTTTCATGGCTGGTTAGCCCATTTCATTTTATTGTTGAAGAAATTCTGCTGTTTGGATATTGAAACCCAGGAGTACCCTCTGGGGCTCCTAGGCACAGAAGCCATTTTTTGTCCCCTGTTTCTTGTTGGGTCTTCCCTGGTGGCTCAGACAGTAAAGAATCCACCTGCAATGTGGGGAAACTGGGTTCAATCCCTGGGTTGGGAAGATCCCATGCAGAAAGGAACGGATACCCACTCCAGGATTCTGGCCTCAAGAATTTCATGGACAGTATGGTGTTTTTTGTAGGCATGACTCCAACCTCCATGACCTTCCCTGAATTCCAAAGGGCAGATCTGAACAGTTAACCTGAACAGCTAATCAAGGGAGGAGCAGCCAAGAAACCACCTGAGACAAGACTACAGGCACCAGAGCTCATCAAGACTAGAAGACCACCTGAGACCCTGCACGTACCCTAATCTTGCCAGCACCCCCACACTTGAACTATTTGCTATAGAAATTCCTCAACAAATCCTCCCAGGTTGGCACACAGTTTTTCCAGGCAGAAGCCTGCTGTGTCCCCCTCTGCCTGGCAAAGCCATAAGGTTATCTTTTCTGCTTCACCCAAAATTCTGCCTCAGATTTGATTCAGCACTGAGTTGTAGAGAGGCTGAAATTTTGGCATCAATATATGATGTTTTGTGTATCCATTCACCTACTGAAGGACATCGTGGTTGCTTCCGGTTTCTGGTGCTTTTGAATAAAGCTACTATAAACATTTGTGTGCAGCATTTTCGTGTGGGCATGATATTTGAACTTGTTTGGGTAAACGTTGAGCATGATTGCTGGATCATGTGGAATCACCGACTCAATGGACATGAATTTCAGCAAACTCTGGGATATAGGGAAAGACAGAGGAGACTGGCGTGCTGCAGTCTGTGAGGCTGCTAAGAGTCGGAAACGACTTAGAGAATGAACGTGCACGAGTGCTCAGTCGCTTCAGTCGAGGCTGACTCTTTGCAACCCCATGGATTGTAGCCCACCAGGCTCCACTGTCTATGGGGATTCTACAGACAAGAACAGTGGACTAGGTTGCCATGCCCTCCTCCGAGGGATCTTCCCAACCCAGAGATCAAACTCATGTCTCTTATGTCTCCTGCACTGGCAACATATCACTCTGCTTTATTTTCTTCATAGCTTTTTATTATCATGTGAAGTTATGTTTGCTTCCATCTTCTCTTCTTCCTTCTTCTTTTTCTCTCCTATAACATACAAACCTCCTGACAATAGGGACCTGTCTTGGTCAACAAACTCTTCAGACACCAGATGGTCCAGCGACCCCAGATACTTGTACCACCCTGGGGAGGGGGACGCTAACCAGCAGCCCCTGAAACTTGACTGATGTCATGTTTTCAAGCAGCTCCCTGGTTGGAGACAGGACCTGATTGACCTGACAGAACAATAGAGAAATATGATATTTTCCCCTATGTGCTGAGGGCCAAGTTCACAGCCTCCCGGGTGGCATGGAACAGCAGCATGGGTTGTCAGAATAGGGATTCTATCGGAGGCAGAGAAAACTGGGCGGGAACCAGCTTTGCCTCAGTTTACCACCTCCTCCAACCTGGCCCCCCTCAACAATAGAACAGCTTTCCTTACACTCACCGTCTTCCCTCAGCTCCTTCTCTGCTGCACAACCTTTAGTGGCTCCCTATTGCCATGAGGAAATATGTAAAAAAAAAAAAAACAAAAAAAACAAAAAACCCTTTTCAGGCTTTGCAGCCCTGTTTTCTCCCATCCCACTGACTCTTCCCAGGACGCCCTCTTCCCAGCCCCCACCAGGCCCCGCCCACCCTCTGGAGCTCCGCTCACCCGCTCACCGCTCACCTCCTCTGGGAAACTTCCCTGAACTGCCTGTACTCACAGGCTCCTGCGGGCCTCCTGTCAGCCCCCGCCCCCGTTAGTTTGCTCAGCTCGCGGGGTTTCGGAGGATTGCTGGGGCCTGTTTGAGAGCTCGGACTCCAGAGGAACAGGGACCGAGTCCAGGGCCTGTGAGCGCCAGCTGGCTGTGGAGTGTGATTTGTTGGAAGGGGTAGGAGGGGAGACTGAGCCACCTTGGTGGGGCTAAGATCCCTAAGAGAGCACCAGCTCAGAGAGGTGGGGCCCGGCGCCCTGGAGAGGGGTCCGTGCAGCCGACCCTCCTCCCCTCCGTCTCCCTCCCCCAGTGCGGAGCCAGGCGAGTTGACTCAAGTGGCAGGAAAAATGCTCCCCCCACCCTTCCAAGCTGCTGCACATCTGTGCCCAGACAAAGCCAGCTATTAATCCTAGCTTTTGTGTGAGTGTTTGGGTGTTGAATTCCACTTGGATCTGCCAGCTTTTGGAAGGGGAGATTGGAGGGGATTTAATGACAACAAAAGGAACCCACTGAGGGGAATGGGAGGGGACCAGGGGGGCTAAGAAACCCAAGTGCATTCACTCTGAGCCTGGTGAGGGCTCCTGGGAGCTCAACTGCGACCAGAGCCTAGCAGCCTAACAGGGCTCCCAAATTCCCAGGGTTTGAGTCACAAAAAGAGGCCACGCCCCAGGAGAAAAACCCCAGCTTCACGGGCCTGCGGTTCACTCCAGACACTGCCTGACAGGGCCTGGCCACTGCCCCTGTCCCTTTCAAACCAGGGCAGCCTCTTACCCTGAGGGACCAAGCCCAGGTCATGGAGAGCCTTCAAGGCACCAGGAGTCCCAGCACAGCCATAAGGGCAGAAGGCCCGAGTAGTGGGCTGCCCGATGGCCTCTACCCGCCTCTCCTGAGAAGTCATTGAGCACCTGGTCCCGGCCAGAAGTTCCACCTCCAGGAAATTCAGTCCCCACCAACCCTAACTCAGCTGAGACATTAGAATAGCCCAGGACACAGTCCCAGCGTGTGTGTCTGTATCTAAGAATGTTGGGTAATTCTGAGGGGGGGAGGACCTGCTGCCCCAGGCAGGTGTTATTTGACTAGTTTGTGTAGCAGAAGCTCATTACTAGATTAATACGAGGCCTGAGGTGTGAACTGAAACCCCCTGATCTGCCCCTGCCCCTCCTGCTTTGTTAATTTCACTTTTTAAATGCATTTCCCATCTGTGGCTGTTTGACTCCCAAAGCTGGCCGAGCTGTCAGGTCACACAGTGAAGTACAAGTGGTTTTAACTCTGTGTGGTGCGGAGACAGACCCAAAGCTTCCTCCCGGTTTTTTTGCCTTAGCTGAGATGTCTGGTAATATTTATTCATTCATTTGATAGCTGACCGAAGTATTGCTCTGCAGGCCAAGTTCTGCTTTTAGCTGTTGGGCAAGAAACGCACAATGTGGCTGCCTGCTACAACTACGCTTCCGGGCTTAATGAACTGTTTTCTAGTGGCTGTTAGCACGTCCACAGATGTTTTATTCTACCTTAATTAATTCTAGGGCTTCCTAGGTGGCGCTAGTGGTAAAAAACAAAAACAAAAACCCACCTGCCAGTGCAGGAGATGTGGGTTCAATCCTTGGGTTGGGAAGATCCTCTAGAGGAGATCATGGCAACCCACTCTCGTATTCTTGCCTGGAGAATCCCATGGACAGGGATTGGGCTGGCTACAGTCCATAGGGTCGCAAAAGAGTCAGACATGACTGAAGCTCCTTGCTGCTGCTGCTGCTAAGTCACTTCAGTCATGTCCGACTCTGTGTGACCCCAGAGACAGCAGCTAACCAGGCTCCCCCGTCCCTGGGATTCTCCAGGCAAGAACACTGGAATGGGTTGCCATTTCCTTCTCCAATGCAGGAAAGTGAAAAGTGAAAGTGAAGTTGCTCAGTCATGTACGACTCTTCGCGATCCCATGGACTGCAGCCTACCAGGCTCCTCCATCCATGGGACTCTCCAGGCAAGAGTATTGGAGTGGGGTGCCATTGCCTTCTCCTCAGCATGGCACAATTAACTCTAGAAATAAAAAAGTAAGCTTGAATCATTCATTCATTCATTCATCCCTTCACTCAATCAGGCCCACCAGATCCTCTGTACTAAAAACCTGAAATGTTCTCCCAACACTTTCCTGCTCTTTGTGGAAGAGGAATGCATGGGTGCTATAAAGGCTCTCTCCTCCCACCACTGTTTCCCTGGACCTGGTCTCTGACAGCCCACAACCCCAACTGCCCTGGAGGTGGGTGGAGAATAGGGGGGTCACTTGCTGCCTCCGTGATGATGGCTTCCTCTGGGTCAGGGAGGATGCCCAACACCTGTAACTCTCAGGCTGAACCTTCTGGAAATCATAAAGCCACTTTATTCCCAAGGGCATAAAGCCCATTTTGTCAGATGGCACCTGCACCAGTTGTTGAGGGCCTCCCTGAGCCTGGGAGAGAGACCTCAGCCACTCCACTGACTGGGGAACACCATGTCTGGGGACACCTCGCTCTGCACTAGGGAGTGTCGATAGGAGCTCCCCGCTGGGTTGACAGTGAGGGGCTTGCAGGCACAGAGATGGTCATGAGGTTTAAGAGGATGGTGAGCTTTTAATCCCTTTGTCCTACTTCATAAGGGGTGGGGGAAGGGTGAGATGAATCCATAGATCTTGGGGAGCTCTGACACACCTGCCCATGAGCTGCAGTAAATGAAGTTATCGTGGAGGGAGGGAGAGTCAAGATGGACAGCAGTCCACAGGCTTCTCAGGATGCAGTGCCAGGGTGTGGAGGAAGGCCGGGGGTCCACACCCCTCACCAAGTGTGGCTCCTGGGGAATCAGTCCATGTGCAGAGGCTATGCAGACCCTTCTGCTGTCTGTGGCTCTGGGGCTAGGCTTCTCTTTCTCCAGCTTCCCTCCCAAGATGGTCAGAGGACCTCAGTGAGGGTCACAACCATCAGAGACTCCCTGTGTGTGTCTGCCCAACCCTCGGGCAGGAAGGGTCTAACTTCCTAAATCAGAAACAACAGAAGTGCCATTTATTGAGTGCCACGTGCCAGGTGACATGCTAAGCCCCTCACATGGCCTCAACTAGTGAAGACCATCCATGAGGTCAGCACTACTATTATTCCCATTTTATAGCTGTGTTCACTGAGACTTAGAGAAGTTAAGGGCCTAATGCCAGGTAACATGGCTAAATGGAGGTGAGGCAGGACTTCAAAGCCTGGACTCTTCTCTGCTCTGCTGGGGATCCCTCAGACCTCTGGATCCTTTTCTCCTTCCCCAGGGCCACCTCTCTCAGCCATTTTGCAGTCTAGCAATGTGGAAAAGGCCTGGAAGACAAGGAAAAATCCAATTTGAGTTGCTAGTTTGTCTTCTTGGTCAAAGGTGAGTTGCAATGAAGAAGATGAGTGGTCAGGAGATTACCTGGAGGTTTTACTGCCCCATGATGTTGATCTTTCCCCTCTCAGAAGAAAACAGATTAGCAAATTTTGCTCTAGAAAGTAAAATTTTAAAGTAAAAGTGAGTTGTATATTTTTCCTTTTGACAAAAACAAGTATGCCCTTTCTATGGCAAAACTAGAAAAAACAGAGACAAAAATAAAAATGTGAAATACTCCCTTGTGTTACTCAGAGGTGATGACTGCTAAAACCTTGCAGATATTTTTGTCAATATGCACATATTTTGTCAATATGCACTTTCTAAGTGCAGATACATACACGCACATACCCCTTTTCAGATTCTATTTTCCTAACAGAGCAAAAATTTTATTATTATTATTTGGAAACTGTGTTGTTTTTTTTAACTCAATAATTTATCTAAACATCTTTTCAAGTAGGGACATATTTATTCACCTACTCTAATGTATTCAACGGCTGTGTGGTATTCTGGTTTATGGCTGTACCATAATGATTCATTGAACTAATCTCCTAATGTTAAATAATTAGGAATTTCTACTTTTTGTCCTATTAAAATCTCCGTGCATCCTTATCTAGAATCTTGAAGTAAACCTAAAGAATCAAAAGGTGCGGGGTGGGGGGGGAAAGGTGCGATTGTGTTGTCCAGTAGCCCTCAGGAAAGATTGTAGGTGGGTATCCTCATAATCAGAGACTCCTGCTCCAGTCACACACACACACACAGACACACACACACATACACAATTGCTATTCCTAGAATATTCTTTCATTAAAAAAAAAGGTTGACAATTTGATACACGAAACACTATCTCATTACTGTTTTATTTAGCATTTCTTTCATTATTAATTGGGGTCAACAGTTTTTCATGTGCCTATTAGCCATTTTTATTTCCTCTCTCAGTTGCCCGTTCATGTCGTTTGTCTATTTTTCTATAGGATAATCTTTCTAACACGGTTCTCTTCTTTAGGTGAGTGGTTCTCAACCCTGGCATGTTAGAATCACCCGGAAGACTTTTTAAACAAAGAAAGAATAAAAGTGAGGGAGGGAGGAGGGGGGGAAGGAAGAATGACAAGGGAAGGAAAAAAGAAAGCAAAAAGGCTTCATCCCAGAGTAAATATTTGGTGGCGCCTGAGTTTCAATATTTTTTAAAGTGTCCTCGTGCTTCTAATTTGCAGTCATGGCTGAGAACCCTTGTTATAAATTAGATTTCTCCCACTGTCTGGCTCCAGATGCTTTCATCGCTGAATCTATTTTCATTTCTTTGACACTCAGTTTTCTCTGGTGAAAAATGGGCAGCAGAACTGGGAAGCAATACAGCACCCTCCTCCCAAATTCTATAATCCCATTGAGGAGGCTGGAGTTTCAGGAAAGAGGGTGAGGCAGACGCTGTGGTCAGGCTCTCTGCCAGGTGGATTGGAAAAAATTAAAAATGCTCAGTCAGGCAATTAGACTTTCCCTGAAGACAGCCTGAGCTCTAAGCGGAGGGGACGAGGCTGAGGTTTTTCCGAAACTTTGTCTCTACTGCACCCACCTTCAGATGCACAGCAATCTTGCCCTTTCTGGCACTTCACGGTTTAGAGTTGAATTTTTATTTGAGACATTTCCTCTGCTTTCAGAGGTCAGCATGAGACAGGAGGGGTATAGCTAAGGTATCAGGAGGGCACCAACCCCCTGGCTTCCAGGCCTGCCCTGGGCATGGGAGGGCTCTCTGGAGCACCTCCCTCGGGCTGCCAGCACCACCTCTAATCCTCCTGAAGGGCTTATGGCAGTCTCCAAACAAAGTTGAAATGAAAAATGAAATGAAATGAAAAACAAAGTTGAGTACCGTTAAAACTCAAAGGCTCCATCCCTTTCCCCTAAGAGAGTGCAGGCCATGCCGGTCCCACCTTGGGGACAGGATGGGATGAAAGGGTCTTTCTGGTGATTCAGGCAGGAAGGTCCCTGGAAAGCCCCAGGCTGTCTCGGCACCTCTCCAGGTCAGGCACAAGTAGGACGGCCAAACGTGGTAGAACAGGTTCATCAGCTTGAACCTTGGCCCACTTGGTGCGAGTGTGTGAACCTGAACCTCAGTTTCTTCTTGTGTGAAATGCTGATGTTCGGGCTGTTGAGAAGACTTCAGAAAAAGCAGTGCAAGCATACTGTAGATCCCCAGAAAATGCCTGGGGCGCTCTGTGCCTGTCTTTCCATGCCATTTCCCTACCCTCACCTGTCAGAGCTGAGGGCAATCTGAGTCCAGCCTGGGAATCTCCACCCCCCCTTTCCATCCCCATGGCCCCTACTTATTCCATTTCTCAGGACAGAGGAAGCAGCCCTGCCCACGTGGTCTCCAGGCCCCCACTGCTGAGTGGAACTGCACCTGCAAAGCTGTGTCCCTGCACGCAGCCTCCCTGCCTTCTCTCCTACCCTCTCCTCTCAAACCCAACAGCCTTTGCACTTTCCCATTCAGACTAAACTAAACCGTGTATTTATACTGTAAACATGATTTTTATCGAGCACTTTGCCCCAGGGACCAAGCTTCATTTCCAATACCTTACTGTTTACAGGAAGATTTTTGTTACCCCATCTTACAGATGAGGAAAGTCAGACTAGTTCTTCATAACTTGCCTAAACCCACAGGGCATTAAGGAACAGAAGTGGATTCTCATACTACCACGCTCTATGTTTTGTGTCATATATACTGACTGCCTGTGTGCTTGCCCCAAGTGTGTGTGCTAAATTGTTTCAGTCGTGTCTGACACTTTGCAACCCTATGAACTGTAGCCTGCCAGACTCCTCTGTCCATAGTGTTCTCCAGACAAGAATGGGTTGTCATGCCCTCCACTCAGGGATCTTCCTGACCCAAAGATTGAACTTGTGTCTCCTGCATTGGTGGGATTCCCTGGTGGCTCAGACAGTAAAGCGTCTGCCCTCCATGCGGTAGACCCGGGTTCAATCCCTGGGTCGAGAAGATCCCCTGGAGAGAAATGGCAACCTACTCCAGTATTCTCGCCTAGAAAATTCCATGGATGCAGGAGCCTGGTGGGCTACAGTCCATGGGGTCACAAAGAGTTGGACACGACTGAGCAACTTCACTTCACTCCTGCATTGGCAAGCGGGTTTTTTACCACTAGCACCACCTGGAAAGCCCTGTGCCTGCCGCAAGGAGCTCAAGTTCCAGCAGGAGTTCTCTCTCCCTCCCCTGGGCTCCCACTTCATCTTGTTCAGCTTGCTCTTCACCATTGATCCCACCCTGCCTAGCACTGGCTTTCTCTGGGTACCTCTCATTTCCTTTGACCTTAGGGAAGAAAATGTGTCTTTGTATCTTCTTCATCTTTGAGTCTGGCAGGAAGCTTAGAGAACTGTAGGTTCTTAAATTATGTTTCTAATTCTAAAGTAATGTGTTCATTATAGAAAAAAAAAGGAACACACAAAAAGTAAGCAGAAAACAAATATCACCTATAATCCCACTACTCAGAGAAAACCATTGCTAATATCTAGGCAAATTTCTTTCCAATCTCTCTCTCTACGTATATATAGGATTTGTAGATATATAGTTTTTATATTATATATATTGTGTGTATCCTGGAAAAGGAAATGGCAAACCACTCCAGTATTCTTGCCTGGAAAATTCCACGGACAGAGAAACCTGGCAGGCTACAGTCCATGGGTCGCAAAGATTTGGACGCAACTAAGTGACTAAACACACACACACACACACACACATATTAACTTGGGCTTCTCTGGTGGCTCAGACGGTAAAGAATCTGACTGCAATGCAGGAGACCCAGGGTCGATCCCTGGGCAGGGAAGATCCTCTGGAGAAGGGCATGGCAATGTTCAGTTCAGTTCAGTTCAGTTCAGTCGCTTAGTCGTGTCCGACTCTTTGCGACCCCATGAATCGCAGCACGCCAGGCCTCCCTGTCCATCACCAACTCCCGGAGTTCACTCAGACTCACGTCCATCGAGTCCGTGATGCCATCCAGCCATCTCATCCTGGGTTGTCCCCTTCTCCTCCTGCCCCCAATCCCTCCCAGCATCAGAGTCTTTTCCAATGAGTCATCTCTTCTCATGAGGTGGCCAAAATACTGGAGCTTCAGCCTCAGCATCATTCCTTCCAAAGAAATCCCAGGGTTGATCTCCTTCAGAATGGACTGGTTGGATCTCCTTGCAGTCCAAGGGACTCTCAAGAGTCTTCTCCAACACCACAGTTCAAAAGCATCAATTCTTCGGCACTCAGCTTTCTTCACAGTCCGACTCTCACATCCATACATGACCACAGGAAAAACCATAGCCTTGACTAGATGGACCTTAGTCGGCAAAGTAATGTCTCTGCTTTTGAATATGCTATCTAGGTTGGTCATAACTTTCCTTCCAAGGAGTAAGCGTCTTTTAATTTCATGGCTGCAGTCACCATTTGCAGTGATTTTGGAGCCCCCAAAAATAAAGTCTGACACTGTTTCCACTGTTTCCCCATCTGTTTCCCATGAAGTGAGGGACCAGATGCCGTGAGCTTCGTTTTCTGAATGTTGAGCTTTAAGCCAAGTTTTTCACTCTCCTCTTTCACTTTCATCAAGAGGCTTTTTAGCTCCTCTTCACTTTCTGCCATAAGGGTGGTGTCATCTGCATATCTGAGGTTATTGATATTTCTCCCGGCAATCTTGATTCCAGCTTGTGTTTCTTCCAGTCCAGCGTTTCTCATGATGTACTCTGCATAGAAGTTAAATAAGCAGGGTGACAATATACAGCCCTGACGGACTCCTTTTCCTATTTGGAACCAGTCTGTTGTTCCATGTCCAGTTCTAACTGTTGCTTCCTGACCTGCATACAAATTTCTCAAGAGGCAGGTCAGGTGGTCTGGTATTCCCATCTCTTTCAGAATTTTCCACAGTTTATTGTGATCCACACAGTCAAAGGCTTTGGCATAGTCAAGAAAGCAGAAATAGATGTTTTTCTGGAACTCTCTTGCTTTTTCCATGATCCAGCGGATGTTGGCAATTTGATCTCTGGTTCCTCTGCCTTCTCTAAAACCAGCTTGAACATCTGGAAGTTCACGGTTCACGTATTGCTGAAGCCTGGCTTGGAAAATTTTGAGCATTACTTTACTAGCATGTGAGATGAGTGCAATTGTGCGGTAGTTTGAGCATTGTTTGGCATTGCCTCTCTTTGGAATTGGAATGAAAACTGACCTTTTCTAGTCCTGTGGCCACTGCTGAGTTTTCCCAATTTGCTGGCATATTGAGTGCAGCACTTTCACAGCATCATCTTTTAGGATTTGAAACAGCTCCACTGGAATTCCATCACCTCCACTAGCTTTGTTCGTAGTGTTTCTAAGGCCCACTTGACTTCACATTCCAAGATGTCTGGCTCTAGATTAGTGATCACATCATCATGATTATCTGGGCTGTGAAGATCTTTTTTGTACAGTTCTTCTGTGTATTCTTGCCACCTCTTCTTAATATCTTCTGCTTCTGTTAGGTCCATACCATTTCTCTCCTTTATCGAGCCCATCTTTGCATGAAATGTTCCCTTGGTACCTCTAATTTTCTTGAAGAGATCTCTAATCTTTCCCATTCTGTTGTTTTCCTCTATTTCTTTGCATTGATCACTGAAGAAGGCTTTCTTATCTCTTCTTGCTATTCTTTGGAACTCTGCCTTCAAATGCTTATATCTTTCCTTGTCTCCTTTGTTTTTCGCCTCTCTTCTTTTCACAGTTGTTTGTAAGGCCTCCCCAGACAGCCATTTTGCTTTATTGCATTTCTTTTCCATGGGGATGGTCTTGATCCCTGTCTCCTGTACAATGTCACAAACCTCATTCCATAGTTCATCAGGTACTCTATCTATCAGATCTAGGCCCTTAAATCTATTTCTCACTCCCACTGTATAATCATAAGGGATTTGATTTAGGTCATAACTGAATGGTCTAGTGGTTTTCCCTACTTTCTTCAATTTAAGTCTGAATTTGGTAATAAGGAGTTCATGATCTGAGCCACAGTCAGCTCCTGGTCTTGTTCTTGCCTGGAGACAAGAGGAACCTGGCGGGCTACAGTCTGGGGTTGCAAAGAATAGGACACAGCTAAGCAACTAATACCTTCACCTTCATATTTCTACTCAGACAAATAATACACATTTTGCATGAAGTAGACATCTTCCAATGCCATTTTCTATGATGCTTTTTTTTACCTCATGAACAATTCCCATGATATTAGAAATTCTTTGAAAATGGTATTTTTGATGGCTGTAGATTGTTCTCTCATGTGATTGTGCCCTTCCTGTTTAAAGCACTCCCATATTGTTGTAATTCCTTTACAGCCTATTTGATTATTCCTATAGGAGAAATGCCTGAAATGGAATTGTTGGGACAAAGAGAAAGGATATTTCCAAGGCTCCTGACACATCACAGTTAGCTCTGAACAAACCCTTGCTCTATCAAACCCTCTCCCAACACCACTCACCCAGATTTACTTAACTACCAGCTGGAGGGCCCAGTCCCCCAGGGTCCACCTTCTTAATTTCAGCTCCCCTTGCTTTTTCAAATGGTCAGAAGCAGGGCGGAGGGTCCTGTGAGATGGAACCTGAGAGAGCTGGCCAATCTATGCCCGAGTTTCCCCCCATTCTCACCTGTACTCCTTTGGGTTAAGGACTCAGAAGTCATGACTGCAAATGGATTTGTAGATGGAGACAGCCCCACTGAGCCATGGCCCCTAGGCTCAACTTCGTCACTATATTAACAGCTGAGACCTGGGCCTCAGGGGTTGGGCCCAAAGGTATGCATGTTTTTAATTTTACTGAAGACATTATGTAAACATATTAAGGAATATTCTGGGGGAAACAGATAAAATATGACTATAGCTTTTTCCTTTTCCCACAGTTTTCAAGGTCAGGAAAGTAGTTCTCCTTATGAAATGAGAATAATCTTTAGTGAGCCTTTAGATCAGTATCTTCAAAAGTGTTCCACAATTTCTTGGATGGGTTTTCATTCAGTTTATAAATGACATCCATAAAGCAATGGTCCTGGTTCTCTAGCACAGGGCTGGATATATGAGCCTCCAGGGGCTGTGAGCATCTCAGAGGCCAGGGACAAGACAGCCGGAGTGCTTTTTCCACCTCCACTGTGAACAACTTGGGATTTAATCTAAAAAGACGCTAAGGGGATCAATTCTTTGAAATAATTCGTGTCAATTTCCAAGTCACTCCGGGTCATCATCCAGGAAAGACAATTTTTAGTACGGAAATCCAGGTCTGCCTATGGGAACAGGTCTTCCCCCTCCCTCACCAGTCACTACTCAGCAGAGGCCGATGGCTGCGAGAAACAGCCGGCTACCTGAGGGCTCCGAGACAGGGAGACAGGATCGCTGCCTCAAGGAGGGAGGGTCTGCCCTCCCTCCGAGCTGGACGGGGCGGTGTCCCTGCTCCAGAGCCGCGGGTCTCAGACTTCGCGACCGTGCGGGTCAACGGCAGGGCCCGCGAACACAGCGCGCGGGGTCCAGAGACCAGTGCTGGCCCGGGAGTCTGCCTTTGCAAGTTCAAGCTCCGAGGGCGGGGGAGGCCGATGCTGCTGGTCCCGGGGCCACACTTGAGAGGACGGCCGCCCGGGAGCTCGGAGGGAGGGACCCAGGGGCGCGCCCCAGGGAGGCGGGCCAGGCTCTCGCCCCAGGGCCCCTGGGAAGGGAAGCGGCGGAGGAGGCCGGAACCGCGGGCGGCGGCGCGGCGACTTGGGCCGGGTGACACGGGGGCGGCGGGCGCCTGGGCGGCGGGGGGCCTCTCCGGCCACCCAGGGCGCGGCGGCCGGGCCTCCCTCCCCGGGCCCCGGGGCAGCTCCGGGGCGCCCCGCGCGGCTTCCCCGGCCTCCGCGCCCACCGCGCCGCAGGAAGACAAAGGCGCCACGGAGGACGCAACTGCGGCGTCCCTCCTGACCGTCCAGACTGCCCGGGCCCCTGCCTCTCAAACCCGTCCACCTCCGTGGCTGCCTGTCGCTAGTGCTGGGCTCCCCTCCAGCTCACGGAGGGAGGGAAAGAGAGACCGCTCCACGTCCAGCCCCGATGGCCCGTCTGCCCGCCCCCGCACAGAGAGCCACCGTCTAGAGCCCCAGGTTCTGTCTCCGGAGCGCCTTCTCATAGCCATGCGGCCTTTAACAGCCCACTTCACTTCCCTGGTCCCAGTTTCTCCTTGTGTAAAGCAACTGGGTTGGAAGGGGTAGTTTCTGAACTTCCGTCCCCCTCGAGAGAGCTACCTGTCCACCTCGACCTGTGAGTGGCAGGTGGTGGGAGGGGGTGGGTGTAGGGAGAAGAGGGTTGAAGCCCTGGGGAGCTGGAAGGTGGTGGAGGAGAGGAGGCCCAAGGGGCCCCTTAGGTACCTTGGCCAGCTTGCCCCCCCTCCACCCCCCCTCCACCCCTCCTCCCACTCTTCTTGGCTTCCAAGAGTAGACTGGCAGAGCCCCTACCCCAGGGAAGGCCCCCGTGGGAATCCCCTGGCTCTCTGGGTGCTGGTTTGCAGCCACTGTTTGCCAGAGGATGAGGGAAGGAACAGGAAGGAACGTGCAGGCTGAACTGGAAGAGCCAGCTGGGCCAGAGGCAGTCCTTACTGTACCTCACACCTGAGGCTGAAGCTTTGCTTGGCCATGTCCCCTGCACCTGCCCTGCTGGACCCTGGGGAGACCCGGTCTGGGCACACCGCTGTCACCAGGCTGAGAGCTCCGGAGCAAAATGTCTAGTAGCTTTTAGCTTTGAGGCTGCACACATATGCTCCTAAGACTGTGTGGAAATGACATTATTTTCAGCTTAAATCTATCTTCCTGTAGATTTACTCAGTGGGTTCAAAGATGCTAGTTCTTAATTTACAAGCTCAGAGGCAGCTTCCAGCACATTAACCTCAAGGCCTTCACGTCCTCCCCAACCCACTCCTGCTCCCCTCTGCAGGAAGGAAAGCTCCCACAAAATGTCCAGATGTTTCAGAGCAGTATATAAGACGGTCTGGTTGCAAGTGGCAGAAATGCCTCTTAAAGATGTATGAACCTATGAAATATATACATCTAGACAGTATTTCATATGCATATTTTTCTTCAGTTCAGTTCAGTCACTCAGTCTTGTCCAACTCTTTGTGACCCCAAGGACTGTAACACGCCAGGCTTCCTTGTCCATCACCAATTCCCAGAGCTTGCTCAAACTCATGTCCATCAAGTCAGTGATGCTATTCAACCATCCCATCCTCTGTCGTCCCCTTCTCCTCCTGCCTTCAATTTTTCCCAGATCAGCAACTTTTCCAATGAGTCATTTCTTCTCATCAGGTGGCCGAAGTATTGGAGTTTCAGCTTCAGCATCAGTCCTTCCAATGAATATTCAGAACTGATTTCCTATAGGCTACAGAGTCTAAATATTTGGCTTACAGAATCTAAATAAAGTTTAAAAACTAATAGGAAGGACAAGGATATTGTTGGGCCCCTAAAGTGATAGGACTCTCTCATGACCACTTCCAAGCTTAATAATTTAAAGTCTCAGCTTGACTTGTCTTCAAAAATCTAAGCGTGCTAAGTCGCTTCAGTCATGTCTGACTCTTTGCAACCCCATGGACTCCAGGCTCCTCTGTCCATGGGATTCTCCAGGCAAGAGTACTGCAGTGGGTTGCCGTGCCCTCCTCCGGCAGATCTTCCCAACCAAGGGATCAAACCTACGTCTCTTAGGTCTACCTGCATTGGCAGGTGGGTTCTTTACCACTAGTGTCACCTGGGAAGCAAGGGAATCCTTAGCAAACCTATTTGAGAAGGGTCTGCTGCAGGCCCAGACTGCTTCACCAGTCTCTGGGTCTGAGAGAGGCTCCTTTGGATCTGAGTCTGTGCAGGACTTGGGAAGTCTTATTTCCTGGTAACGGCTCCAGCATACAAAGACTCCCACTGCCCAGGACTGATGAAGTCCTCATGATTCTCAGGCTGAGACCCACCAGACAGCTCTGCCAGAAAGCTGGGACCAGTGGGGTGGGGCCAATCTCCCTGAAGGGCTGGCAACCTGGGAATTTGACCTACTCAGCGGAAGTGGTCACAATTACCCTGTGCAGTGGTGCGGGTGTGCACCACAGCCCCAGAGGTGCTGTTGACTCTGTGAAGGCGACTCTGGAGTTGTGCATTGCACAGTGCATGTGGTCCTGGAAGCATTCCTGTCACTCAGGACAACCAGATAATCTTTTTTTTTTAATATAAATTTATTTATTTTAATTGGAGGCTAATTACTTTGCCGACTAACGTCTGTCTACTCAAGTCTATGGTTTTTCCTGTGGTCATGTATGGATGTGAGAGTTGGACTGTGAAGAAGGCTGAGCACTGAAGAATGGATGCTTTTGAACTGTGGTGTTGGAGAAGACTCTTGAGAGTCCCTTGGACTGCAAGGAGATCCAACCAGTCCATTCTGAAGGAGATCGGCCCTGGGATTTCTTTGGAAGGAATGATGCTGAGGCTGAAACTCCAGTACTTTGGCCACCTCATGAGAAGAGTTGACTCATTGGAAAAGACTTTGATGCTGGGAGGGATTGGGGGCAGGAGAAGAAGGGGACGACCGAGGATGAGACGGCTGGATGGCATCACTGACTCGATGGACGTGAGTCTGAGTGAACTCCGGGAGTTGGTGATGGACAGGGAGGCCTGGCGTGCTGTGATTCATGGGGTCGCAAAGAGTCGGACACGACTGAGCGACTGAACTGAACTGAACTACTTTACAACATTGTATTGGTTTTGCCATACATCAACATGAATCCGCCACGGGTGTACACGTGTTCCCCATCCTGAATCCCCCCCCCCCACCTCCCTCCCCGTACCATCCCTCTGGGTCATCCCAGTGCACCAGCCCTGAGCATCCTGTATCATGGATCGAACCTGGACTGGTGATTCTTTTCACATATGATATTATACATGCCATTGTTCATTGCCATTCTCCCAAATCATCCCACCCTCGCCCTCTCCCACAGAGTCCAAAAGACTGTTCTATACATCTGTGTCTCTTTTGCTGTCTCGCATAGAGGGTTATCGTTACCATCTTTCTAAATTCCATATATATGCATTAGTATACTGTATTGGTGTTTTTCTTTCTGTCTTCCTTCCCTCTGTATAATAGGCTCCAGTTTCATCCACCTCATTAGAACTAACCAGGTAGTCTTTAGAAAGAGATTAGAAACAGAGCTTCCTGGGGTACCTTTGTGCACACGGCCTCATAAAGAGATGCCAGGCCGTGGTATGATGACTTGACTCCTCTAGGGGGATCACACTGCATTCTCAGGGTGGGGCGCACTGGCCATGGTAGTAAGCACAGATGGAAACCTTCCTGTGAGCTCTGCCTGCCCTGTGAACCACGGGGGCCTGCCTTGCCGCATCAGGGAACGTCCCAGGAGTGTAGCAAGCGCCAGATTTGCAGTTAGAAGCCCCAGGCCTCTGTGACAGAAGAGCCATGTGACCTTGGTCAAGTGTCATTCTATGTAGTATTTTCCTAGGCCTGAGGAACAAATTACCACAAACCGAGGGGCTGAAAACTACAGAAATTTGTCCCCTTACAGTTCTGGAGCTCAGGAGTCCAAATCAGGGAGTCAGCAAGCTTGGTTCCTTCTAGAGTCTCGGGGAGAAACCGTCCTGTGCCCTTCTCCTGGCCCAGGTTCCCTGGCTTGAAGATGCATCACTGCCATCTCTGGCTCCATCTTCCCATCACCTTCTCCTCTGTGTCTCTTTTCCCATCCTCTTTACCCTCTTTAAAAAGAAAAATGAGTTAAATTTAATTTAATTGTGGTAAAATATGTGTAGCATCAAACTGACCATTTTAACCATTTTTAAGTATATGGTTCAATAACATTAAGTACTTTCACACCCATCCCTCTTTTACAAAGGCACTTGTTGTTAGACTTAGAACCTACCGTGATCCAGAATGTTTCGTTCTGAGGTCCTTAATTACATCTGCAAAGAGTATTTTTTCCAAATAAGATCATAGTCACAGATTTGGGGGAGACATCTCTTTTGAGGGGGCTGGCAGTCAATAGTAGAGCCTCCACCTCTCTGTGGGTTGGTTGTTGTCTGTGCTGGGGGGTTGGCAGGGGGAGCGGGGAGCAGTGGGCCTGTCCTCTCTCGTAGTTGCCCTGTGTGTGGCCTTAATGAGCTCGGTCTTCCTGTGGCCTGAGCTCCGGCACCATGCAGGCTCCCCATGAGGTGGGGTGCTGTGCTGCAGAGCTGCAAACAGACATCTGGTCAAGATCCAAGGAAGTAGTTGGGGTATGGGAGGGCTGGCCAGGTTGCTTCGTTAATCTCTCTCTACCCACAGAGAGCACTCCTCAGAGGGCCCCTGTGACTCTGATGCTGAGTGGAAAACGAGGGTGAATATTAACCTTGAGACCATCCCCTCCTTCAGAATCCATCTCTCCCGGCTGGGGCTCTAGAGGGAGGCAGACTGATGCGGGGCTGGGCCAGAACCTGGCTTGTTGGCCCCCAGGAGCTGAACCTCAGGAACACGCTTCTGAGCTGTGCAGCCTTCTGGATTTCCGCTGCCTCAGCCCAGGGTGATCTCTTGCCACTCTCAGTTCCTCTGACTCTTCCTTGGCTCTGGCCTTCACTGTGGGACGACCTTGGCCCACTTGCCCAACCTCAGTATCATCACCTGTGGAATAGTGATAGCATAGGAGACCCTTCAGGGGCTGGTTGGGAGGCTCCAAGACAATGGCAGAGCTTGGAGACACTGCATGGACGCACAGACGGGCAGCCGAATCCTCTGGGTGTAAATCTAGTTTGCTGTGTGCTTTGGGGCAACTTATTTAACCTCTCTGGGCCTAGGTTTTATCATGGTATGTGTAAGATGAGATGAGAATAGTGCCTGTATCATAGGGCTCATGGAGAGATTCCAGATATGCAGCTCCAGAGGTACCATTTGTGCTGTTCACTCTGTGAAGGCACCCCCTGGAGTTGTGCAGTACACAGCAGGGGGTTTCTGGATGAAAAAATTTGCTGAACACCCCTCCTCTCTACGGGAACCTTTCCTAGGGCACATAGGTCCTTCCTGGCCGTGGCTTTAGGCCTCCCTGCCGTGGCAAGAGCACCTCCAGGACTGTTTCTTTCTCATCCTTACCCCTCCCTACTGTATCTATGCCTTGCAGAGCCCAAAAACTTCTACTGAAAGCTGGATGAAGTTGGCAGTATTTCAAGATATTGACCTTTAGGAAGGCTATTACGGTAGATGAAATGTTTGTATTCCCCTAAATTCATGTGCTGAAATCTTCACACCCAGTGTGATGGTATTAGGAGGTGGGGCCTTTGG
Organism: Ovis canadensis; assembly: GCF_042477335.2. Lineage (NCBI taxonomy): Eukaryota > Metazoa > Chordata > Mammalia > Artiodactyla > Bovidae > Ovis > Ovis canadensis. The sequence goes on from NC_091247.1 coordinate 43,776,586, forward strand.
GAAGTAAATAGATCATGAGGGTAGAGCCCTAATGACTGGGATTAGGGCCGTTAGAAGAGACACAGAGAGCTCCCTTCTCTTCTGCCATGTGTGTTGTCTATGAACCAGCAAGCAGGCTCTCACCAAAACCTGGCCAAGCTGGAGCTTTGATCTCTTTCTTCCAGGTCTCCAGAAATATGAGAAATAAATTTCTGTTATTTGTAAGTCACTCAATCTATTGTATATATGTCTCTGATAGCTCAGTTTGTAAAGAATCCTCCTGCAAGTAGGTTCGATTCCTGGGTTGGGAAGATCTGCTGGAGAAGGGATAGGCTACCCACTCCAGCATTCTTGGGCTTCCCTTGTGGCTCAGCTGGTAAAGAATCCACTTACAGTGTGGGAGACCTGGGTTCGATCCCTGGGTTGGGAAGATCTCCTGGAGAAGGGAAAGGCTACCCACTCCAGTATTCTGGCCTGAAGAATTCCTTGGACTGTATAGTCCATGGGGTTGCAAAGAGTCTGACATGACTGAGCGACTTTCACTTTCAATCTACTTACTGTGTTTTCATTAAAGCAATCTGAAGGGACTAAGACTCTATTAGAAGAAATATAGCGGGTAGAGGGACAAAGCTAAATGACACCAGGAGGAAATAATCAGATAAATCCAGAATGTGGGACATTCTACAACTGGCCTGGTCTCTTAAAAAAAAAAAATCAATGCAATGAAAATAAAAGGATGGGTCAAAAGGAGCCTAGGTCAAAAGGAACATACAGTCTATTGAATGTGTACTCCATGAGCAGACACTGACTTGAACCAATGAGCTACAAAAGATACTTTTCAGACTTTTGGGAGAATTTTAATAGATTGTGTTTCAGATGGTATTCAGAAATTATTACTAGTTTTCTTAGGTGTGATAATGGTATTTGCAGTTAGGAGAATATTCCTTTATATTGGACATGCTGTTGGCATGCAGAGATGACAGGGGGCGATGTCCATGAGTTATTCTGAAATTCTTCACACAGTAAATAAGTAAATAAAATCTAAGCATTCTAAGGTTCAGGGTGGCTCAAGGGAGGAGAATGAGATGCCCCAGGGGACAGAGCTCACCTTCCTGGGCTTGGCTGGGCCCCCAGTGCTTGCCAAACCCAGGGGTGTGCACTTTCTGTGTGTTTGGAAGGAAATGTGCAGCAGCACCTGGCACATAGTAGGTGCTTAACCAAACTTGAATGAATGAAAGAATGGACAGTCTTTGTGGGATTCACCTTCTAGGATGGGTTCTGGCTGGACAACCCCCAACCCTGTTTACATTCCACCTATCCTCCAAGCTCATCACAAGACAGTTAAAAACACTGGCAGGGTGTCAAGGGTCACCTTTGAGGGAAGTGCCAGGGAGGGTTCTCTGAGGTCTCACCGGATGATTCCAGGCACCACCGCCATGGCCTCTCTCTAAGCCCCTTCAGCATCTCCTGAGCCCCCTCATGGAGCTCAGCTACTTCTGCAGCCCCGCCATTCAGGTCAAGAGTCAATTGCTCATAATCCTTCTGTCCTGAACAGCTGGCCTGCTGGTCCTTATTCATTTTATTGAATCAGGTGTAGCGTCAGAAGCAGTCCTGTTCCCTGTAAGGCTCCCTAATCAGGTGAGACACATTGTGGGTGCCCACTAAGAGCCTGAGGTCCTAAACAATAATAACAACGATAATGATTAATGAAAATAATAGTATGTTACATCACTCAGTATTTATTGCTTCCAAGTTTGTGCAAATTTGTTTAACAAAAGTTCTTTCTTTAATTCTAAGAGGACTGGTTTCATGTTTGTTTGTTTTTTAACTTTAATGCTGATCCCCATTTGGCAGACTGGTTCCTAGTCTCACAGTTAGGAAGTGGCATACCAGGATTCAGACTCCAGTTGCCTCATTCCTGCTTCTTTCCCAGGAACAACGTTCAGGCAACATTTCAGGGTTCCTTCGCCATGGGGCTGGTGAACGCTTGAGGACAGCTGAGAAATCCTGGAACCGCCAGGGCCCAAGAGCCAGTGGTGTGCTTCGTTCCCTACCAAGTTCCGTGTTGAAATGATTATCCTTAGTAACAGCTCCTGCCCCTTCTTTCACAATCTTCAGAAGCACGCCACAGGACGGTTCAAAGTCGAGCAGGCTGATGCGTCACCTCTGATGGAAGTGCCTGGGAGGACCCTGTCTGAGAGGCCAGCCGGCAGAGCTAAATAACCCGGTGGCGAACACTCCCCTCCAGTCAGGAAGATGTTCAGGTTGTGTGGCTTGCTCGTCAGCCCTTAGGGAAAGGGCTTCCTGGTGGGTCCCCACTAGCATCTGAGCTAGGCTGGACGTTTCTCATCTTTGCTCCTCTCTCAGGGCCGATAGCTCACCCACCTTCTGGTCGGTAGAGGGTGGTATTAAATAAAGACCTGTTGTCACTGGTGGGCTCTGCCCACATTTTCTACCCCGAATGCATCCTTTCAATCGGTATCTGGTGACACAGAGGCAGTGAGGTCCTGCCTGCCTCACAGATGTTAGGTTCCAGCCACAAGCCCCCAAAAAAAACCTGGGAAAGAAGGATCCAGTTTTCACTGAAAATGAAGCTTTCCAGGGCTGCTGACTAAGGAGTTTTCCTTCCAAACATCTGAGAAGAGCAAACAGATTGTAAATTAAGAGGGAGTTACAAGATAGTAACTGAAGGGAAACCAAGCCGCCCAGCTCTCTGGTTGTAGCTGGTGTGGCACTGATGGGACCCAGGCGGCCAAGAAAGGTGACTAAGCAGGCGGGCGAGTGGGTGGGAGGGGACCGGGGTGCTGGGGGCTGCGTTCAGGCTTCTTCCTTGAGCCAAGGGGCATCGGTTTCTTCTGACAGGAGGTGGAACACTGGTCTATGTCTTCCTGTGAGCCAATGAATTAGTGATTCCCACCCAGATCAAAGTTCAGTCTCCCAAGGCAACTCAGCAAAAATAAAGTGAAACAAATTCTCACCCACTCAAACCGGTCTTCCCATGACCAAGGCTTTAAGCCTGGAGTCGGGCAGGCCTTGAGTCACACTTCGCTACTCCTTCAGAGTAAAAATACTGGTTTCAGTCAAATGTCTCCGTTCAGCTGAAGCTTGGGTTTATTAATGGGAGGAGGGCCCCGGGCATAGCTGTCTCTGGCAGTCACCCTGGGGATCTGGGGTGCTGGGGAGCCTGCCTCGGAACAGAAAAGTCAGGAGCAACTCCGTCTGCCGTGACTTCCAGCCCTAACTCAGAAGAGGAAAGGAGGGGTGGATGTTGGAAGCAGACAGTTGGCTGGGCAAGTTTCAACATGCGCATGCCTTCAGTTTTCCTTGTTGTGTCCCTGAGTTCAGTGACTGTCAGTGTGACCCTGTCATTCAGGGATATCAAGCTCTGTCTGAGGACCCCCAAGTCTGAGCACCCCCAGGCCTTATTCAGGAACTTACTGCCCATCACTACCCACCAAGGGCCTCTCTGGGGAAAGGTCAGGATTCCAGGTTTGGGAATCTCCTTACAGAGCCATGAGCTTTCCAAACAGGACCCGCCATGCAGTGTGGGCTCTGGAGCCATGCCCCAGGAGCACCTGAGATCTCCCCATGTCAAGCCCCTACTTGTTGCTTGTACAAGGCAGGTATCAAGGCCAAACCATACCCAAACAAATAGCTTTCAGCAAAACTGAAATCCCATGGGGTTGGTGTTGGTGTTAGTCTCAGAGTTTGGAGAATCGAGTCAGTGATCAATAGAATAGGGTATCTGGAGAAAAATAAGACAGAATATGAGGCAAGGCTCTCATATCCGCAGGCCAAGGCACAGGACAGATGCTGGAAGGATCCCTCCGTTTTGCCGAGGGTCTCAGTACTAACTGGTTCAAGAAGCAGACAAGGTGAATGTCTGCCAGGGATCATGGGCCTGATCGGAGAAAGACAGGGTCCTGCCCTCGAGGAGCTCACAGCCTGAGGGAGTGAGGAGCAAAGCCACAGGTGACTTGACAGCCCTCATCACACCATGAAGCTTCTGGGATCAGACAGACCTGGCTTCTAGACTCTTTCGCTTCCTGGCTAAGTGACCTTGGGGAAATTACGCAGTGTTCCAAGTCATGGTTTTATCCCCAGCAAACTGGGGTGAGTAGTGTTCAGGGACCTCTTAGAGTTCCAGGGAGGATTCTGAAGGCCCATGTGTGCAAGGCGCGTGCCTGGCACCCAGTGGCACTGCTAGTAATGCAGGCTGGTTGGATGACAATAATGTAAACCTCTTATTATCAGAGAACTCTGCCAAGCACCCAGGGTGGCAGCAGACCAAACAACTGGTGTTGGGGAAGGACGGGGCAGGGGAGGGGAGACCAGAATGGCTTCCGGGAGTGACGCTGGCCCCATGGTAAGGAAGAGCGACCCTGGGAGGGGGCGCCTGGGTCCTGGAGAGCAGCTGACCATCCTGGCAGAACCTGCCACACATGGGTGCAGCCCCAGATGTTTTGTGATATGCTGAGGAGTTAAGACTTTGTCCTGAGGGCAAAGGAGCACCGGGAAGGCTTTCTGATAGACGAGCACTCTGCGCTCGGCCAAAGGTCAGATGGGAAGGGAGGCGAGGTGGGGTGAGTCAGCATGGGCTGTCACCGTGATCACGTGAGAGACCCTGGGGGCCTGAAGATGGAGGAGATGGGGGTGGAGGAGGCATCACTGGTAGGAACTCCAGGTCTGAGAGGATTAGGCATGAGGCAGGGGAGCAGGCCCTGAGCAGGGGTTTGGGAGGTAAATGGGGACAGGCCACCAAGGCCAGGGCTGAGGGTGTGCAGGCAGGTGAGAGTGCAGCTTTGTGAGGCACATACGTCGATGCAGAGTCTGTGGGATCCTGGCTGGGGGTGGCGGGTTTCAGAAGCCTGGGGCAGGGCTGCAGACGGGGCAAGGATGAGGAGCTCGATCAAGACTGTGTGTTACCTGTTTGGGCTGAGGAGCCATTGGGAAACACTACATCGGCAACCAGGGAGACCCCTTCCCGAGGCAGACACAGCACCCACTGACCTTTGTGATTTTCTGTGGCTCTAGTCACTGACCCCCAGGAATGAGATGACCACATGGGGAGAGGAGCGTGAGTGTGGCCCAGAGGCGAGTCGAAAGGTGGAAGCCAAACAAGCCGACGTTGCCACTCACAGTCTTGGTCAGGGTGGGGGAGGGGACCATTGTCTAGTCCTTAAATCCTAGTTTTGGAAAACTGAAGGAAGGGAGCAGTTCTTGAAAGTGGTAAATCTAAAATAAAATATATGAAGTGATATGAATTCTATCCAGAGATTGTCCTGTCAAAGAGATGACGTAACGTGTTGGACAATGGAGGCATGAGACACGGAGGGCATCCAGTGACTGGATGTCAGGCGGCCTTTCTGACTTACTGTCAGGAGGACGACCGTTGCTCCCAGCATCAGCCTTCTCTCTGTATCATCAGTGATGGAGTGCTGACCTGGACAAAGGATGATAATACAAAATTATTTACTGAGTGCTTCTTATGTGCCAGTGACTCTATGGATTATCCTCATTTAATCTCCCATCCTGAGTAGCTGTTTTTATTTCTTACTTGTTTCATCACCCTTTCACTTTGGGAGCACTAGGGCACAGACATCAAGCTGAATGAGGGGTTGGAGATCATGTGTGGAAATGCTCAGGATGTCCATGAACTGCCCAGAAGCAGAGTGAGAGGGATTTGGCAAAGCTCTGCCTGCTCTTAGGAGCCGTGGGCAAGATGGAGAAACGTGAGTGCCCCTGTGCTGGGAAGATGTGTCTGAGTCTTCCTGGCGCTCTGCAAGGGGAGATGTGGGGATGTGTACAGTTCAATATCTGGGTCGGTGATTGGATCACACATGTTATTTGTCAATCTGTGGATGACAAAGCTGAGGAAGGAGGGGGAGACTGCATGCTAGATGGTACATTTAAGATTTGATGAGATAGACCGGCTGAAATAGACATTCAAAGCTAACAGAGTAATGTTGTAAAAGGACAAATGAAGAACCATTTTTGGTTCTTAGAAACTCAAGGACACAAGTAGATGATAGAGAAAAGCTGGCTTGATGGCAGTTACAGGGAAAAGACTGTTTACACAATATAAAGAGACAATGTTGTTGCCATAGACAGTATGGCAACATCACATTACAATAATGCAATTGTAGGCTATCTTTGAAAGAAGTCTCTGAAATGAAATAAATATGAGCCCTCTGCCAGTGATGAAGCAACATCTGGTCCAGTCTCAGGAGCACATTTAAAAACATGAATTTTATGTATTTATTTATTATTTATCTTGGGCTGTGCTGGGTCTTCGTTGCTGTACAGGCTTCTTACCTAGTTGTGGTGAGTGGGTCTACTCTCTAGTTGTGGAAGCAGACTTCTCATTGCGTGGCTTCTCTTGTTGATGTGCCCGGGCTCTAGGCACATGGGATTCAGTAGTTGTGGCCCATGGGCTTAGTTGCTCCAAGGTATGTGGAATCTTCCCGACCTGGGGATCAAACCTGTGTCTCCTGCTTTGGAGCCAGATTCTTTACCACTGAGCCACCAGGGAAGCCCTTGAGAGCGCATTTTAAGAGGAATTACGGTAAACTGGAATAATATGCAGGGAAGGATGACATGTGTAGGAAAGACCTGGCAGCCACGTTATCATGGCTGACCTGGTAGAAGGCAGGGACAGGGAGCATGATACTGGTCTTCAGTATTTATGGTAAAGGGATTAGTTTTCTTCCTTGAATCAAACTTAGCCTGGTGCCCCTTCTACCTAACTGTCAGTTCTGGCCTGCAAAGCGGGTGTGTGTCGGGGGCAAACAACCTGTGAGAGTCTGAGCTCACATGAGGTCCTGCAGTTGTTTGGGCAAAGGCTAAACTGGCTGCCTGTTCAGAAGGGAGATGCAAGAGGGTGTAAAGGAAAAGACCGAGAATTAGGAAACTGGATTCAGGTCTGGTCTCTGGTTATAGATGAGTAATGTTGTGAATGCCAATTTCCTTTTCCAGGCTTCAATTTCTTCAGCTCTGGGAATGTAATCATCATTGGCTCCCAACGTTTGATAGCAATGGAACCCTTTGCTCCAATGAATCTCCTGCAAATCTCCCTGCTCCCCACATAAACCCAGTGTGTTACTATGGACACCCCCATCGCTGCAGGGCCCAGCCCTCCTGCAACACTGCTTCTGGGAGTGACTTGCAGAGCACTGGGCCAGCTGAACTTTCAGCTCTAAAATTCTGATTCTCTAAGGTTTCTCCACATCAGCTTTTTAAAATTGTTTGTTTGAAAATGTATATATATATTTTTTTCATTTGGCCACTCAGGTCTTAGTTGTGGCACTTGGAATCCTCAGTCTTTGTTGTGGTATATGGGAGCTTTAGTTACGGAGTGCAGAGTCTAGGGGGCTTCCCTGGTGGCTCGGTGGTAAGAACCCACCAGACAATGCAGAAGACAGGCTTGATCCATGGGTGAGGAAGATCTCCTGCAGCAGGAACTGGCAATCCTCTCCAGTATTCTTGCCTGGAGAATCCCATGGAGAGAGGAGCCTGGTGGGCTACAGGGCATGGGGTCGCAAAGAGTTGGAAACGACTTAGTGACTGAACACACGTGCAGGATCTAGTTCCCCACCAGGGATCAAACCCAGGCCCCTTGCATTGGGAATGCAGAACCTTAGTCACTGGACACCAGGGAAGTCCTCCTCCTTTAGCTTTTGATTCTGTAGATTCCGACCCCTCATTTTATGCATCAAGTACCTGCGACGTACAAAGGGATTTATCCAAGATCTTAACAGCTGATTAGTGGCAGAGCTAAACTTAGAACACACAACTCTTAGCTTAATCCGGTGTCCCTTCTACCTCCCCAGACTGTTCCCTACTTTCACCTGTGATTTGTCTCAGCGTTTGTGCCTCTGAAAGGTGCTGGTAAACCTGAGCTACCCCCTATTGACCTTTCCCCCTTGGAAAAGCAACAGGAAGCTGACAGATCCCATTTGAGGCATTGCCACAGCCTGAGACAATGATCCCAGAACTCATTTCTCTATGTACTACTTTAGCTCCATGACATGCTTTGTGTAAGGACCGAGAAGTGAAAAACAAGAGTGACTCAGACTTCTGGTTGTCCTACATCATCTGTTCTCTCTTTCCTCACTACTAGAATCCCTTTAAGTTGGCCACCCAGGATAAAGGTATTTCCCAGTCTCTTTTGCAGTTAGATATGGTACTGCATATCTTTTGCAGTTAGATATGGCACTGTGTGAATCACAACACTGTGGAAAATTCTTAAAGAGATGGGAATACCAGACCACCTGACCTGCCTCCTGAGAAATCTGTATGCAGATCACGAAGCAACAGTTAGAACTGGACATGGAACAACAGACTGATTCCAAATCAGGAAAGGAGTACATCAAGGCTGTATATTATCATCCTACTTATTTAACTCGTATGCAGAGTACATCATGAGACATGCCAGGCTGGATGAAGCACAAGCTGGAGTCAAGATTGCTGGAAGAAATATCAATAACCTCAGATAACGCAGATGACACTGCCCTTATGGCAGAAAGTGAAGAGGAAGTGAAGAGCCTCTTGATGAAAGAGGAGGGTGAAAAAGCTGGCTTAAAACTCATCATTCAGAAAACTAAGATCATGACATCTGGTCCCATCACTTCATGGCTAATAGATGCGGAAATAACGGAAACACAGTGACAGACTTTATTTTGGGGGCTCCAAAATCACGGCAGATGGTGACTGCAGCCATGAAATGAAAAGACGCTTGCTTCTTGAAAGAAAAGCTATGATCAACCTAGACAATATATTAAAAAGCAGAGACATTACTTTACCAACCAAAGTCCATCTAGTCAAAGCTATGGTTTTCCAGTAGTTATGTAAGGATGTGAGAGTTGGACTATAAAGAAAGCTGAGGGCTGAAGAATTGATGCTTTTGAACTGTGGTGTTGAAGACTCTTGAGAGTCCCTTGGACTGCAAGGAGATCCAACCAGTCCATCCTAAAGGAAATCAGTCCTGAATATTCATTGGAAGGACTGATGCTGAAGCTGAAACTCCAATACTTTGACCACCATATGAAGAAATGATTCATTTGAAAAGACCCTGATTCTGGGAAAGATCAAACACGGGAGGAGAAAGGGGACCACAGAGGATGGGATGGTTGGATGGCATCACTGACTCAATGGATATGAGTCTGAATAAGCTCCGGGAGTTCTGATGGACAGAGGAGCCTGGCGTGCTGCAATCCATGGGGTCACAGAGTCGGACACGACTGAGCAACTGACCTAAACTGATGGCACTGCAACTAAGTTCTGGTCAATGGGTCAGAATTAGAAATACTGTCTATACCTTATGGAAAGTGTCCTTAGCAGAAAGGAGTATGCGCTTCTCCCATGATGGCTGGAATGCAGACTTGGCAGCTGAACCCCCAACAGAATACTTGGACCCTAAGAGCGACCATGTGTTGAGAATCACAGGACAGGATGCTTAGAGTTTCCATTTCGGATGAGCTTATGAAGCCTCTTTACTATCCCCAGACTGTTTTCTGATGTTGTACATGCAAGAGAAATAAACTCCTAATGTTGAAGCCACCATTACCATTTCCCACCAACTCTGTCATTGAATGTAAGACAGCATTATTTTATATATCACTAAGAAAAAGAAACTGCTGCCAATTAAATAGCTACCCCATCTAACTGTATGACACACTCCAATTTCAGAGAAGTTGAAATGTGACGAAAGTATGAGTCTTATTATATGCAGTATTTTTGGTTTTTGTTACTCACAGCCAAGCCTAATCCTGATTCAAGAAACATGAGGGAGCAAAAAGACAAGTTCTAAATAAAGAGCATGACAACCATGTAGAGGGAAGAACAAGTCTCTCTATAAAAGAATGACTCACAAAATAGTAGTGACACATGACTCAATTTAGGGAAGTTTCTCCTATAACTTTGTAGTTTGACTTGAATTAACTGGTATGGCTGTTTGGATTTGGCCATCAAGTAAGACGAGACTCTAGGGCATGAGTGTGCTGGTTTTAAGATGTGGAAGACACAAGGTATGTTAGTCGCTCAGTCGTGTCTGAGTCTTCGTGACTCCATGATCGATAGCCTACCAGGCTCCTCTTTGTAGCCATCTGTGGGATTTCCCAGGCAAGAATACAGGAGTGGGATGCCATCCCCTTCTCCAGGGGATCTTCCCAATCCAGGGATTGAAGCCAAGTCTCCTGCACTGCAAGAATCCAGATTCTTTACCGTCTGAGCCAAGGCTAAATCGGTCTTCACTGTGTGTGACTTGGCTTTTAGGGTCTCTGACTCCTTGGTTTCTTCTCCCCACCTCTGCAGGGTCCTTCTGGCTGACTTTGAGAAGGACAAATGGGCAGCTGCTCTGAGAAGCAGCTGAAGATCAAGACAAACTTGCAGCCAATAAGCTCTCCGGTTGCTGAGATTTGTGTGGAGATGTGCAAGGCTTTTCCTGCACCAGCCCTGCTCGTTATTGCTTTCCGGTGTAATTCAGGCCTTGATCTGGTGCAAAGCTGAGCTGAAATGCTGAAAAATGGAAAGCTGAAAAGCCAAGACTTTTGGTCCTCAGGACTAGACCCCTGACCTTAACCTATGACAACCAAGTGTTAATGTACCTGTTGTGACTAAAACATCAAAGGCCAATATGACACACGGAAGGGAAGTGTGGCTTACTGAAAAGTTGAGTTTAGACCAATGATTTACATTAAAGCAGGGGCACTTTCTTGAGAAATGTCCAGTTGATCACTTTTAAATTATAGCACAGTAACTTAAGTGATCCTGTTTCCTGTGACTGCTTCTTGAATCTACTGGGACTACAGGGGCCTTTATAGATTTTGTGAGCTATGCTCTATCATTTATTGATGGTTTCCTCATGTGATAAATGTTTTACAGTTATATTATTTAATACATTAACCCCACAGGTAGGTGGTATCATTCCCATTTTTAAAGATAGTAGAACTATGGCTCAGAGAAGTTGATTAACTTTCTCATGGTATCACAGCTAATAAATAGGCTCTGAACTTAGGCTGATGAAGGCTACCATTATACTTTAGTTGTAATGGACTGTATAAGCAGCCCTTCAGCTTCAATTTACTGAAACAAGTAAAAGTCTGCTGAGGAATACTTTTATCCTTCCATTCAGAAGGTCCACTGGGCACTGATAACTTGTGATTATTCTGAAGGAAAGCTTTCTCTGAAAAAAACGATGGGGGAAATGGCAGGAGATGGACGGGATAAGCATCGTTGCTTCAGGCCTTACTTAAATTACACTCCAGCAACTGTTGCAATGGCCCGTGTAATAACCTGGCAACACAGGAATCTCTGTCAATGACAGAGGTACAGAAGAGTTCCAATGGAACATTCCCGTAGCCGATGAGGTGGACTACTGTTGGGCTGATTGCCTGCTTCTAATGAAATTGGTTATGTGACTTTGCTAAAGCAACACCTAACCTAGTAACAATATTTTAAAAGTGCTTTTAAGAAATTTTCTGCTCACCTTAGTTTCATACATATTATTTTCTTAGGAAGAAAAAAAATTCCCTATATATCCCTATTTAACTTCACCAATTCTGACAAAGATACATTATAATGAATCATGGAAATTTCTTGTATGATCTCACGTTCTACATAAAAACAGTTTAGCTATTTAAAGGGTTGTTTGACTTCCCTGGCAGCTCAGACGGAAAGCGTCTGTCTACAATGTGGGAGACCTGGGTTCGATCCCTGGGTTGGGAAGTTCCCTGGAGAAGGAAATGGGAACCCACTCCAGTACTCTTGCCTAGAAAATCCCATGGACGGAGGAGCCTGGTGTCCATGGGGTCGCAAAGAGCTGGACACGACTGAGTGACTTCACTTTCACTTCAAATTCTTATGGGTGAGAATCTAATTCTTCTTGGTTTTAATAAAGTGAAACCCTACCAAATGATTTTCTCTGGATTGAAACACATCAATATGAAATAAAACTTAATGTCCAAATTCATTACATTTTCCCTCAGATACCAAAGTACAGACACCAGGCTAAATTTCTTTTAAATTATTTTATTTTTGTGTAAGCTAAAAGGAAATTTACACACTGAAATCTCAAAAGACCTTAGGCATGCGCATTAACCTTGTTAGAGGTTCTTCTACATGTCTTTCTTTTTTCCATAGGAATTTCCCCAAACATTTAAAACCCATAGTTTTTACTGTATATACAGCCTAAACCATAGCAATCTATGATTATGTCATTTTACACTGTGCAAAATCCTCAAAAAATAGTGGTACAATAGAACAACAAAAAAAAATCAGTAACAAGTAAATTTCATTGTAAGACATTCATGTAATTTGGTCCTTCTCCAAACCAAACTGATTTAAAACAGACACAATCTCTTTAAACCCCTTCAATCAAGTTCTGACAATGATCCATACCCTATAACAAAAGACCAATCAATGCAAGTACCTTGCAAAAGGTCAAACAGCAATAGGCCAGATTGAAAAGATTAAAAAAGAGCACAAAAATGGTAACAAAAGCCAGACCTGAAACAAACCCACCACACATAAAATTAAAAAAAAAAATTGAACAGGGACTTGAAGCTTATTTATGATAGCAAAAGTAATTCAATATACAATATGAAAAATTAATGCGACATTCAATGAAATCTGAAAAGGCTGAAGGGGATTTCATAGACAGTGGAGATTTGGGTTTTTAATTTTCATTTTTTATTTCAAAAGTTGTGTAAGAAGGACACCACCAGTGTATTTCACAAAGACATAAATGTATACACCCCAGCAACACAAAAAGAATAAATCTTCAAAAATGTTCACCCCCGATTATTTACATTTGTTTCTAATATAAATTTATGACTTCAGTATGTAAATAAATATACATTACTATGTATACCTTTCTAGTGCGGCTTACCAACAAATCAGCTGAACTTTAAATTTTTTCTTTTTTAATTAGAGCAGGTATGCTTTTGATGGTAGGGAAGGGCTGGAGGGAAGGAAAAGCAATTGAAACTGTCCAGTTCACATCTGTTATCCATCTGCCTTCTCTTGGGAGCTTGTGGAAGGTGTCAAGGTGGTCGGGAACATCAACACCTTGGCATGCATGAACGTTAGGTCAGGAAGGCTGGCGATCACCTTGATGGCTTCTTCGCTCAGGTGCTCTTCTCTTTTAGGTTTCCTGTTGACAAATGAACAAACACAAGTGTCTTAAAGTGACTCTAGCTATAGGCCAAATGGGAGAAAATCCACTCTCAAAGCAGACAGTAACCTGTGGGGACCTGAGTATCTTCTCCTCCGCCAGTCCCTGAACCTTGTCATACCTTGGTGTTGAGTGCTTTCTGTGCCCGAGGTGAAATCTCTTCTGAAAACTCACACCGAATTTATGTATGTTCATTACAGTTAGACATGCCTAACTGTACCCGTGTAGAGCTCACAGCTCTACTTAAGGTTAGAAGAATCTACCCAGGCATACTTTTAAAATGCTACTAGGGACTTCCCTGGTTGCCCAGTGGTTAGGATTCAGAGCGTCCACTGCAGGGGGGCACAGGTTTGATCCTTGGCTGGGGAACTAACATCCCACATGCTGTGCAGCGCAGCCAAAAATAAAAAACAGTTACCAAACAGAAATATAATGCCTTAGTAAAACTCTGCCTGATTAGATTTCCCCCTCCCCACTGAATAAAGTATGTCTGGCACAAGCCCTCATTAAGTAATTTTCACCTCAGGCTTTCTTCAACCCCAAAGGGGAATTCCAGGACAGAAAGCCCTCAGCTCAAAAACACCCAGCCTCTGCCCTACTGGGATACAGATGGTTGGTCAAAAGCCTGCAGCACTAGGGCCAGCTGCTGAGGCCGAGAATGCACCCAGGCAGGAAGGACTCAGGGAGAGGGGAGTCTCGAAATCTGATGGGTCCTGTAGATGAAATGCCCCTAGTATAAGAAATGAGCAGTGTGGGACCCAGGACAGAAAGGAAGAGCTCCTGCTGACCTGGGTGCTTCAGTGAGCTACAGAAAAGGCCAACCGAGTCTCAACTGTGGCTAACATTGAGCACAGGACTGTAATTCAACCTTTATTTTCTCTAGGATGTTAAATACACTGAAAGAATAGCTGCAGTCATAATGATATTAATTTTAGATCAAAGTTCATTTAAAATTGTTGACTCTACAAGGCTCAATTCTCTTTATGGTACTCTACTAGGTGCAACAGAAGTTATTTCTTCCACCTAAAATTTTTCTTTGTCCTCTTCCCTGGTGGCTCAGACGGTAAAGTATCTGCCTACAATGCGGGAGGCCAGGGTTTGATCCCTGGGTTGGGAAGATACCCTGGAGAAGGAAATTGCAACCCACTCCAGTACTCTTGCCTGGAAAATCCCATGGACAGAGGAGCCTGGTAGGCTACAGTCCATGGGGTTGCGAAGAGTCGGACACGACTGAGTGACTTCACTTTAGGATGTGGTGAAGGAAGTCAGGAGATGAAACAAGAAAGGAAAGATGGATGCAGGCCTTTACTTAATACCTGCACTTTTATGTTGTAATCACATTTGAGTTCAGGCTGAAATAAAAATATTTTACAGAACAACTGAAAAAAAACAAACATCAGACTTTTAGGACTGAAGTCCTCCAATATGAAGTTCAGCTTCAGGCACACTGAAACCATCAGCAGATCAATCTCAGTTCTAGGATTTCTCAGAAGAACAGAATAACACTCCAAAATTTTTCTGATTAACGTCTACATTTTTAATGGCACTTAAATCACAGAAAAACTATGAAGTGGCTGGGAAACTGACTATCTGCATTATTCCAAAATAAAACCAGAGAGGCCGGTGCACTTTTTCGTCTCAGAGTGAACAGCTAGAAAGCTCCATGGGAAAGGGCAGCCTCTCACCAGCAGTCGGTCTCAGAGTCACTCACGGTAGGGTCAAAATGACATTGTGTCTTCCGATGTGACATAGCACCTGTGAGGTCTTCTAGCCAAAATGTTTACCGGAATTCCTCAAACCTCTAGATAGAATATCCAGTTGATAGGAAATAAGGGAAATTGAGAAACGTTTGAAAACTACTTGAAGGAAGCAAATGGACAAATCCAGAGGTTGGGACATTCTGTAGGACACACGGAGTGACCTTTTCAACCAGCGAGTGTTGTTACACTGAGAAGCCAACAGAAGGGATGGGGGTAGATACACTAGGTCAGAAGTCCTAGACTAGATACTGATCTGGAGAAAGCAGAGAGAAAGGATACTGTTGGGAATTTGAATACATACAGCCTGAGTGTTAGATGAAACGAAAATTTACTGAAATCGGTGGAGACCACTGACTGCAAGAGTAGGCTCAATTTGTATAGACTATAAAATCTCATTTTTGGTTAAAACAACAACTATATGTGTATATTTGCAAAAATAAAGATCTGAAAGAACTGAACTAGGGAGTTATAGTGATATGACTGGTGAGAATGTGATACTTTAATTAAAAATATTTTGTCTGTATTTTCTTTCTATGCTTACTGCTTTTGTAAAGATAAAAAGTTATTAAAAACAGTAACAAGTAAAATCACACCTAAATGCACCTTCTCATTTGTGGAGTGCAGTTGGGGTGTGGGGAAGGAGAGCAAAGAAGTTTTCACCCAAGGAATGGTTGGTAAAGATTATTCTAGAGTTTCTACCAACTGCCTTCTTTCAGAGGCACTACTTGAAGGCTAGCTGAAGTTGGATTTAAAAATAAGTGAAAGTTTACATAGTTTACATATTTTGTGCATTTATTTGTAGTCACTAAGGAACTGATGTGCTCTAGTTTTCTTACAATATAAGAAAGAAGAAAATGCTTGAGAATTTGAAAATAAAATGTTACATCATGGCCTTTCCCCAAGAGGCAAAGGCAATGACCTATTTTTGATTTATACTCTCCCAAGTTAAGATTTATCCTTTTGGCCAATGCAATACAATTAAGGGTCTAGAAATAAACCCATACAATTATGGTTACACTGATTTTCAAGAGAGAAACTGGGAAAGATCCGTCTTTTCCACAACTATCGCTGGTAGAACTACATGTCCATGGGCAAAAGAATGAACTTGGATCCCTACCTTACATCATATTCAAAAATTAATTCAAAATGGATCAAAGAACTAAATGTAGGAGTTAAAATTATGAAACACTTACAAGAAGAGTTAGCACAACACTTCCTGACCTTGAAGTAGGCAATGATTTCTTAGATATGGCATCTAAGGTACAAGCAATGAAATACACATATGTGTATGTATATAAATATATATACAGAACTTCATCAAATTAAGAAACTTTTGTGTTTCACAGGACAAAAACCAAGGAAGTGAAAAAACAGCCTACAGAATGAGATAAAACATTTGCAAATCATATCTGATAAAGGTCAAGTATCCAGAAGAATTCTTACAACAACAAAAATTTCCTTAAAGAAGAGACGCAACTATTCAATAAGCACCTGAAAAAATGCTCAATTTCACTGGCCATCAGGGAAATGTGAATCAAAATGACAATGAGATGTCACTTCATACCCATTGGGATGGTTATAACCAAAAAGTCGGACAATAACAAGCCTTGTGAGAATGTAGAGACATTGGAACTCGCAAACATTATTAGTGGGAATGTAAAATGGGGCCACCACTTTGGAAAACAGTTTGGTAGTTCTTCAAAACATTAAGTGTAGCATAACCATGTAACACTGCAGTTCCACCCACAAGAAAACTGAAAGCATTTGTCCATACAAAAACTTGTACATGAATGTTCATGGCAGCATTAGTTATAACAATCAAAAAGTGAACACAACTCAAATGTACATTAATTGATTAATGGATAAGCAAAACGTGGTACAGCCATACAATGGGATACTAGGCAGCCATAAAATGCAATGGAAAGTACCAAAATACGCAATGATATGGCTAGCTTGAAAATATTATGCTAAGTGAAAGAAGTCAGACACAAAAGGCTATATAATGTATTATTCCATTAGTATGAAATAACCAGAATATGAAAATCCATAGACATAGAAGGCAGATTAATGCTGCCAGGAGCTAGAAAAAGGAGAATATAGGGAGTGACTGCTAATGGGTATGGGGTTTCTTTTAGGAATGATACAAATGTTCTGGAATTAGATGGTGGTAAGATGGTTGCACAGTGACAGACTATTTTCTTGGGCTCCAAAATCACTGCAGATGGTGACTGGAGCCATGAAATTAAAAGATGCTTGCTCTTTGGAAGAAAAGCTATGACAAACCTAGACAACGTATTAAAAACCAGAGATATTACTTTGCCGACAGTCCGTCTAGTCAAAGCTATGGTTTTTCCAGGAGTCATGTATGGATGTGAGAGTTGGACCATAAAGAAGGGTGAGCACTGAAGAATTGATGCTTTTGAACTATGGCACTGGAGAGTCCCCTGGACTACATACAAGGATATCAAACCAGTCAATCCTAAAGGAAATCAATCCTGAATATTCACTGGAGGGACTGATGCTGAGGCTAAAGCTCCAATACTTTGGCCACCTAATGTGAAGAGTCGACTCACTGGAAAAGACCTTGATGCTGGGAAAGACTGAAGTTGGGAGGAGAAGGGGATGACAGAGGACGGGATGGTTGGATGGCATTACCGACTCAACGGACACGAGTTTGAGCAAACTCTGCGAGATGGTGAAGGACAGGAAAGCCTGGCATGTGCAGTCCATGGGGTTGCAAAGAGTTGGACACGACTGAGCAACTCAACAACAACAATGGTCGCACAACCTTGCAAATACATTAAAAGCTACTGAATCGTATACTTGAGAAGGGTGAATTTCCTGGTATGTGAATATATGTCAATTAAAAGGTAAAAAAAAAAAAAGTATGCCTTTTGGCAACTAGTCCTTTGGCTTATGTAAGCTTCAGCTAAAAGTCTGTGGCTATTAACTAGCTGCTACACACTGATTAAGATTAGGAAGTAATTTTTCTCTGTATTAGAAAAGGTAAGCTAGAAGATGGAACTATTTTAAAACTGAGAACTTGCATTTCTTTAAAAAGTCAGTCACTTTCACACCTTATGCTTAGAAAGAGAAGAGCACATGCATTTTCTCTTACATATGCAAAGGCATTTGGAGAAGAGTATGGAATGTTGCTTGCTATATGGCAAATTTCTTCTACCTAGACCACTGTTTCTTAACCCTTCCTCACACTGCAGTTCCTCAATGCTTTTTCACTGTGTCTTCTGTGTACTGACAAAAGCCAAGATTTTGCTGGGGTATACACTTCAATTTTTTTTTTAAATCAAAAACAAAAAATGAAACAAAACATAAAAATAACAAAGACACTTAAAAAGTTCTGTTGAAACTATGTCACCACTCTCTCTCTTCCCTCTGAGATTCACTCATGGGGACATTTTACAGTATTACCTTCTAATTATAAGACCTGTGAATATCTGCACTTCTCACCATTTTCAAATAGTTAATTCCTCAAAACAGAAAATTCAAAGGTGGCAACTTGTTTTCCTTTCAATTTATTGTGTTTTAAATGTGAAGCTGGACAGTTACGACACTAACCCCCAGATGCACACTATAGTTTCAGTTCATCTCATAACAGTACAGAATAAGAGAAAAAAATGGAAATAACTTCAAGTTATTTAAGTTGGAAGAGTGCCTTAGTGTACAGAATGTTTCAAGGGTGAGTTGAAGTTAGGAGAGCAAGCAAGTTAACTATGTGGCTTAGAGCTCCTCCTAATGGCACAAACAATGAATTCTCACCACAGAGACTTTCAACATTACTACAGTTCACTCAGTGAGACTGCAGAGGAAAAAGGTGAGGAAACACAAGGACTGCCCTTAGAAAAGGCTGCACAAGAAGCAGCAGGAGAAAGCCCAAATGATAAAAAGAGCATCACTTGTTTGCTTGTTTTTAAAGTCACTAGCCTCTAGTTAACATATATAGAAAAAAATGGATGAGAAATTTGCATAAGAACAACATTAAGTTGAAAATACAATTTATTTGGAAAGAGAAAAAATTAGAAAGCAAGCAAAAAATCCACACTAGCTTGACAGGAGGCTTAACTGTGCCAGGTAATATTATCACAAAGAAATGGGTGACAAGAATGAGGGAGAGAATCTGTGGCTAAGCAAGAATGAGCAGACTACAAACCCATTCCTGGGAAGAGTTCAGGGCAGCCTTGCTTACAAAACATATAATAATGGATTTTCTTAATTATGAACATTAAGTGTATTAATAATAATAGCGATTGAATGGAAACTTCAGCACACGATACAGTTTAAAAGGCCATGTGAAAATTCAAGCCAAAGTTTTAAGACAGGTAAGCATTTATTATTCACAAAGAAAAAAGTTAAGTTTTTAAATGGATGTTTTTCTACAGAAGAACAGGTTTAAAAGATAAATTGGAATTTGACATGTGAATGGAATGTATTTAGCCAGGAGAAAGCCAGGAGAAAGCACTATAACATCTCTGCCTAACTGGGCAAAGGTAAATATTTCCACTTTTTGTTTTTCTTTGGCTACACCATGCAGCATGTGGGATCTTAACTCCTCAAACAGGGACTGAACCCGTACCCCCACCTTGGAAGCGTGAAGTCTTAACTACTGGACTGCAAGAAGGGTCCCAATATTTTTATTTTAAAATGTTGATGAATCACAGATTTGGGACAGCAGAGTTGGTATCCCAATCAACACTGGTATCTGCTCTTGCAGTAGAGATTACCTTCATAACCATTCCTTTATAATGATTACCTTCTTATTAGAAACTGCCTTATTTTATGGTTAACATGCCAAAGCAGTGGGTTATTCCAGAGCTTAATTATGTAAAACTAAAGGTTTTTTGAATCCTACACACAAGCCCACATGAGATTCCTGGTATCTGAGAAAACTGCTTTTCTAAAGGTCATGAACCTAAGGGGATCCCAGAAGGCTTGTTAAAAAACAAGGCTTCAGGACCTAAATCAAAGGTGCCACACTTCAGCAAATATTCCGAAAACAAAACAATGGCTGTGCCCTTCTCTCTTAGCCTGGAGGTGAAAGGATTAGCTTACATGACTTTGGGATTATCAAACTGGGACCCCAGAGATGATCATCTCAGTAGTTAGGAAAGAAAAGGGGGAGAGTTCTGCAGTGGTTTTATGGTCTCAATTCTTTAATCAGACTCTTCTTTTGTTACAAAGTTGGGTACAGGCATAGGGAAAGAGAAAAAGACCACATCTGTCAGCCCTTTCCAGTCTCTCATGAAATAGCTCTGCTCTAGTAAATTCATAATTAAACATAACTTGATACTATTTTCTAGAATTGGGCATCCATTGCATTTATATAAATGTAAAGTGAATTTTAATATAATATATTGAAATACTGCCAACTTATATGCTTTCCCATCTGGGCTACTTTGTTCAAACACAGAATTCAAAATTAGGGTATAATGAACACTAGCTTTTACCTGGTAGATGTGCTTGTCTTCTCTACTGTGGACATGAGTCTTGCAAATGCATCAGTCACTTTGAGGCTTGAGGTGGAGATTTCCAGCTTAGAAGTTGTTAATTCATACAACTCTGGATCCACACCTTACAGTATAAAATGATAGTCAGTGATGGTGCGCTGCAATGGCTTACTCAATTAGCCACAATCCAAGATGCAAAAGGCAATTATTCTGTAAACATCTGAGTCTTTTTTTAAGTACAACACATCTTTGGAACACTAACACTGTATTTATTTTTTAAATTATAAATTCCACTTTTCAGAGTTTTTATAAAGTAGGAATATACTTTTAAAACTCCACTTTGGTATAAATACAGCTTTAATTAATCTAACATTTATGTAGCAGATATCATTCAAATACTTCTAAAAAAAACTGTCTGCTATAGCAAACTCCCTAAATAGTGGATTAGTCTGTGATGCAAAAGTTAACTATGTTTTACAAATAGAATGCACAATGATTTGTTACACAATATGACACCTCAATTTTTAAATGGACTGATTTAACCTCAGTTTTCGAACTTCTATTTTCCCTTATCTCCATGACCATTTTTCCTCCATATTTTCACTCATCCCCCCAAATTTGGACGTTAATGTAAAGTCCCACATACACTAAATGATTTGGTTAATTTAAATACATTTTGACTATCTGAGGACATGAAATATTATCCAAAGAATTAAATTATTACTAAAGAAAAGTTATATACCACAATGTTCTTCTTTAGGTAAGAAGAAGGGAGGTAAAATATTTTCAGAAAAAGTGAATAAAAGCGCTACTTTTGAACAAAATGAAAATCATTCACAGCTGAATCTAGTGGCTAACAGTTCAAATATCTTCTTGGAAAAATTCAAAATGAAGCTGAGTTCATTAGGATTAGGTTTATTGTAAAAGTCTAGTAAAATCCTTTCCATCCGACTTCCTTAAAATACACATACATATTTTAAAACTTCCGTGAATATCACTTTATGTAAAATATGATGACTACAAAAAAACAAGTAACAAGTATTTTCAACTCATGCTAAGCTTAGGAAAATAAAGACAATCAGACACAAATTTTTAAATTCTACCCTTTCTTTGGTTTCAGCAAATTCAGTAGTTTTGAATAGAAAAGCAGATTTTAAGTACAAATGTCCTATAGTTTCATCAATCTCTACTTATTATTTATTTAAAAAGTCTTAAGATCAGCAGATAAAATTATATATAAAAGAGTCATATATTAATGCTCACAAGTTTTCTCCTTTTAGGGTATTTCAAGGTTAAGAAGAAAATCAGGAACTGCTTTCTATGAACCAACTTTGTAGCTAACTAGCAGATATAAACAGATCTCAGATGTTTACAGAAATTATACCAGCAAAAGCGGCTTTCACAGTTACCATGTCCAACAAGGGAGGAAGGCTATAGAAAATGTTGACTCTCCCAAGTTCTTAACAGTTCATTAAGGTACAGTTTCAAAATATAATTTTAAACCCCCTTTCTTTGTATTTCTATAATAAGTATAAATATGCAGCTAAAATGCAAAAATTTATAGATGCTTGTAAAGCAGGACCAGATGAATACAAAGCACCTCCTTCCTCTACTGTGAAAGGTTCTATTCCAAGTAACCACAAAATTTAGGTAGATGGTGAATGCATAATGCAGAATAAACAACTGCAATCTGACTGGCAACAGGAAAGTGCTAGTGAAAATTTAGTTGGGTTTGTAAAATACTGGCCACTTGGCTGTCAAACAGGAAAGTGGGAGATTGAAAAAAAAAACAACAAAACAAAATGCGAATCAACCTCCCCCAGCTCTCCAAAACCATTATCACCGAAAAAAGTACTAGGGCTATATTTTATATTTTTCAAAAACAAGATAACTACACAAAAAACTGGAGAGTAAATTTTTTTAATGGAAAAGATTCTTTTTTTTTTAAACAGAACCTTAATGAGGCATAGTTCAGTTACAGAAATAAAGCTAGCCAACCAAGTTCTATGCCAACCTCCTAAGTCTCAAACACAAAATAAATAACTGCAAGCTAAGACAAAATGACTTTCCCAGAAACAAGTCAGAAAAAGTGCAAGCAAGTGGTGAAATGGAATACTCAGGAAAGTGTTTACACCTACAGCTTGATGGAAGTTTTAACAAAACCCAGTAGCAATAAAACAAGTCAAAGCATACTTATAGTAATCAGGTTCACACAGAGGCCTAGAGCATATCGATGGACAAAAATATTTAAGAGGTTCCGAAGAAAGGATCGCAATCGACCATGCTAATTTCATTTCCATTACAGCTCTAAACCTCGGAAACTGCTTGCTCTTCTCCAAGCCGTGTATGTATACTGAACCTGGTTATCAAGTCATTTCTGTACTTCTTTATTTGGTCAGATTATTTGTGCTCTTATGGATGATTTTTAACTGAGTTTGAAATGTAACCAAAAGTTAAATTTAAACCAGGTTTTTAGGCATCCAAAAATAGTGACCTCATTTAAGTTATCATACAGTTCATGACAAAACAAAGCTGAGAGCAAATTAAAAATAGGAGTTTGGTTGGTGATGGACAGGGAGGCCTGGTGTGCTGCGGTTCATGGGGTTGCAAAGAGTTGGACACGACTGAGCGACTGAATTGAACTGACTTCATTCTTGGGATTACAGTAATAAGGAAACTGATACACAAGTTTTTTGGTTCCCCCACCCCCCCATTAAGTATTAAAAACTACTCATCCAGGTCATTCCACAGCTCACATGTATCTAGATGTAATTTAAATAGTGAAATACCATATTGAAGTTAAAACCAGACACAGATTAGTTTCTTATATGCTTATAAAATCTTGGAAACAATGAAAATGATAACCAGGGGATTAGATTAGAGGAATCCAGTCATTCTACAAAACAGCCTTGGAACATCCTTATAATACAACCATATTTCCATAACCAGACTTGGAGATGGGCATCCTGAGTCCCAGCCTCACCCTTAGCTGATTGTTCTCTTAGCCTCCCCCATTTCCCATTATAGCTCCTGAACTGCTAGAAGTGGGTGGCAGGGTTATCTAGTTGAATAGAACAAAACCAGCAAATTCTCAGGAACCAGGCTGGCTATCTACCTGATCCCAGTAGGGACTCAGAGGGACCCTCACTAGGCATTCTGGGCATCATCATCTACAGGGCACTGTAACAGCCATCTGGTGATCAAAAGGTGTGACTACCAGAGCACAAGTAGGGATGACAGAGAGTCATTAAAATCATATTAAATAAAATATAAACATAAAAATGCCATTATATTTTAATTTTTTATTCAGTTAGAAAATGACAAAGTACATTAGTCCTTGGGTCAATGAACTGAACTTTTGCCAGGCTGAACATTAACAGGCACTCCAATAAGTTTTAGTTTCTAGCTTTTAGTATCTCACAGCAATTATTTTCTACTATCACCCTTAACATTTTTTTTTTCCCCTCCATGGAAAACTAACAGTAAGCTTTCTATTCAAGAGCTACATAAAAACAGTAATAATTCTATGTGGGACTATATAACTAAGTGCTAGACTCCAACATTTTGGAACCTAATTATACATTTAGCAGCATTAATAAATACTAATTGAATGCTAGAATCTGTAAAGGTTCTATTATCACAGACACTATAATGTCACTGTGTACTAAAATATTCTTATATATCTAAATTTGTATTTTTTTCAAATGGCTTTGTAGAATATGCTTTAAAAAATAAGCATATAAAAGATCACATTTTCTATTTACAGGGAAAAAAAAAACACCCTGCCTTTAACTGTGTAAAAGACATTAGGGCTGTTTTATATCTAGAAACTACTTTCAGCTCTGACTATTACATTCTAACAAATCTTTCCTTAAAATACATTTCTCATATAAGTCACTTGTTATAGTCAGATACTAGAAAATAACAGTAGATAGATGAAAGAAAAGTATTAGAAAGACATTACAGAGAATACAATCTATTTGTTTCCTTGTTTATAGGAAAGTCAAGTGATGTGGTCATGCTTTTAGTAAATATACTAGAATTGTGGTTTTAACACTCTGCTGACCTGGGATTGTGGTGCTGCTGCTAGAGCTACTGTCATCCACGGGCCCAAAGAAATCAAGGTTCAGAAGAGTGGAACCTCCACTAGCTTGAAATTCAGTGACCGTGTTGGTAGGCAGCCACACAGAAGGTAAGCCAAGGGAGGAGGGGTTATGTGTAAAAAGGGGTAAGACACACACTTGAACATGCAGGTTATAATTAGTAGTCATTACACATTTTAAAATCAACATTAAAACAATGTGTACAGTATTCGTTTTTCATTGCTAAGGACATTTCTAAAGTAACAGTTTAATTCAATGTACATTTTCTCATGTACAATGTAAATAATTTAACACTTAGTAAGGTTTTAGTTAGGAGTTCAGTTCTTTCAATCGAAACTTGAAGCCATACCAGAAAGACCAAGGGGGAAAGTGTACCCGTTAAAGGGAAACAATACTTTAATCTCAACCCAACATTAAATCACTGTATATGCCCAAATCAATCTTTTATGTTAGTAGTGTTGGTTTCTAATGAATGATTTTAAAAGTGACAAAGTTGTCGGTTTCAGGACACGCACCAATACATTAACTTAGTTTAAAATAAAATAAGGTAACAGAAATGTCATAACTGCCCTACCCTGATGTGCAACCACAAGCTGTACTGTTCCCCTTTAACTCTGAAACAGTAATCAGAAATAGTATACATTTTTAAAGAAGTTGTTAATAAAAAGCACGATGATTTGACTGAATAGGACACCAGACAACAGCAAAAGGTGCATCCAGGCTTTCCTTCAGTGCTGTTATTCAATTGGATGCTTTCCAGATACCCTAGGATCCCCTACTCTAAGGCAGAGCTGATAGGAGTAACAGGTGTTTCAGACCATGGCTCAAACAACTTACGAAGTATAAGGACCAAGAATAATTCTACTTTAGAGTCCGATTAAAACTTGTGATATCAACACACAGGAAATCTAGTATTTTGTGTTATTAAAAGACCCCACCTTATTAGAATAAGTTAATCCTTTCTCAGGATTTTCTTTTAAAGCCATAGGAGAAACCAATTATTTCTGGAACTACCTACTAGTATTTTGAGCAAAGTTTTAGAAAAGGAGCATGAAAATCATTCATTTTTCATTTGCATACAAGTGCTCTATAAAATATGATTAAGTCTGAAAACTACTTTGAGTCAATAAATATGGATCTATTTGCACATTGTTTTTGGTTAAATAATTGTGCTTTGTGCTTTAAAGCAGCCTCTAGACACAAGACTTGGCATCCAAGAAAATTCCATAAACTAAAACTACAGAAAAAAAATTCAAATAAATTGGTCCACCTAAAATGTTATTTAAACTACCTAGATATTTGTGAGAAATAAAGAAGCTTATCTTTGACTTAAGATAAAAAGAAACTCAAATTTTATCTGGTTACTACTACTTATATATGGACATTAATAATGTTAATAATAGTAACGGCTGGTTTCTTGAGCAATTACTATTCAGAAAGAAAGCCTGAATTTCCAAAGATAAGAAGTTATGTTCAAACAAAAATGGAAATCAGCAGAGAGAAGTCTGTCTGAACTTTGTAGCTTTCTTAACTCTAGCTCTGGCGCTAGAGGCTCTACGGAGAGACGTACCATCTAAAGGGTTAGTAAGGCCACTGCTACTCCAGTCAAACTGGACGGGTGGTAGAGACTCCTAGAGTTGAAAACCAAAAAATCAAAATTAATCAGTATAGGTTGTAGCAACATAAAGAATCCTTAAAAACAGAACAAAACACTATTATAGCAAGATCATTAGGCAATAAAATACCTAAAGACAAAGCTGGGATAATTTACAATTTCAGAAGGTTATCTACAAATATTAACACAAACTGAAATTGCAAAATTTATAAGCAGTACAGCTTGTTGACTGTACTGTGTATCTGACCGTACTCAGATACACCATTAAAAATGGTGTATCTGAGAAATGGAATTATCTTAAGTTTTCAAACAGAAGTTTATCGACTAATTCTACATCAAGATTTCAATCTATTCTCCAATCATAATTTAGACTACTGGCTTGAAAACCTCACTGATCTTTTTTCACTAAAGAGTGATCTATTTTATTTTAAATGATTAGCCACTTACAATTTCTTAATAGATAATACAAGGCAACAGAGAAGGTAGCATACTGAATTGGAGGCAAGCTGGGTTATTAAGGACTAAGTAACTAGCTGTATAAACATGGATGTTAGTTTCTTTGGCTTCGTTATATATATACAAATTTTTTAAAAAAACATATAACCTCTAATTTAGAAATTACTTATAATCAGTATTAGAATTTAATTTTTAAAATAATGTACTGAAAAGTATACTCAGAACTTATTTGAATATTCTATGTTTAAAAGCTCTGTTAACTGCCAAACACATAAAGATAAAATAAGCAAATGATAAATATAAGATGGAAGGTAGTACAAAACATTAAAAAAAATGATCCACGCTTTAAGAATATTCCTGACAGGGAAAAAAAAAAAAAAGCATTTTCTTCTTTTATTTTGGGGGTGGTATTGGCAACACTTATTGAAATAACCTTTTATTAGACTCTTACTATCAATATGTTATCATCTTTTTTTTGTTTTGCTCACTGTAAGGTAGGCATTTATTAAAACTTTATAATCATTTTTTCTCTGTAGACAAAGACACTGTTCCCTGTAGGAAAGGAACGTGAATTGGCTAATTTTGAAAGTCTAACCCCATGGTATTATAATACAATTGCTTTGATAACCAATGATGGGCATATTACTATAAGCATTTGGTCTCCCCCATATCAAGTCAGGCCTGGAGATATTAACAAAATAAAATACTGGTGATAGTGGCAGCCTGGATGGGAGAGAGGTGGAATGGGGGGCTGGTGAGGGAGACGGAAGAATCCTGTATCTTGACTGTGGTGGTGGTCACATGAAAAAATAGCACAGAACTACACACACATATTGAGGAAATGTCATATTCTCAGATTTGATATTATTTCTATAATTATGTAAAATGTGATTGTGGGGAAAACTGGTGAAGATACAAGGCACCTCTTCTGTATGATCTTTGCAACTTCCTGTAATCTATAATTGTTTCAAATAAAAGTTTTAAAAATCCTGGTGAAAATCTAGTTCATAACCTACCTGCAAGACTGATAAATAAGTTATAAAAGATCTTCTTTAGCTGAGCTCAAAAACAAACAAAAAGCTCTAGGTATTCCAACAGATTCAACTTGTTCTACTTCTCCATCAGGAAAACCTTTAGAACTAATCAATACTGACTAGATGGACAAAACTCAGATTTATGTAATAACAAAATTGCTGGGTAAAGCGAAGCAAAGCTCTTTCATTAACATGTTTTATCTAAACGATGTCAAGAACCTGGATGTTTTAAAATATTTCAATGATTTTTTGGAATCTTACTTTTCACAGACATGTATGGCATTTTGAAGATACAACCAATATTATAATAAAGAGGTACTAAATTATGAATCAAAATTTAGTGGAATTGAGACGGATGAAAAACAGATACCTAAATAATTACAGGTTAACTAGTGGCACTGACAAGCAGGCAACTCAAAGAGAAAGCACTAGAATGAAACATTTAAAAACAACTTTATGTGGCATGAATGATTACTGCAGAGACGAAAGCAGACAAGTTCATAATAAAAAGAGGGGGAAGAAAAGGCTAGAGACAGGAGACTTTGGTTCTAGTCCTAAGTACAGCACTGACATGTGATTTTAGGTAAATTACTTAGTCTTTCCAAATATGTTTTCTAATTGTAAAACGAGAGTACAGAGCTAGACTGTCATTTTTTTCTTTCTTCTAACTCTAAAATTCTGATTCACAACTGAAATAGCAACATAAAGCAGCCTAAGAGAGGAAATTTGCTGGTGGTAACCAGCTGGATAACTGCTAGCCAGAGAGCTGACTCCACTTGGCAGTGAATAAAGTATGGTTAACATCCTAACCTTACTAAGAGGGAGTCAGTATGGCACTATGATTGGTGTGACCTTGAAATTCAGTGAAAAAAGATGTCAACAACAACAAAAAGTATCACTACATGCTTTTTATCTGTAAACTGTCTTTTTTCCCCCAGGTAAAATTATCTTTAAAAAAAAAAACCCCACATTAACAGATATCAGTAAAATACTGAATGTCTAAACAAGAGATGTAATGGCAGAAAGACTGATGAGTACAAACTCATTTGAAATAAAAGACAGAAATTTAGTGGGTACCAAACTGAAATAGAAAAGACAGATCAAAAAGCATGCAGTCATAATGAGAATTATGCCACTATGCTAAGTTTAAAAGTCACTGTTCAAGGATGCCAAAACATAGAAGGAAGGTTTGCCACATGCTTTTTTGGGGAAAAAAATTCAGGTATTGAACAGGTTTTTGCTGACACATTTTGCTAAGCTTCTAGCACTAATGTCTATGGTTGTTTCATCCGAAAATTATCATTAGGAGGAAGACTGAATAGCCAAAATGTTATGTGAAAAATAATATATACACTGTATGCTTAGGAAGAGTGGTAAGAAATACACTTTATATGGAGAACCTTTAGAATGTATTTCAGATGTTTGCTGAGTATGTTAACCTTAATCAGAAGTATGGAGCCAAGCAAAGAGCATGTAATTTAGTGATGGAGGTCAGGCATCTCAGCACAAAATTGATATGCATGCTGCAATCTTCAGTTTGAATGTTAGAAAGCAGACCTACATAGGCTCAAGTCAATTCAGAAATAACTTTGAACTTCCATTGGGAAATACTGTTTTCATTGGTTTTCCAAAGCCTAAAAACTAAAGCCAATGTGGATCACAAAATACCATAAAAAGTATAGAATAAACTTGTTAATTCAATATTGATGTGTATTTTTAAAAAAGGGAAATGTGTACATGAAACAGAATAAAAGGAAGTACTTGATTAAAAAGAGCTTTTAAAAAATATAAATAGCAAGAGACCACGTTCCATCTTCCAGCAAAAAAGTTAGATATGCTTCAGTGACACTGAAAATCCCCATACTTGCCTATAACTAGGGAGACAGTCCTTTGAGTACAAGTACATAGGGGTCTGTATGTATGTATAGAGATGGCAGCAGCTGAATCCTTGTGGAGCTGCAACTAATCACCATCAAATTAATACACGTTGATTTCTACTAAAAATCTTCCATTAAATTAATACACATGCTTTTTATTAGGTTATCTAGACTTTTAATCAAGTCTATAATTAAATTATATGGAGGTATGACTAGGCAAAAGTGACAGGTGACAACTAATAAAATAAGTAATAGCTTATGGGGTTGTAATACATGGAAATGGTTGGATGGAGGAGAAGAGGCAAGGAAAAATAACAACAAATGGCTCAAATTAAGAACAGCTCCATTTCCAGAAAACATACCAGGCAGTTAGTCAAATTATTTTCCTAACACCTAGCATTGTACGATTAAGAATGCTGACTGAGGCAGAAGTGAGAATGTGCTATAATTCTGGAATCTGCATAGACATGGCAGGCTTGTGAGAATAGCTGAGAGCCAGAGGGCAATATATAGCCAATGAAAGGAAGAGAGCTAAGGACAGATTCAGGCTACTGAGACATTTTGCCCAAGGCACCTTGCCTGTTGCCCAATCAATAAGGCCAGGCATTTTATGCATTAGGTCTCCATGCCCACGAATTCAGTGACAGTAATAAACTGGTTTGAGCGACGTTGAAGCTAAGCTCAAGTATAAACCACAGTGGTACACAGCAGTAATATTACATGTTTCTTGAAACACACCTGAAAAGGCAGGACCCTGCTTTACAAAATCATTTGCCAAAGTATGTTCTTCAAAACACTAGTTCTACAGGTGTTATAAACTCCTCTTCCTTGATCCCTACAGAAAAGGGTTCTATGGCCAAGTAAATTTGAGAAATAAAATAAAATTAAATAGCATTATTCACTGCAGGATTTTTCAGAGTCCTTAATATATGCGTTGTGAACCTTCAAAGGTTGTTTAGGGTTTGATACGAAATATTTTCCGATCTCACTTTGGAACCGTTCTTTAGTGAAGCTATTCTGGGGATTAGTGTTCAGTGGAACACATCTTGGGAAAGGGTGTCCAAACATGCATTTTTGTGTTAGACATAATTAGTGATGATATTTACGGTTAAGGAATGACAAACACAGCAAGAATATATTTTAGAAATGGTAATGTTCATTAAGAATACTAATATTTTAAAAAACAATTTTAACCTGCACTGAGTCAGTTGCTAACTTGATGTCAAAAAAGTAAGCAAACCAAGTAAGCTATGTTCTCCCAGGAAAAAAGTGAGAGGAAGGGCTTTAATATTAAATATATTGGACTGAAATATGATTTGTGCTTAAATGTGCCAAAGAAGTAAAGGGTAAGAAGGGTAAGACAGCCTTCTTTTTTTCTTAATCTATACAATATTTTGTTAAAGGCTGTATCATTTTCAACTTAACAGCTTTATTCAAACTCTTAAAAACAACAGTTATTGATATAATAACACACCTAAATTTTATAACTTTATAAAATTTTTGCAAGCTTCAGGAAAAACACATAATGGCAGACTTGAAGAGCTGGTATAATGCAATGTTTTCTTTTTTTTGAAAATCCAGCACTTACCAGATTTATGTGTCAGTAATAGATCATAAAATGTACCAGTTGTAAGTGATTTTTTGCTTGCTTCAAAGTTTTTATTTTACAGGTAGAAAGACTAAGGCCTAGATAGGTTTAAAGGACTTACCCATAACCAGCCAGTTCTCAAACTGTCTTTTCTATTTTTTAAAATTAAAGAGAATTTTCTCATTGTATTTCAAAGGATGTTAATAAGAACTGAAATCACATCTATCATGAAACTAAAATTTAAAAATATTTTTTAAATGAAAAGTTATATATTAAGGAAAACAATGTATGTGGACATATGTGTACATACATGCATAAATGTATCTATATACATCCAGATATTTTTACCTGGAATTGGTCAGATGTACATGTGTTCATCTCTGGTGACATAGTGGTGGTCTGACCGATGGAAGCGATTTTTTCTGCAGCAGATAGTGGTTTCAGTGGTTCCTTGGTGGGCTCTAACATACCCTGAAAAAGGCATATTAGCTATTAGTTGGGGGAAGGATTGGCCCATAAACTTCACAAGAAAGTTAATTTAGCAGAAAGCAGAAAGAACACAGGTCATTTGGAAAGTACTGAAGACAAAAACGAACTAGTCTTAAGTTTTGTTCAGTGAAAATCTTACAGCACTCTAATGGGAAATATTTCATAATAATACCTTTGTAATCCAAACTTTTTGAAACAAGACCTTGTAATTTAAACTGGATTTGCTTTAGAGTGCCTGGTTATCACTGTCACACAAATGCACAAACACATGGAATGGTGGGGGAAGGGAAGCAGCAAGCAAAACAGTGTATTACATCCATGTGTTGAGAATGCAATACTGTTCTGATGTTTCAGACGTAAAACTGCAGCAAAGGGCACTCTTCATACACATTACACCATGGTGGTACTTAGAGAGGTGGGAGTGGATT
Organism: Ovis canadensis; assembly: GCF_042477335.2. Taxonomy (NCBI): domain Eukaryota; kingdom Metazoa; phylum Chordata; class Mammalia; order Artiodactyla; family Bovidae; genus Ovis; species Ovis canadensis. The sequence goes on from NC_091247.1 coordinate 43,808,548, forward strand.
CTAAAACACACCATATAGTGTGATGACATCCCTATGCTACAACGTGAATTTAGTTGTCTGACCCTTGCTCACTACAGGATGGGAGCCTCACAGTCATTTCAGAGGGGAAAACCTCTTATATGTTCCACTAGGCATGTTACGAATTTATCACACTCTTTCAGTAAGAGAGACATTCAAGATGGGCGTAGAAACAAAGAAGAAAAAAAAATCAGCACTTTGTATCTGTGTTCTACCAAACACTAAAAATAATGTGTTATTTTCACGCCAAGTTATTGGCATGAAAGAAGGCCCAAGCTTTTACAAATTTTAGAATAATAACTTGACAAACTCTTGAATAGTTATCAATCAGATAAAAGTCTCCTTTTACGAGGGGAGGGCTGTGGGGGGGGCAGGGAAGCTGCTAAATCTAACAATCTTATAGTTGGAATCTATACATTTCTCAAAACAAAGCTTTCAGGAGAATCCCCCTACTTTCATAAAATTGAGCATAAGCTAAAATAAATAATTTACATATATATCAATAGTTCTTAACAACAGTACATGTGAAAGGCTTTAATCTAGCATCTTGAAAAGTGAAAATAAATTCATGGTCTAATTCAATGTCATATACATTATAAAGGTGTGTGCCCTTCTAGAAAGACTCCATGCATTTGGTAAACCATTACTAGTCTTAGCCAACTTTTCTAATGTAAAATCTCCCTAAAGCCAGTGGTTCTCAAAGTGGTCCCCATCAGTAGCTCCTCTATCATCTGGGAACTTCTCCTACCCCAGACCTACTGAATAAGAAACTATGGGGGTGGTGACTAGCATTCTCTGTTTTAAGCAAGTCTTCCAAGCAATTCTAATGCACATCAAAGTCTCAGAACCAGTGACTTAAATGACTACTTCAGGTACTATTCCTCCAGATGAGATAAAAAGATATTGAACATCTCATGTGTGTAAAGTACTATGGAGAAAATTCAGGTATCATTAAAATTTGAAATCAGATAAACCAGATGTGAAAAAGAATGCTTCTAAATGTAAGGCATCAAAAAGAGGGAGGAGGAGAGGATATAATCACTAAAACAACTTTGGTATTAAAAGCTTAAAAAAATGGTAAAACTATATTACTAATAAAAGGTTGTAATTAAGAGAGAGGAAAAAAGCATAGATATGAGTCTTTAACTCTTCATAAAACTTAAAAAATTGCCTAATGTGCTGAGTCTAACACAGAAGCATTAAATAGGTTACTGCCCCCAACATGCAGAATGAAAGTGCCCACAAATTAAATTCCTACTTCCTATGCAGAATGTGACAATTAACAGCACTAACAATCTCTAGAAAGCTACTTCTTGAGAAAAGAGATCCAAATAACCTAAAAGTTAGAAACATTATGGACTACATTTACCTATAACATAAAAGAAAATAGGGATGATCAAGGTGTTTTGAAAATACAAGATAACCATTCACAAAGGAGCAGAAATTGATTTTTTAAAAAAGCTCAAAGAAGCTTTTGTCCAATCTCACAAAACAAACCAACAAAAACAAAACAAAGCAAAATTTCAGTTCAGTAACAATAATTAGAGCTTATTCATAGAGAAGTTTGCAGATTAAAAAAAGGTCAAGTTCCACACCAAATTCATTTTCACATGCACATAAAGGGTTTTTATTTTAAATTCCATACCAAGTGTTCCTTAGGGTTTTTTTTTCTTTCTTAAACACAGTATTTTTCTCCTTATTTTCAAGTTATTGGTGAAAAAAATTTTAAATATTTTTAGTTTAATAGACAGGACATTTTTATCCACCAATAACTCAAAGACATGCCAAAACCCACCAACACATCAAACTTTAAAATGTGATTGAGTCTTGATAAGGTACAGAATGAAAATTCCTCAGTTTTCCTGGACTACCTGGCATATCTGAAAAAACAAAATTTAACATGTTTAAAACATTAATGGAAAAACTAAGGCCCAGTTATGGGTCCTGACTCATTTTCATTTGTTCTAATTTGCTGTCTCCAACCTTTTGTATATATCCATGGCTTCAACATTGCATTATTTAAAAATAATCAGAAAGGCATTTAAACAAATGATATCTAAGGCTTCAGATACTTCAGTTTCTTCTTTTTAAAAGCAAATTAAAAGAGAGAGACTTCCAAAGGTGAATTTTACAAAAGTTATAAACACTGCTGCTGCTAAGTCGCTTCAGTCGTGTCCAACTCTGTGCGACCCCATAGACGGCAGCCCACCAGGCTCCCCCGTCCCTGGGATTCTCCAGGCAAGAACACTGGAGTGGGTTGCCATTTCCTTCTCCAATGCATGAAAGTAAAAAGTGAAAGTGAAGTCGCTCAGTCGTGTCTGACCCTTAACGACCTCATGGACTGCAGCCTACCAGGCTCCTCCATCCACGGGATTTTCCAGGCAAGAGTACTGGAGTAGGGTGCCATTACCTTCTCCGTTATACTACTATTATAAACACTAGTAGTACTAAAAGTGTCTATAATAAATAAAATACAGAAAAATGTCTTCAGATCAAGACTTGAAGGGATTTATGAGCTCAAAAAAGGATATTATTGTATTTATTCTCTTAATGGTCCCATACCATATCTTAAAATACACTTTCCATGTCATGCTATGTAAGATGATTTTACAGAATAAATGCAACAATAATAAATACGTGCAAAAGCATCATGGTACTTACCAATCCTGCTGCATACATGGGCACTATAACAGGTTGCTTCTTATTGCCCGTGAAGAGCTACATATGTATGTTAGAGAGAAAGAATATGTATTTAGAGAATGATTTGTCAAACAATGGAACAGTTTCGGAAATACTCTTGTAATGCTTTATTATATACACTGTGAGTGAAAAACTGAAGAAATTGTTAAATTACCCTTATGGGGTTATAGTTTTGATCTCCCACTCCAATTCCTTCATCTCATAGTTAAGCAAAAACACGAAAACATCTTTTTCTAAAGATAAAAAATTTCAGAGAAAAATCTAGATAGATTTACACTTAGAAGTTGGCATATTTAAAATAAATGAACATTTAAACAAACTATTTTTCTGAGAAACTAGTTTGTCATAATTTGTACAGAGGTGTGAAAGAATTTAAAAACATCCATAAGTTGATTAAAGGATTTTCTAAGGTACTAATAAACTTACAATGTTTCGGGTGTCTATTCCCAGGGAGCATAAAAGTTTCTTGTTGCTATGGGAGCCACCCCACTGATATCTCAAGCCATGTGCATCATGGACGTCCTGTAGTTCGGTCCACACATCCAGCAGTTCCCTGCAAAGGTCACAACACAATGAAGCCACCAACAATGGGTTACTCAGTAGTTTTCACCATGAATTCTACTTTTAAAGTGACTATAAAATATTATACATTCCAATTAATCTTGTGTCTAACATGAGTATATATATACCTATTACCTGAATAAAATCAACAGCCAACATTTAGTCATTAGGAAAGTAACTAAATTAAACTCATCTGAAACAAGCAAAAATTTAGCCTGTATGTTATTCTTATCTAATTTTAAAACAAAAGCATTTAAGAGGATAGAAATCACTGAGCACTTCACCATCTTACTAGAGCTATTTAATGTTTTCTCCTTGAGTCCTGACCCCCACACACACAGTTGCAATTACGGTATACAAAAAATTCTGTATTCTTTTTTCAGACTTTAAGCATTTCCTTATCTACATACATACCTTTTTCAATGGTTTATTATGTCCTATTAGACAGATGTGTCATCATTTATTTAGCCACAATCCTACAGTTTTAATTAAGTTGTTTTTACTGTTGGCTCCAATTGCTAGTCAGGCAAGAATATCTTCCTGTATTTTACAGTGTGTTAGTGTAGAATTTTGTTATTTCCTTAGACTGAATCTCTTGGGTCTAAGAATATGAACTGTCTGTACAGCTAGCATATTCTTAAAAAACATATCTAATGGTTTCAAGATGGCAAAACATCAATCTTTTTATCTCCTTTTAGTCTCAGAAATCACCCCAAAACAAAAGTCAAGAAGCAAAAATAATATTCATCTTAAATGAAATTATGAAATACTGCCTCCAGAGGTGGTGAGTAATGAAACATAAGAGAAACATCTAGGAATAACTTTGAAATTAAAATTGGAAAGTCAATCTAGACCCTCTAACATCTAAAATTTAATAGCAGTTTCAGAAAGAAAACAGAGGCACTGGAGGGAAGGTAGCTAGCATTGTAAGACAACTGCTCAGTGCGGAAGAACAGAAGCTTCCTGATTGAAAGGTTGTGCCTAGTACTCAGTCAGATGAATGAAAAAAGACCCACACCAAGATATTTCACTGTAAAACATCAAAACACCAGCAATGAAAGACTCTAAATTATAAATGTGAAGTGGGGGTGGAATAAAGTAAAATTTTACTTCCTGGGAACCTTTTCTTCACTACCCACCCCCACCTACCCCCCAAGGAGGCTATCAGAGGATGTGCTTCACCAAAACGGGATTTAACTGAATGGAAGTCCCAAGACAACGTGTGATAGGACGCCTAGATTGATCTATTTCAGATTGGAAGGAACTGGAAGATGGAAGACTCCAGGCAAACAAATGGATTGGCCAGTTTGATAGGTCTTATCACAAGTAAGATTGTATGAACAGGCTATTCGAGGGTAGGGGCAGATTTAGTGAGTTTAAAAAAAAGAGGAAATCATTAAATCCAGGAAAAAAGTGTACTATAAAAGAAATAGTGGCTTAGCTGTGAACATTATTTACATGAGCATAATAACGAAAATACCAAATAAAAATTTAACCAAAAGCTATGACATAAGTGTAATGGGAAGATGAAGGGAGGAAAACAGCAGATGTAAGATCTAAATTCTCATCTATTATACTGCTGTTGCTGCTGCTGCTGCTAAGTCACTTCAGTCGTGTCCGACTCTATGCGACCCCATAGACGGCAGCCCACCAGGCTGCCCTGTCCCTGGGATTCTCCAGGCAGGAACACTGGAGTGGGTTGACATTTCCTTCTCCAATGCATGAAAGTGAAGTCGCTCGGTTGTGTCCGACTCTTAGCGACCCCATGGACTGCAGCCTACCAGGCTCCTCTGTCCATGGGATTTTCTAGGCAAGAGTACTATCATACTAGGAAATCAAAAAATAATATACAAAAATTTGACTGGATAGAATAGTGCTTTAGAAATTTTTTTTAAAAAACAGCTCAAAAGTGGAGAGGTAGAGAGATTTTTTAATTACATCTTTAGGCACAATATGATTTTTTAAACTTAAGTTAATGTTTTAGAACCTTAATAGTTTAAGATAACCTTAGATAACCTTATAAATTAGAACAGTCAAACTAACAAATATACAACTAGACCTAAAAAGTGTCTACTACTTACCCACTTTCAGCTAAGGCCTCTCTTGTTTTTATTGGCAAGGTGCTTGTTTCCAGTAAGTGCTTCAGGGAAGTAACTTCTTCTTCAGTATCAGGGACAAATATGGAAGGAAAACATGCTTCGAAAATTCGCTCCAGGCGGTTTAGTAAAGCTGTCTGCATCAAAACACCCCCCCCAAAAGTTTATTTTCACTTTCATAATTTTAACAATGTCACAGCTTTATCATTAATATAGATACACCCACACCCACAGACCGATATTCTGTCCACTGCTAAGGGGTGGAGGAACTACTAGACAGATACAGGAAGCACTACGTGAAAGAAGCGTAACTACTCTTAAAGAAAGTCAGGTCACTCAGTTGTGTCAGACTCTTTGCGACCACATGGACTGAAGCCTGTCAGGCTCCTCCATCCATGGGATTTTCCAGGCAAGAGTACTGGAGTGGGTTTCCATTTCCTTCTCCAGGGGATCTTCCTGACCCAGGGACTGGACCCGGGTCTACCTGCTTTGTAGACAAACGCTTTACTGTCTGAGCCACCAGGGAGAATAACTACTCATAGAACACTTTTAAATAATTGTGGTGATACACTGGTGACAAATAAATGTAGTTACACATCAAGCATTATGCCTGTCACTTTACAAACATTACCTTACCTGACTACAAAATTCTACAAAGAAGAAATTATTACCCCATTATACAGTGAGAAAGCAATCAAAGTTTGAATTATCTTCCCAAAGCAAAAACAAAACCAAAAAACCCAGACAATATTCTTATTCTTTTCACTACACTGGGGTGTTTCTTACTACCACTCATATACTCTCTATTTAGAATAAGACTGGATGCTGGCAAGAAGTGTTATGCTATTATATAATAGTTGAACAGAACCTAAACATGAACATTTGAATTTTGAAAATATTTTTAATTTTTAAAATAAACATTTTTTTACTGAAACACAGTTGATTTATCAGTTCAGTTCAGTTTAGTCGCTCAGTTGTGTCTGACTCTTTGCGACCCCATGAACCGCACAGCACGCCAGGTCTCCCTGTCTATCAACAACTCCCGGAGTCCACCCAAACCCATGTCCATTGAGTTGGTGATGCCATCCAACCATCTCATCCTCTGTCCTCCCCTTCTCCTCCTGCCCGCAATCTTTCCCAGCATCAGGGTCTTTTCAACTGAGTCAGCTCTTCGCATCAGGTGGCCAAAGTATTAAGAGTTTCAGCTTCAGCATCAGTCCTTCCAATGAACACCCAGGACTGATCTTTAGAATGGACTGGCTGGATCTCCTTGCAGTCCAAGGGACTCTCAAGAGTCTTCCCCAACACCACAGTTCAAAAGCATCAATTCTTCGGCACTTAACTTTCTTTATAGTCCAACTCTCACATCCATACATGACTACTGGAAAAACCAGAGCCTTGACTAGATGGACCTTTGTTGGCAAAGTAATGTCTCTGCTTTTTAATATGTTGTCTAGGTTGGTCATACGTTTCCTTCCAAGAGTAAGCTTCTTTTAATTTCATGGCTGCCATCACCATCTGCAGTGATTTTGGAGCCCCCCAAAATAAAGACAGCCACTGTTTCCCCTGTTTCCATCTATTTGACATGAAGTGATGGGATCAGATGCCATGATCTTAGTTTTCTAAGCTTTAAGCCAACTTTTTCACTCTCCTCCTTCACTTTCATCAAGGGGCTCTTTAGTTCTTCACTTTCTGCCATAAGGGTGATGTCATCTGCATGTCTGAGGTTATTGATATTTCTCCCGGCAATCTTGATTCCAGCTTGTGCTAGTTGATTTATATGTTATGTTAATTTCTTCTGTACAGGAAAGTGACTCGGTTATACATATGTATTATATATATACACACACACACACACATATACATTCTTTTCCATATTCTTGTCTATTATGGTTTGTCATAAAACACTGAATGTAGTCCCCGTGCTATAATAGTATGACCTTGTGAAAACCTTTCAGAAATATCTCTGTTTCTAATAGAACAAACAAAAGGGGAAAGAATGTCTGTTATAACTAAGAAATTTAACAGCTCATCTGTCATTTTGATGATCTGTGTTATCTTCTAGATATTCCATTTCTCTACTCTTCTATGGTGTGTATATTTGGGGTTTTGAATAGTACACTACCTTTCCTCCAAGCAAAGCTTGCATACTCCCTAGAGTATTTTCTCCGAGAACACTGGCATTTTGGACTATTTTTATTGATTGAAACTTGTATTTAGACTAACTTAGATTTTGGGGGTACTAGTAGGTTTTGTCTACATGTGCAACCTACAAGAACATTCATTCCCACTTTCCTAACTTTATTTCAGATACATGTAAAATGTTATCAACTTAGCTCACCTTACTACTTAAAACACCAACCAGGAATACAAAAGGTTAAAGCTTACTGAAAGATTAAATGTACCACTGAAATGCCACCCACTATACAAGAAAAATGCCACAAAATGATGGTACTTTCTGCCAAGTAACAAAAACAAGTCAACGCTTGATTTCTGTTGTTTAGTGTAGTCAGCAAACAGGACGATAAAAAACAAAAGGAAAAACTTTCATACACCTATTTTCTAAAGCAAAATCTCTTTTGAAAACTATTATCAGAGCAAAAAACTTAATGTTGTGTAATTAGTCTCAGGGTACTTTTTTGCTATCTCTACAAAAGTTAGTCTAACACCTTCCTTCATTATATTCATGTGTGTGATATGGGAAAAGGTTCTCAGTATCAATTATGAAACCTACAGTAAAGAGTAGACTCAAGATCCCAAGGCTTGTGAAACTTGAGTGCGTCATGGGGACCCACACTTAGTCGCTTCAACAGAGGGAATGGACAGACATTACTTTTAAAGGGATCAGATAACCATCTAATTGGAAACATAATAAGCACTGGCTCCTCCTGGGCAGGGAAGGTAAACAAAAACTCACACATGGCCAAATTTTATTTCTCTGTAAATTAAAACAGAATCTTCTTGTATCCTCTTTGTTATCCATTTATGGGATAGAAAAAAATATATATCTCTCTAGGGATGAAAGAAAGGATTTCAAAGCATATTTAATCATTTGATCAATCATTAAATGTAACTACCAGGTCTTACGTATGAAAGTGTTAGTCATTCAGTCGTGTCTGACTCTTTATGATCCCATGGACTGTCTATGGAAATATCCAGGTAAGAATGCTGGAGTGGGTAGCCATTCCCTTCTCCAGGGATCCTGCTGACCCAGGGATCAAAGCCAGGTCTCCTGCACTGGAGGTAGATTCTTTACCATCTGAGTCACGAGGGTCTTAGGTATACTAGTGAGCAAATCCTCACATCAGTGGAATGTATTGAAGAAACAGAATGTTATTTAAACATAACCACTTTTAAACTTTGCTTTAAACTTCTTCCCCAACCTTTTTTCATAAAGAATAAAATTACATGGAAATTTTAAAGGGAAGTTCCATATGACTTTAGGATTAGATATGACAAGTCAATTGCTTCAAATCTTTTTGTTGAATGAGGTAGAGCAGGAGTTGGCAGATTTTTTCTCTGTAGAGCCAGATAGTGAATATATTTTGTATTGCAGGCCATCCATAAACAAATAAGTGTGGGTGTATTGCAATGAAACTTTATTTACTAAAACAGGCAACAGGACAGATTTGTTTCCTAGGCCATAGTTTGCTGATTCCTGAGGGAGAGCCAAAAATTTAAAATGAAGATTCAAATAACCAGAATCCACTAACTGAACAGTACCACCCACCATAAGGAGGAACTCTTTAACAGTTCAACAAGAAAGCAGTTAAGAGAATTAACAAAGATTCTGAGTAAAATTAAATTTCCTAACATTTTACTTTTTAAAGTTAAACTGTATATTAAAGTATAGTTGATTTACAATGTTGTGCCAATCTGACTTACAACAAAGTGACTCAGGTACACACATATATGCATTTTTAAAAAATATTCTTTTCCATTATGGTTTATCACAGGATGTTGAGTATAGTTCCCTGTACCATACATTAGGACCTTGTTGTTTATCCATTTTAAATGTAAATAGTTTGCATCTACCAACCCCAAACTCAACAGGACTGTTGAGTCCATCCCTTTCCCTCCCTCCCTCTTGGCAGCCAGAAGTCTGTTCTCTATGAGTCTGTTTCTGTTTTGTAGATAGGTTCTTTTGTATCATATTCTAGATTCCACATATAAATAATATCATTATTTTTTAATGTATATTGTTTTAACTATCCAGAAGACCAGTTTGATGCTAAAAGGGCTACATCTTGTTCATGGTAATAAACAATGCCAAATTTCATTTACTAGTAGTTAATTCCAGTAAGTAAATGGCTGATGTAATTATAATACTTCAGTAGAAGACTGTGGACCCAAGGGGCTGAGACTCAGTTTCAGAAGGGAAGCTATCAGGGCCTACCTCACAGGGTGAATAATAAATTAGAGGAGTGAATATTTGACACTCAGTGTGTGCTCAAGAAGTGATAGCTTTTATGACTACTATTGTTATACAGATGACACATACAGACAAAATGGCATGCCAAGGGATAAAATAAATGTCAAAACTAGGTTCAAATCTCACTAAGGCTATTTCTCTACCACTATTTAACATTCTATATCATGATTAAAATACTTGTCTCAATTTATATCAATTTCTACTATACTGTAATAAGAAATTAAATAATCAAATAATTTGCGTGCTCCCTAAGTTCTTCCTATCAAGTCAGGAGACAAGTAGGTAAGTAAAAATATCTGCCATTAAGAGCTGCTTATAGAAACAGAAGCTGTTACTGCTACTTCTTGGGGATTTAAAAAACTGGTGAACATTTTGGTTGACAGTTGGCATTTGTGACTTAAATCTTGATCATATTATGAAATACAAAGAGTGTAAACCACACGTTAGGCGTGTTAAGTACTCTACTTCCCAAGAAGCACAGTAAAGTTCAAAGATGTGATGGAACATAGCCTAAAATAACTTAGTAAGTAGAAGAGGTATAGGAATATAACATCAACGCCAGAAGAAGAGAAATGAACCCACCACGAGAATAGCTTCTCCTGTGATCAGGCAGATAACGGATTTTCTGAAACACTGTAATCAGACACTAAATTTTAAAAAACTCACTGCTATTTTGAGCAAGATTGATACTGCTAAAGGTTTCAGGTTTTTGTCTTTAAGATTATTAAATAATTTTAATTATTTTTAAATACATGCATTTTTTCCCTCAACACTGCCAGCCAAGGTAATTTAATATGTACAACAGCCTTAAAGTCAATAAAGTGAAATATTTTTTAAACTTTGACTTAGACTACTATACATGAGCAAATTATTCATCTAAACTACAATTTAGTTTCTAACAAAGTAAACTGTAAATTTTTACTAAAGAGTCAGTGTTGCACTTCTAATCAACGTGATGGTAACAAAAAAAAGTACACACACATTCAGCATACTAAATATTTAGCTGAGGTTAGGACGTGAGTCTGAGTGAACTCCGGGAGTTGGTGATGGACAGGGAGGCCTGGTGTGCTGCGATTCATGAGGTCCCGACTGAGTGACTGAACTCAACTGATAACAGTAACTAAATAAAAAACTACCCACTCCAGTTACTTGAATTTCAAATACCTTCAACTTCAAAGAGGAAAAATAACCATCAATTCTCTCTTGAATTTAGAATTAGAAAACTGGTGACTGAGCCATGTTTGATATATTGTATCAAATTCCAGCCTGCAAACAGCAGCACATCTGGCCATTAAACCTTTAAAGAAACTTGGGCTCTGACAAATGTGGGGTACTTGCTCTTCCAGGCAAGTACCAGGCTCCCTTTTATTTTGTCTGTTGTGCCCAGTGCTAGGAAGCCAAGGGAGAAAGTCTGCTACTTACAGAGGAGTACACCTGTGCTCAGAAGAATTCCTACTTGTCAAAACTATTCTGAGAAGGGAAACTAGCCAGAATCAGCAGTTTAACTCTCAAGATAGTCTGACAGATGAGTATACAGGCCAACTAGGGGTATCCTACACAAATTATCATTTGCCTATTACATTTTGCTATTCACCAAAACAGTTGGCAACACTGTTTCGTGCACCTTTTTTTTTTTTTTCAAGAGGGTATTAAATCTTTTATTGATTACACATGATAATGGATGATACACAAGCTTCATTCCCATCTATAACTTTATCTGGTACCATAATTCAATTTAGATATATTGCATAGGATGTGCCAACAATCATTAATAACCAAAAAAAAAAAAACCTCCATGACTTTGCATGGGTGACCCTTTCAGTGGTGAACTCCAGGTCACAACACGGTAACTGTCAGCTCAACTACACCAAGGTTCTGAAGACAGCAGCTTCTCCACCAGGCAGGTTTGTAAATAAATTTCAAATGAACCCGGCATCACCCTGAAGGAATTCTAACTTCACACTGTTGGGGTAGTTTACCAAAATGGCTTCAGAGTAGACTAACTTTACACAGCACATTAAAAAAAAAAAAAAAAGACATTTATTCAGCGTCATGATCAGACTATTACATTTAGCAATCAACAGCATGGGTGCAAAAAAAAAAATCTACATTAAAACCCTTTGTTGGAATGCTTTACACTTTCCACAGAACAGAAACTAAAATAACCTGTTATACAATTAGTCACAAGTACAGTCCTCGAGTTTTTTGCCCATACACATGAGTATTGTCTAAAACATGTCTTCTTTGTAGCAGCTAGGCCCTGCCACCACTGTGCTTGGCTGAGTTCACAAATCTGTTGTAACCTGTAGCTTCCCTGTCACTTCTCTGGCTCTCCTCTCCTGCTAAGCTTTGTTTCCTGGCAGTAATTAAAACCTTCTGCCACTGCCATAGCTACTGCTGCTGCTGGAGCCACCATAGCCACCTTGGTTTCGTGGTTTGGCAAAGTATTGGCCTCCACCACCATAGGGGCCAGAACTTCCTCCAAAGTTTCCTCCTTTCATGGGTCCAAAATTTGAAGATTGATTGTTGTAATTGCCAAAATCATTGTAGCTTCCGCCACCTCCAAAATTGCTTCCGTCATTACCAAATCCATTATATCCATCCCCACTGCCACCATATCCGCCACCACCGCGGCTGCCACCAAAGCCACCTCGACCACTGAAGTTTCCTCCACGACCAAAGTTGTCATTCCCACCAAAACCACCTCCACGACCGCCACCAAAGTTTCCAGAACCACTTCGACCTCTCTGGCTGGATGAAGCACTAGCCATCTCTTGCTTAGACAGGGCTTTTCTCACTTCACAGTTGTGGCCATTCACAGTGTGGTATTTCTGAATGACAATCTTGTCTACGGAGTCATGGTCATCAAAGGTTACAAAAGCAAAGCCTCTCTTTTTGCCACTGCCTCGGTCAGTCATGATTTCAATTACTTCAATTTTCCCATACTGTTCAAAATAATCTCTCAGGTGATGTTCTTCAGTGTCTTCTTTAATGCCACCAACAAAAATCTTTTTCACAGTTAAGTGGGCACCAGGTCTTTGAGAATCTTCTCTTGAGACGGCCCTCTTTGGTTCCACAACTCTTCCGTCCACCTTGTGTGGCCTTGCATTCATGGCCGCATCCACCTCCTCCACCGTGGCGTATGTGACAAACCCGAAGCCTCTGGATCGCTTGGTGTTTGGATCCCTCATTACCACACAGTCTGTGAGCGTTCCCCATTGCTCAAAATGGCTCCTCAGACTCTCATCGGTTGTTTCAAAGCTCAATCCTCCGATGAAGAGCTTCCGCAGCTGTTCGGGCTCTTTGGGAGACTCTGATTTAGACATGACGGCAGTGGAGGCGGGGAAGACTTCAACAATGCTTTCTCGGCGGCATCCACGGGCAGAAAAGCTTTCGTGCACCTTTAAAAGCCATTTTTAAGAAATCCATTTCTGAGATTATTCACTAACAGCTAACATTTATTGAACACTTGTTATGTGCAAGACACTGTGCTAAGCACCTTCATATGTACAATTTCATTTTAACTTTATAATGAGAGTTTTGAATAAGTCCTATTACTGTTCTCTACATCTCAGGTTCAGGGAAGAAGCTAATGCAAGTCAGTGCTGAACCTGGATCTGAATCTAGGAGGGTGACTCCAGAGCCTTGATTTTTAGGTATCAATAATGTATTCCACATCATGGCAAATAGATCGGGAAACAATGGAAACAGTGACAGACTTTATTTTCTTGGGCTCCAAAATCACTGCAGATGGTGATTGCAGCCATGAAATTAAAACACACTTGCTTCTTGGAAGAAAAGCTATGACTGACCTAGACAACATATTAAAAAGCAGAGACATTACTTTAGTGACAAATTCGTATAGTCAAAGCTATGGTATTTCAGTAGTCACCTATGTGACAGTTGGGACTATAAAGAAAGCTGAGTGCCGAAGAATTGATGCTTTTGAAATGTAGTGTCGGAGAAGAGTCTTGAGAGTCCCTTGGACTGCAAGGAGATCAAACCAGTCAATCCTAAAGGAAATGAGTCCTGAATATTCATTGGAAGGACTGATACTGAAGCTGAAACTCCTGATGGGAAGAACTGACTCACTGGAAAAGACCTTGATGCTGGGAAAGATTGAAGGCAGGAGAAGAGGATGACAGAAGATGACATGGTTGGATGGCATCACTGATTTGATGAACATGAGTTTGAAGAAGCTCTGGGAATTGGTGATGGACAGGGAAGCCTGGCGTGCTGCAGTCCATGGGGTCACAAGGAGTCGGACATGACCGAGCAACTGAACTGTATTATAACCAGGACCAACTTCTGCAGTAGGCACAGGGCCTGGGGTCCACAATAATTTTAAGGGTTCATGAAAACATTTTAATAGTTAATATTAGCATACTCATTTTTATACCAAGTTATAAAACAGAATTCAAGGGGAAGGGGCTCACAAAAATCATATGTGGTCATGGCTATACTACCTTCCAAAGGTTCACTGGCTTTTATAGGATTTCCCTATCTTTCCCAATTTTCTCATTTCTCATATATATGCTTTCCTATTAGGAAAGATGTATTAGGGTCTTCATTACCTTGAATATCTCTATATTTTATTTTCTTCAACCCATACAGGATTTCTGGGAAAGCAAAAATGATTACCAAATGTTTTAATTCATCAATGAGGGCAAAGCACTAAGCCTAAATTATACTCACTCCTAGTTCTGTCCTATCTCCATGTCTGGGTTTGGAGGAAGAAAGCCCTTGGATATACAAGCAATCATTTCACTTTATTCACTGACGCAAGTAAGTCATACGATCTAACGCAGAGCTTCTCAGCTGATATGGCTCAGTTACAAACAGGTTACAGGTCTTCCAAAAATCCTGAAAGCTATATATGGACATATGGTATTCCCTCTTGTGATGGCTAATTTTAACTTGACAGGGCCAAGAGGTGCCCAGACATTTGGTTAAACATTATTCTAGATATATATGTGAGGGTGTTGCTGAATGAGATTAACATTTGGATCGGTAGACTAAGTAAAGCAGATTGTCTTCCTTAATATGGATGGCCTTCAATCAACTGAAGACAGTCTGTAGACTGTAGATCATAGGATGTCCATTATCACCTCCATAACTGCATGAGACAATTCCTTATAAAAAACTGGTCAGTCTGTCTTTCCATGCATGCATGCATCTATGTATCCAACTTCCTGGTTCTATTTCTCTGGAGAACCTTTGACTAATACATCTCTGTTTTGTATAAATGACTACACTGGGGTATAAAGAGACTGTGTATTGAAACTCTCATTCAAAGTTCCAAAGGAGTGTATAATGCCAGCACCGAAGATCCTAGAATCTGGCTCTTAGGCCAGACAAAAGCACACCTCTTTTAAAGTATCTTGATTTTTTTAGGGTAATTTTTAAAAATTCCTTCAACATATTTCTAGTTAGTTTTCCTTTCTTCCTTACAAACAGTAGTCGATCGTGTCAACAGTTTTAATATTGATAGCATTAGGTCTTGTTCTTAAGTGGAAGTTTAGAAGAAACATAAAATCCACCGGGCAATTTAATCTTCCATTTAAGAGGATATCTTATGCCTTACCATCATTAAATATTAAGTAAGATATCAAGTACAATCTACAATTGTATACTTATCAATCCGTAACTTCAAGCTATATTAAGAAGAGTAACCAATTCCCTCTGCTCTAAAAAGATGGTTTGCTGCTTTTGTACAATTTCTGGAAAAATATAATACAGTATTTCTATTTTGGAATTAAAGACCAGAATTTCAAATTTTCTGACAGAAATAAAAGTAATTGCTGTCCAAACACTTCAAGCAAGCAAAGAGCTATAAGGCCTAAAATCTCAATTTCTTTCTTTTCAAATTGAGATGTTATTGACTTATAATATTATGTTTCATATGAATAGTTCAATATATGTATATACTACAAAATGATCACCATAGTCACATATTTTTCTCTTCTTATGATGAGAACTTTTAAGAACTACTCTCTTAGCAACTTTCAAATACAAAATGCAGTATTACTAACTGATCACCATGCTGTACATTATATCTCTAAGACTGATTTATTTTGTAATTGGAAGGTTGTACCTTTTGACTACTTAATTTGTTTTGTTGCTTACTTATGTTTTCAGTCATAAGTTTAAGTGTTCACCAACAGAAAGGAAAACCTGCACAAATCTCAGGCAGGTGATTAAATAAACGAAGGTGAATATGTCATTACACTCAGTAAGAGAATGCTGACTCTGCTAAGCAAACCAATAACTGAATCTCAAAATAACATAAGCCAAAGTATTAGTGATTCTCTTCTTTTTCATTTTTGGGACATTCAATTTTTAAAGCTCTCAAGATAAATCTTCTTCTAATAACATTTTCCCAGTAGTGTTATCAATTAGATGGCTAATAAAAGAAAATGATTCATAGCTTCCTTTTCTATAGCCAATTAATATAAAGAGATTACTTACCCCAATTACCTAAATTCTCAAATAACACCCAGAGCAACATTTTAAAATTTTTACAAAAGCTCAGGGTTTAATGCAGTGTTCATGACATTACTGCCTTTATCATATATCTAGGAAAAAGCATCTTGTCTATTTCAATCAAGGTTCCTTTCTAGAACATTAACAGATTACAAAAAATAAAACAGTTAAAACAATACACATAATGGTCTTTTGAAAAAAAACACTGCTTTCAAAGTAAGGAGATTTTTATTATTGTCATTTTATTTTGTTCAAATCTTAGCCCCATAAGTGAAAAATAGTTTTGACCTTTTTCCGATTCGTATACTAGAGACATCACTAATTTGCTTTTCTCTACAATTTATAAGAATGTTAACAGAAAAATGAATAAACTGAACTCTGGGTTCTCAGAAAAAAAAAATTCACTGAGGGGGAAGAATATTTCTCAATAAATGGCCATTATGATTTTTACATCAAGGCCTGATCCCTCTGAGGCTTACTGGAATCACATTTGAGAATTGGGTTGACTAGGAACATTTTAGAAATTTGAGAGTGTTTTCTAGACTCTTCCCTAAGTAACAAATTATTGCAATAAGGTTGCAATAATTGATTGTCTCAATCTAGGGAAGATATTTCATTAAAATGTTAAGATATCCCTTTGGTAGACTGAAAATAGAAAAATACTAAAAATAGGGACCTGGCCAATGTCACATACATAGTGAAAAGTCAAAGAAATTTGAAACAACTACTATACCATTTGTCTGACTTCACAAACAATGAACTGTTCCCTGTGTTTGCTTAATTGCATTAACTGAGCTCTGAATTCTAGAAGACTCTCACAACATTCTGTCAAAGTACAATTTGATGGCACTCTGTTCAGGAGAGAATCGCTGTATCTTGGTAAGATTCAATCTACAATCAAAGTTTTACAACTTACAATTAAAAAAAAACAACTAATGCTTATATTAATATGTGAGGATTTCTGTGCTGTCCCCCATTACATGGTAGCAGCTAGGATAAAGATTTTAAGATAAATATTAGTAAATCTACCCCTCTCTAAGAGAACTAGATTAATGTGCATTTCAGCAGATTCTGACAAAGGAAGAAACTACAGGTCACAGGCCTCCTTCACGACAGCAGGATAAGGATGAAAGTCCCTTTCCATCTCCCCAACTCAATTCCTCTCCAAATTCCTCTTCTAGCCCCACTTTCAGCAGTTTCTCCTTTCCAACATCCATCTCCAAGTTCTGTTCATTTTGCATAACCCATTCAGCAAAAAGAAAAGCTTGAGAATGGAACCAGACAAATCTCAGGAAGTCAATGCATCCTGCTATATCTATACCATTTGTGTTTTATTTTTACAAAACAGAATCATACTACAAGATTCTTATTTTTCAGTGTATTTTTTTCACTCATTAAAAGATTTACTGTCCTTTTATCTTCACAAAAGTCTGCTGCTATAGATATTATCTCCTTTTTACAGACAACTGAGTTCAGAAGTAGTTTGTCCAAAATCATAATGTTATACGGCACTGAGTCAAGATTCGAACTAAGATCTGTAAGATTCCATAAAGCCCATGTACTTTATTTCCTTCTAGTATATCTAGTTATCAAATTACACATAAATAACTTTAATCAGCTCATAGGTTGCAAAAAAATCCTTTTTTAAGTGGTTATACTTTAAAGATTCATTATATAATGATGATGTTTCAAGTTCTAAGGCTATAAATTAAAGACCATCCAATACCAGTGTCAACCTATACTCTAGCAAGATGAAAGTAAACAGGGAAAGGATTAGGTCAAAAACCAATAGTCTTTGCTTTGTGTTATATAATTCACTCTTTGTTTAAAATTGTAAGCTTCTGCCTCAATAATGAATTATTCAACAAGAATAATACACATTAGCCAAACCATGTAATAACTGAATTAGCAAATTAAGCTGTTCAGACACTCAATGTCAAATGAAAAGTGATTTGTTGTACACTCCAATGGGTGGTACCATAATTTCTATAATATCTTAATGTATTAGAGCTATCAAAGCAATGATGTATAACCATTTAAATTAACCAGACTTCAGAAATATTTTCAATTGAAAATGGTTTGCTTAGCAAAAGATAACTGAAGAATCAGATTTTGTTGATTCTTATTCTCAGTATCTTTAAAATAGGCCGGTGGACCAAGTTAATACTTGGTAATAATACACGTATCAATAAAAAGCAATGATTTTCAAGGAAATGCTCTATTCTACACTCCTAGGGTTGAGGAAAGGTTAAATGTAGCACAGGGTACAACTCAGGACTGCAGAACAATCTGAATAACATACTGCACCTCTACTTTAGGGGCTACTTCAGGTCAAAATAAACCTTAATGAATCTTCTCTGAAAGTCTGGACCAGAAAAAGATAAAGGACAAGGGCTAAGGGGTAAAAATATTCTCCCTGACAAGGCTAATCCCTAAGAAAAGTAAACATAAACATACATTTGCAAGAAATTATAAGCAAATAAACAGTCACATTAAGTCAAGGTATGGCTGTTTCTTGTCCTAGGTCTAACCCTCAGTTGTGTCCTACTCTCTGTGACCCCATAGGCACCTCTGTCCATGGGATTTCCCAGGCAAGAATACTGGAGTGGGTTGCCATTCCCTTCTCCAGGGGAATCTTCCCAACCCAGGGATCCAACACTGGTCTCCTGCATTGCAGATAGATTCTTTACCATCTGAGCAACCAGGGAAGCCTTCTTGTTTTAGGTCTAACCCTTAATCTATCTCACAGCCTCACCCCAGGTCTTTTATTAGCTATTAAACTCTGAGGCCCAAATCTGCTTTCTTTAAATCCTTTCTCTAACCTTCAAGTCCCTATAGCCTTCAGCAGACAGGTTTCAAATTCTGCTTGCTCTTGTCTGCAATCAAAATTTGTCCTAGACAAAATTAAGAGATTACTTTCTGAAGCTTAAATCTTAGTTTAACCTTGTAAAATCACTCTTAAGGTAGAAACTGAAGGATTTGCTAGAATAGTTCATTAGCTAATTAATGAATTTTTACATAAGTGGTATTTACACCTACCAAAAAACTAAGTTGATGAATTTCTATAAATATTAAAGAAACAGATAAAGAAAAATCTTACCAAGCATTATTATAGGAATGTCTCTTTAAAGTTAATCAAGTGATTGTGAAACATGTAACTAATCTACAAATCTGGCAAACATTATGTATCATAAAGAGACTCCTTTAACAGGGACCCAATTAAAAAATGCTTTTTGAAAAGCTAAATTAGAGACCTCCACAGCACTGTTATACAAAATAGAGAAAAATCAGTAAATACCTGAACTGAAGTGGTTGTTTCGTGTAAATGACCACCAGCAACTGCTCCTTTGGAAGCTGCTAAGGAGACACTGTGCACTTTGGGGGTTCCTGGAGCATCAATCTTTTCATCTGTCCTATGCGACTGCCAGGCTTCCTTTCGATGATGAGATTCAGTGGCTTGCTGGTCTCCAAAAGCAGCCCAGGAATAGCTATCTTTCTGTCCATCCTCAAAAGCATTCCAATCTACAACCTGGCTAAGACCAGCTGAACTGAAGTCCGCAAAATCATCCGAGTCTTGAAAAGCACTGCAGTCATCTTGAATATTTGGCACAGAATCAAAGTCTCCAAACTCACCTTCTTGCCCAATTTCCAGTTTTGAAATAGGTTCAGTGCCTGTCCCAGTAGGTTTTCTTGCCAAACTGCATCCCTCTGATAAACTATCAGAAGTCTGTTTTAGGTCTGACTCAGAAAATACAATCTCCTCTTGGCAAGAGACAGTATTTGATTCCCCGAATTCTCCAAAGTCATCACCTGGTTCACTCAAATGTGGAAAGTGCTCTGAGGACTCTTCAAAAGTGACATCACTCATTGAATCTTGTGTACCAGCAGTAACAAAAGGTGGAGTTGTGCCACTGGCTGTGCCAAAGTCACCAAAATCATCCTCAATGGTATCGTTGCAAGTCACAAAGTCATTACTACTATCATCATTTTTTACACTCACAGAATCATCCAAAACATTTTCTTCTGTAGGATCAAAGCTGAGGCTCTGGGAGTCAGTAAACCCTCTAATTTCTTCTTTGGAAGAACCAACTTCGTCATCTGCATCCAAAGTTTTAGTAGAAACCATGCACAGGTCAGCACATTTAGAAGTGAATAAATCAAGATTTTCCTCAGCTTTACATTGTTCTCTCCTACTGGCTTCTGAATTTTCAGCTGGGTCTGCCAAACTCCAAGCCTCTGACTGAACCCTTGAATTGAAAAATTCATCTTGTTGCAATGTGGGAAGGCCTTGCTTTCCCCTGCTGAAACCCCTGTCACTCGCTATGCTTATTTCTGAAACACAAACCTGATCCTTTCTAGCAGTGTCTCCTTTATCATCAAAGCTTCTATCCAAAGAAACTTCTTTTACAGAATTCAGTTCATTGACTCTATTAATTTTATTGTTTTCCTGAATGGTTAGTGCTTCATCATTTAAAACTGCACATCCTATTTCTTCTAGTTGTATCCTTTCTTTTCTGGAAAATGTGGCAAAATCTGCAAATTCCTCAGCGGGACTAGGTGCATAGTCTAAATTATACTCAGTACTATGAGTGCTAACAGGCTTTCGTCCTTTTGAATCAGCTACAGCGTCCAGATCATCTGTTCCCTGAGGATTTACAGTTTCCAACACTGCAAACCCATTTGTTAGAATCTCCAGACAAGGAGGCTTTTCACCATTGCAGCTCTCTAACTGCTTGTTCTGATGAACAACATTCAGATCAGTTCTAAAATCTCCTGGAGAGAAACTTTCAGGTGTTCCAACATTCTGTCTCTGCTCGACTTCTTTATTTAAATCTCGTGGACTTTCTATGCCATCAATGGAAGTATCTAAAGTTTTAGATGAAATTATTTCTTTGCTGGTGGTAGAAAGTAAAACATCAGACTGTCCTTTCACAGGAGAAGAAAGTTCAGCAGTGATGTCCTTATCGTTACTATTTTTAATGGACTTAAAGCTTGTAAGGCTATCTACATTTTCTGAGAAATCATGAATTGGCATAAAATGGTTTGAAGGTACAAACTCTTCCTTGGGACGAGTGTAATCTGGTGTATCAAAATCAACAAACCCTACACCAGAAGGGCTAACTTCAGAAAACCCACCAAATTCCCCAAATTCATCGTCATCATCATCCTCAGCTCCATTGTCTAGTGGTGGTGGGGATGAAGAGTACATTCGAATGATGTCTGGCTCCATCGTTCAATTGCTTTCAAATACTTAATTTACACCTGGGGAAAAAAAAAGATTTTTTTTTAGGGAACAGATTACATATAACAAAGTCATTCAGAATTCTCTCAAAGAAACTTCAAAACAGTGTAAATTTACAGTGCTCTGCTTTTTATTTTTAAACTATTTTTCTGTAAAGCAATTATCCTTCAATTAAAAATTAAATAAAAAATTTTAAAAACCTAAAAAAACACAATTATTTTTATCTTAGGTAAGATTACACAGCTATAATATAATGGCAAAAGAAACCAAAACAAAACACCTTTTACAGTGTATGTTTCCAAGGGCATTGATAGCACATTACTGAATCTGAGGATTCCAGAAAATTTCAAATAAACACTTACAAAAGTACATCTTTTGTAACAAGCACTTGCTTGTTCTCTTAGACTCTCCTTCTAGTTCACTGGGGACTCAGGACTTGCCTTGTGGATTTGTAGGAGTTCTTTATAAATAAAATGAAAATGCTGTCTTTAATAATGGCTGCATATATTTTCTTCAATTTGCTTTTCAATGTTTATTTCTGACTCAAGTTAACTTTTTCTGGTTTTATTTTTTCAGAGAAGCTTTAGGTTCACAATAGAATTGAGCAGAAGATATAGAAACTTCCCATACGGATCCTACCTGCATTAATTTGCATAGTCTCCTCTGTTATGAACATCTTCTACCGAAGTGCTGTGTTTGTTACTACTGATGAACCTACACTGACACATCATTACCCAAAGTCCATAGTTCTTATTAGGGTTCATTCTTGGTGCTAGCATTCTGAGTTTGGACAACTGCATAAAGACATGCACCCACCATTACAGTATGACACAGGGTAGTTTCACTGTCCCCCAAATCCTGCGTTCCACCTAACTCTATTCAT
Source organism: Ovis canadensis (assembly GCF_042477335.2). Lineage (NCBI taxonomy): Eukaryota > Metazoa > Chordata > Mammalia > Artiodactyla > Bovidae > Ovis > Ovis canadensis. The sequence continues at coordinate 43,830,963 of NC_091247.1, forward strand.
CTGTCCCTCTCCCCTACCCTGGCAAGCACGGATTTTCTTACTGTCTCCATAGTTCTGCTTTTTCTAGAATGTTATGCAATTAGAATTACAGAGTATGCAGCCTGTATATACTGTATGATTGGCTTCTTCCACCTACTAATATGTATTGAAGGTTCTTCCTCCATGTCTTTTCATGGCTTGAAAACTTATTTTCTTAAACTACTGAATGGTATTCCATTACCTGAATATACCATAGTTTAATTTTTTGTAACTTTCCATTTTGAAATTGCTTAGGTTGACAAGAAGCTGTAAACACAGTACAGAGAGTTCTCCTGCATGCTCTCACCCAGTTTCCCTCAGTAAGAACACAGTGAACAAGAATGGCACACGACCAAACCCTGAAACAGACATCCATGTAACCTACTAAATCAGCTACACAGCTTGGTTAGATTTCATCACTTTTCCTTTCTTAGGGTGTCTGCACAGTTTTATGAAACTGATCATACGTGCAGATTAGATTTCATTGTCACTATAATTGGGGTTAGAACTGTTGCAAAAATAGTTCAATAATATCAGTATAAAGTCCTTTGTGCAATCCCTAAATAGTCATGCCCTTCCATAAACCCGAACTGTTGGAAACCACTAATCTATTCTCCATCATTATAATTTTGCTATGTCAAGAGTGTTATCTAAATGGAATTATGTAATATGTAACCCTGTGAAGCTGGCTTTTTCACTCAGCTTAATGCTCTCAAGATCCATCTATGTTGTTGTATGTACTCACAGTTCATTCCTTTTTATTGCTAAGTAGTATTCCACTATTTAACTTCTATGCAGAGTACATCATGAGGAATGCTGGGCTGGAAGAAGCACAAGCTGGAATCAAGATTGCTGGGAGAAATATCAATAACCTCAGATATGCAGATGACACCACCCTTATGGCAGAAAGAGAAGAGGAACTCAAAAGCCTCTTGATGAAAGTGAAAGAGGAGAGTGAAAAGCTTGGCTTAAAGCTCAACATTCAGAAAACGAAGATCATGGCATCTGGTCCCATCACTTCATGGGAAATAGATGGGAAAACAGTGGAAACAGTGTCAGACTTTATTTTTTGGGGCTCCAAAATCACTGCAGATGGTGACTGCAGCCATGAAATTAAAAGATGCTTACTCCTTGAAAGGAAAGTTATGACCAAGCTAGATAGCATATTCAAAAGCAGAGACATTACTTTGCCAACAAAGGTCCGTCTAGTCAAGGCTATGGTTTTTCCAGTGGTCATGTATGGATGTGAGAGTTGGACTGTGAAGAAAGCTGAGTGACAAAGAATTGATGCTTTTGAACTGTGGTGTTGGAGAAGACTCTTGAGAGTCCCTTGGACTGCAAGGAGATCCAACCAGTCCACTCTGAAGGAGATGGGCCCTGGGATTTCTTTGGAAGGAATGATGCTAAAGCTGAAACTCTAGTACTCTGGCCACCTCATGTGAAGAGTTGACTCACTGGAAAAGACTCTGATGCTGGGAGGGATTGGGGGCAGGAGGAGAAGGGGACGACAGAGGATGAGATGGTTGGATGGCATCACTGACTCGATGGACATGAGTCTGAGTGAACTCCGGGAGTTGGTGATGGACAGGAAGGCCTGGCGTGCTGCAATTCATGGGGTCTCAGAGTCGGACGCAACTGAGCAACTGAACTGAACTGATTCCACTATACAGATGTCATCAAGTTTGTTTTTCTGTTTACTCCATGTAAGACATCTAGATTATTTTCAGTATGTTTACAACTACAAGTAAAGCTGCTATGAACATTTGTGTACAGACTGTTATGTGAACATGAGCTCTCACTTCTTTAAGATGAATACTCAGGAGTGCAAAGCCTGGGTCACATGCTAAGTGTGTAATTAATGTTATAAGCCAAACTGTCTTCCCAAGTTAATTTTTAAGGGGTCAAAGTGATTTTCCATTAGTAGTTTTCTTCATTATTTTGCTGTCATAAAGGCTTAAATTTTAAATTTAATAAATATTCACTTTTATTTTCTTCTATTTTACAGGTTTTTTTTTTCACATTTAATACATTTACAATTTATTTTGCCATATGGTCTAAAGCAAAGGTCTAAGTGAATTTTTTCGTAACTAGCAATTATCACAGTCACATTTCTTGAATAATTCTTCCCAGGCCTGTTAATTTATGATATCTCCTTTTTTTTTTTTAAACACATTTAATTCTTAAATGGAATCTGTGTATGAGTTATTATTTTCCCCTGTACTAAACAGTCAAAAGTGTCACAAGACAGACTTATCAGTAAAAGGAAAGGGAAGAGTAATATCAAAGTCCTAGAATAAAAACAGCCCATAAACAATAAATTGATCCTCACAGTTGTCAAGTTCGACACAAGAGGAAATTGTTTACTACAAAATTCAACCAGTTTTGCAAGATAACAACAATAAATTCTTTCAACTCTCAGGATAAAATTTCTTAAGATCTTCCAGTTTTAGAGAGAAGATGCCTTATAAACCACATAATTTAATTCAGAGAGGAGGAAAATGAGGCTCACTGATAAGCAACTTTACTGAGTTATATAGCTGGTTAGCAGAAAATGGCTTCAGAACACAAAAAGATCTTTAGGTTAATGACTGGTCAGTGCTAAGAGAAATAAGCAAGTCAGAAGAAAAAAGATCCCATTGTAATATATCTACTTTAAATTGTTTACCTTATGAAATCAGCATTATAAAGAAGGAAATAACTGCTTTAGTTCCAAGATACTTTTTTTTCCCTGCCGATTTAAAGAGAAAATCATACACACAGTAAAAGATACACATAGATTCTATTTTCTTCCCTTGTTGAGCTTCCTGATAACTGCTTCTAATGCTGGGTGTACAAGGTCATTTGGCCTCTAACAGTTTCCCTACAATTATGAAGTTCCTAGTGTTTAAAAATACTCTCCAATTGTTAATGAAAGTGTGGCGAGAGGGACACTTGCACACAGACACAGAAGGCAATTTGGCTATACTATATGAACTCTTGGAGAAGGCAATGGCACCCCACTCCAGTACTCTTGCCTGGAAAATCCCATGGGCAGAGGAGCCTGGTGGGCTGTAGTCCATGGGGTCGAGAAGAGTTGGACACGACTGAGTGACTCCACTTTCACTTTTCACTTTCATGCATTGGAGAAGGAAATGGTAACCCATTCCAGTTGCCTGGAGAATCTTCTTCCTGGAGAATCCCAGGGACGGGGGAGCCTGGTGGGCTGCTGTCTATGGGGTCGCACGGAGTCAGACACAACTGAAGTGACTTAGCAGCATACGAACTCTATTTTTTTTTTCTGTTAAACAACACGCTCCAGAGGGATTACATAAGCAAATTATGCCATATCATTACAATAGGATCCTTCTGAATCTTTTTAATATAATTCCTTTTTTAAATTTAAAAGCAATCATAATGATGCAGATATGTCAAAAGGACACAAAAACCAGCTTGAAGGGGTTACTACTGTTTAAATCAGGGACAACTTCAGGATCAAAATAAAGATGATGATGGATTATAATTCACTGAATAAAATAATAAACTATCAGCCCTCATGGATATAAACATGTAAATGAATAAACTGAAAGTTAGATTAGGAACAAGATATCGCACAGCTTCAAAATACCTCCCCACAACATACTTAATTACAAAGGGAACAAGGGTAACTTTCCCTTGGTGAAGACTGACACTTAGATTAAGTGATCAAAGTCAGTATCATTAGAAGCAGAAATACAGAAATCATGCATCACCTGATAAGATGCAATGAGGACACAGACTCCTTTCTGGAATCCCTGCCAAAAATACACAGTCTGACTCAACTCATGAGAAAACTTCAGACAAATTCAAATTGAGAGAGAATCTATGAAACAACTGGTCTATAATAATCTTCAAAAGTATCAATGCCATGAAAGTAACAGAAAAATTGGAAAACTATTTCAGATTGAAGTTGACTAAAGAGCTGTGGCAAGTAAATACTACACTTGATTCTCAACTGGCTCCCCTTTTTATAAAGGTCATTATTGGATGACTGTGAGACTTGAATCAGGCCCAAGGATTAGCAGCAATGCACTGATGATTTCTTGATTTTGATGGTAGTGTTGTGGTTATGTAAGAGAAGTTCTCGGTATACACACTGAAATATTTGGAAGAGATGGGGCAACAGTCTCAAACTGTTCTGGGAAAAAAAATAATCTTTTTATAAGTTTCTGATTACTGCAAGATGAAAAATGAAAAAAGGTTAAAAGCATCCCAGGAGATTTATGCTTACATTTAAATATGCCTGTTTTATAATAAAATGTGTTACTTACACAATAATAATGCTTTATTAACAATTACAGCAGATATGCATAAAATTTACCAAATTTAAACCACTTTTAAGTGTATGGTTCAGTGGCTTTAAGTGTATTGACACTGTTGTACAACCATCACCAGCATCAATCTCTGGAACTTTTTTATCCTCCAAAACATCAAAGTGCCTTTGTACTTACTAAATGACAACTCCCCATTCTCCGTCCTCACCCCCCAGCTCCTGCAGCCACCATTCCTCTTTCTGTCTCTAGGAATTGTGACTACTCTAGGTGCCTCCTGTAAGAAGGATCATGCAGTATTTGTTCTTCTGTAACTGGTTTACTTCACTTTCCATGATGTCCTCAAGGTTTATACATATTGCAGCATGTGTCAGAACTGCATTCTTTTTAAGGTTGAATATGATCCTATTGTATGTGATACTATCATCTGTTGATGGACAGATGGGTTGGTTCCACATTTTGGCTACTGTGAATCATGCTTCCATGAATGTGAGTGTATAACCTACCTTATTTTTTAAAATGTTTTTCTTTGAAAGAATAACAGATGAACGAAGTTGCAAAAATGGTAAAGTCCTGCGCACCCTTCACCCAGCTCCTATGGTGACATCTCAGATAGTTCTAGCATAATAGCAAAACTGGAAACACTGGTATTACCATCAACTGAACTACAGACCTTTATTCTGTTTTCACCATTTAAAAAAGGAAGGAAAAAACCTTACATTATTTTGTGTTCATGTATAGTTCAATTTCATGCCATGTACAGATCTATGTAACCACCAGTATCAAGATACAGACCTGCCCCCACTCTTCCAACCCATTTCTGTCCCTGTTGAGGTTGTTCAGTTGCTCAGTTGTGTCCAATTCTTTGAGACCCCATGGACTGCAGCACACCAAGCTTCCCTGTCTTTCACTATATCCTGGAGTTTGTTCAAACTCATGTCCATTGAGTCAGCGATGCCATCCAACCATCTCATCTCCCTTTTCCTCCTGTCCTCAATTTTTGTCACCATCAGGATCTCTTCCAATGAGCTGGCTCTTGGCACCAGGCGGCCAAAGCGTTGGAAGTTTAGCTTCAGCATCAGTCCTTCCAATGAATATTTTGGGTTGATCTCCTTTAGGATTGACTGGTTTGATCTCCTTGCAGTTCAAGGGAGTCTCAAGAGTCTTCTCCAGCACCACAGTTCAAAAGCATCAATTTTTTGTCACTGAGCCTTCTATATGGTCCAACTCTCACATTCATACATGACTACTGGAAAAACCATAGCTTTGATATATGGACCTTTGATGGCAAAGTGATGTCTCTGCTTTTTAATACACTGTCCCTGGGCAACCACTAATCCATTCTACATCTCCTTTAATTTTATGAAAAGTGTTATGTACATAGAATCATACAGCAGGTAACCTTTTGAGGTTGACTTTTTTCATTCAGTATAATGCACTTAAGGTCCGGGGCTGGATGAAACACAACCTGGAATCAAGATTGCCGGGAGAAATATCAATAACCTTAGATATGCAGATGACACCACCCTTATGGCAGAAAGCAAAGAAGAACTAAACAGCCTCTTGATGAGAGAGGAGAGTGAAAAAGCTGGCTTAAAACTCAACATTCAGAAAACTAAGATCATGGGATCTGGTCCCATCACTTCATGGCAAATAGATGGGAAAACAGTGTCAGACTTTATTTTCTTGGGCTCCAAAAATCACTGCAGATGGTGACTGCAGCCATGAAATTAAAAGACGCTTACTCCTCGGAAGAAAAGTTATGACCTACCCAGACAGCATATTCAAAAGCAAAGACATTACTTTGCCGACAAAGGTCTGTCTAGTCAAAGCTATGGTTTTTCCAGTAGTCATGTATGGATGTGAACGTTGGACTATAAAGAACGCTGAGCACCGAAGAATTGATGCTTTTGAACTGTGGTGTTGAAGACTCTTCAGAGTCGCTTGGGGTTGTGGTAAGGACTGCCTGAGTAGATGAATACTGGAGTGGGTTCAGTTCAGTTGCTCAGTCATGTCCGACTCTTCGCGACCACATGGACTGCAGCATACCAGGCTTCCCTGTCCATCACCAACTCATTAATAATATACACTAATAGTATATTTAAATAGTATTTATAATAAAGATGCTAAAGACATTTACATATAGGTTTTTGTGTGAACACAGGTTCTTATTTCTCTGGGATAACTGAGCAAGCATGGGATCACTGGATCTTATGTTCAGTTCAGTTCAGTTGCTCAGTCGTGTCCGACTCTTTGCGACCCCATGAATCGCAGCACGCCAGGCCTCCCTGTCCATCACCAACTCCCGGAGTTCACTCAGACTCATGTCCATCGAGTCAGTGATGCCATCCAGTCATCTCATCTTCTGTCGTCCCCTTCTCCTCCTGCTCCCAATCCCTCCCAGCATCAGAGTCTTTTCCAATGAGTCAACTCTTCACATGAGGTGGCCAAAGTACTGGAGTTTCAGCTTCAGCATCAGTCCTTCCAAAGAAATTCCAGGGCCGATCTCCTTCAGAATGGACTGGCTGGATCTCCTTGCAGTCCAAGGGACTCTCAAGAGTCTTCTCCAACACCACAGTTCAAAAGCATCAATTCTTCGTCGCTCAGCTTTCTTCACAGTCCAACTCTCATATCCATACATGATCACTGGAAAAACCATAGCCTTGACTAGACGGACCTTTGTTGGCAAAGTAATGTCTCTGCTTTTCAACATGCTATCTAGGTTGGTCATAACTTTTTTTTCAAGGAGTAAGCGCCTTTTAATTTCATGGCTGCAATCAACATGTGCAGTAATTATGGACAGAGGTTCGTGACACTGTACAGGAGACAGGGATCAAGACCATAAAGAAATGTAAAAAAGCAAAATTGCTGTCTGGGGAGGCCTTACAAATAGCTGTGAAAAGAAGAGAAGTAAAAAGCAAAGGAGAAAAGGAAAGATATAAGTATCTGAATGCAGAGTTCAAATAATCGCAAGAAGAGATAAGAAAGCCTTCCTCAGTGATCAATGCAAAGAAATAGAGGCAAACAACAGAATGGGAAAGACTAGAGATCTCTTTGAGAAAATCAGAGATACCAAGGGAACATTTCATGCAAAGATGGGCTCGATAAAGGACAGAAATGGTATAGACCTAACAGAAGCAGAAGATATTAAAAAGAGGATCTTATGTTAGCACATGTTTAGTTTGGTAAAAAACTGCCAAACTATTTTTGAGAGTGCTGTATCATTTTACATTCTTATAACATTTTATTTGTAAAGGACCATCTGTGATGTTTAAGTAGAATCTGTTCATGGTTAATCTACTGCCTTTTCTATTGTTTGAAAAATGAAACATTTTATTGTTTCCAGGCTTACTTCAAACTGGGAAGTTAAGGCAAATACAAAGATCTGAATCAGGAACTTTGTAACCAACAACAGAAAGTAGTTTTTCTTCTTGTCCCACTTTAGCAAGGTCTTCTCTCCCTCCTCAAGTGCGACAGGCTTTCTGAGACCCCTGGACTATGAACGTCTCCACGTTCCTCAAAACTGTGTCACCTAGTGATGAGAAGAACATGGGTTGCACATTCACTTCAGCAGGTCTTGGCTCGGGTCCAGTTCACCCTGCAGAAACCTGACAGTGCCGCTGCTCCTGGGTTCCAGCCAAGAATGCCAAAGAGCCAGTGTGGGGGGAGCTGAAATTTTCCAGAAAATTCTTGTGTGCCCAGGCCAATTCAGCAAAATTTGTTAACTGAAGTATATTTGTTCATTTTAGCTGAAGTGTAATGAATTTAAATATTAAGTCTGACTTAAACAAATCTACTATTTTTTTTAACCACAGGAAAATATGGATGTTTAAGTAGTTCTTTCTACCAAAAAGAAGCATAGGTGAGCTGACATTAATACTATACCTGGCACACAACCGCCTCAATAAATATTTCTTCATCCTTAATGGACTACTTACTTCACACACAAGGAGTGCTATCTATTATCCAATTTCTTTACAATCTGAACAAGCACTTGTGTGTGTGTGGATGTGTGTTTTGCAGGGAAGGAGGGTATGCTCAACTTGCCTTTTGCTTGTCTGCTGATTCCAAGACCGGCTAGAGGCCAGTAAACAAGTAAGGGGGATATCTAGGAAAGACTGAAGTCACAGTTTACACAAGGCTCTCCTGAGTGAGTAGTCTTGGTAGTCCTAAAGGTAGTCAGAGCAGCCCTGTGCCAGAGTGGCAGCCAGGAAGATAGGGGATACAATGAGGTGACTCGGAATTCATCTCTCTCAAGAGGAAGAGCCACATTTGTTTAATGAGCTCTAGCCACAAGTCTGAAATGGTCTTGGGAAAAAAAAGATGGTGAGTCTCCAGGCTGAGAGCTCTGGGCTCAAGTGGCAAGATGGGCTTGGGAAGGCAAAGGAATGAAAAGAGGGATGGGACTGATCATTTAAGACTATCAACCCATTTAAAAATAGTTTCTCAAGAAGCACAAAGTTGGAGGACTTAACCTAACCAGATATCAAGCATTTGTTTAAAGCTATATGGCCATGCAATAACCAAGATGCCAGTGCAGAGTGGTGGTGGGGGGGTGGGGGTGGGGGTGGGGGTGGGGGGAGAATAGGCTTTCAACAAATGGTGCTAGATCATCAACTGGGAGAAAAAATCTTTGATTCTACCTAATATCTTACTCAAAAGTTAGCACCATACAGAGTGTAGGCCTAAATGTGAAAGATAAAATAGCCTTCTAGGAGGTAATTTAAGAGATTATTTTCATGACTTCAGGGAAGGTAAGGTGCTTTAAACAAGTAATAGAAAGCAGCAATCATAAGAGAAAAAATTGATAAATTGGACTCAAGGTTAAAAACTTCTGTTGGGAGAACATTAAGAGAATGAAAAGGCAAGCTACTGTCTGGAAGAAGATACTTGGAATACATGTAACTGCCAAAGAACTCATACCCAGAATATGCAAAAAATTCCTACAAATCAATATAAGACGATCTAAAAGAAAAATGGCCAAAATATTTAGACAAAAGAGTATTTCACAAAGGAGGATGTCCAAAAAGCGAATAAGCATATGAAAAGTCATCAGGGAAATGTACATTAAAACCACAAGACACAGCAACATACCCACTAGGATGGCTAAAATTAGAACAATTTAAACTATAGCCACCGATGGCAAAGACTAGAGCAACTGGGATTTTCATTCTTTAATGGCGGGAGTGTAAACTGGTATGCCTACTTGGAGAACAGCTCAGGAGTATTTACTAAAACTATACCAGGTTTATATCCCACAAAAGCGAGTATTTACTTGTGCTAAAAGACATGCACAAGACTGTTCTTGACAATTTTATTCTTAACTGAAAATAACCTAAATGTACATCAACAGGATGGTTAAAATAAACCATGGTATAAGCAAACACGGCAATGAAATGAATTATTACTATATGCAACAACACAGATGAGTATTACAGACATAATGTATAAAAGAAACCAGATAACTATATATAAAATTCACAGTGCATGATTCCATTTCTATGCCAAAGACACAAAACTGATCTATGATGGTAATTCAGAATAGTGGTTATCTGATGCTGGGAAAGACTGAAGGCAGGAGGAGAGGGGGACAACAGAGGATGAGCTGGTTGGATGGCATTACCGACTCGATGGATAGGAGTATGAGCAAGCTCTGGGAGTTGGTGATGGACAGCGAAGCCTGGTGTGCTGCGGTCCACGGGGTCGCAAAGAGTTGGACACAACTGAGCAACTGAACTTAACCCCTCCCCTAGGGAGGGGTAGAGTACTGACTGAAGAGCAGCACTGAAGAGCCTGCTGGACACTAACAGAGATAATGTTATTATCTCCCCACTGGGTAGTATTTATACTGGCACATTCTTTTATAAAAATTCATCCTGTTGTACACTTACGGTTTGTGTGCTTTGCTGTGCGTATGCTATATGTCAAAAAGTGTTTCTCAGAAAATCAACATACTTAGATTAACAGCAGTTATGTTACAACTGAATGACTATATGACCATAGTTAAAAATATACCACTCTAGAAAAAACCTTTTTTGCTTATTAATACTTTGCCTTATTCTGGGATATAAATATAAAGCTATATTTATATAGACATAATACGTCTCAAGAGGTAGTATGGTATGAGGGCAAGATCTTCGATCTGGAGTTAGACAGAGCCCAGGTTTAGGTTCTGGTTTCCCTGTTTACTAACTATGTGAGTTTGCCCTCTCTGAGCCTTCAGTTTCCTATCTAGAAAAAGCAGCTAGCAGTCCGTACTCTACAATGCCGTTATGAGGATTGTAGATAACAGACCTTAAGCACCTGGCACATTCTGTGTACTCAGTAAGTTATCAACTATCATCACATTTAAACTTATACCCAAGTCTGTGGCTCAAATCACAATCTAGCCTTAACAAGATCTAAGCCAATGTTTGCTTACTTGGCTCAAACATTCACACTACTCTGCACAGACTTTTAAAAGGTCACTAAGGGACTGCCTTGGTGGTCCAGTGGTTTAGACTTTGTGCTTCCAATGTGGAGGGGGGGGAGGGTTGGGTTCAATCGCTCATTAGGAACTAAGATCCCACATGCTACATGGTGCAGTCAAAAAATTTAAAAATAAAACAGAATCACACAGCTTAAAAGGTCACTGAAAGAATAAATCATTCAAGAAAACTATTAGTAATCACGTTAAAGATACAGGAAGTTGACTTTATTTCTAATTTCCATAACCAATCCCAAGAAAATATGAAACAATGCCCAAGGTTAAAGGACTGAGACCATGACCTCTGAACTAATTCAAAGTACCAGTAGCAGTCTGTTAAAAGATAGAGGCTTTGAAATAGAATAGGACAGTGTAACCCAAAAGTTCTCACCAGTAGTACCTTGAAGGATACCGGCTGTAGATACTTCCAAGTTAGAGGAAAGACCACAAGAGGAAAAGCTTCTAAGCAGGTGCTTAGAAATGATTCTGCATACTTCTCTGAGAGACAGACTCCTCGACCAAACCTCTGTCCTTCATCATCCACACAAAGTATCCCCAACCCCAAAGAACCTTGAGCACACATTTGGTGGTAATGGTGGGGTCTCTTAAGAGGCCCTCTAGGGAATCCCAGAATCATCCACTGAGAGTTCTTCCTGGACAAGCTAAAAACTCGCCAAAGAGAAATCCCCATCTTTTACAACAGCGGTCCCCAAACTTTTTGGCAGCAGGGACCGGTTTCATGGAAGACAGTTTTTCCACGGTGGGGGAAGGGGATAGTTCAGGAGGTAATGTGAGAGAGATGGGGAGCAGCAGATGAAGCTTCCACTCACCTGTTGCTCACATCCTACTGTGTAGCCCGGTTCTCAACAGGCCAAGGACTGACATCAGTTAGGGAACAGGTCCAAGGTCTGGAGATTGGGGATCCCTGTTTTATAAGACACCAGCCCAGCTTAATCAAAGTATACATCAACTTTCAAGGCCAGACAGTACTTCCAGATTACTTCCAGATGACGTAATCGAGCTTTACTAAGGACCCTTCACCCCAAACACATTTTTATAGGGACTGAGTTGGAAGTGGATGGTTGTGATGCAGAACACAAGCAGAAAGGTTAGTGGTAAGGAAAGGGAAAAGACAACTGTATCTGAACTTATGCTACTGACTTAAATAGTACAAACGACACTGCTAGTGCTAAATCACGTCAGTCGTGTCCAACTCTGTGCGACCCCATAGACGGCAGCCCACCAGGCTCCCGTCCCTGGGACTCTCCAGGCAAGAATACTAGAGTGGGTTGCCATTTCCTTCTCCAGTGCATGAAAGTGAAAAGTGAAAGTGAAGTCGCTCAGTTGTGTCCAACTCCTCGTGACCCCATGGACTGTCGCCTACCAGGCTCTGCTGTCCATGGGATTTCCCAGGCAAGAGTACTGGAGTGGACTAGCAAGCCTTATTTAATGGAACACACACACACACACTCACTACCTTTTTCCCACAATATGTTTGAGGTTTATAATTAATCACTTGTTTAAAAAAAACTACTTTTTTCAGAAAAATGAAAGAGAATATTATATAAACAATTAACAAATTTGCATTACAAATGTTGCCTGTTATTTCAGTAGTCCAAATTATTTAAATCTTTACTGTAATATCCTCATGGGAGTTTTCAGATACTATCACTATCAAAATGCACTGTCAATGAATCCTCCCAGCCTACATTCCTGCTTAGAAGTCATCTTCTCATAAAAAAACAAAAGAAAAAGCTTTTCTTCTGAGCCATATGAAGATTTAAATTTAGTTATCTCTTTGTTTTCAATACATCTAGAGATGCCTGGGCCATGATGTCACAAAAGTTTTCATGCTTCTAAAATTTTAAATCTATAAAATGATAATTTTCTTTTCTCTTTTTGAGTGGTTTATTCTCAGCGTATTAAATTGTTCAGTCGCTAAGTGGTGTCCGACTCTTTGCAATCCCACAGACAGCCAGACTTCCCTGTCTTTCACTATCTCCGAGAGATTGCTCAAACTCATGTCCGTTGAGTTAGTGATGTCATGGTGCTCAACGGTGGCTAGCAAAACATGGTGTTCAATTGTGGCTAACAAAACAAAGAGAGCCCCTAAAAATAAAACCTTTTTAGTAAAGACCTGAGAAAGGTGATGGTGTTTGTTTCATTTTAGGATTATCATCCTCCCTTCAACATAGTGTGTAAACATTAAGACTACTTAATAAAACTCCCACAATTCCAAAGCTGAGTATTTTTCAGAGACCTCAGAATTTCTCTGAACTTGCCATTTTAAAAACAAAAATCCAAGACACTACTGGCATCAACTGTATCAATACTACACAATATTATTTAAAATATCTGTCAAATAAATTGTATATTTCATATACTTTCATTTCCTGCTTCCATCAGTAACAATATTAATACTACTTTGGCACTATGTATCAATACTTATGGAGAAGGCAATGGCAACCCACTCCAGTACTCTTGCCTGGAAAATGCCATGGACGGAGGAGCCTGGTAGGCTGCAGTCCACGGGGTCGCACAGAGTCGGACATGACTGAAGCGACTTAGCAGCATCAATACTTATGTGAGAAGCACTCGTGAATTATCTCATTCAGTCCTCACACTATGGTATGAGATATGAATGATTATATTCATTTTACAGATAAGTTTCCTGAAACATCCACAACAATTTGGAAGGAGGAAAAAAGGTGCTTATACGGTAAGATGAAGAATGTATAACCAACAAAAATGCCAAGAAGTGAGTCCCTTATTTCAATATTAATGTACACAGTGGCAAAAATGTGGAAAATAATGAAAATAAGCAGCAAAATATCTTTATATCTAAGTTGTGCATGTGTGCTCAGTTATGTCTGACTCTTTGTGACACCATGGACCATAGCCTGCCAGGCTTCTCTGTCCACAGAAATTTCCAGGCAAGAACACTGGAGTGGGTTACCATTTCCTACTCTAGGGGATCTTCCTGACCCAGGGATCAAACCCAAGTGTCCCATGTCTCCAGCACTGGCAGGCAGATTTTTCAAAAGACAAGACTACCAAAAGCAACAACTGAATTATTTATCTTCCTGGTTTTGACGTAAGGACGAATCACAAAAGTACAAATATCCTGTATGTAAGATAAATGACACGCAGAGCAGCAAAACACATTTACTCTTCAATGAAGGTAGCTAAACAGCAGTAAGAGTTATTATGGAAGCTAGTTTTCAAAAATTCCTAACAGCTTTTCTTTCATTGTATACTTTAACCTTCTATGCAAATCCATAAGTACTGTACTTATTTGTATGGTATTACAGCAAAAATTAAAACAAGATAAAAATATTAGAAACTGTTTTCTCTTTAACTTGTTATATCAACAGACCATATTTAAGAGTTTACTAGCCATTTTCCCCAGAAGGTTCAGTTCAGTTCAGTTGCTCAGTCACGTCCAACTCTTTGTGACCCCACAGCCTGCAACACGCCAGGCTTCCCTGTCCATCACCAACTCCCAGAGCTCACTCAAACTCATGTCCATTGAGTCAGTGATGCCATCCAACCATCTCATCCTCTGTCCTCCCCTTCTCCTCCTGCCTTCAATCTTTCCCAGCATCAGGGCCTTTTCAAATGAGTCAGTTTTTTGCATCAGGTGGTCAAAGTATTGGAGTTTCAGCTTCAGAATCAGTCCTTCCAATGAACACCCAGGACTGATCTTTAGGATGGACCGGCTGGATTTCCTTGCTGTCCAAGGGACTCTCAAGAGTTTTCTCCAACACCACAGTTCAAAAGTATCAATTCTTTGGTGCTCAGCTTTCTTTATAGTCCAACTTTCACATTCATATACGACTACTGGAAAAACCATAGCTTTGACTAGACGGACGTTTGTTGGCAAAGTAATGTCTGTGCTTTTTAATATGCTGTCTAGGTTGGTCATAACTTTTCTTCCAAGGAGCAGTGTCTTTTAATTTCTCAGAAGGTACTTCAACTTAAAATTGAATAAACGACACTGGTGATGGACAGGGAGGCCTGGCGTGCTGCGATTCATGGGGTTGCAAAGAGACGGACACGCCTGAGCGACTGAACTGCACTGCTGATAGCAAAGGCAATGGAAGAGAAGCAGCAGTGCAGGCAGACGCATTAGCCCTCAGAAAGCCATTCTTCCCCTAGTACCTTCTGCTCTCACATAGCTGCAGAATAAATTAAGCACTCTAATTTTCCACCTTAATATCCCTGAGATGTTACACTGAAAGTAGAATCTAAAAACAGACACTATTTCAATTTCATGTCCCTTCACTAAAATCTTGCTTTCATTCATAGTACTGTGTACAGATAAACTCTGGACCTTTTGTTTTCTTTCTCAGCTGCTTGCTCAGGCGGCTCTTTTTAAATTCTCCATTAATACTGATGCTTTCAGTCAGTAAATGTTCCAGAATCTTCCATCCTCAAACAAATCAAAGCGAAACAAAACAAACCCCTCCCTTCTGTGCCCTTTTAGCTCTCCTCCTCTTCCTCACCACCAAGCTGCTTGAAAGGGCCCTGTCTATTCACTATCTCTACTTCCTAACCTCCCACTCACTCCTCAACCCAGCACAATCTGGCTTCCACCCTATCACTCCACTGAAACTGCTCTTTCAAGAGTCACTTTATTTGAGTGCAAAAGACTAAAAAGACAGTGCAGGCACAAGCCTACGTTGCTGACCTCTGCATCCTCAGGGCCTGGCTCACACCACTTCGTTTCCTTCTGGGGCACGTGGTCCACTGACCTCTCTTTTGTTTTGAAAGCCCACAAAGTACGGTTTGGGGATTTGTTTCTCAGCATAAGGGGAGGTGTCAGCCGGAGCATCACCAGAGCGTGATACTACTCTGGCTGTTGCTTTTTAGTTGCTAAGTCGTGTCTGACTCTCTGTGACCCCATGGACTATTTCCTGCCAGGCTCCTCTGTCCATGGAATTCTCCGGGCAAGAACACTGGAGTGGGTTGCCACTTCCTTCTCCAGGGGATCTTCCCAACCCAGGGACTGAACCCGGGTCTCTTACTTGGCAGGCGGATTCTTTACTGCTGAGCCACCTGGGAAGTCTGATACTACTCAGGGCAGAAAGCTGCTGGGAGCAGACAGCAGGAGCAAGGGAAATTAGCTGACTGAAACTACTCTGAGCAGTCAGCTAATTTCCTTTGCTTCTTGTTCTCTGCTCCCAGCAACTTTCTTTAGTACTTCATGTAAATTTTCCACAGATTTTGCCATCAGCTGACAAGAATAACTGACATGCATTGAAAGAAATTTCTCACTGTAAAGTTTTAAATTAGCATTCTGGTCAAGACTAGAGAGAGTTCAACCTCCAGAGACCAGGGTATTCTGAGAAAAACAAACAAATCCCCAAACTGTACTTCGTAGGCTTTCAAAACAAAAGACCCACTTTTAGTCTGTAACTAAAATATGTACACCTTGTAAAGCTCTTGGCAGCTGCCCTTTCTGTAACAGTGTTGTTACTCTCTATATTATGAATACCTGCTATGAAAGCAACTCATCTTTTGGAGGAAAAAACATCTAGCAAAAGTTATAAAACTGCAACCAAATGTAGTTAAAATTCAATGATCTGAACTAATGAGAAAGAAAGTAATGTCCAAGATAATCTAACACTCACAAATTTGGCCTTAAAATATGACCTATGGAACAGAAGATTTACCTCATAAATGATGTCTTTCCTGAGTACTGTTAGTTTTAATTTGTTCCCTGACCACCTATCAATTGAGAAGATGACCTAGAGACATGTGAGGTAACAGAAGGAAACCAGACAATGAACCAGGCTTAGAAACAGCCATAAATTATCCAAAGACAATAACACATAATGGCTCTCTTGGGGTAGATTATCACAGAACAAAAGTTTTATATATCTGAAAAAAATCAAATGTAAACACATTCCAAAACAGTGCTCATGACTGTGTGTGTATACAGGTTAATACAGGTAATAACCACAGGTGGATCTACCTGCACTGATAACTTTCATGGAAACTACAGAAGGAATTCCCATGACAAACAAGTTTCTAGCTAGCTGACCTTTTAACGTTCTTATGGTTTAAAGTTTTACTTTCTCCTGAGAGGTAGAAAGACTAAAAAGGGTTAAAAGGAAAAACAAACAAACCCAGACAACATTTATTATTTGCAATGTACTATTATACTTTTGGGGTCACAAAGAGTCGGACACGACTGAGCCACTAAGCACAGCCTAGGATTGCACTGTACAGATAATGCATTTTTGCAGGTTTAAGGTTTGTGACAACCTTGCATCAAGCAAGTCTGTCAGCACCATTTTCCCAACAGCATTTACTCACTTTGTGTCTCTGCTCATTTTGGTCATTCCTGCAATATTTCAAACTTTTTAATTGTATTTGTTGGGTGTTGCTGCTCTTTGATAGTACTGTTATAGTTGTTTTTGGCATTGTTTAGCTGAGTGACTTCACTTTCACTTTTTACTTTCATGCATTGGAGAAGGAAATGGCAACCCACTCCAGTGTTCTTGCCTGGAGAATCCCAGAGAAAGAGGAGCCTAGTGGGCTGCCGTCTATGGGGTCGCACAGAGTCGGACACAACTGAAGTGACTTAGCAGCAGCATTATACTTTTGATTAGAAATGACTTGAGTATTAGCCTATTGGATAAAGCCAAATTTTTCCAAAATTTCCCCTCTGTAATTTACAGAAGAAATGTATACAAATTTCACCAAACAGTATTTACTCTTATTTTCTGTGTACTTTTGATATTTTTAGTTTTATTTCATTTTTTCTTAAAATCTGGTCATGATCCCCTATAACTGATTTTACAAACCAGAAACAACCCAAAAAGCACTTACTCTCTCCTATGATCAGCTATCTAAGAATAACTCATTTTACAGTCTTGGGGCCATGGCTGAAAGTTTATATAAGAAGTGAAAAAAAAAAAATCAAAATACCTCTGTACACAATCTTAGCACAGAATTTGTGTTGTTTATGTCATTATGTCTCCAACTGCATCCATTAATTCTGTTCAAGTTTAATTCACCTCACAATAATATTATCATCCTTCCTTCTGATCCACTTCCTCTAAATCCAATTATTGCCTCCAACATATTAGAAGAGAAAAAAGAGCTTTTTTAAAACAAAGAACTCTTTGATCTGGTACTTACAAGGACAAAATGGATTCTTAAATAATATTATTTGAATGAAACAAGTAATCTGATAAAGTGTTCCCTTTCTCTTTATAGAATTTTGCATAAAAGTAATAAATAATTATTCATATTTGAAGTTCATACTACCCTCAGTCTAGGAAGCAAGCCACTTTAAAGATAAAATTAATATACCACCAGTGGGGGTATATGTCGGTTCACATATTCCAGGCTAATCAGAAATACATCAGAAATCTTATAAGGCATATTCTTCTGATTAAGTAATTTTATCTACAAGAATGTATTCCACAGATGCAGTCATATAAGTATGCAAAGATATTTCCACAAAAAATGTTAATTCCTGCATTGTTTGTTTTTACAGAAGCAACTGAAAACTTAAAGGGTAAATAGAAACTGTAGGCTTTTTTTTTTTTTTAAGACAAAGCTATACTGCTCATAGGGAAAGGTGTTTAAAACACATTTTTAAGTGAAAAAGCCTTACTGAAGAGGCATTCTCTCTTGATTCTCCTATCATATCCTTTCTTTCTCCTCCTCTAGTGGATCTGCTTCTTCTGCTTGCCTCATAAACGTCTGTGTTCCCCAGGCTTTGGCTTCCTTATATTCTTATCCCTGAGAGATCTCTTCCCCATTTTGTTTGACAGTATATGCCCACAATGCCCAAACCTCTATCTGTGGCTGCCCAACCTCTGTACACCCAACTAACTTTCTGAATCTCTCTACATGGATTTCCCACATAGATCTCATATTCTCCAATTTCAAAACTGAAGTCAACCTCTACTCAAAGAACAAACAGAAACCACTTGTTCTTATACAATATTCTGATCTAAATCCAGAAATCTGAGTGTTACTTCTGTCTGTTCCCTCTGCCATCTTCTTTCATTTTCCTCCCTCAAATTAAATCAACCACAAACTAACTCCTTAACATCTCTTACTGTATTTAACATCACACAACCAGTATCGGCTATTCATTGGAAAAGACTCTGATGTTGGGAGGAATTGGGGGCAGGACGAGAAGGGGACGACAGAGGATGAGATGGCTGGATGGCATCACCAACTCAGTGGACGTGAGTTTGAGTGAACTCCAGGAGTTGGTGATGGACAGGGAGGCCTGGTGTGCAGCAGTCCATGGGGTCACAAAGAGTCGGACACGACTGAGCGACTGAACTGAACTTATTTGATCCAACTTACGCCTTACTTTGGGATTTCCCTGGTGGCTCAGATGGTAAAGCGTCTACCTGCAATACGAGAGACCCAGGTTTGATCCCTGGGTTGGGAAGATTTCCTGGAGAAGGAAATGGCAACCCACTCCAGTATTCCTGCCTGGAGAATCCCAGGGACGGAGAGCCTGGTAGGCTACAGTCCATGGGGTCGCAGAGTCAGACACGACTGAGCGACTTCACGTCACTTTACTCCTTACTTTCACATTTATGAGTAGGCTTCAAAACAAATATTTTCCTGTAAGTACTGAACATACTCAAATTAGTAGCAGAAGTTCCTCCAGGTTTCATCCATGGTCTATTCTTAGTCAACTCTCTCTCAATCAATCTCATCCACCTAAGCCTTAATTAGTACATTCCAGGACTCCTGAGCTTCCCCTGCAGCCCAGTCCTCAAACCTGAACTCTAGTCCAGACAAATCACTTCTCCTCAGTCCTCTCCATTTGAGCTCCTCAAAGACCTGGAACTTAGTAAGAACAGAACCCAAGTTTTTCTTTCTCAAACTTGGTCCTCATTCACAGCTCTTTCACCCCAAGAAGATGGCCCCACCACCCACCCAGTTTCTAAGTCAGAAATTCCAGAGCCTTTCTTGACAAAGCTCCCCTCCCTTTGCTATCTCTAAAGAACAGTTTTTATCCCATGAATCCCTCAATTATGGTATATCTGTGAGTGAGAGAAGTTGCTCAGTCGTGTCCGACTCTGTGACCCCATGGACTGTAGCCTACCAGGTTCCACCATCCATGGGATTTTCCAGGCAAGAATACTGGAGTGGGTTATACCTCTTTCCAATTCCCCTGACTCCATTCTGATGTAAGCTGTCATTATCTAATCTTCCCCATTAGTACTTAATCATGCCCAACCCAAGTAATCTTTTACTTATTTATTTCTTTGATTCCCGCCTGTGGTATGCAGGATTAGGGATGGTATCCCTGATTAGAGATGCCAAGAACTGACTCATTGGAAAAGACTCTGATGCTGGGAAAGATTGAGAGCAGGAGGAGAAGGGGACCTCAGAGGATGAGATGATTTGATGGCATCACCGATTCGATGGACACGAGTCTGAGCAAGCTCTGGGAGTTGCTGAAGGACACGGAAGCCTGGTGTGCTGCAGTCCATGGGGTTGCAAAGAGTCGGACATGACTGAGCGAATGAACTGACTGAACTGATCAGGAATCAAACCCAGGTCCCCTGCAGTGGAAGCCTGGAGTCTTAACCATTGGACCTCCACGGAGGTCCCCCTGGTAACCTTTTAAAAAGTTAACTTGATCACATCAATCCCCTGCTTCTGATAGACTTTTAAAAGGTCTTTAACACAGTCTAAGCCATTCTTAACAGAAGCAGTAGATATTAAGAAGAGGTGGCAAGAATACACAGAAGAACTATACAAAAAAGATCTTCACCACCAAGATAATCACAATGGTGTGATCACTCACCTAGAGCCAGACATCCTGGAATGTGAAGTCAAGTGGGCCTTAGAAAGCATCACTACAAACAAAGCTAGTGGAGGTGATGGAATTCCAGTTGAGCTGTTTCAAATCCTAAAAGATGATGCTGTGAAAGTGCTGCACTCAATATGCCAGCACATTTGGAAAACGCAGGAGTGGCCACAGGACTGGAAAAGGTCAGTTTTCATTCCAATCCCAAAGAAAGGCAATGCCAAAGAATGCTCAAACTACCGCACAATTGCACTCATCTCACACGCTAGTAAAGTAATGCCCAAGATTCTCCAAGCCAGGCTTCAGCAATACGTGAACTGTGAACTTCCAGATGTTCAAGCTGGTTTTAGAAAAGGCAGAGGAACCAGAGATCAAACTGCCAACATCCACTGGATCCTCAAAAAGCAAGAGAGTTCCAGAGAAACATCTATTTCTGCTTTATTGACTATTTCAAAGCCTCTGACTGTGTGGATCACAAGAAACTGTAGAAAATTCTGAAAGAGATGGGAATACCAGACCACCTGACCTGCCTCTTGAGAAACCTATATGCGTGTCAGGAAGCAACAGTTAGAACTGGATATGGAACAACAGACTGGTTCCAAATAGGAAAAGGAGTCCGTCAAGGCTGTATATTGTCACCCTGCTTATTTCACTTCTATGCAGAGTACATCATGAGAAACGCTGGACTGGAAGAAACACAAGCTGGAATCGAGATTGCCAGGAGAAATATCAATAACCTCATGCAGATGACACCTCCTTTATGGCAGAAAGTGAAGAGGAACTAAAAATAAAAAGCCTCTTGATGAAAGTGAAAGAGGGAGAGTGAAAAAGTTGGCTTAAAGCTCAACATTCAGAAAACGAAGATCATGGCATCTGGTCCCATCACTTCATGGCAAATGGATGGGAAACAGTGGAAACAGTGTCAGACTTTATTTTTGGGGGCTCCAAAATCACTGCAGATGGTGATTGCAGCCATGAAATTAAAAGACGCTTACTCCTTGGAAGGAAAGTTATGACCAACCTAGACAGCATATTCAAAAGCAGAGACATTACTTTGCCAACTAAGGTCCGTCTAGTCAAGGCTATGGTTTTTCCAGTGGTCGTGTATGGATGTGAGAGTTAGACACAACTGAGCGACTGAACCGAACTGAAGCCATTCCAGGTTGAGATCTCTCCAGTCAGATTCCCTCTCCCTCCCCCCAAGATTTTCAATGCTATAAAACTATGCTTTTGAACAGTGGTGCTGGAAAGACTTGAGTGTCCTTTGAACAACAAGGAGATCCAACCAGTCCATCCGAAAGAAAATCAGTCCTGAATATTCCTTGGAAGGACTGATGCTGAAGCTTCAATACTTTGGCCTACTCACTGGAAAAGATCCTGATGTTGGGAAAGACTGAGGGCAGAGGAGAAAGGGGTGACAGAGGATGAGATGGTTGGATAACGTCACCGACTAACTCAATGGACATGAGTTTGTGCAAACTCCTGGAGATAGTGAAGGACAGGGAAGCCTGGCGTGCTGCAGTCCATGGGGTCACTAAGAGTTGGATACGACTCAGCAACTGAACAATGATAACAAGGCCTTCTTTCAATGTTTGAAAGTCAGACAATAACATTCTTTTGTGCCAAGGGCTTTTGCATCTGCTGTCTATTGCACAAAACATGCCCACAAATGCTTAAATTTTTAAGAGTAACCAAGTCCTCAAGTAAGTTTCCTAACACCCTCCCCCAACTCCTACTACACCTATTTCTTTCAGAACATAAGAAGTGCAATAAGTTATAGTGTGTAAAAAGAAACATAATTTCAAAAACTGTGCAAACTGAGTATACTAGGGAAAACACACAGATAGGCTTAAATGTAGAAGGTAATTTTAAAAAACCTATTAAATACTTTCTGATACAATAAAGTTACCTTGTATTTCCCTTCCATAGATAAAAATGTCATGCTCTAGAGCAGCACTATCCAACAGAAATACAATAAAGCCACATATACAATTTAAAATATTCCGCAGTTGATTAGAAAAGAAACAGGTGAAATTTATATTTTACTTAACCCAAGTATCCAAATATTATTTTAACATGTAATAATGTATGGATGTGAGAGTTGGACTGTGAAGAAAGCTGAGCGCCAAAGAACTGATTCTTTTGAACTGTGGTGTTGGAGAAGACTCTTGAGAGTCCCTTGGACTGCAAGGAGATCCAACCAGTCCATCCTAAAGGAGATCAGTCCTGGGTGTTCATTGGAAGGACTGATGCTGAAGCTGAAACTCCAATGCGAAGTTTTGACTCCTCATGCGAAGAGTTGACTCACTGGAAAAGACCCTGATGCTGGGAAGGATTGGGGGCAGGAGGAGAAGGGGACGACTGAGGATGAGATGGCTGGATGACATCACTGACTCGACGGATATGAGTTTGAGTGAACTCCGGGAGTTGGTGATGGACAAGGAGGCCTGGCATGCTGTGATTCATGGGGTCGCAAGGAGTCAGACACGACTGAGCAACTGAACTGAACTGAACGTAAAATCTATATTTTACATTAGTTTTTGAAATCTGGTGTGCACTTTACACTTAATAAAACACATCTTACTTTGGACTAGCTTTATTTCAAGTGCCACAGGTGGCTATTGGCTTCTCCTCTGCTCAACATAGTCCTAGAAGATAATATTCTATTTCTGATAACTAAAGTGAAAGTTGCTCAGTTGTATCCGACTCTTTGCAACCCCACGGGCTATAAAGTCCATGGAATTCTCCAGGCCAGAATACTGGAGGGGGTATCCTTTCCCTTCTCCAGGGGATCTTCCCAACTGAGGGATCGAACTCAGGTCTCCCGCTTTGCAGGCAGATTCTTTACCAGCTGAGCCACAAGGGAAGCCCAAGAATACTGGAGTGGGTGCTATGTGCTTAGTCGTGTCTGACTCTTGCCACCCCACAAACTGTAGCCTGCCAGCCTCCTCTATTCATGCACTTCTCCAGGCAAGAATACCGGAGTGGGTAGCCTATCCCTTCTCCAGGTGATCTTCCTGACCCAGGAATTGAACCGGGGTCTCCTGCATTGCAGGTGGATTCTTTACCAACTGAGCTATCAGGGAAGCCCAAATAGTATGCTAACAGAATCAGAGTTATTTTTAAAAGAGCATGACATTAAACAGTTAACCTCTATCAACAAGGATATGTCTCACATTTAAATCCTTCAAAAATTTTTAAATTATGCAAATATCCTATGCTGCTGAAAAGCCTAAATTCAAAATAAAAATTCAAGTAAACAATTTAAAAACTGCATATTTATTGACCATTTGAGCAGATTACGGGAAGAGCAGTGCTCTCAACCACTGCTGGTAGGAGTGACTCTATCACAACTTCTTGGAAAGCCATTGGCTTTGCCTTTGATTTAATAACTCGACTTCTAAGACTTAGTCATATGGGAATAACCAGAGACAAAGATTTACCTACAAATTGTTCACTGAGATACAATGACTCATACATACACATAGTGTGTATGACACTCATATGTCCATAGGGAAAAAAATAAAACCAAGTGTAAAACACCGAAATGCTTACAGTTCTTTTTTTTTGTGGTGTGATGACTAGTAATACTATTTTTACTATAATTCACTTAAATATATATAATGAGTGCTACTCTGTCCCAGGTGGATGCTGTTTTGGGCAAGTCAGCTATAAAGGAACATTTTTGGGTCAAAAGAGGGAGAATTTGAATATGGCCTTGAATATTAAATTTTTTGAAGTGGTATAAGAGTCTAACTGAATAAAACTAAACAACCTACAAAACAGGCTGTATGATAAGATTTCATTCTGTTAAGAAGTATACATATATATGTATGGAATAATAGGCACTAAACTTAACAGTGGGATTTCTGGGTACTGTGAATGTAAATTGTTTATTATTTTCTACAATGCTTTTATATGCTTCTATAATAAGACTTTAGAAAATTAAACTATATATACACCTTATTGAGCATCTACTACATACAATACTGGTAGATTCTATAAGGGGTAGAATTGAGTAAATGGAGTAACAAGCTTAAAGAAACTTTAATTAGGAGGAACAGTATAAGAAAATAGTACAAGTGATTAATGCAAGGCAGAATGTAAACACCAAACAAATAAAGTAAAATGGGGTTATGAGTCTAAGAAAAAGACCTCACTTGATTGGGAAGAGTAGTGAATGAAAATGAGAAAAAACTTCATGAAAGAGAATTTGAAATAAGGATTTTGACTGACAGAGGAAATGGCAGGCACAAAAGATAAAGCATGGAGCAACTGTCAGAGCAGGAAGCCACATTATAGAGTTTGGCTGAAATGCAGGATATATGAAGGGTATAGGCAGTGTACTGGGAAAGTAGGCTGTGAGGGCCTTGACTTCTCAGAAGGGATCAAGTACCTCTAACTTTTTTGAGTTTAGCAATGGGCAAATTTGTTGAGGCGCCAATTCAAGAAACTGTCCTACCACTTTTCATCATCTTGGTTTCATCTTGGTTCAAGCCACTACTATCATCTATTCATTTTTAATTTCTGCAATAGTATACAGGTGTACTACATATAGAGCTGACATCTGTATTCCTTATGAAATGCTCATAATGATGATGTTTAGCTGTATCAGTCAACAATTTCTAATGAAATCTTCTGGCTGCCACTCTTGTATTCCTATAATCTACTTTCTCTACAGCAGCCAGACAGATCCTTTTAAAAGATAGATTATCACATCGCTACTCAAAACCCTGCAATAGCTTCCCATCTCACACAGAAGAAAACCAAAGTCATGAGAATTTCCACAAAGCCCTAGATAGAGCACTGCCCTCTCACCCTCTATATCACTGAGTCCCATACACAAACACAAATGTTCATGTGCGCACACATATATACAAAAATGCCAAGACACTGAAACTCTGTGACGGCTACTATTTTTGTTTAAATTTGATAATTTCAGTGTTTCCAGCACCTAGAACAAGGCCTGACATATAGTGAGTGCTCAATACGTATTTGCTATATGAATGGAAGGAAGAGAATACCATGATGTTAGAAGATATTTAGTTGGAAAGGTTTGTGGCATGCTATAAATATTTATATAAATAGAACACGCAGTGAATTTATTCTAATTTACAACTTAATTTTCCTCTGGGAACTACTCACCAAAATAGTGCTTGTAAATTAAGTTTTAAGCATACAGACAACCTTTAATTTATTAACAATTTATTTTCACAAGGTTTATTTAAGTTAGTTATTTGGAACAGGAATGGTGGTGACTGAAAAATAATAGGATGGAGCCTTACATTTCCTATTTTTCCTCTTTTTTTCACTTTTCCCAAGCTCCTTACTTCCCCGCGTCCCTCTTCTCCTCCATATAGTTTCAGACCTTTCGCTTTCCCAGGCAATAGGTCTAATCCAGACCCCTAAGCCCTACCCTAGGCTGAGGCCAGAAATAGAAACTGGAAGTGTGATATAGGGCTGTTGAGATGGCTGGCAGCTGGTAAAGGAGAGCCTAAGCAAGGGAAGTTACTGCAGAGGAAGCTCAGGAGGCCAACAATTCTTCATTCAAATGTTTTCAAACTAAAACTTCTTATATTTTAAAAGGAAATCAACACAAAATAACACTAACTCCTTCCTGCCCTCTTTTTAAATATACACTGTTGAAAGACAGAGTGATACTTTGTTTTTAAAGGAAAAATCTGAACTTTGTATTTTACTATGATTTCAAGGGAACAACCAAGTTTAGAAAAACACATATGACACCACCCGGCTGTGTTAAATCTTAATCTTTACCAACTCTGCCTCAGATTTAAAAGTTACAGTTGAAAAGCCATGGGCTCTTCCCAGATCCTTCATTCCTCTCCAGTTCTCCAGAAGTAACTTTTACTTTGATTTGGAGTTTACCATTGCAATGCATGTTTTCATACTTCTGTCACATATTATTTGTTGTTGTCATTCAGTCATTAAAAGTCGTGTTTGACTTTTTGTGACCCCGTGGACTGCAGCATGTCAGGCTCCCTTGTCCTTCACCATCTCCTGGAGTTTCCTCAAATTCATGTCCATTGAGTTGGTGATGCCATACGACTCCTATAAAATATACTGTATTGGCATGCTTTAAAAACTATATAAATATGATAAATAAACCTATTAAATCCCGTCTCTGTCATCAGTTGCTTGACCTCAGGCAAGTTACCTAACATCTCTGTGCCTAAGTTTCCTTTCTGAAAAGTGGGGATAATACCATCTCCTAGTTTACAGGGCTGTTGTGAGTATTAAGTGAGTTAAATGAGTGTATATAAATCACTCAGAAAAGAATCTTGCTGGGAGTTCCCTGGCAAACCAGTAATTAAGACTCCCCACTTTCATTGCCAAGGGCATGGGTTCAATCCTTGCTGGGGGAACTAAGATCCAGCAAGCTGCAAAGGCTAAAAATAAATATCTTGCTCATAGGTAGTGAGTATTGGTTTAGTAACATCATATAAAGTTGCAAAGGAATCTATGACTGTGTGTGTTATGTTATGTATATGTGTGCATACACACTGATTGAGAAAAGATTAATTATCAAAATGATATGTATGGGTATTTTTTAACTCACAAATTCTAGATAAAATTAAACAAGAATATGAACATTTAGTTTAAATAATGTGTGATCGTTTAAAAATACCTAAAAATTTAATGTCCTCCTTTTATGAGTTTTTGGGGGTAGGTAGGGAGAAAAGGGGTAATCCCTCAATGAGCTGCTAATCAAAGATTTATTAAACTATTAAGGGAGGCACTTTATCATTTCACACAAAATAAAACATTTGATAAATTTCACTATTTCTCTGAACCAGTTTTTCTCTAAATAGGAAGAAATTAAAATTTAAAATGATCTATTTTAAAATAGGATTCACCTAGATTACAAGATTTTCATAGGCAATTGGATTCTGTAAAATTTATCAATGCAATTGTGGATGTATTTTCTTTGAGTACAAGATTACTTTCATAATAGTCTCTAGGTCAAAAGATCAGAAAATATCAAAACCTAAATGTCCTACATACTATGTGAATTCTAGTGAATTTCTTTCAAGCACTTTAAAAAGATTTATCTATGTTTTTAATAGATATCTATAAAAAGATATCTATGCCTTGAAGATTAATATATCTAAAGATAATAAATGGACGATTTCTATCTAATGAGCACTTAATAAAGGTTAATATTTACTGGTCTAGATGTTTTACACAGGATCTGTTTTTTAATCCATGTGAGATATCTTCATGAACAAAAATTTGAAGACTACCATAAATTCTTTAAATATTTCTGCAAAGAATTAAAAATGACTACTACAAAGGCCAATACTGACGAAGCTGGCAAAGCACATAACATGTAGAGTAACTGTGTAGATTGTACCAACACAACAGCGTTCAAACAGCTGTTTCCCTTAGAGTTTTGGCATATACTCACGTCTAAAAGGTTAACGGAAAGCAATAGTTAAATGCAACCTCAAAGATTAAACTATCTCCGCCTCCCATTCTACCAAAAAGACTAAAACGTAGCTGGTGAAAGGGAGGATTAAAGTTCAAGAGTTTTACTTCTCCTAAAGCGAGAACTTTGAAACGGAACTACCGATTTTGTTTCATTTGCTCCCCAGTAAAATATTTCCATGTCTGGGTTAGTCCTTCCCTTGGCCCCAACGGAAGATTCAGTGGGAAATCAACGTGAACTAACCACCAAGAGTAAAACCTAAACATTCCCAGTACTTTCCCACTGGTGAAAGCTTCCTATCACCATTTACCTTATACTATGTCCCCTGCCCAAGAAAGATGTAGCACCTGCCAAACTGGGCACTTCAAGAATAATGGTCCAACTTTTCGCACGCAGTCTGGGAAGGGGATGCCGATGATTTCTTAGGGAGTGCAAGAAGGGAGCAGAAAAGGTCCTCTCAGGAAGGGATGAATGAGCTTTGGTGCCGTCTCCTCTGCCTGCTGGAGGATTCAAAAGGTGTTTGCTTCAGAGACCCTAGGAAGCAGCACACTCTGGTCGCCGCTGGCCTGGGGCCTGGGCGAAGCAGGCAGTGTTTACACCTGTCACGAGGGAAGGGGAGGGAGAAAGAGGAAGCCGGAGCAAAGCCCCAAACTTCTCAACAAGCTCCCGGGAGGGAGCGGCCGGTGCGGAGCCGAGGGCAGGTGGAAGTGGAGGGGCAGGGGGAGCCGGCGGCGGCCAGGGACGTGGGAAAAGCTCTCACTTCGCCGGCCGGTGCCCGGGAGGGCGAGGAGGGGCCGTGCGCCTCAGGCGCCGCCGCCGCCGGCGTCCCCGCACCCGCTGTAGAAGAGGACAGAGCCGGGAGCCCGCAGGCCCGCAGAGCCGGCAACGTCCCCGCAGCCCCCGGCTCCGCAGCGGGCAGGTGTCCCCGGCCCAGGCGAGGATCCGACCGGTGGGCCGGGCCAAATCCCCTAACCTCCTTCCCCCGCACGGCTGGGAAAGCTGGTGAAGCTTACCTGGTTCATCCGGGGCGGCCGCGATGGGCATGGCTCAGGGGCCCGGGGAGGAACTGGCTCCCCGGGGAAGGACCGGCTATTCGGACGCGGCGCTGGTGAGAGCGGAAGGCAGGCTGTTCACAGCCCTGTCAGCGAAGCAGCGCCATGGACGCCCACCCGGAGTTTCAGTGCTGCCGCGAGACCCCCATCCCATTACCCTCCGCCCTCTTCCGCCGCCGCCGCCGTCGCCGCCACCGCCTCCACCTCCTCCTCCGCGGAGACCCCCCGCCCACTCCACACACTCTCCCATCATGCAGCGGGGGAACCGCTGCCGCTGAAACGTCACTTCCGGGCGCAGGTGGCTAGGTCGGGGCCCGGCGCTGGTGGGTGCAGAAGGGGGGTGGGGGGTGGGAGGACACACAGGGGGAATCAGTGTCACAGAATGCTTACCCCGTGCGCAGGCGCCATCGTGCAGAGCGCCGGCAGCCATTTTGGGTGCGGGCAAGCTGCCCTTTTCCCTGACTTCCTAGCGAGTCATCGAGCTGTGGGGTGGGGGGAAAGACGTCTTCCCGCACTCCGCCGCTCCTGAGGCAGCGCTCCGGGCAAGGGGCAGGTGCTCCTCAGCCCGCTAAGATTAACGTTCAGCTCGGGACCGTCTTAACTCTCTTGCTCTCCAAGTAAAATTTGCAAAGGTTTGAGGTACGGAACTGTATCTTCACCAGAAACCTACTGGAGAGCACTTATTACCTTGCCCTTTTCGCCACGAAAAACGACTTTTTCGTTCACAGTCTATAGTCCCTTCCTCTTTTTAATTTACGCTGACAGAAGAGGAAGTTGATATATAAGAAGAGTTAAATCGAATTTAAAATGGGAAGCAAGAGGGAAAGCACCCGCCGAACTGAAAACCGGCTTTGAGACCAACAACAACAAAAATTTTGGGGATCCTGCTAACAGATTGAGACGGTGGTCGTTTATTCATATATGCTGCATAAGACTATTCGATTAAAGTAAAGAAATAAAATTAACTTCCGCGTTTCTATAACAGCCGTCATAACATTTTTCTATCGTCAGTCTTGATCGTTTGCGTTTTTATAACCTTTCCCCTTCCATTGTAATGAATATCTGTTAGAACACCAGCCACTGTAAAAACCAGATTGCAAGATTGAGGGGATTATTGTTATCGTCTGGGATGATGAGCCTGGGATCCTATCCGGCAATCGTGAGCGGTACCGGCTGCTCCTTCTTACTTTCGCCAAACCTGCACAGGCAATTTGAATAATTTAAAATAGTTCCCAAACAGCAAAGCTCAGCAGCTACGCAAAGAAACAAGGATGGAAAACACCCCCCTCAGCCACAGAGAAGTGTCCACCCTTTTGAGTGGAGGAATTATACAAATCAGAGGGAAGATAAGGACAAAAGCAGTTCATCACGGTTTATCCCGCCTCTGCAATGTTCTAGACGACTTAACTTGGAGCGCTAAAATAGACCCGCATTTGTCCCTTTACAACTCAATTGCTGTAAGATACACGGAGACTGCATCACTTTAAATTGGAGTGTCAATTGTTTTGCGGTGGTGGTGCTGGATTTTTGTTATTGCTCAGTCACTAAAGCAAGAAAAATCTATATACAGCTTGTCAAATTTATCCCTATTGTATTTCGCCCCCTGCTGGTATGGGAGCTTGTAGTTCGTGCTCAATCTCTCAGCAGAGTCCGACTCTGCGACTTCATGTACTATATAGCTCGCCCGACTCCTCTGTCCATGGGATTTCCCAGGCAAGAATACTGGAGCAGGTTGACATTTGCTTCTCCAGGGGATCCTCCCTATCCAAGGATTGAACCAGTGTCTCTTGCATTGGCAGGCGGGTTCTTTACCACTGAGCCTCCAGGGAAGCCATGTATGTATATGTATATGTATATGTATATGTATATGTATATGTATATGTATATGTATATGTATTTCACTATAAATGTTTATTGACTGGGAAGGAAAGAAAACTATCTACGTTTGTATGTATGTGTTTAGAGACTGGAAATGAATTGATTTTAGATATATTCATAGCTGTTACAATTTGATAGCTCAACTAAGCAGAAATAGCAGAAGAACATACGACAAAAACCAGACTCATCATCAAGAAAATGTTTAAAACGAAATAATAAATTTAAACATCAAAACTTTAAAAAGAAAACTCTGCTTTCAGAAAAATCTTCCTAATTTCATACATAAAATATTACAGAATGATTTTTGTGAGGTAACTGCAGAAGCCAGTTCTATTCACTTAAGGACAACAATAGAGAAATCAGTGTCCAACATTGTGTAGAGCTGTTGAGTCCGTGTTTGGCCAGCTGACTTGAGAGCAATCAACCAACTTGTAATTGGTAATGTTACACATAATTTTGGAGGCAGCATTCCAATGCTTATGAAATTGTATTACAAAAAGAAAATAGCTCTGAATATTTTTAAGATGAATGGATGAGGAAGAATTATTAAAACCCGTTGCATTTGGATCCAGTGATCTTTTTATTTACTTTTTTTAAAGTTATGGCCATAATTACTTAAGATTTTGCATCAAGAAACATTGAATGACTAGTTACCATTTGTTGTAGTTACTTCTAATTTTTTCTCTTATGCTCTTTACAAAATTGTCACCATCGTGTAAACCAATTTTGTATCCCTTTTCTCACTTAATATTATGTTTTAAGTATTTCATCCTGTTACTTAACATTTTATAAAACTTTGATTTTAATTGCCTACATAGTATTCAATGGAGTGGATATACGTGACTTATCCATTATCCTGTTTGTGGATATTTTCCACTATTACAAATGATACTGTGTTGCTCTTGTGCTTGTGGCTTTGTCCAGTTTTAGGAGTTTTTTTTCTCAATATGAAAACAATTAAGCCAAAAGGCTCAATGTTTTATTGGCACTTCATCATCTCATATTATTTACCAAAAGACTGTTGATTTACAAAACCAGTAATACAGGAGTATATGAATTTTACTACCTTCTCACCAGCAGTGAATAATAATTAATAATAATAATAAAAGAGAAAAAGATTGAATTTTACTTTGTAGACTAACAGTTGAAAGGGATTTAACTCATATTATATTGTGTGAGAAATCAAGAAACAAGCAAGCACAAAGCCCCACCCATGTGATGTATGGCAAAAGCAATAGGTAGACCTGAGTCTACCAACAGGCTCTATTGTCACTTTGATTTTGTGTGAACTGCTTAACCTCTTAGGAGCTCAGTCTTCTTATATGTCAAATAAGAGAATGGAACTAGACCACATGTTCTCAACTCTCTTAGGACATAACTAAGACATAGCTATTTAGCACATTTATCCCTTTGAGAATATGGTCAAAGCTTTGGTTCTTTTTGCAGAAAAAGCTCATTCCATGAATGCTCAAAATTTCTTAGATCTTGTAAATCTCATTCATAGATGAGATTCTATGAACTCAGCTTAAGAAACCCTGTACAAGATGATCTCCAAGGTCCTTTACACACCTAAACAGTCCCTATGATTTTATTTTATAATCCAGTGAATGCTGTCTAAAAAATATTTTTAGTAGATAAACAAATTGTGATATATTCATAAATGGATTATCATTATCAGCACTCAAACTAGAACTATAAGTATGATTAGATTATGAAAAC
Source organism: Ovis canadensis (assembly GCF_042477335.2). Classification (NCBI taxonomy): domain Eukaryota; kingdom Metazoa; phylum Chordata; class Mammalia; order Artiodactyla; family Bovidae; genus Ovis; species Ovis canadensis. The sequence continues at coordinate 43,863,631 of NC_091247.1, forward strand.
AAAAGTGAATGAAGTTCAAACTGAGTAATATATGAATTTTATAATATATGTGTCTTAAACCAATACCTTATTATTTACAGATGTACTGTTTTTCTACTTTACATATTTTAAATTGGAATATAATTGCATTATGGGCTTCCCAGGTGGCACTAGTGGTAAAGAACCCACCTGCAATGCAGGAGACTTATATAAGAGACGTTGGTTCGATCCCTGGGTTAGGAAGAGTCCCTGGAGGAGGCATGGAAACCCCTTTGAGTATCCTTGCCTGGAGAATGCCGTGGACAGAGGAGCCAACCAGGCTACACGGTGGCAGTCATGACGGAAGCAACTACTCACACATCCATAATTGGTTTACAGTGTTGTGTTAGTTTCTTCTGTACAACAAAGTGAATTTCCCTGTGCTATAAAAAGTAAGCTTCGTGTGCTACAGAGCTCAGGTTTTTGCTAGCTAGCTATTTTACACACAGTAATGTGTACCTGTCAATCCTAATATCCCAATTTGTCCCACCTTCCTCTTCCCTACCGTGTCCGCACATCCGTTCTCTATGTCTGTGTCTTTATTTCTGCCCTGCAAATAGGCTCATGTGTACCATTTTTCTGGATTTCACATATATATGTTACTATATAACACAACATTTTTTTTCTCTTTCTGACTTACTTTTCTTTAACTTTTACTTTACTTTTCTTTCTGACTTTGTATGACAGACTCCAGGTCCATCTCTACAAATGACCCAATACACATTTTCATAATAAAGCATAAAAATATGGACTGGGATGGTATACACAACATTCATTAGGGGCTAGGATGGAATGGCTCAGATGGTAAAGAAACTGCCTGTAATACAGGGACACGGCTTCGATACCTGGGTCGGGAAGATCCCCTGGAGAAGGGAATGGCAACTCACTCCAGTATTCTTGCCTGGAGAATCCCATGGACAGAGAAGCCTGGCGGGCTACAGTCCATGGGAGTCCCAAAGAGTCAGTCACAACTGAGCGACTAACACTTTCCCTTTTTTCACACAGAGCAGGTCAGAAAGCACTAAAGGGGATTTTATATGTTATTTCAAAGCTTTATATCAAAAAATTTTGAAGCAAATGTGAAAAACCATGTACATTTTTGTTTCCAGTTTTATTGAGATGTAATTACAAAAAATTATGTAGATTTATAGGGGTTACATGAGTGTTTGTTACATAATTCTCTGACATATTCTGCATTCATTTTTTTATGGTTAAAAATAACTCTTCCAGAACCAGTTAGTTTAAAACCATGAATTGTGAACAGTATCCTAGAGATAGTTCCTAAGGTACTATGCTAATGCTATCTTAAATTTGTACAACTTTTCAAAGTGCTTTTAAATATATTAGCTCTTCTGACTATCACATAGACACCCTTAGAGCCAATTAATGTCATTTTATAGAACATGTGATCACAGATTTAAGGATTTTACGAAATTTAAAAAGTTAGGGCTGAATTTAGGACTAGAATCGTGATTTCCTGATTCACAATTCTTTCCCCCGAAACCCTCTGGCTTTTTCACTTTATAGAAGACTACTTCCTCAATTTCCTCATAGTAAAGACATTTTCATCATTTGAAGCCTTGTCCCCATTTTCCTCATGTTTGAATTGCTTTCAAATGGAGTTTTTCTTCTCACAAAAAGTATTGGTTAGTAAACGGAGCATGACTTCATTATAATCTAAAATACTGTGTTTATAGAATTTGGGCCATTGAAAACTTTTCTGAAAAAGTTTCAGGAATTTGAGAGATCATCTAGTCCAAAAGTAGTCTCATTCCCACCTACCCTTCCAGTTTTATAGGTTAGATCAATAATGTCCTAAGAGATTAAATGACAGCAATGTCCTCAGTCATCCCACTGATTTGTAGAGAACTAGGTATTAGAAACTGAAAGCCAGATTCCTAATCCAGTAACCTCCATTTATTCTCCACATTATTTCTTGTTTGTTATTATCTTCTCTTTTATCAAAATACATGAGAAACCAAAAGTATTTGGGACCCTCATGAGCTTGTTTTCTATATGCTTAGCTGGCTGTGGTCATAATATGCACTGAAGACTAATATTCATGTTAGATATAAATTGCATTAATCATGTGGAATAGAAGCATAAAAAGAAACTTGTTTAATAGTGGGAATACAACTAAATTTTTTTGTTGCTGGTTTGATGAGGATTTTACCATTTTATACTTTGTAAAAATGTGATGAGCATCAGAGATATTGTTTCTTATTCCCATTGGTCCTTGAACTTGCTTATCAAGTTTATTGCAAAAATAATGAGAATTATAATTTAATGCTGTGGTACTTTCTGGACTACTGGATAACTAGACCATTCTGGAAAAATATTCACTATGTCTGAGCAATATAGACCTTTCCAAGGATGAAGTTTTGAAAGATAGGCTACTGGGAGTAGGAATTCACATTAGCATATCACATTTAAATTAAGGACTCCAAAGACATTTCCAGGGTGTAGGGGACAGGGCCTAAACTTAACTCTTGTTTAGTTGAGTTTATTAACATATTGATATAACCATCATAAGGGGCTTCCAAGGTGGTGCTAGTGGTAAAGAACCCTCCTGCCAATGCAGGAGACACAGGAGATGCAGGTTTGATCCCTAGATTGGGAAGATCCCCTGGAAAAGAGAATGACAAGCCAATTCAGTATTCTTGCCTGGAGAATCCCAAGGACAGAGGAGCCTGGTGGGCTACAGTCCATGGGGTCTCACAGAGTCCGACACAACTGAAGTGACTTAGCAAACACACACACATAACCATCATAGACGAGATAGGCTAATCAAATAAGCTACTGAAAAATGACTAGATCTACATTATCCAATATGGTAGCCACTAGCCATATTGGCTAGTGTATTCTGTGTTGAGATGTGCTGTTATATGATATACACACAGGGTTTTGTATTGAGATGTGCTGTTATATGATATACACACAGGATTTTGAAGACCTAGTACAAAAAATAATGTAAATGATCTCATCAGTGAAGATATTAATATTTAGATACCTTTGATTAAACAAAATCTTTTGAAATTAATTTCACCTATTTCTTTTTGCTTTTTAAAAAGTGTAGCCACTGGAATTTTTTACATTACATATATAGTTCAAATTATATTTCCATTAGATAATGCTGAACTAAAGTATTACCTTTGTGAAAAGCGCATGTGTGTCTTTAACTTTGTGTGGTAGTAGGATCCAGGGAAATATGACAGAGATAATTTCATGTGGCTTATACTTGCATGAGGGCAGAGATTTCTGTTTTATTCACTTCTATATTTCCAACTTCAAGAACATCGATGACAATATATACTTGTTGAACAAATGACATTCTGTTGAATCAGTGGAATGTTTCCAGAAAAAAAAAATTGAAAAATACTTGTTACTAGCTTTCTTTTTTTGAACCTTTGCTGCTTACCACATTCTTCAGTGATTTTATAGCTACCCTATCCTTGATTATTTTTGTAATTTGTCTTTCAAAATCAATTAACAAATTACTGAACACCTTTATGCACTCAGCATTGGCGGAGGGACTATCAAGAAACAGACCTTGGTTCTTGACCATAAGCAAAAGAATTTACAGTCCAGTTAGGAAGACAAAACCAATACACTTGAAACAAGTGCCACCTGAAAACTGACTCTAAAACAGAGAACAATAAAACTCTGAGGACTGCAAAGGACTGACAAAAGTAACTGGAATTCAGAGAAGAGAAAGATCTGCGAGAGTAGTTGGAAAATGCTTCATTTCAGGTATGTACTTGCCTCAGTGTATCCCATAGGTTCTACTGTGGGCTGGGTACTTCTCCAGACTCCTTTGGACTCAGTGCATCAAGCCCTGCTCCGCCTTCTTTACTAGAGTATCTGCTGAATTGCTTTCAACTCCACTGTTTTCCGTGGGGGTGTAGTCTGTCCAGGTACTGTTCTCATGCTGCAACTCCTGGATTATCTCAGGCTTCTTTGGAGCCAGGATCTTATACATTACTTACAGAACTTAAGGATAATCTTCTCATTATTTCTCAGGGCCCCACCACGTTTCCCTTCCATGTTTTTAACATGTTCCATGTTCTCCCAACCCTCAAGCCAGGTCTCTGCGACCCCCTTGGCTGTCCCTTCCTCATGTCTTTGGTCAGGCCAAGTAGCAACACCCCCATGAAGACCACCAATGGGAACTTGCCTGTGCCCTTGAACAACTAAATTACTGACACTGAGCTGGAAGCTACTCCCTGCCCTGAGCTAAGAAAGCTCCTTCAAGACTGTCCCTCTTACTCCTCACCTGCTTTGAAGTTCAGTGCCAGCAACTGGGCTAGATGCTGGTGTTCTGGCAGCAGCTCCCTGCTGCCAGAGAAAGAGGCAGCTCGGCATATGGAAAGACGATTAGATTTATAATTTCATTTATTTATTTACTTATTTTTGGCTCTGCTGGGTCTTCACTGCTGCGAGGGCTTTGCTCTAGTTTTGGTGAGCGGGGACTACTTCCCAGTTTTGGTGCATGAGCTTCTTTCTCACTGCAGCGGCCTCTCCCGATGTGGAGTACGGGCTCTAGGGACTTGGGCCTCAGTAGCGGTGGCTCACAGGTGAGTTTCCTCACGGCCTGTGGGATCCTCCTGGATCAGGGATAGAACCCGTGTCTCCTGCATTGGCAGGTGGATTCTTTACCACTGAACCACCAGGGAAGACCAATAATTAGATTTAAAGTGGGATAGACCCTGGACAGAACCTTAGCCACATCATAGAACCTTGCTGAGAACTTTTTTCAGCTGTAAAATTCGAGACAGTAACCTTGCCTCACAGGGCTGCTGCTAATTGAGATGCATTAATGTATGTAAGACCTGGGTTTGATCCCTGGGTTGGAAAGATCCCCTGGAGAAGGAAATGGCAACCCACTCCAGTACTCGTGCCTGGAGAATCCCATGGATGGAGGAACCTGGTAGGACTACATTATAGTCCACAGGGTTACAAAGAGTCAGACACTACTGAGCGACTTCATTTTCACTTTCAATGTATGTAAGAGGTTTCAGTAGAGAGCCTGGTGTTAGTCCCTCAGTGGAAAACCCTATGGCTCCCTAACTGACCCTTCCTTTGCACCAGTGATTCAAAACCAGGGGAAATTTTACCTCTCTGCCCTTGCCTAGGCCATTTAGCAATGTCTAGAGAAACTTTTCATTGTCACAGCTAGGGTTGGGGTGCAGCTGGCATCTAGTGGGTAGAGGCCAGGGATGTCATGGAACATCCTGCTATGCAGAGGATGGCCTCCACAATAAAGAATTATTCAGCCCCAACTGTCAGTAGTGGCTAGGTTGAGAAATCCTGCTCTAGACCACCCTGAGGGTGCCAGTTGTTACTGTATTGCCTTGGCTAATTCTGTCCACTAGGGCTGCTAATCCTGGGTCCTTAAATGTCTGTTACTGCACCTAAAAACTTGAAAGCACTCCAGGAGCCACACTTCTTCACCAGCTTCCAAACGATTTCTTAATACAATTTTTGGGCTTCTACTGGTGTGTTAGAGCTGATAGTGACAATAATTCCGGTGTTTGGCCTCTGGGCCCATGTAAGTACTGCTGCTGCTGCTGCTAAGTCACTTCAGTCATGTCTGACTCTGTATGACCCCATAGACAGCAGCCCACCCGGCTCCCCCGTCCCTGGGATTCTCCAGGCAAGAACACTGGAGTGGGTTGCCATTTCCTTCTCCAATGCATCAAAGTGAAAAGTGAAAGTGAAGTCGCTCAGTCATGTCTGACTCTTAGTGACCCGATGGACTGCAGCCTACCAGGTTTGATCTCTGATCGGGGAGCTAAGATCCCTATACCTCTTGGCCAAAAAACCAAAACATAAAACAGAAGCAATATTGTTACAAATTCGATAAAGACTTAAAAAAAAACAGATGAGTGTCTCTTGTCTCCAGTGAGCAAGTCAGCCTGAAGCTTAGTGCTTAGAAGCCGGGTCATGGGCTGGTTACCACTTCTCTCCACACCTTTAGTCCTGCTATGACCCTGGCTTAGACTGTTTTGCCTCATAAACCTGATGTGCATTATTTTTGCTGTCTCCTCCCCAAACTAAAAGACAAAGACAACTGACCACCGCGAGCCTCCTGGTATGATTCAATGTATATTTCATTGTATTCAATGTATTGAATTGTATTCAATGTATACAATTCATTCAATTGTATTTTCTCATCACAGATGAAATATACAGATCACAGAAGTACTGGGTATTCTTGCCAAATATATTTACTGCTACTGCTGCTGAGTCACTTCAGTCATGTCCGACTCTGTGCGACCTCATAGACGGCAGCCTACCAGGCTCCCCCATCCCTGGGATTCTCCAGGCAAGAAGACTGGAGTGGGTTGCCATTTCCTTCTCCAATGCATGAAATTGAAAACTGAAAGTGGAGTTGCTCAATCGTGTCCGACTCTTCACGACCCCATGGACTGCAGCCCACTGGGCTCCTCTGCCCATGGGATTTTCCAGGCAAGAGTACTGGAGTGGGGTGCCATTGCCTTCTCCAAATATATTTAACCTGAATCTAAATAAGCCTGTAAATATACGTTTCGTTTTACAGGAAATACTGGAAGAACCAGTTTAACAGGGCTACAAAGAAACAGTCATACCAACCCAGTACCCGGATTACTGGACAAAACAAATAACCTGGTCTCTTCAAAAGGGAAATTCTAGATTAAAAGAGACTTAAGGGAAATAACAACCAAATGTAGAGCGTGGTTCTTAATAGGACATTTATTTGAACAAATCAGTTATAGAAGACGTTTTGGAGATAACTGAGGAAATCTGAATGTGCGCTGGTATGAAATTGCCTTGAGGAATTACTATTAACTTTTTTAGATATAATAACAAAATTATGGACATGTAGGAGAATGTCCTTACTTTTTGGAGGTGACTAAAATATGTTATATGTAACTTATTTTAAAATGGCTCAGAAAAAAAGACTATGTGCATAGAGATAAAGAAAATAAGGCAGAATGCTAGCAGTTACTGAATTGAATCAAGATGGTGGATATCTTGGTGTTAATTGTACTTTTCTTTCTACTTTTCCCATTTTGAATATTTTCATAATTAAAAGACTATTAAAAATACCTGAGCATGTAATGAGGTTTGGATTTTCCTTACATTTATTTCCAAATTACTGCACACCTTTAGGCAATCATTGTCAAACACACATTTCTGATTCAGGAGCAAATCTTGTAAACAGTGATCTTGTAAAGTGTTTTAAAGATGTAGAAAGGAGAAAACAAGCAAGGACTGCAACTCCCAAATCAATTGTAATTAGGTTAAACTGTCTAATACGCACAAATGCAGTAGAATTACAACTCTGCTCAACAAAGAGCAGTTCTAATGCAGTGTTAGCAAGAATTAAGCTATCATGAGTAGTACACTATTTAAGTGGCAGGATCAACTGAAGCCCTGTCTGACTTTCCAATACTGTTCACTCTGTGTGGAATGCCCTTCTTCCTGCTTCTTACAGTGGACAATAGTCTTTTTTTTTTTTTTTTGAGAGTTCAGCATCTGAACCCTTTTTTATACCTTTGAGAAAATCTCTAATTTAGACTAGGTGGAAGGCAAAGCCTTCCTCGAAGTATTAACATAAGAGCTGAAAGTGCCAGTGTGGGGACTTCAAGACAGCTGCAGGGGTTTTGCCCCTCTTTGTATTTTGAGATCTACTACTTGAGTGTGTGCTAACCTGAGGCTTATTTGACTAACAGACTTGGTGGAGGCGGTGCTGTGTAACTTTTCAGGCTGAGCATTAGGAGACCTGAAGCTTCTGACTTTGCTGCTTGGAATGCCCCCATTTGGAAGAATGATATCACGTGAAAATGTACAATTTTTCCAAGAGCACCAAGCTGTGGGGAAGCCCAGTCTATGTGAAGAGACCCATTGAGGAGAATCTGACCTGCTACAGTTCTACCTCTTCCTCAGTCTTGCTTTTTCCTCAATTAAGTAATGTTCAACCAATCAAATTGGCTGATTAAGTAGAAAGTAACTTTATTAAAATAATATTGGGTGACTGGCTGAGTTCCCAGCCAACAGCCAGCCATGTGAGCCATCTTGGATGAGCTTTCAGATGACTTTAGACCCGGAAAACACCACTTGGAGCACAGCTGTCCAGCTGAGCTCAGTAAACCTACAAAATCTTGAGATATAATAATGGTTGTTGATGTTTGAAGCCATTGAGTTTGGGGGCAGTTTGTTATGCATGCTAAGTTGCTTCAGTAGTGTCTGACTCTTTGCAACCCCATGGACTATAGCCCTCCAGGCTCTTCTGTCCATGGATTCTCCAGGCAAGAATACTGGAGTGGGTTACCATTTCCTTCTCCAGTGTTATGCAGCAGTGGATAGGGAAACAGGGAAGTGCTGGCTTTCCTTGCTTTCTTTGCAGCTAGAGATAGCATGTGACCTAGGCTTTGCTGACCAGACTTTCAGTTAGGAGCTGATGATATACAGAAGCAGGAGTTCAGAGAATTTTTGCTGATGGTGATGGTAGCAGCTGCAGCAAGACTGAACTTCAAGGCAGCAGGGGCTAGTTGCTGTTGAGTGTCCAGGGCCAGCGGCACTGGCAAGCCCAAATTCAGCTGCATCCTTACTGGACTAGATCTCTGGCATAATTTGGAGAAATGTTTCTGGCTGCATGGACTCTGAGCATAGTTGTTGGGTCATTCATGAAATTCTATGAGCTATCTGCTATCATTTAAATAAATTTTTTTTCTTCTTAATCAGATAATCTCAAGTTCTGTTGCTTGTGACTACAAGATCTCTGAACAATACTCCTTTAAACCAGTTGGCTTCTCTTTTTTTCCTTAAGATAAAATTCAGAGCTCAAGAATTACTTCTCCTGGAAAATTTCACTGATATCTTCCCTGTACTTGCCCACTTCCCCCAGCCCAATCTAAATATTTTGCCCCTCTTCTAAGCCCCTGCAGTGCTTTTTGGTGTACCCATAATGTTGCTCTTATATCAATTGTAATTTCCAACTTCCTTAATTGTCTACTCCATTAAATGCACAACTTTAAAGGAATGGACTGTACTTTCATCCCTGTATCTCTAGCATCTACTGTAGGGTTCATCTAACATCTGTTGGATGGGTGAATAATTGAAAGATAATATGAAATTGATGGTATGAAATTTAGTTTGTTGAAACAGCTCTGAAACCTCTTCTTACTTGTTTCCCTCTGCCTTTCTTGGTTACTTGGTTACTGACCAAGAGTCCTTTAAGACTTGCTCAGACATCAGCTTCTTTGGGACCGTGTTCTGACTCACTCATCTGAGAATGCCCTGTTTCTAATACCCCCATATCACACTGGTGGTGCATCATAGGCTCAGAAATAGTTAAGGTTCTTGAAAGCAAATAAACATAGGATTAGGGAATCTGAGTTATTGAGGTTAATATAATCAAAGTTAACCACATCTGCTGGGAAGGCCCAGGGAACATTCTGTCTAGTTACACCAGAGCTGCTCAGACTTTAATGGGAGGGAGATCTTATTAACCTGCAGAACCAGATTCACTTTGTCTGGCTTGAGACATCATTCTGCATTTCTAACAAGTACCCAGGTGATGCCTATGGTGCTAGTTTGAGTTACATATTTGAGTAGCAAGGGGGTTATACTATGTAAAGGGCACCTTCCTGATGGCTGGGAATTCTGAGGCACCTCCTGACAAGTGGTTCATGAACTAGTTGAGAAGATAGGATATATACATAAAAAGACTAACAAAGGTGAGATACTATAAAATTCAATTTCTCCTTTTAAGGTGCAAAGAGTCACTATCACATTGCTGTCACTTTCGTCTTATTAGAAGGTTAGCATGCCCCAAGGCAGGAGTCCCCAGCCTCCTAGCTCCTGATGGTCTTGAGGCGGAGTGAGTGAAGTCGCTCAGTCCTGTTTGCAATCCCACGGACTGTAGCCTACCAGGCTCCTCAGTCCATGGTATTTTCCAGGCAAGAGTACTGGAGTGGGTTGCCATTTCCTTCTCCAGGGGATCTTCCTGACCCAGAGATGGAACCAGCATCTTCCGCATTCTAGGCAGACACTTTACCATCTGAGCCACCAGGGAAGTCTGAGGTGGAGATGATGTAATAATAATAGAAATAAAGTGCCCAATAACCATAATGCAGTTGATCATCCTGAAACTATCCACTCCCAACCTGGTCCACAGAAAAATTGACTTCCACAAAACGGATGTCTGGTGCCAAAAAGGTTGGAGACCACTGACCTAAGGGTTCAAACCATATATATCCAGAACCATTTGAGACTGCACATATTCATAGAATGATAGATATATTCCATGAATAATAATTTTATTTTTATTTTAATAAACAAAATATTCACTTAAATGCTTTAAAGTTCATTCTGAAGGAATTCAGAAAATATGTATGCCAGTAACTCCCATGAAGCATTCCAGCATCTGTGTCCAAAGAGTAAGTATAAGAACACCCATTATAGCTCTGTTTATAACAGTGGAATAGTGGAAGCAATCTGTCCTTCTGCAGGGGGATGGTAAACCAACTGTGATTATTCACACTTAATGGGAATGAACTGGATCTACGTGTATAAATTTCAAAAACAAGGTTGTTTGGAAGAGAAAGCCAGTAGCTAAAGGACATGTGTAATTTGAAATTATCTGTGTCTATTTAAACATAGAATAGTATGCATGCTCTTTTACCATATTAAAACACGCATAGGAAATACAACATACAAACTCCAGGATAATGGAAAAAGAGCTCGGAAAGGGAGATATGAGGCAGGAGTTTGTGCTGATCTCTGGGAAGGAAAATGAGGGGAAGTTTGAGGGGGAGGGCCTTCATTTTTCTTGCCATATTTTATTGTTAAAAAAGAGAAATGGCAGTGGCAATTAAGGCAAAATATTAACATCTGCATAATCTCAAAATGGGTAGGAGCCTGCGAGGAATCAGTCCTTCCATAATCAAAGACCTTCATGTCACACATTCTAAAAGTTAAAATTGAGTTCCTTAATGTGCTACTGATTCTTATTCTTCAAACAAATGCTGGAACTCCTTTCATTTTCAAATACATGTTTTCAGTTTTTCCTTTCAAATAAATGTTTGAAGCTTGTTAAGAGGAAAGTCATGGATGACAGTCTGTCCACCAATGCAGAGCAGAGCTTTAGGTGGAGGAGTATCTGGCATCCTACTTCGATCCTTCAGGCTGGCCATTTGCTAGAGATGGCGAGCCTGCATTTTCCCAGCAGGTGCTTTGGACCCATGTTCCATGTGTCGCAAGGCCTTTTCTCTCTTGTGGTTCACAGAACAGTTCCTAGAGTAGCATGGGGACACACTAAATCCTGGGTTGTACTTGGGTGTAAAAGAGACCCTACAAAATCAAGGAACTGGGGAACTAAGGAACTGGGGTTGGTGGTTCCCAGCCCCTTGCTAGGAGTCCTCTCCTTCTTCCTTTTGGCAATGCAGTTCTTATAAATAGCAAAGGTGGTTGTTTTTTTTTTTTTTGATTGTTTAATTTTTACTTTTTGACCATATCAAGTGCCATTCGGGATCTTAGTTTCCCAACTAAGGATGGAACTCTTGTCTCCTGCATTGGAAGCACAAAGTCTTAACCACTGGACTACAAGGGAAGTCCTGCAAAGGCTTTTTCTTTTTTTGAAAACAGGTCTGTTAGGACTTCCCTTGGAGAAGGCAGTGGCACCCCACTCCAGTACTCTTGCCTGGAAAATCCCATGGACGGAGGAGTCTGGTAGGCTGCAGTCCATGGGGTCGCTAAGAGTCAGACACGATTGAGCAACTTCACTTTCACTTTTCGCTTTCATGCATTGGAGAAGGAAATGGCAACCCACTCCAGTGTTCTTGCCTGGAGAATCCCAGGGATGGCGGAGCCTGGTGGGCTGCCGTCTATGGGGTCGCACAGAGTCGGACACAACTGAAGCGACTTAGCAGCAGCAGCAGCAGGACTTCCCTGGTGGTCCAGTGGTTAAGACTTTCTGTTTCCAATGCAGGAGGCCTGGGTTCAATCCCTGACAGGAAACTAAGATCCCACATGCTGTACAGCATGTTAAAAAAGACAAAATATTATCTCAATACATCAAAAATCTTTTTCTGTCTTCTGCTTTCTGATTGCTGACAAATTTCCTCTCCTTGCTTCTCTATCCAAGTAATCTTTAAAAAAATTGGGTCTGTCAATTTTTTTAACCCTACAATATATTTATAATTTTTGTACCTTTATGTTGCATAATTTTTAAAAATTATAAAAATGCAAAAAAAAATCCCAAAATATTTTTTGTCAGATAATACAGTATAATGGAAATACAGAAAAGGGGGAAATGTCTGCTACTGTAACTCCATAATTTCTTCTCCTTAGTGATAGCTAATGTTAGCAGCTTGTTAATATATACATATCTCTGTGTGTGGGCTATGTAGATATAGGTTTTTTGACCTATATAAACACACATAAACATTAAAAAGATAAAGGTAAGATAATATGAATGAGTGAAGAGATGGAACAAAACCAACAAAAACACCCAGTTATGGATGTGAAGTAAAGTGGTGATGGAAGTAAAGTCCAGTGCTGTAAAGAGCATTATTATACAGGAACCTGGAATGTCAGGTCCATAAATCAAGGCAAATTGGAAGTGGTCAAACAGGAGATGGCAAAAGTGAACATCGACATTTTAGAAATCAGTGAACTAAAATGGACTGGATTGGGTGAATTTAATTCAGTTGGCCATTATTTCTACTACTGTGGGCAAGAATCCCTTAGAAGAAATGGAGTAGTCAACAAAAGAGTCCTAAATGCAGTACTTGGATGCAATCTCAAAAACGACAGAATGATCTCTGTTCGTTTCCAAGGCAAACTATTCAATATCACAGTAATCCAAGTCTATGCCCCGACCAGTAATGCTGAAGAAGCTGAAGTTGAATGGTTCTATGAAGACCTATAAGTCTGTCTAGAACTAAGACCCAAAAAGATGTCCTTTTCATTATAGGGGACTGGAATACAAAAATAGGAAGTTAAGAAACACCTGGAGTAACAGGCAAATTTGGCCTTGGAATATGGAATGAAGCAGGGCAAAGGCTAACTGAGTGTTTCCAAGAGAATGTACTGGTCACAGCAAACACCCTCTTCCAACAACACAAGAGAAAACTACACACAGACGTCACCAGATGGTCAACACCAAAATCAGATTGATTATATTCTTTGCAGCCAAAGATGGAGAAGCTCTATACAGTCAGCAAAAGCAAGACTGGGAACTAACTGTGGCTCAGATCATGAACTCCTTATGCCAAATTCAGACTTAAATTGAAGAAACTACTAGACCATTCACGTATGACCTAAATCAAATCCCTTATGATTATACAGTGGAAGTGACAAATACATTCAAGGGATTAGATCTGATAGATAGAGTGCCTGAAGAATTATGGATGGAGGTTTGTGACATTGTACAGGAGGCAGTGATCAAGACCATCCCCAAGAAAAAGAAATGCAAAAAGGCAAAATGGTTGTCTGAAGAGGCCTTACAAATAGCTGTGAAAAGAAAAGAAGCAAAAGGCAAAGGAGAAAAGGAAAGATATGCTCATTTGAACACAGAGTTCCAAAGAATAGCAAGGAGAGATAAGAAAGCCTTCCTCAGCGATCAATGCAAAAAATAGAGGAAAACAATAGAATGGGAAAGACCAGAGATCTCTTCAAGAAAATTAGAGATACCAAGGGAACATTTCATGCAAAGATGGGCTCAATAAAGGACAGATATGTTATGGACTTAACAGAAGCAGAAGATATTAAGAAGAGATGGCAAGAATACAGAGTTCAGCTCAATCGCTCAGTTGTGTCCGACTCTTTGAGACCGCATGAATCGCAGCACTCCAGGCATCCCTGTCCATCACCAACTCCCGGAGTTCACTCAGATTCACATCCATCGAGTCAGTGATGCCATCCAGCCATCTCATCTTCTGTCGACCCCTTCTCCTCCTGCCCCCAATCCCTCCCAGCATCAGAAGCTTTTCCAATGAGTCAACTCTTCGCAGGAGGTGGCCAAAATACTGGAGTTTCAGCTTTAGCATCATTCCTTCCAAAGAAATCCCAGGGTTGCTCTCCCTCAGAATGGACTGGTTGGATCTCCTTGCAGTCCAAGGGACTCTCAAGAGTCTTCTCCAACACCACAGTTCAAAAGCATCAATTCTTTGGTGCTCAGCCTTCTTCACAGTCCAACACTCACATCCATACATGACTACTGGAAAAACCATAGCCTTGACTAGATGGACCTTAGTCAGCAAAGTAATGTCTCTACTTTTGAATATGCTATCTGGGTTCCTCCTCCAGGGGATCTTCCTTACCCAGGGATCGAACCCACATCTCCTATATTGCAGACGGATTCTTTACCCACTGAGCAATTAGGGAAGCCTACCTATTCCCATGTAAGTATATAAAAACCTATCCTAGCCTCTTTAGCAGCTGTGGTATATTTCATTGAGTGGATACACTCAATTAATTTAACCAGTCTCCTGTTGAGGTATATTTATGTTTTAATTTTTTAAATATTAAAATAGCACTGAACCATTTCTACCTATGCACATTTGAAGACTTATACTACCATTTCTCAGAATTGGAACTGTAAGATCAGAGGGTGGACACATTTTGGGATGATCTACATTCTTAAAATTAGGTGAAATATAGTTGTATGAGTATCAAACTCTGAGTGTCACACTATCACATAGTCACTGTATGAGGGTCAAAACTATAAATTCAGTTGCTGTAGAGTGTTAAACACACTGTGGATCTCAGCAGGAATACAAGCAGTTCTTCTTAAATTGTCATTATATGTATTAATATGATTGAAGGCACAAGCATATTACAGGATGTCATTCAGAAAAAGGTTGGCCAACAAAAGACACATGGGAAGTAGAGGAGCATTACTTTGCCCAGGACAGAGAAGCCTTGACTTTTGACCTGTGCTGATTCAACTGGGTTTATCCTGTAGTAGAGCATACGGCAGTGAAGTATCACAGTTTGATAACACTTTTGCAAACTTTTCCCACACACTTAATGACCTTCTGAAGATAATTTGGTTTTTCAGAAAGGTTTGGCCCCAGACAGAATATCTATGCACCAGCATCTGGTCTACCTGGTATTTATTCTTCTTATTATAAAGTAATTAACTGATGCTCTAGTCAGTCTTTTATAAGTGTGGTCAGCAGGCTTCAACTTACTGGCACCTGACTATCCTTACATGTCCATGGAAAAAAAGTAAGATGTAAACCACCTCCCCTTTGAAGAAAAAGACCATGAAACTAGAGTATCTCCCAGATCTGCCACAGCTATTAAATGTAGTGGTAACATTTTAGAAGCATTGTCTTTAAAATCAGAAATAAAACAAAGATGCCTGCTGCCACTGCTTTATTCTGCATTTTATTGGAGGTCTTAGACAACATGGTAGGGTAATACACAAATAGAAAAACATAAATGTTATTATATATAAGGGAAGAAAAAACAACAGAAAATTTAAAATAGTTTATAGACAAATTGTTGGAGCTAAAGTTTGCTGGATTAAAGATTAATATGAAAGAATCAACTGCAATACTATACATAAGAAACAGTGAGGAAAGTATAACTTAAATATGTATGTCATTCATAATACCAACAACAAAAAAGAAAATTTAACAAAAGATGGGCAAGAGTCTATAGAGGAAGATCGTAAATCTTTTTAAAAATGTACTAAAACCACCTAAGTAAAGAGGCACACTGTGTGCATAGAAAGGAAGCCGCAGTATGGTAGAGAGATCAGTGTTTCATGAATAAACTTACAAATTTCATCATTTTCCAACACAAATTCAAACATGCCTTTTTGCATAAAATTTAATAAGTTGATTTAAACATTTGGAAGAGCAAAGGGCCAAGAAAAGTAAAAATTTGAAGAACACGATGGTGGCGATTACTTTATCAAGCCATAACGTAAAGCTATAGTTTTGAAAACAGTTTGTATTAGCTTAGAGATATACAGGTAAACAAATGGAATAGATTAGAGAGCCCAGAAATAGATCTACACAAATGCAGCTTGATACATGACAGAACTGTCACTACAGACAGGAGAGGGAAAAGACGCAATGGGACAAAAAGTGCTGGCGAAATACTTCTTTTGAATTTTCTTTTAAAATTTATTTTTGGCCTTGCCATGTGGCATGCAGGATCTTAGTTCCCTGACCAGGGATCGAATCTGGACCACCTGCATTGGAGTTGCAGAGTCTTAACCCGAATTTTCCATTTGGATATAAAATTAGAACCATGCTTCAAAACAAATGAAAAATAAACTCTAGATAGATTAAAAGCCTGAAAATGAAAAACAAAATTTAAAAACTTTCAGGAAAATATACAAGAATACTTTATGACCTCATGATAAGGAAATAGTTCTTAAAATAACTATTTTAAGAACTTGTAATAGTTCCTAAAATAAAATACAAAAAATACAAACCACAAGTGAAAAGATTGATAAATGTGACTACATTAAAATTGAAATAAATCAAAAGACATCATATTTTAAAAGCACAAAGTTACACCAAAAACCAAGAGAGGATAATTGTAATACATCCAACAAGTATTAATATCCAGAATACAAAAATGATTCCTATAAGTAAACAAGGGAAAGTTAAATATCCCAATATAGAATGAACAAGAATATTAATAGGTAATTCACAGAAGAAAACTCAAATGTCCAATAAATATAAAATTATTTCCAACTTTGCTAGACATCAGGAAAAAATATTAAAATCACATAGTAAGACACAATTTAACAGCTATTAGTTTGCCAAGTTAAAAAAAATGATACATTTAATGTCTATAGGAATATAAATTGGTACCTCTGTTCTGGAGACCAATTTGCCAATATTCAATAAAACAAATAGCACACACCACCCCTCCCCATCAGTCAGTCAGTTCAGTTGCCCAGTATTCTGACTACTTGTGATCCCATGGACTGTAGCACACCAGGCTTCCCTGTCCATCACCAGCTCCCAGAACTTGCACAAACTCATGTCCATCAAGTCAATGATGCTATCCAACCATATTATCCTCTGTTGTCCCCTTCTTCTCCTGCCATAAGTCTTTCCCAGCATCAGGGTCTTTTCCAATGAGTCAGTTCTTTACATCAGGTGACCAAAGTATTGGAGCTTCAGCTTCAGCATCAGTCCTTCCAGCGAATATTCAGGACTGATTTCCTTTAGGATTGACTGGTTGGATCTCCTTGCAGTCCAAGGGATTCTCACCCCAGCAACTCTGCATCAGAAGTACATCTCAGAGAAAACTTTGCAAGCCAGCATAACAAGGTGAGAATATGAATGTTGATGGCAACATTGGTTGTAATAGCAAAAATGTGAAAACCACTTGTCACCATTGAAAAGAATGAATAAATACATTATGATGTGGTTATATAGTATAGAACACCTAAAATGAATGAATCACATGGAGTTACATGTATAAACTGTCTAAGTTTCTTTTTTTAACTGAGGTATTTAGTTGATATACAACATTACATATTTCAGGTGTACAACACAGTGTTTCACAATTTTTAAAGGTTAGCTGTGACAAAGCTACATACCATATTAAAAAAGCAGAGACAAAAAAATCAAAAGTTTTTTTTTTTTTTTTGCAGAGACTTTGCCAACAGAGGTCCATATTCTCCTCCTTTCTCACTGTTCTCCAGGTTTTTCTTCAAGACCATACACTAATGCCTAGTGTTAGAAGCAGCAAACATCAACTCTGCTTAAAAATGAATAAATAAAAGTTCTGCTAATTTATAAACTTAAAACTCAGTGAGGAGTGTTGTTTTTCCACAGTGTGCAGAAAGATGTTCTGAACTGAGAAACTGGCTCTAGAAAGTGGCAATCACACCTCAGCCCAGATGGCTTGCAGAGTAACTGTCCGAACATCCCCTGTGTAGCTCCTCTCTCTGTGGCAGGGCGTCTCTCCAGCCCTTTCTTTTCTCCCGCCCAGGATGACTCACCTGGTGCCAATGTTATCTCAAAATGCATGTTGTGGGTGAGGGGCCTGGTGCCACTCTGAGTTTTGAGACATTTCCTTTCTATAATTAACAGCTTGCTAGTAGCTATTTAACATCCAGCTAAAGACTAGCAGAAGGCCATTCTTTCTGCCCCCTTCTGATGTCTATGTCAGAAGCTTTCTCTATCTCTTTTATGCTTTAATAAAACTTTATTACACAAAAGTTCTGAGCGATCAAGCCTCATCTCTGGCCCTGGATTGAATTCTTCTCTGGAGGCCAAGAATTATTTCGTGGTTCAGCAACAACCTTTCACCATCAAGGTGAGTCTCAGGCTCTTGCCAAGCAGATTACCTGCTGTTCTCCAAGCTTACTCTTGGGGTCTCAAGGCATCTATACATTCTTTGGTTTTATTCATTTTACAAAGATGGAATCATCTGACTTCCGACATAGTTTCAGACAAACTACTTTTTGAAAAAACTCAGCAATATATTATGGACATTTTCTCCTATCAATTTACACAGTGTGTTTCCCTTTCTGTGGTTGCATCAGTTCAGTTCAGTCGCTCAGTCGTGTCCGACTCTTTGCGACCCCATGAATTGCAGCACGCCAGGCCTCCCTGTCCATCACCAACTCCCAGAATTCACTCAGACTCACGTCCATCGAGTCAGTGATGCCATCCAGCCATCTCATCCTCTGTCATCCCCTTCTCCTCCTGCCCCCAATTCCTCCCAGCATCAGAGTCTTTTCCAATGAGTCAACTCTTCGCATCAGGTGGCCAAAGTACTGGAGCTTCAGCTTCAGCATCATTCCTTCCAAAGAACACCCAGGGCTTATCTCCTCTAGAATGGACTGGTTGGATCTCCTTGCAGTCCAAGGGACTCTCAAGAGTCTTCCCTAACACTACAGTTCAAAAGCATCAATTCTTCGGCGCTTAGCATAGTACTCCACAATATGCTGGCTATAATTTTTTAACCAATTCCTGTGATGATTGGCATAAATTTGTCTCTATTGTATTTTGCTGTGACAAATAATTCCGTGGTTTCTTTATGGATTTGTCTAACAAGTGGGGCAGAAAGTGGAAGGAAAGGGGTGTAAGTAATTTGAAGCATGTCAAAGAGCTGCCAGCCTAGTTTGGGATGTGATGGTAACTTCAGCTAGTCAGAAAGCACCTCCAGAGTGTAACTGGATGTCTTGGAAGGGGGTGAGAGTGAAGGAGGGACAAAGTGGAGAGGGCAGCAGAGGAGGTGGGACAGTGCCTTGACCCATGGGCAAGCCTTGTTCTTCCTACCTTCTCACTCCTTTATAGACAACCTGTCATTACTATCAGTTACCAATTTGGTATCAGGTCCAATGTTAATTCATCTTTTCCCAACCTAATGCATTACCCACTGGCTCTTCTATGCCTTATTTTGGAAAGGCAGGCTAAGACCAATCTGTGGAGGGTCTTTACTTCTGCACCAAGGGATCTACAGCAATAGGGATGTGTGTGGACCTATAGTTCTTCAGTTTCAGCTCAGATGTTAACTTTGCAAATACTCAAGTGTTCTTAAGAGATAAGCAGCACAATTAAAGAACAGCCAGCCTTGGGAAAGAACACAATATATCACCTGTCTGGTTATGTTTCAGCTCAATTACTAACCTTTATCTCTCAGGGGGTAGCCCCACTCTATTCATTTAACTCCATATTCTTTGTACACTCTTTTTTATTGTTGTTGGCTGTGCTGGGTCTTTGTTGTGGCTTAGGGGCTTCTCTAGTTGCTGAGTGTGGGCTCTAGGGCACTTGGGCTCAGTAGCTAAGGTGCTTGGGTTTAGTCACCCCTGGGCAGGTGGGATCTTTGTTCTGGACCAGGGATTGAATCTGCATCCCCTGCGTTGGAAGGCGGATTCTTACCCACTGGGCCACCAGGGAAGTCCTTTGTACTCTTTAACTGCCCATAACTATGTACCCATAGCACCTCCACCCCCACCCCCATAGCCCTCCTGGTTCCTTTTTTTTTAACCATTGGTGGATTCATAATAATTATAACAGATATGATCTGTTTATACCAAACTACAGGTCTCACTGCAATCTAACAACTCCCAAATAACAAAATGCTGCAAATTCTAACTTCAGTAGAGTATTATTAGAACCTCTTAATTTAATTAATTCAATCTTCTGTGCAGGGATGATCACACAGGAAGGCTTTCATTCCCTTTCCTTTTCTTGTTGCTTACTTTTTGGTCAAAGCATGGCTCTGCTTCCCAAACCTCCTCCAACCTCCATTCTGTTTTGGTTCCTCTTTGGGCAAACTGCCATGGGGCTTCTGGTTGACTCGGGACTTCCCAAGCTGAGTTACTCAGGACCACGTAAAAACAACTCTCTTTGCTGCTTCACCCTGCCATTTGCCGAAAGCCTGAGCCCATGGAGAAGCCATTTAGGGTTGAGAAGAAGGTGCCATAAACATTCGGGCATCTTGCTTCTGGCATCAGTCCCTAACATTTCTCCCCCTGCCAACCTTTCGCTACCCCTCTCTGGAGAACTGTCTCCTTTCCTGCCAGGGCTTTCAGCCTTCATTTCCCCAGGAAATGATTTTCTCAGTCTCTCCACAAAAGCCCAGGAGGAAAGGCCTTTCATTCATAATTGGCCACAGTGTGGTGTGGGAGTAAATGTTCTCCAGAGTTGACATAAATGCATCTTCCGACAAAATCCAGCTGCTGCTGTCACTGGAACTGGTAGAAAGCTTACTTTGTTTGGAATGATCAATGATAGGATTACCAAAAAGTCGGTATGTCAAGCAGTGACTTAGAGTATCTTACTGGATGAGGAAATGAAGATCCATTTATTTTATTCATAGTGTCTATGAATGTGTGTGTGTGTGTGTGTGTGTGTGTGTGCGCGCGCGCGGGCGCGCATGTGTGATTTCCTTCCTTTGTAAAGGAGCTAGTTTCTGAAATTGAAAGGGCTGGGCTCCAAGGAGATAATTAGGATTTTAGCAGCTTACTGTGAGTGGAACATTTCATTTCTCTAAGTATTGAGACGTGCATGCTAATAGCTATCCCAGCCATTAGTTAGTCTGCGAAAGATTTGTATCAGACTTAGACATTCAGATGGATGTTCCAACAAGCAGTACAATCAGCAGAGACCTGCAAAGACTTTTTTTCAGGAGGAAATCAATCTGTATCCAATGCATTATCCAGGCATGTTTGATTTTCAGATTCATATGTCATTTTGTTGAAGGAGTAGCTTTTTTATTCCTCTTGACTTTCTATTAAATTCTTAGAGACAGCTGTTCCCAATCCTTTTCTTGAAGAACTTCTGACCTTCCCCTTCCCCACAGACGGTCTCCACACCTAGTTTGCTGAGGGGATCAGAGCCTCAGCTCTCCTCTCTGCTGTCTCAACTTGATCTGCACTGTCATCCATCCTTTACTTTTTTCCTTCGGTTTTTCTACCTAATTCCAGAGAAGCCTATTTTTGTTGCCCAAACTAATTTTTTCTGGAGTTCTTGATTTTATCAATAATTCCCCACCTCCTCCTCTATTGACAGTTATCTTTCTCTTTCTGGCATCTTCAAGATCCTATTCTCCTCCAGTACTTGAAAACAGTCCCTAATGCCTTGATTGCAAAAACCTAGAGCATGACTATGCTTGTCTATCAGAATTCAGGCTCTAGTAAGTTTATGTGGAACTACAATTTCCCATATGGTGCCAGTGGTAAAGAATCCACCTGCCAATGCAGGAGACACAAGAGACTCAGGTTCGATCCCTGAGTTGGGAAGATCCCCTGGAGAAGGGAACAGCAACCCCCTCCAGTATTCTTGCCAGGAGAATTACATGGACAAAGGAGCCTGGTGTGCTACAGTCCATGGGGTCGCCAAGAGTCAGACACAACTGATCACACAACAGACATCGTCAGAGCCAGAACAGCAGGTCCTGTCCATCCTGGTGGGCTTGGGTGCAGCACTGCTTAGGCAGAGGAATGGCTGTATGGCTTTTGTTTGGGGGATTTGAGCAGACACCTCAGAACCCATAGGGAGTTTTCCTATTACTTGATAGATTTAGGCATATTGCTAAAGCTCCCCCCAAGTGAGCTTTATCTAATTTATAGAACCCAATTAGTCTAAATGCATGACTATATCCAGGAGTGGAAGATAACTTGTCTATTCTCTCTTTCTTCAGATACTTACCACGGTTTCTGTGACACCATGCTCTTCCTCCCTCTCACCTTTCTCTTCCACTGGCTCATTTGTTGTATCTGCTATAAAAGTCAAAGCACTTAGGTTTCCAAAATTGAAAAGGCAGAGCCACAAGATGGAAATAACCTGGATCCTGGAGTCATTTCTCAGAGGGCAGATGCTTGGAAGAATCACCCCACTCCTGTTGGATTTTGTGTGAACAGGAAATGAATCTTCTGTTGTATTAAGCCGCTGAGCTGCTGGGCTTTACCTAAGACCATAGCCTGGCCTATGTAGCTACAAGAGCTTAAACGCCTGCAGGGACTTGACCAAATGAATGAAGTAGTGGAGAGCCAAGAGAGGTACTGGGGTGGGGAGGGGACTGCGCCAAGCTGGAAATGCTTGTTCCATTACAGGGGAAGAGCTGCTGTTTAGATCTGGCTCATTCTCTTATGGGAGAATTTGGAGCCAACATTGCCAGATCCTACCTGGATTTTTTTTTTCCAAGAAAAAGTGGGAATCTGGATGTTGATGTGAAATCTTCCAATTTTTAAAATGTTGGCATCTCATATAGATTAAAAAACCAAAAAACATTTTTGCTGTTTCCTAAACATCATAGGTAAGTTTCTGCCTCAAAGTTTTTGCACTTCTTACTGGAATGTACTTCCTCTAGGCATCCATAAGGCTTTTTTCTTCTTCTCTTCATGTTTTTGCTCAAATGTCACCTTCTCAGCTTTTCCCAACCACCCTCTTTAAGGCACAATACCCTCTTCCTCCTGCCTTATATTTTCTCTTCTTTTCCTGTTTTTTTTTTCTCCATATTATTTATTATCTTCTAAATAAATAATTGGAGAAGGGAATGGCATCCCACTCCAGTGTTCTTGCCTGGAGAATCCTATGGATGGAGGAGCCTTGTGGGCCCCAATCCATGGGGTCACAAAGAGTTGGACACAATTGAGCAACTAACACACACAAATAAATAATTTGAAAACCTAGTGATTGATACGCTCATTTCCTACCATTACAATCAAAGTATATGAGAGCAAGGATTTTTTTTTTTTGTCTTGTTTTGTCCGCTTTTGTGTGCCAAGTGCCTAGAATAGTACCTGGTGCTTAGAGAGCTCAACATTTATTTGTTGAGTAAATGAATTTTAAAAAACATCCTAATATGTGGGTCAGACAACGCACAGCTGGAGATCGGATCTAGTGCATGGCTCATGAGTTTACAACTTCTGTTTTAGACCCTTACTGAGAAGTCCTTGGAGGAAAGTGCCATTTAGAGTGGCAAGCAATTTCCTGCCTCTCACAAAGTAGATGTTTGATTTATTTTGTTCTGGGAAATAGACCGCAAGGAGTTTTTAAGAAAAGTTTTATAAATTCCAGTGAGCCCCACATCTGCCTGCCTGCCTGTCTCTTCACAGAAGACTGTGACAGAAGTCTATTTCTCATACTATCTCTGCTATAAATTCTAGAATTGTTCACATCCAAATTTCTGTCTCAGTCTTGCGATGGGGACCAGTTGTGGTCCCCATAGTTACACCAGCTAACACATTCCCTTTTGTATATTGAATTGGTTTGAGCTGGGTTTCTGTCACTGTGAGTGAAAGAGTCCTGACAAGTTTCACGTGATTTGGGCCAAGCTGTTTCACATTTCTGAGTCTCAGCTTCTTTTCTTATAAAAAGGGAAGGGGTCAGATTACATAAGCAGCAAAGCTCCTTCTAGGATTTTAACACTTCAGAATTCTAGTACGTTTAAGGCTACCAATCTATGGAACCCAAACATTTTTGACTGTGGGCAAACTTGGTTCCCTGGAGCCACATGTCACTCTTGGCCTGATCACCACCGCCCCTCCAACATGACAGTGTCTATTGCTTCCACCTCTTTTGGGGGGTTGGTTGTTCTGATTATGTGTTCTGAACACATGGTCCTGTTGGAAGAGCTGCCTGTATTTTCCTTCTGGTATCTCCAGATATGTCCTACAATATGATCTTTGTGGACACATTTTCCTTCTTCCTCACCCCAACTACTGTTTGTCTTTTCCTCTCTTGTTCCATGTCTTGCTAAAAAGTCATGATCACTTGTTCCACAGCATTTAGACATTCTTAGATCTTTCATGCCAGGACCCTAGTGTGTGAATCTTCCTCTTGCTTCAGCTCCTGCCCCATCCCTCCGCTAAACACAGCCCACTTCCAGAAGAATAGAAAATCCTCAATGAGATTAAAACTTTCATTTAGGCCAGGAAAACAGCTTATCTTCTGAAAACACCAACTTTCCACTTAGCAAGTGCTCTTGAGGGTAAGAAATATAAGTATTAGCTTAACACTTTCTTGGAATGCAGAGACAGAATATTCAGAAACCAAAGCAGAATTAGCTTTGAGTGTGAGTATGAGTGTGTGTAAGGCAAGTGTGTTGGTAATGAACATGCCTTTTATACCCTGAGCTCCCTTTCTTACTGCAAGATCCTCTCCTCCGCCTTTTTTAATTGCTGTCCCAAAGTCCAGCCAGGCTACAAATACCTGCTGAAGTCCCTCTGAATGGAACAGCCTTGTACAAAGCTCACCTCCCAAGAGGGCTGAAGGGAGTAGAGCCCTCACTGAAATGTGAAAAAGGATTGTCCTCCTGTTACTGGATGATTTCCCTCAGTGCTTCCTCAGTAGTTTCAGCTGCAGCATTCAGTTAAAGCCTCTTGCAAAAATGACTCCTCCAAATCTGGGGAGAAGGACAGCTTTTCCTTTGTTTAAAGTCTCCTCCACTGCCCACCCTGCCCAGTGGGTACTGGGTGGAAAATGTATTATGGTGATGTTCTAAAACGAAGGAACGCTCGACCTGTCCCCAAGGCCATGCGAGTGGGGAGTGTCAGGGGATCTCTGTGGCTATGTGCAGAGCTTAGAAAAGGGGCCGATTGCTTCTCCAGTCTTTGAGAGAAAGCTGCATGTTCATGGTATAATCTCCCCTTGGGGACCGAACCCCTCTGATTTTGTTAACAAATATATTAGATGACATTTGAAAATTCTTTCTACACATAGCTTTTTATTAGGTGCTATTCTCTTCTCTCCCTCACCCTCATCCCACCCCCCAGCTCCCCAGTCCTTCTAGAAAATCAGCGTGCATCTGAACACTGGGAGGAGAGGGAGGCAGTGCACCCGCTTCATCCCAGCCTGCCAGAAAGACCCAGGCGCTCATCCACAAAGACAGCTGCGGCTGAACAGGATGTGTTTCCATCCTCCAATGTTTCCTGTCTTTCTAGTGACTTCCTATCTCTCGTTGATTGACAAATCGTTTTAAGATGCTGGAGACTGATGAAAAACAAAACCAAATCCTGCTGTGATCCTTTCACAACTGGGCCCTTTCTGTTCATCTCTGAGTGGCAGGCAGGACTTAGTGTGATCAAAAAGGAGAAGACTGAAGGGACATCGCTCTGAAGAGAGGAAGGCAAGGCCAGGGGCTCTGTCTCAAGGCCTAGAGCTCTGAGTCTCCCTGGCACAGGCATGGGAAAGCCAGACCTGCAGAGAGGAATGGGCAGAGCCCCCAAACCCAGGTAGGTCTGAGGAACCCTGGGAGGGTTACTTTTCCTGGCATTCCTTTTCCTCTCCTGTAATTTGCGAGGTTTGTGGGAGAATTCCCTCACATCCTTGTACCTCACTGTTCTCATTTCACACCCTTGTATCTCACTGTTCTTATTTGTAAATGGAAGGGCTCTGCAATAGGCACTTCTGAGATCCTGTGGTTCTGAGGCTGACATGAGCCAGGATGGGCCACGTCTCAAGTAGCTGGGCTGTCTAGTAGGGCCTCCAGAGGTGGCTACACTGCTCTTTCCAGACCAGTGGTTCTCAAAATTGAGGTGCATCAGGATCCCCTGGAGGGTTTGCTGAAGCGGGCTGCTGGCCCCACCCTCAGAGTTGCCTTTCAGTAGGACTGGGGTGGGGCCTGAGAATTTACACTTCTAACAAGTTCCCAGGTGCACCCCTGCCGCTAGTCTGGGGATCGCGTATTGAGCATCACATGGAGCAACGCCCAGGGCGTGGGGGAACCGCTGAAAAGAAGGTCACGAGGGTTGAGCAAAGGCCGCCTGGGCAGCCGCGCTCAGGATGCTTACCTCTCCCTCCCACCTGCAGGGGGCAGCCTGGATCTGCCTCAGCCTAGAGGAAGCACCGGGTTAAGTTATCTCATGATAAAATAAATACTCCAGTTTCCTGAAAAATCCTAGGTAGATGTAAACCTACCTCTCGGGTCTGAGGAACCCTTGTAGACTGAGTGTTCTCAGCCTGGATAGCTGGGCTGTTACTACTGAAAGAGACCAACTCTGCTAATGCTGGACTCCCGGGTAGGAAGCGTGTTCTTTCGCCTGAAGGCTCCCACTGCTGGCGAAGTGCGGGCTTTGCCTCAGGGCCCCGGAAATGTTCCACGGACGAACAAATTAAGACCCTGAATATTTGTGCAAGAGCCGATGAAAGAGAAGGGCAGAGAGTGATGGAATGAGTTTTACACATGGTCAGTCTACAGGGGCACTGACCATTGTTTCGGAAAGCAAAAGTATCTTCTGGTGCTAGGTGATTCTCCCCTGTGAAACTGCACAGGCCTTCCCAAAAGCTAACGTGTTCAGATGGGCAGAGGGCTGCAGGAGCAAAACCAGCCAGCAGGGGTCGCCTTCACATTTGCTCCTTGGGGGGGGGGGGGGGTCTTAGCCTTGTGCAAGATATTTCCCAGTCATCTGTTCTTAAAATTATTAAAGCCCGTTATACTGAGAAGCCTAAAATTTTATTTAAAACAAAGTGAAAATAAATAAGCAATACAAGACAAAAAACACAAAGAAAACCTCCAAGCTGCCTTCTATATGTGCAACAGAAACAGCTTATGCAGTACGAGCTGCTCCAATAGATAACTTCTCTCTCACCCAGGAAGCTGCTCAGCTCATAGACTTGCCCAATATGGAAAAGAAAGGCTTTATGGGGACGTGGGAGGAGCAGCAGAGGTACTCAGATGAGGAGAAGGTGCTTTGGGAGTCAAGACAGAAGACTAGGGTTCTTGGAAATAATTCTTCTTTCCCCTCCAGGCTTCCCTGGTAGCTCAGACAGTAAAGAATCCGCCTTCCAATCCCTGGATCAGAAAGATCCACCGGCACAGGGAACGGCTACTCACTCCAGTATTCTTGCCTGGGAAATCTCTTGGACAGAGGAGCCTGGCAAACTACTGTCCATGGGGTTGAAAAGAGAACTGACTGAGCGACTAAGTATACTTCATCCCTCAGGTTAGGAGGTCAAATTTGGGCAGAGATTCAGGGCAGAGCCTGAGGACTATCATAACAGTCTGATTATCTCCTCTGGTGTACTCAGTTTCCCACTACCTGTGGATTTCTGTCCAAGCTCAAGATATTTATGTGTGAAAGTGGTACACACCAGCCCCACTATCAGTAAAGATAGAGGCCTTCTGGGTGGTCTCTAAGGGTGCTCCTAGGCTTGTGCTACCCCATTCCCACACTCTCAAAGTTCCTTTAGTGGCCATAGTGGTCATGCCATGGGGCACAATCAGCATGTAAGACCAGCTGTGGATGTGAGACAGAGCAACCCAACATGGTGCAGCTGTAGGTCAACCCACAATTGACCATTGGAACAACACATGACCCTCCTTAGCAACATTATCTGTCCCCTTCACTGGTAGTGGGACATCATTACAGGGCACTTTTCACTAAGGTGGTTCCTCATGCTTTCCATCTTCCCTTCTCCAAAATTCTCCTCCTCTGTATTGTCAGTCTTTTTTGGTAGTGTCATCATTCACAAAATCACCTAAACAAGAAACTTTCTAGTTAGTTTTTGCTATTTCTCCACTATCCACATTCTGGCCAAGCCAAGAAATTCTGATTATCCTCTCTTCTCCACAGCCACGAGTTAGGACTCACCTGGATGGCTACTGGCCTCTATTCTCATCCTCAGCACTGATTCTAGATGCTAGATGCTCTAAAAGTCTTATTTGATCGTGGAGTTCCCCCGCTTAAAAACCATGCGTAGCTCCCCATGCGTAGCTCCCCAAGCCTATAGAATATGTGGCTGCATTCATTTCCAGAACCAGGAACCAGACAGGGTATAGATAAATGAGTGAGTGAATGAAGAGAAACTAACAGATGGGGAAGAAGAATTGGTAAGAGTTTTATTGAATTCCTGTCATGAGGGAGACCACCCACTGTAATCCTGTAAACCCTACTATATGCCCTGGAGTTGAATTCCAATGAGTACAAGGGAATAAACATTGTTTTTAAAATTTTTTATTCCATTATTCATGCCACAGGAGCCAGGCATGCTTCCCATTTCCTTTTCCACACTACTTATAGATTCCAAAAACACTTTGCACTGCTTCCCTGACATCTACACAAAAGAGAAATAAGTGCTGTATAAACTAGAAGACCAACCCCCCAGAGTATCTTTCTGTCATCAGTTGGGTGAGTGCACAGTTCTAACCTGCTAGTCTTGCCTGGCCTCTAGCTGGAAAAAAGAATGTGGTCTTAGAAGGAGAGAAATATTTCCTCTTTTTAACACAGGCCCTTATCATATACCCCCGCCCTTAGAAAATGACCACTTTTTCTGAACACACCCATAGAAACACATTGGCTTCTTATAAAAACTGCTGTTCTTGTGTTTTTGTCCTTAATATCTGCATTTTGAGGGTGACTGGCCCTTGCTGCTGCACTTGACAGGAGCTGACAAGTAGGCACATGTGGGTGTCACGGATGCGGCGACTGGACTGTCCCAGGGATGAGGCCGTGAGAAGCTGGTTTGGTGTTTGTACACCCAGGCAACCGTCATGTTTACTTGCTGTCTCTGGTCAGCTTCCAAACCAGCAGCACCGCACCCATTAACACTGGGCTCCACGCTGGTTACTGACGGGTTGGACTGCCAGTTGTGAGGAATTATTACTTTCCACTTGAGCAATGGATGGTTTCATTGGAGGAGAAGCTTTACAAACACCCATCAGAGTTTCGCTTGACAAAAATCCTAAATACCCAACAAGGTCATGAAACCAAGAGATGTGTCCTCCTCCCAGTCAGAACATCTGCTCCTCTGCTTTAGAGGCTGATGTATATTGTGCTTATCCACCTGTTTGGATGTGTTGAGATCCAAATTGTGTGTTTGGTATAGATCTAGACCTTAGGAACCCACGGATAAATACGGTATGGTTGGCCAAGAGCGATAACTAGGTGAACAGGTAAATGTAATGCAAGCTCATAGGACTAGAAAAGCAGGCAGGAATAAAGTGCTATGGGGGGCACAGAGGAGGTGGATGGACAAGAGGGGATGGCTTGTGGAGTGGATGATACTTGAGCTGGGTGTAAAAGGCAAGGAAGAACATTTGAAGAACAGCACATGCCAGGTACTGTTCTTGGTGCTTTACCTGCATGGACTCATATGTGGTGCTCACAATAGCCCTGTGAGAAGGGAACTATTATTATCACCAATTTACAGATGAGGAAGCAGAGGCTTAACTTATGGAGGGTAAGTCACTTGTCTAAGGTCATATACCTAATAAGTCAAGAACTTGGGATGTGAGATATTGCCAGGTATGTAGTACTCACTCAGTAAACATATATTATTATTTTATTATTATAATCATTAAGCACAGGACTACTGCCTCTAAAGTCCATGTCCCTGAAGACTGTGTTATCATGGCTCCAGCAGTATATGAAATAAGATGTCTGATTCTTACCCTGGGTCACTAGAGGCATGAATCCTTTGTGGTGGCATTCTTAATGTTCTGCATTAAAACTTGGAGCCTTGGTAAATTCTGGAGAAGGCAGAATTGGTCTTTGGCTCCCACAGGTCATAGGAGAGCCCCTGTCCCCCTTGTGTGCTCCTCTTCCTTCAGGCTGCTCTTCTATTCTTTCCCCACTTTTGAAAAATCTATTTCTCGATAAAGGCTCAGACCATTCAAGTCAAAAATCTTAGAACTTGAAACATGGAATCATTTGGTTTAGCTCCTTGATTTTACAGATGCAAAAACCTAGGCCAACTTAAACAAGATTCTTTTTGTTTCAAGAGACGTAATCCAACTTAAACTATCTCAAGTGAAAAGGGGAGATATATTCATTTTCAAGGGTGAAACTAGCTTCAGGGTTAAAAACAAATGCCATTGGTTTGTTAGTGCTCTCTTTTTAATCTTAGATCTTTTGTCTTTGCTTCAATATGTGATGTCTTAAATTGTTCTTTGTAGAGTTGGAATTCTTTTTTATGATTAGTAGAGGATATGGTCATGGGAAACCCCAGGCTACATCATTTCATATTAGTGATTTCAGATGAAACAGAGAACTTCTGTCTCCTTGTTTTAGTATATACAAATCCCAGGGAAAGACTCTGATTGGCCCAGTTTGGGTCACATGGCTACTTCTTGAACCAATCACTGTGGCTAACTGGATGCGCTATGATGAAAGATGACCTGGGTCTCATGTTATCCCATTGAGGGGTCCAGGAGAGATGGCAGGTATTATGGAGGGTTGCTCTCACCAGAAGGGCAGTGAGGTTATCAGCCTTCTAAATCCCCGGTGATCACCATGTCCTGATGTCTAGGCCTTTACATAATCCCCTCCCTTTAAGTGTGAGTTTGATCTAGCGATCCACTTCTAATGTATAGAATACAGTGAAGGTGATGGAATATTCCTTCTAACATTATTTTACTGAAGTCTATGACCCCCGCTTTTCCCTTGCTTACTCTGATGAAGCCAACTCCCATATTATAAACTACCCTATGGAAAGGCTCATGTGGCAAGTTGAAGATCAGCTCTGGCCAATGGACAGCAAGGAACTGAGACTCTCAATCCAATAGCCCACAAGGAGCTGAGTCCTGTTGTGAACAACTCACTGAGTGACCTTCGGAGTGGATGCCTCCCCATATGAGCCTTGAGTGAGGGCAGACCTGGCCGACTCCTTGACTATAGCCTGTGAGAGACCCTGAGCTGGATGATCCAGCTAAGCCGTACTTACATTCCTGACCCATAGGAACTGTGATGTCAGCAGTGCACATGGCTTTAAGCTGCTAAGTTTTGGAGTAACTTGTTATACAACAATAGAAAGTTAATACAAGAAGGAAGGATGTTGAGCAGACAGAAAAAATACACAGATATCTGCTGCAGAACCTACTAGTACCCAAAATACCACCGTCGTCCTGGTTTCTGAATGTCCTGAGCTTTCCTCATCAGACTTCCTGCCAGTTCTGTCCTCCTCCCTGGCTGTAATATCCCCGTCTTCTTCATAACTTTAATTTCTTTCCATTCTCCTTGCTTTTAGGAAAACTAGCAGGAAAGCAAAAGAACAAAGACGAGACATATGTTGAGAAACTAGCAATGATGAGAGCCTACTATGTGTCAAGCTCTTTGCAGCCCACTTTCCGCAATTAGTCTCATTGAATCATTTCCCCCAAACCCTAGGAGGCTGGTTTTATTAGATCTGTTCCACAGGTAAGAAAATTGAAGCATGGAGGGTTGACAAAACTTTCTCAAGATCACTTATCAGGGAAGTGGCAGTGATGGGACACAAACAAAGCATGTTGGTCCCGCTGCAGCATGCTGCCTGCTGGCACGCAGGTAATTGTTTCCATCCAATAATAGGCCCTTTGTTCATGCTGAGGGGGGAACAGGGCTGACTCCAGCATCAGGCCTTCATTCAGAGAGGGCTGACCAGTTTGATTGTACAGTCTTGACAGAATTACTCTGTTCTTTTCTTTCTGTGCCAACAGGTAAATTTCTAACCAGAACTGCTGCCAGCTAAACAGATCCCTTGGGGAGGGAATCCCTTTGTCACTCTCCAAGTCAAATTGCTTCTGTGTTACACCAAAGCTGAACATGCCAGGGAAGATGCAGTGCCACCTGCTCTCATGGGCACCTGCCATGGCCCACCTCAGTGGAGAAGGCCAGCCAGGAATCTCGGGGCCCAGAGAGGATGTCCTAAGCTGCCTCACTATGAAGGAGGAACCCTTACTCTCAGCTTCTGCCACACCAGATGGGACGTGTGATGGAGTGGAGTGTTCTATTTGCAGATATAACTGATTCCTTCACCTGGATGGCGCTGTTAAGTCTTATCAGCTGAACAAGAGAAACCAAGAATGGAGACTAGAGAGAGAGACAAACAATTTTCCTGAAATGCTGTTCTGGGCCATGTGAGTAATAGCTGAACCACCAAGGGAAGCATTTTTAGAATATCACAGAGGGGACAGTCATAGGCCCAAGCCTTTAAAGGACTGCATTTTTTAGAAGGTCAACTGCTTTTTCCCTGGAGGGGGGTCCTTCTAATAAGGGAGTGTAGAAATGGACAATTAATAATTGTGATACTCTGAAAGTGACCTGAAAAAGGAAAAAGTTTACATGGAACGAGCCTCTTATCCATGATATGTCTCTTCCCTCTCTGCTTCACTCTGATCTAGGGAAGAAGTGATGCTTAACTCAAGTTTCCAGACCCCAGTTCTCACAGTCCTTACGAACCTACAGTTGCATTTCATTATCAATCTGATTTATAGAGCTGATAATCACATGTTATCAGGATACCACTACATGAGTGGAAATGCATCACAAATTCCTTTTCCTCCATTTTGTATTTTCAATGTTCTGTATTAATTACCAAAATCTTTTCCTCAGGACAAACATGTGGTGTATTAGTACGTGTGCCAATATCAAGCACGTGCCTGGTGTGTACCAGCTTAACTGGAACAAAATTGAGGGAAGGAGTTAGACATATTGGGTCCTAAGGCAGAACTGCCTCCATATTTCTGAACAAGTCACTCGTTTTTGGTTTCTGTCCTCTCTCTAAGGAGTTCTCTCAGACTCCTTTTCCGTCCCCACTGCCCTGTTTTTTTCTGTCCCTGCTTTATGGGCTATTCCACCACCTCCAATGAGATTCTCCAAGGCCCTCTGTCTGCTGAGATTGTGACCTGCAGAGGCCGCATCTTCTCAGTACTGTCGCTGACCCCAGAACGGATGAGAGACTTTCTGCTCAGTTCCTGCAGCTGAGGGTATTCTTGTCAGGCTCACTCTCTGAGAGTTGCTAATAATGAGAAAACTGGTTGAGTGCTTAGTATATGCTGGGCTCATGCTAAGCTCTTTATGTGCTTTGTTTTCATTAATCCCTGCAAGAAGCTTGTCCCTCTTGTCATGCTCCTTTACAGATGCGGACAGTGTGGAACAGAGAGGTTAAATAACATGCACAGAGTTGCCCATCTTGTGGTGGTGCTGGAAGTTGAATGCAGTCAACGGGCTCTAAAACCTGTATTCTGCACCATGATGCTAGTGACTGATTCTAGATCTTAGCCTATTTCCTGCAGAGTCCTTTGGGTCCTAGTTGTTTGGGTCAGGTACAGATGTATCATGAGAAAAGACAGGTATTCAATAAATTCTGTTGAAGAATCTTGCGTTGAACATCCACTGAGTGTGAAGCACTGCTAATTTGCAAACGTGGGATGTGAGATTTGGTATGGAGGTGAAGCACACTAGTCTTTCATATAGTGATTGGGAAGGGAATCCTTTTGCTGGCAAGAATAGTAGATCTGACTTGAGACAAAATTGTGAAGTCTCTGTGTGTCCCACTATCTGGCCCTTCTTGAACCTTTTCTGTTCTTTCTTTGGCTTAGCTGGCTTCTCCTTCTCCTCCACCCTGTGTCTTCTCTCTGTGCTCCGCACCCAGCGCTGCACTCAGAAATAGGTCACATGCACCCCGGTGCATCTTTGATGTAAGACTTATCTTCGGATTATCCAGGAGTGCATACTTCAACATCTATTTAGTTACCTGGCTCCAGACATGCCACGACAAGTCATGGTATCTTCAACCTCACCGAGCTTATATTTTGGTAGGTGTAGGCTCACATGAGTTCTTATAATAGGATAAAATGAAATGTGAACTCTAAAAGGGACTATATAAAGGGAGGGACCCCAAGCTGATTAATACAAGGCATTGTTCTTTTCTGTGGTGATGGAAATATTATAAAACTTGATTGGAACATTGGTTGCATGGGTATGTGTGTGCTAAGTTGCTTCCGTTGTGTCTTACTCCTTGTGACCCTATGGACTGTAGCCTGCCAGGCTCCTCTATCCTTGGGATTCTTCAGGCAAAAATACTGGAGAGGGTTGCCATGTACTTCTCCAGGGGATCTTCTGGACTCAGGGATCGAAACCACATCTCTCATGTCCCCTGCATTGGCAGGTGGATTCTTTACCACCTGGGAAGCCCTTGGATGCATAGGGAATATCTGTTCTCAAAGTTCATCAGATTGTGCACTGAAGACCTATACATTTCTTTGTGTGTAAATATTATCTAAATAAAACCCGTTTTTGTTGTTAGTGTTGTTGAAATGAGAAAAGAAGTATCAGTAAGCAGACACAGAGTCATTCCCAAATGCCATTTGGTCAGTCATCTGTCTAAGAGTTATTCATTCAGCAAATATTTCTTGAGCAGTTAATATGTATTAGGAGGCAATGGCACCCCACTCCAGTACTCTTGCCTGGAAAATCCCATGGACGGAGGAGTCTGGTAGGCTGCCGTCCATGGGGTCGCTAAGAGTCAGACACGACTGAGTGAGTTCACTTTCACTTTCATGCATTGGAGAAGGAAATGGCAACCCACTCCAGTGTTCTTGCCTGGAGAATCCCAGGGACGGGGGAGCCTGGTGGGCTGCCGTCTATGGGGTTGCACAGAGTCTTACACGACTAAAGCGACTTAGCAGGACTGTTCTAGAATCCATCAATGAAGAGACAAAGCTACCTGTCTTTATGGAGCTTACATTCTAGCAAGACCCTTTGGGGGGCAGAGAGGTTTCTCCTGGTTTCAGCTGGAGCCCCTGGAATTTCTGTTCTCAAATGCCCCAATAATCCATGGAAAAGGGGAATTCATGAACAAGACTCACAAAGCAGCAAACAAAAATTCCTCATAAGCTTCGTAGCCTAGAACTTCTCTTTCAGGTGGGGCCCAGAGGAAGAGACTGCATATCTTCCAGCCCCAACCTCAGAGTCTCCCTGTGACTTAGGGGAGGGGAACAACAACCACATCACCGCCCCACCAGCCACTCCACAGGCGGAAAAGACAGTGCTTCTGCCAGAGGGTCTGGGCTCCTTCTGGCACATCTGCAAACAGGGCGTGGGTCTGGCCAAAGCCCCAAACCAGAAGGTGGAAACTCTGAGCACTGGGAGAGGCGAGACGTGTCGGTGCTCTTAGAAACCAAACCTATGTCCTTAGAAACATTGCAGAAAGGCTTGGCAAGTGGCTGGGATCTGATGGTACTACAGTGAATCACAGAAATTCCAGGCAAGAAAAGGCCATTTGAGAGGGGAGGCAGGCTCTTTTGAAGTCTCAAAAATCTTCATTAAATAAAGGATCCAAGAGGTCTCGATCATACAGCAAAGTATAATAACATCATATATAATGAGGGAAAATGAAGCAACATCTAGTTATTGTTAATTTAAAATGACCTAAGTGGCATGTAATATTTTAATTTATAAAGATAGCTCAGCTTAGGCAGTAAATCATATTTTGCAGTTAGGCATTTTTTCAGTAGCAACAATAAGATAATTTTACAGGAGTAGAGTTAGGGTTGCAGTTTGTGAGGCTTATCATAGCATTGCTCAGCTCTCTTTCCAGTTTTTGCTCTTCCTATAATCTGGTTTTTTTTGTTGTTGTTGTTCTTGAGTTGGCCACACTCACATTATTGGCTTTCTCTTCCATTAATTGAAAACATATAAAAACTTCCAGATGATATGGGAACTTCATTTAGAGGTTGAATAAGTGCAAAGAATTAAATTCAGAAAGAGTTTCCTTAAGCCTAAAAATAGCGAAAACTTCAGCAATATTATGACAATGACCAAAATGCCCCAATGACCCCAGAAAAAGTGAGCACCCAAGTTCTTCCCAACACAATGGAACGCTTCACCACATGTGGTCTCATTCACTGGTTTGCCCAGGGCAGCAAACTGACCCACAAGGGCAAGGAAACACAGAAAGAAAAGACATAGAGGGATCAACATACTTTTGGAATTTAGAAAGCTTATGTATTTTTTGTAGAAGTTGTCAAATTTTTCTGTAAAGGTCCAGAGAGTAAACGTTTCAGCCTTTGTGGTCTTTGTGATGTTCGTCAAAATTATTCAACACTGCCATTATCACAGGAATACAGCCAAAGACAAGAAATGAACAAATGGGTATGGCTGTGTTCCAATAAAACTTTATTTACAAAAGCAGGCTGTAGGAGGGATATAACCCACAGGCTGGTTGTTTGCCGATCCCTGTATTATTGGTTGCATGACAGCAGGCCAGAGACAACTACTAACAGGAGTCAGGGGAAAAGGGCTAAACGATGGAGTCAGGGACTGTGATGCTCACAGCATTTCGTTTTCTTTGTGGACTTGTAGGTGGCCTACATTTTCCCAACCTCTCTCATAGTTAAGTGGGGCCATGTGACTGAACTCTGAATAATGGAATATGAGCAGAAATAAAGTCTTCCATCTTCAGGCCTGGCTCCTTAAAAACGTTCCAGGAGATCTCTGTGTTCTCACTTGCTCTTCCCTTATCTGCTGGCTGGGTACAGAGGACCCATGGAGAACTCTGTGGCCCTGGAAGGAAGGTATGCCAAGCGGCAAAAGCAGAAAAGTAGAAGAAACCTAGGTTCCCAGATAACGGGTTTAAGCAGAGCTTCCTTGCCAACACCCTTGGGCTTGGACAGGAGGTGGGCGTTATCTTTTTATTCTGCAAATTGCTGAAGTTGGGAGTTTGTTGGTAGAGTAGTCAGGGTTACTGATTCTAATATAGAATTCAAGGATCATGTTGCCTTCAGTCACAGACACATTCCCCACAGCCTTTCCCTCACCCAAAACCCAGAAATTGGATGCAACATGTACTTTTAAACTTGTGGCAAGGATAGGGTTGAAATCAGCAGAGTTTTCTTTAATTTGGGGCTAAAAAAAAAAAAGTCAGAGCCTGTGATCCTGCCCTAACTACAAATTTAAGTCTGTGTTTTTAAACATTTTTTCAAATGTTTTGTGTAAAATGAATCTATTTTATTTTCATACCAGCTTTGTGAGCAAGGGTATTTATTAGTTAGAACCCTTTAGTTTTGAGAAGCTGAGACCATTTAAGCTAGCCGTGAGCAAAACTGGGGAACTTAAGATAAAAGATGAGGGCAGGAAAGGAAAGGTCGGTCTCAGGCCAGGCCAGGGTTCGGCAACCGGAAATCAGTCAAGAACGTGTCTCAGCTCTGCCCCACAAGCTGCTCTGTTCTTCTATAGCCCAACTTGCTCTCTCAAAGATGGCCAAGCCCAGAGACTGAGGCTTTTCATTTCTTCCTTTCAAAAAATCAATTCAAACTGAGCCTGAACCTCCTGGTACTTATTCTAAAATCCCAGGAGAGGTTTAGGATCGACATGTACACATTGCTATATTTAAAATAGATAACCAGCAAGGACCTACTGTGTAGCACAGGGAACTGGGCTCAATATTCTGTAACAATCTAATTAAGAAAAGAATTTGAAAAAGAATACAGCCATGTATATGTATAACCGAATCTCTTTGTTGTACACCTGAAACTAACAC
The DNA here is from genome assembly GCF_042477335.2 of Ovis canadensis. Classification (NCBI taxonomy): domain Eukaryota; kingdom Metazoa; phylum Chordata; class Mammalia; order Artiodactyla; family Bovidae; genus Ovis; species Ovis canadensis. The sequence goes on from NC_091247.1 coordinate 43,901,310, forward strand.
AACATTACTAATCAACTCTACTCCAATATAAAATAAAATGTTTTAAAAAATAAGATACAATCCCAGGACAGGAAGTCTGATTAGACCTATGTGAGGGTGGTGTCCACTCCTGGTTCAACCTGCTGTGGCCACAGGTTGGGCCATCCTGGAGCAACTCCCCATGCAGGTAGACAGGGCAGACACGTTTTCCTTTTTTTAATCCGATTAGACCTACAGGCAAGGCGAACATTCCCACAGGAAAAGTGTGGTGCAGAGACATTACTGACTTTGTGAAAGCCACCTAGATGCCTCAGCAAGGCTGGTGTCACAGCCATTCTGGCTGTTTATCCCATTGCCCCATCTCTCACCACAGGTATCTGGCTCCCCACACAAATCAGTCATGCCTCCAGATACTTACCAAAAAATGCAGCCTTCTCCAAAGGCAGGTCTGGATTTCCCTACTGCCCTTCCAAAGCTTATGCTTGCTTTGTCATGACAAGCAGGAGAAGGACGTGGGAGAAAGCGATAGGAGGACCGTGGATTTCAGCCAAGCATGGTGGTTTGTTTGTACAGTGAAAGTGCAAATCACTCAGTCGTGTCTGACTCTTTGTGACCCCATGGACTGTATATAATTCTCCAGGCCAGAATACTGGAGTGGGTGGCCGTTCCCTTCTCCTGAGGATCTTCACAACCTGGGATAGAACCCAGGTCTCTTGCATTGTAGGCAGATTCTTTACCAGCTGAGCCACTAAGGGAAACCCAAGAATACTGGAGTGGATAGCCTATCCCTTCTTTAGCAAATTTTCCTGACCCTGGAATTGAACCATGGTCTCCTGCATTGCAGGCAGATTCTTTACTAGCTGAGCTACCAGGGAATTGTTTGGAGAGCCTCTGGTATAAATCACTCCTGGACACTAGGGTGAAAATTACCTAAGTAGTATGATTACTACTATTGTTGTTGTTCGTTGCTAAATCATGTCCAACTCTGCGATGCCATGAATCGCAGCATGCCAGGCTTCCCTGTCCTTCACTGTCTCCCGGAATTTGCTCAAACTTATGTCCATTGAGTCAGTGATGCCATCTAGCCATCTCATCCTCTGTCGTCCCCTTCTCCTCTTGCCCTCAATCTTTCCCAGCATCAGGGTCTTTTCCAATGAGTTGGCTCTTCACATCAGGTGGCCAAATTATTGGAGCTTCAAGCTTCAGCGCCAATCCTGCCAATGAATATTCAGGGTTGGTTTCCTTTAGGGCTGACTGGTTTGATCGCCTTGCTGTCCAAGGGACTCTCAAGAGTCTTCTACAGTACTAAATAATAAATTAATTTAAAAAATTGTACAAGTAGCAATAGATCAGAAAGTTCTGGTGTACAGAAATCTTCTCTCTCAGTAATGGCCTAGCATAGCTCTTGATACCTAGTAGTTACTCAATACATGTTTCTTGAAAGACTGAATGAATGTGTGTTTCCTGTAGAAAAATTAGAATGTATTGAACAGCAAAAGGAAGACAATAAAATTTACACATAATCCTATACTACCCCTTGAAATGTGTCCTTCATACATTTTTACAAAAATAAGATTTTATTGTACCTACTGTCTTGTTTGTTTCCTTCCTTCCTCTCTCCACTTTTTTCCCTCCTTTCTTTCACTTTACAGTATTTTAGTAGTAACAGTCTAGGTAGGATTCATCTTATTTATTGAAGCTATTCTCCATTTAGGTTGTTTCCAGCTTTTTCCCTGTTCTAAATAGGCTGTAATGAATTCCCTGGCATCTCAGTCTTTAGGCATATCTTAGACTGTTTCCTCGGGTAAGTTCCTAGAAGTGGAATTCCCACCTGCACTTTCAATGGGAATTTCGAATGGCAGATGCGCTTGTGATGCTTTTTGCCAAATGGCTTGCCAACAAAGCTCTTCAAAGCACACGTCTCCCAGCACTGTTTGGGAGTGTCTGTTTTCAAAGATCTGAATTTTTAAAAGTGCTCTCTTTTGCTTTATAAAATGCCTTTAGGAAGCCTGTCTATTTTTCCTGTCCAGGTGAGACTCCTGACAAGAAAGGCTGGCCTGGGCATCTTGGTACTTCAGGAGGCTGTTTGCTGGGAGATCTGTGGGAAGCCTGGCAAGAGGGCTTTAATCTGGAACAGCCTCTTGGCCCATCCGCTGCCCTTTGCACTTCAGAAAAGGAACAGAAAATAGGAAGTCTCAGCATTCACACCCTCTGAAGCGCACAAACTGTTGTTTGACAAGCAGAGAGATTTCTTTTTACAGTGTTTTCAGCAGAAATGGAACCCTTTGGAGGCCAGAGGCCACAGGATATGATGATTACAGGAACATGACATTGACCAAGTGAGTGTAGCACAAGTCCAAGGACCACACAAGACTGTCACTTGTCTCCTTCCCACCTGGGAATAGAGGTGAGCCCAAGTCTTGATCCGGCCAAGCCCTAGATGGCCAGGCTCATCACCAATGACCTGAGAACCACATATGTCATTGGTCGTTATTGGAAGTATGCTTAGACGCTCAATCATGTCCAACTCTTTGTGACCCCATGGACTATAGCCCGCCAGGCTCCTTTGTCTATGGGGATTCTCTAGGCAAGAATACTGGAGTGGGTTGCCATGCCCTCCTCTAGGGGATTTTCCTAATCTAGGGATCGAACCCAGGTCTCCCACATTGCAAGCGAATTCTTTACTGTCTGAGTCACCAGGGAAGCCCATTATTGGAAGGAGATCTATTAAAAGCTCATCATTTGGGGAATGTAGTGGTAAAGAGAAGTGCAGAAACAGAGAGTATGCCTGCTCTCTGTTCTTGTCCTGAGTGATGCTCCAGATGTTGCAGGCTCGACTCTGCAGTGCAGACTTAGTTCAGCCTCCTGCCCACCAAGGAGTCAAACACACACACCGTCCCTCCCCAACATGGGCTGCTCAGTGTCCCACTTCAGGGTATGGAGTGGCTCTAATAGTTAGGGGAACTTGAGGTCCAGTACCCCCATCCTTCTCACCCATTCCTCTCAGGGTCTATATTTCCATTGGCCAGCCTAACATGGAGGGACCCTTGCCCTTCCTCATTTCATAGGGATGAACAGTCCTCCACAAGGTGGAGAGTCCTAGGGGCAAGCCCATCCCTGAGAGCCAGTGGCTGATAGGAATGTGGGTGGCAGGTGCACCAGGCAGCGTTGGCCTTTAGCCCTTGTCTTTGGATAATTATGTCATTCTTAGGTACCACTGGGCTTCCCTTATGGCTCAGATGGTAAAGAATCCGCCTGCAATGCAAGTGACATGGATTTGATCCCTGGGTCAGGAAGATCCCCTGGAGAAGGGAATGGCTACCGACTCCAGTATTCTTGCCTGGAGAAGCCCATGGACAGAGGAGCCTGGTGGGCTACAGTCCATGGGGTCGCAAAGAGTCAGACATGACTAACACTTTCACTATCTCTCTCTCTCTCTTTTTTTTTTTTTCTTATTTCACTATCTCTTTAGGTACCAAGGTGGTGGTTTTAGTTGCTAAGTCGTGTCCAATTCTTGAGACCCCCATGATGAACAGTTTACCTCTGTTCTCTTTCAACAGACTTTCTGCTGGAAGCATCTCTGTGGACCTAAACTGCCTGCCATGCTTCCGGCAGACTACTGTAACTGCATGCAGCGTCCCAAAGTCACCTGACAGGGCTTCATCTCAGTCCTTCTCTTTTTGGGCCTCCAACTAAATTGAATAGGCCCTTCTCTGTTTCTGCATCTTTTTTCCCTTACCCTTGAAGCAAAATTCAATTTCTCGGAGAGTTGCCTTCATTATTCACTAAGCTGGGATAATCCCTGGAAAACATGTGAAGTACATGGAGTTCCCAGGTCCCTGCCTTTCAGTGCCTCTCAAGCAGCCTCAGAAACTCCCACGTCACCTCCACTTATAATGCCGCCTCCTCCTGCTCCTGGCTTTTCTCCTGCCATACATCCTAGCCTAGGAGGCAGGTCTATGGCAAACTGTGATTTTAAGCGGTTGACTTCATCTCCCTGGACCTTAGTTTTAAAGAATGACAATATCAGATCACTGAATGATCTATGCCTCCTGTCAGTTCCCTCTCTCATCTTAGACCTAGCCTTCCAGGTCCCACTCCTGCAGGATCAATATGCTGTCCTTGCAGACATTTTCTTTGAATTCTTCCCAAGTGTCTTCTAGAGGCGGGGCTGCACCTCCAGAGTATAACTCCCCTGGGGGGAACAGCACACCCAGGATTAGGGGTGAGTGATGCTCTGGAGCCTGATTTTGTGGTGGCCACCACTCACTGCAAACAAGTTGCTGCTGCTAAGTCACTTTAGTCATGTCTGACTCTGTGTGACCCCATAGACATCAACACACCAGGCTCCCCTGCCCCTGGGATTCTCCAGGCAAGAACACTGGAGTGGGTTGCCATTTCCTTCTCCAATGCATGAAAGTGAAAAGTGAAAGTGAAGTTGCTCAGTCATGTCCGACTCTTCACGACCCCATGGACTGCAGCCCACCAGGCTCCTCCATCCATGGGATTTTCCAGGCAAGAGTACTGGAGTGGGGTGCCATTGCCTTCTCTAGCCACCCAGAACTTGCTTGTCTCGGTGGTACTCTCCTGGCCCAGACACTCTGCTTGTACAAATTTATGCATAAGTAGGAATTTTCCCTCTGTTTAGGTCACGGGTGAGGTGAAGTGGACTTTGAGCCTATTGCACTGTGAACATAAACTAACTTTAAATTTCATGGTGGTGTCTCACATACAAAGGTGTTCATCAAAACCTGTGAAGGGTACTCCACCTGACCCTGCTGACCTAAAAACTGTCTGATGTTTATTCTTTGCTTAACCAGGGAGTTACTCTTTTTGGAAAAGAGAAAGTCTGGCCTCTTTCTCCTCTAGTGCCCTGAGTGGGTTGTCACAGGTTCTAGATTGGATTCGGAAAAGAAGTGCGTGCTCTTTGGGTTAAAGATGAAAGCCATTCAGGTGAACTGAAGGCAGTTAGAAAGCAGGCAAACACACACACAGTCTCATAATCTCACGTCTGCAAATGACTGAAAATCTACCCACAGAGTAGGAGGTGACAGCCTGGCTGAGTAATCAAAGCAAGAGTCTGCTCAGTGAGGAAAATCCTAAACAAACAAACAAACACCCCCCTACCCCAAAACCCCATAACAAACAAAAGCCGAAATAAACCCAGAAAACCCAAACAACAACAGTAACTACAAGATTGGATGACTGCTAAGACTCTTAGGACTCCCCAGAATTACCGCTGAGCAAGCTCATTAAGGCCTAAGTGGTCGTTTTCCATCTGCCTGTAGCTGTTGGAGGCACTCGGGTGGCTCGTTGGGATAAGGACGCTGTCATTGCTGTTTTACCAGCCACTAATTAATCCCTGTGACCCAGCGCGGGGAGAAGGGTCAGGCACAGGAACCTCCCCTGAAGACTCAGGTGAGACGTTAACCAGAGTCCCAGCTCCCCCTCAAGAATGGCCTGGGGGAGCTGAGGTGGGAGACCGCTGTCTCGGGCCACTCGTCACCCTTCCTGAGCTGATGATCACTGACTCTCCTCAGAGAGCCCTGCCCAGGATCCCGACAAGCAGTAAGGAGCAAAGCCATACTGTGGACCAGCACTTAAGCACTCTGGACTTGTTTTTCTCATCGGCAACGTGAGAACCTCGCCAACTCTCCCACCCAGGAGGTACCAGAACTGCTAAGCTGAGGTCCAGAATATACAGGATCAGGTGAGGGAGTTGTCACTCTAACAGCCACCACTTATCGAGCTCTTATTACACACCATGCTATGCTCGGTGCGTTATGGAGCTCCTTTTGCTTAAGCCTCACAGTTGTCTTGCAAAGAAGAGTCGTGCAAGCCCCTATTACAGAAGAGAAAAATGAGGAATGATTAAAAAACAGAGTTCAGACTTGTCAAGACTTACACAAAGAGATCATGGAGCTGGTAAGCAGCAGGATTTGAATGCCAATCTCTCTTTCCTAATGCTTTTTTTCCTTTGCACGGTACCTCTGAGTGGAGAGAAGCTGGTCCCGTAAAAAATTGTTGCCAGATACAAAGAAAGCACACTTTATGGAGGACCAGTCAAGCCTTCAGAGGACTGCAGCACTGGAAGATAGTGTAACTGTCACCTCATGAGAGTCCCTGAGTTAGAATTACCCAGCAAAGCTGTTCCTAGATTCCTGTGTGAGATAATAAATGATCATTGTTGTTGTAAGCTGGTACATTTTGGGATAATTTGTTGCCCAGCCATAGATAACCAATACTGCATTTGTCAACCATTCATTCATCTGACAGACATCCATTCATTATTTATTGTGACAAGCCCCATGCCACATGCTTAGGGTGTGGTAGTGAACATGATCAATATGGTACCTGCCCTGTTGGAAATGATCATTTAGCAGGAGAGATGAACATTAAGCAAACAGACAAACAGGTCAAAGAACATTGAGAGAGAGGAGGTACCTTCTTCAAAATTAAGTTGTTGGGAAAGTTGATGAGGAGACATTAATCCTGAGGAAGATAGAACCAGAAGGTTCTGGCATTTTCCTCTTAATGGCCTCATTTTTGGCTGCCTTGAGTTCTTCTGGAAATGACACAGGGTATTAAAGAAACTAGAAATCAAAATGATGGAGAATTCTTATTTTTCTTAGGGAATGAATCTCCCCTATGGATAAAGTGACCTTTTGCTAGGTAAGTGCTTTAAAAAGCCCCCTAGGAAAGCTGGTACAAGTCAAATAGCTCTGCATTAGGAAAGGAATTAGGGAGATTTAAGAAGTAACCAAGGAGAGGGTTGGAGAAGGCTAAAAGCTAAAGAGGGACTTGAGGAGAAAAAATATCTAGTGAGGATTTTTATTCCTTTGTTTCTCACGTAAAGTGTGGTAAAATGCTCTTTCTCCCACTGGCCATTCTTGGCCAGTATAATCTCTTATCTTTGAGGATATGACAAGGAGGACAGAGGAGAATATGCCTGCTTTCAAAAATGGCTTCAGGTGAATCCCAGACTGTTCACATGAGACCAGCCACTTACAGTAACGTTAAACAAATACATAAACGCAGTGGTGTTAACCATAAAAAAAAATTGCTTCAGATCATCATGGCGATTCCCAGCGCTGTGGGGGCTGTGCTCTCGATGCTCAGCAGTGGCATCGGTGCCCTGCGGACAACTGCGCAGAGGCTGCTGAAGGCAGGGCCCAGGCAGGTGCTGCAGCAGCTGTCAGCCCTGGCGGCACCTGGCACCATGCCTGGCACTCAGGAGCAGCTCAGAAATGTTGGCTGCATGCTTCCTGCACCGCCACTTCCTTGTCCTTCAGTGCTCCGGGGAGCGGGGCTTACAGGGGAGCGGGGCTTACAGGGAGCAGGGCGTGGGTTGCAGCCCCTTGTTCCTAGGTTCAGGAATGGCTCCATTGCACTGGGCCTGGGACAGTGTGAGTAACAACGCAGATATGACCGCATAGTTGCCACTTTCTTCTGAAGCTTGCCTATCTTCCTGAAACAAGCCATCTTGTGGACACTTTTTTTTTTTTCGTTTCCCCTGGGGTAAGTTCTTTCCCGTGGGCGTCTTGGTCTCTTCTATGAAAAGGCCTCCACTTCTCCACTAGTCTTCCGAAAGTGTCTAGACTTTCCTGAATTTGAGAGTGAACATGGCTTAGGTTCAAATAGGAACTTCTGCTACCTGTCATATGCATATGAGGACTGAGACCAAACATAAGCCCAGCAGGGTCTGATGTGCTAGACCTGCAATGTCCAATATGGTAGCCGTGAGCTACATGTGGCTATTTAAATTTAGGTTAATGAGGGACTTCCCTGGTGGTGCAGGGATTAAGAATCCACCTTGCAGTGCAGGGGATGTGGGTTCAATCCCTGGTCTGGGGAACTAAGATCCCACGTGCCATGGAGCAACTAAGCCCAGGTGTCACACATACACACACAAGGACACATAGAAAAAGTTAAGTTCATGAAAACTCAATAAAATTTAAAATTTAGTTCCTCAGTGGCATCAGCCACATGTGAAGTGCTTAATAGACCCTTGTGGCCAGTGGCCACCATATTGGACTGTGTAAATTATATTAGTAGATAGAACCTCCCCAACACCACAGTTTTATTGAACAGCCTTGTGTCTAGAGCCAGAACTCAAAAAATGGATTCTGCTATCAAAGAGCTGGCCATTATGTATACACAAGAAAGCTATTCATTCAAGATAAACAAAAGTCTGTCTCACACATGGGTTAGGCGCAAAAGTAAGCATATAAGGCAAAAAGAGCTTCATGTCAAATTTTCCCTTGAAAAGTCCCTTAGGAAGGGGTCACTTGGGAGATGAGCTCTCAGTGAATTCAAGACCACAATTTTTCATCCAGCAATAGAGCAGATCTTTGTTTCTTTGGCTGAGCACCAGAAAGATGTGATTTGCAGTTAGAAGCAAGCCTGAGGAAGATCAAAGATCTCTCTGCACACTGGTGTGACACTGCGGGGAGCCAGAGAGCTCACCTTTGAGAGACGCAGGAGGCAGAAGCACCTGAGTCACACTGCATTCTCAGGCCCTCTGCTCCTTCAACAGGAGGACAGGTGGAATTGCCCTAAGTGGTTAAGGGATCTTTTCCTCTATGTGGTGTTTTCTGTTTTGTTTTGTGTTTTGGTGCTGAATGTGTGGAGGTGAAGTTGAATACATGAAGTGCATTTACAATACAATCTCCCCACATACATTCCACGAGGACGTCATTTTCTTTTTTTTTGGTATTGCTGTGGGGCATATGGGATCTTAGTTCCCCAACCAGGGATGGAACCCATGCCCTCTGCAATGGGAGTGTGGAGTTTGAATGCCTGGGCCACCAGGGAAATCCGGACCATCCTTTCTTTGCTGGGGGCATCATTAGAGAAAGGGTCTGCGCTTCACCAGAGACTCATGTGTTTTGTAATTAAAGAATACCAGGTTTCTCCTTGAATTCCTCCTTTGGGAGGCCAGAATCTCAACTACAACACTGAATCCCGGAAAATACAACACTAGCCCCTCAGATCGAACCTGAAGTTGGTCTATAATACTGGGGTGTTTGGGTGTTGCAGAGAGCAAGGGGCATTCAGGCTGTTGGAAGCCAAGCTAAGGTCCATTAGACCCAGATGCCCTCCTGGGTCGCCCCAGTGGACAGGTTGTGTTCCTGGGAACTCCTGTCATATGCACATCTCTGCCCATTCAGTCTGGCTCTATATATTGACAGTCATCCTTATGTTTTATGTCATAGGTACCTCACCTGTCTTTCAGTAAGATCATAAATTCTTCAAGGGCAGGTGGCAGAGGTCTTTTATGTTTTTATAACCCACACTGTCTAGCACGGTGCCTTCATATAAAAGTGCTTTCTTTCTATGTAGCTTCATCAGTTATGAGTGATTCTCTCAGTATATGAACCAACTCTACACACATGCTGTAAGAACACCAACTGTATCAAAAGGCCAGGATTTGCCCTTGCAACTTAGCAAGCTGAATTTTTAAAATCATTTACTTAATTTTGAAGTTGAGGATTGCAAGGGGATTCCCAAGTCGGGAATTTATATTTGTAAAAGCAAAGATAATGTTAGTTGCCTTAAAAACCTCAAACTATGAGGTAATCCCAATATCTGATGTTAATCAAAGCCTTACCAAAAAAGCAGTATCTATTTCTAACTTCCTCAAACAAAGAGACTGTGATCTTGTGTCCGTACATGTGTGCGTTTTTTTTTAAATGAAGGATAAATGAATGGTTAAGTAGAATATTAGAATAACAGACCATAGGACTCTAGGAAGACTCTCTTTTAAAAAATTATTTAAGTCATATCTCATTATGTTGTATATTTCTTCCTTGTTCACCTTTCACAGCATTAAAATAATTTTATGCTGAACTAAAGGTGATTTTTATTGCATTAGGAAAAACCCATGCTTTCTAATGTTGGAACAGCTGTAATAATTCAAAGTAAAAAAAAAAAAATCCCAGAGTACATTTTAAAACATCATTCTACACATTGCCTAATACACTGCTAATTTTGGCTAGATTTTAAATAAAACAGGCTTCAATGAAATGATATGAAAAGCATGTTCCAATGGATTAGACACAGTTTCAAGGGTTAACACTTTTAGTACTGTTTCTTACAAAATCATGCAGGATTATTACAGAAATTGGTATCATGATTATTTTAACTCTGGCCTTATCAGCTGTAAGAAATTCTTACACCTCCGTCACTGCTAGCTCTCAAAACACACTGTCACAAGTGTCATTATTTCCATTTCCCATGCAAGGCAAATAAAGACTGGAGGCTTAAAGTGCCCATCTGAACACACACAATATACACACTATATCCCTGAGGTCCAGATGGCTCTTCCTTCTCACCCTCATTGCAGCCTCACGGCTTCTCTTCTTCCCGTTCCCAGACTAACTGTTCAGGTAAGCTTTGATTATTTGCATCTGTCTTTTCAGAATTAATGACAGAATACTGACAGAAAGGGAGGTGCTGGAGTTAATGGAAAATGTTTCTTATTGTTCTTACTCATGAAAGCTTGGAAGACCCATCATCCCCATGGTCCGGGGCTGGCTTGCCACTGCCAGAGCCTGTGATTTAGAACTGTCTGTGCAGTCCTCTCAAACAACAAAGCCTGCTTCCCGTCTGTGTTTGCTCACCTCGTCACCATCTTTCCCTGGGGATGGAAGGGTGTATCAAAGCAAGAGAAAGCGTCAGTGGCTATTTCTTCCCCTTCTCTCTCTAGGTTGAGTATTGTTTTGGCACCTTGTATATACCTATGTAAATTTATGATGAAATATATGCTTTCCAAAGCAGTTCTTTGCCTTTTGCAAGAGACTTAAAAAATAATCATTGTGAAATTAACACAGTGATCAGGAAACAAGTGTGAAAGGAAGACTTGAAATTTATTTCCAAAATGCTGTGAAACAGCTCAGCTGGGCCATTACCACTTGCCCTCTACCCTCTTTACCACTGCTCCCCTGGTGGCTCAGAGGTTAAAGCAGACGTCTGCCTGCAATGTGGGAGACCTGGGTTCGATCCCTGGGTCAGGAAGATCCCGGGAGAAGGAAATGGCAACCCTCTCCAGTATTCTTGCCTGGACAATCCCATGGACGGAGGAGCCTGGTGGGCTACAGTCCACAGGGTTGCAAAGAGTCGGACACGACTGAGTGACTTCACTTTCACTTTCTACCCTCTTTACAAGTTACAAGCCACCTTGTATATTTACGTCATAGAAAAATTGGGCCCCACCCTGACAATTCTGCAAATGAATAATTAATTGAAATGTTTACCAAGAAATGAGGTAAGCTTCCCCTAGAACCTTAATCTTTCTCAGAGCACCTGCTACTTAAAACAGGTGTCAGGGTCCTTTGGTGGCTCAGAGTTAAAAGAATCTGCCTGCAATGCAAGAGACCCAGGTTTGATCCCTGGGTCTGGAAGATCCCCTGCAGAAGGGAATGGCTAACCACTCCACTATTCTTGCCTGGAAAATTCCATGGACAGAGGAGCCTTGCGGGCTCCACGAAGTCACAAAGAGTTGGACATGACTGAGCGACTCACACACACAGAGGGTTCTGCTGCTGCTGCCGCTAAGTCGCTTCAGTCATGTCTGACTCTGTGACCCCAGAGATGGCAGCCCACCAGGCTCCCCAGTCCCTGGGAGGGTTCTAGTGAGGTCCTAAAGCCACCCCAATAAGGAAGGTTCTTACACAACTTGGTTGAAAGACACTTCCTTTCCCTACAATGTTTATAGTAAGGGAGGGTTGGGAGTGAGGAAGGTTAAACCTGGGGGGGCAGGTGGGGAGAAAAGACATAGTTGTAAAGTTACAATTAAAGTTGCACGGTGGTTTTTTGGCAGAGCAGGATGCCCCAGTGTTGAAGTTTTCACAGAAAGATACCCACAGATCAGAATCTCACAGCCTGGCACAACTCAACAGCTTGATTCAGCAAATGTTTATGGAATTCCCAAAGGCAGAGCTGCTTAGTTTGGGACCTGGGACCACTGACACCATCAAGGATGTTTTTTAAAAATACAAACTCCTGAGACCTACTCCAGACCCACTGAAACATAATTTCCCAGGGTGAGAATGGACTTTTACCCCCTAAGGAGGCTTCTTGGGTGATTCTTCAGCATACTGAAGTTTAAAAGCACCAGGGTCTGTTTTATTCATTGATTTGTCCAAGTATCTAGAACAGCAATTGACAGAGCTCAATAAATACCTGCTGAATGAATAAAGGTCCTTAAGTGTCTGTGGCACTCAGAGACTCTAGTTATAAATATCTTCTAGACTAATTAAAAATGCTGTCATAGAACAAGGATACTGTTGTATCCCACGGGGGCAGAGGAAGCTCTCCTACCTCTGCCCAGCAGCCTCAGCAAATTGTTCTCACTTTGACAGGGCTTTCCATGCCTACGAATGTGCATGCCAAGTCGCTTCAGATGTTTCTGACTTTTTGCGACCTCATGGATTATAGCCTGCCAGGCTCCTCTGTCCATGGAATTTTCCTGGCAAGAATACTGGAGTGGGTTGCCATACCTTCCTCCAAGGGATCTTCCCAACCTAGGGATCGAACTCAAAGTCTTTTTATATCTCCTGCATAGGCAGGCTGGTTCTTTACCACTAGTGACAACTAGGAAGCCCTTCCCTGCCTATGCTGCTGCCTATACTTCACTGCAAAAACTGTGACAAAGACCAGCCTCCCAGCCTTGCTTCCTTAAAAAATAGAAATGAAAAAATAATAATAAAGGAAGGAATTAGTAAAACCAGCTAAGGTGTAAGTAGGTACCCTAAATCCAGCATGTTGAGTAAATTATCTTTCCTAAACTACCTGTAACTAAAGCTAGGCAAACTTCTAAAGCCAGTTTTATTTGTAGTCATAATAGCTAAGGGATCAAGTTTCCTTCTTAATCATTCAAACCACAGGAAAGATTGTATATACAATCTTGCTTTTGTACACACAACATGCTAATAAGGTTATATTAATAATTTATTAAGAACCCACTACATCCTTAACAGGTGAAACCTGGTCCATCCACACCATGGAATACTACTCAGCAATAAAAAGGAAAAACTTAATACACACAATATGAACCTCAAATGCATTATGCAAGAAACCAATCCCAGAGGATTATATGATTCTCTTTATATGACATTCAGGAAAAGGCAAAACTATAGGCAGGTGGAATGGGTCAGTTGTTGCCTGATTAGGCCTGGGAGTAGAGGTCACATTTAACCATAAAGTGATAGCACAAGGGGATTTTGGGGGTGATCGAACGATTCTGTATCCTGTTTGAGGTGATTGTTATGTGAATCCATTTATGGATTGAAATTCACAAAACTGCACATCAAGAAAAATGTGAATTTACCATATGCAAATTTTATTTTAAAAATAACCCATTGCACACACAACTCATTAGGTCTCTGAGGCCCCCTCAGACACTTTCCTTCCCTTGATCAGTTTATTAACGTGGGCAACACATAAACAAGGGGTCTTGGAGTGAGCATGTCAGGGAAGGAGGGTTGTGCTACCAGATGGTCCAGGCTAAGTACATCACATGCCTGTATGCTTAGTCCAACTCTCTGCAACCCCACGGACTGCAGCCTGCCAGGCTCCTCTGCCCATGGGAGTTTTCAAGCAACAATACTGGAGTAGGTTGCCAGTTTCTTTTCCAGGGGATCTTCCCGACCCAGGGGTGGAATCTGAGTCTCCTGTGTCTCCTGCATCGGCAGGAGGATTCTTTACCACTGAGCCACCTGGGAAGCCCAAGTACATCACACCTGGTACCAAGTTTAGCACCTTATAAATTGGAAACCATTTTGTAGAAAATTCCTTTATTATAGTGCAAATAACTTTCAGCAGTGACATCATAACGCTAAAACACATTTAGCAACATTTTACACCACGCAGTAAATAAGAAAGTGTTTCTTTGAAAATATGTCATCATAGGAACATTATTTCTACATTAATAATGTAGCTGGAAAATGCCAAAGGTGTTTCTCTCAAGGCAAAAGGGCTCCTGCCCTCTTTTTGGATATTTTCTTAATACAAATGAAAGGATTTGCCATTTTAACAAATCATCAACAATTCTAAGAACGATCCCTCTGGAGGTTTTGAACTAAGGTTGGCATGATTTGAAATGGGGTTTCAAATTTTTAAAAAAACTAAGACAATTCTGGGATAACCCAGAAATAGAAGTCACTTCTATTAACTTTTAAGTAGATATATACATTCATTCCAATTTTGATGCAGAAATGAACAGATTGTCTAAAGCCTGCCTATTATTCCCCCAGAGCCTGATTGTTATTTATGTTCCTTGGTTTTGGTCATATTGCAGAATTACAGCTCTGGTCAGGAATAACACCTTACACACCCAAATGCTTTCCTGTGAAGCTTAAAATTGCACTTTTCATCCTGAATTTCCACCTTAGACCTCACATGCTGATGAAAGGATGTGAACAGTTTCCAGTTTACAGCTAATGATTAATGCAGCTGGACTAGCCCCCCGCTAACTTAATTATACCTGAATCAAACCATCACATCATTCTGATAAATTTCAATAAGCTTTACCAAGAGGTACTCACTGACCCCACAGAACAATGAAGGGTTAACAGTGTATCTTTACACTAAGCTGCCTAAGGGCTTGGCTGCTAACCAGTTAGCTGATAGGTAGAGAGAACAGTGTCAGTTCCAACAGTTACACCCCCAACTCCTCCAGTTTCTGCTGAATTATGCAGTGGGCGGGAATGGATGACAACTCAAAGAAAAACCTCCTGTTGGGGGGGGGGTCTTCTACCATAATGAGACTCAAAACCCCTACCAATACATTTCAGGGTGTCCTCTAGGTCTTTCTACAAATACTTGACAAAATCTAGTGGCTGCACAAGGTTAGTCACGGGCTCCAAAATACGGAGCCAGAGCATAGCCTTCCTGACTGAATATGGCTGGTTAAGTCAGCTAGGACATAAAGCTTTTCAATGCTCAGCCAGTCTTATTGGATAAAGCATCTTCTTACATAACACAGTGGAACTGTGCTAAACAGTTTCAAAGCTGAGGAGAATCCAAATATATCACCTATAAAAAAAATGCACGATTTTAGTTTGCTTTTTCTTAAACTTTGGTACTGAAACACTGTCTACATTCTTGACACATGAAAATGACGTGGCCACTTCCGTGCCTCTGCATGTTGTGTAAAAAAACTCAAAAGCAAAGCAGGACAAGGACGTGTCATAACAAGACGCAGTATGCTGTACAAATAAAACCTAAATTATATATAAATACACCCCCACCCCAGCACCCCCTTACCACCCTCAACTAGCTGACCAGAGCAATGCCAAGGGTCCTTCTCTCCAAAGCCAATGCAGTTTATGAAATCCAGCGCCCAGGACTCCAACCATCCCTTGCCTTGCAGTGATGTGTGTATCACTGCAGGCTTTTCCTGGAGACTACCTACTGTCTAATCAGTTCCACAAGTACAGGGAAACTCCCAGAGCTTCACTGGAGCATTCATACTACTGGCTGGACTCAAAGACCTAGAGTCCTGGGAGTTAACTTTTCAGATAAACTAACTGGATCATTTCCTAGGTTGGATCTTGTCTTATCGTACTGTCTTAGCAGAGCCCACACAGTAGGAAGCATCTTCTACTCTGAAGCTCCAAAGGCATTGCTTAGGGATTGGTGAGGGTCACATAATAAAAGTGATACAATGAGCTAACAGCTTAAGTTGATATAAATTATTTCCAAGTAAGTTATTTGGGGCCATTTGCTTCTGCTTTCCATTGCATTCCCAAATCATTTTCACACTATACCTTTAAAAACGTATGTAATAGTCCATTTTTAAAACTATCGATGCAATCACCTCTTAATGTGTTTTCAACTAGCTTAATAACAACTTGATGAGCTATTATGTAGATCCAGTGAAAAGTAGTTAATTAGTCTTAAGGATGCCAATACTGTGCTAATTTCACAGTATGGAGAAAAAGCAATGTTAAGTAGAATTTTACATAATCATTAATAACTTGAAAAGCAGTCTTACTGAACTGTTGCAAAGTTTTCCCAAAAGCACTTACAGCAATTTATATCAAGAGATCCTAAGTTTAGGGGTAGGAGGATAAGACTCAACTCTTTAAGGTAGAAACTCACCTTTCTCATGACTGTAATAGGTAATTTCCCCACTCAGACCTAAGATAATTGTACATTCAAAAGTTCATAACAAGCTGTTCTTGAGACATTAATCATCTCTAACACATACACTGAGTAGAAATAAATAACTACAAGAAAGCTTAAAAAATCTGAGTTAACATTATGCTGTGCAAAAAGGAAAAAAAACAAAAAAAAAACCCTTGAACAACCTACATTCTATGTTAAATACCCTGACTAAAATGTTGGTTGTGCTACACAATTCCACTTCAGTGCAGAAATGAGTTGATTTCTGTGTACCATCTTTGTTGTTGTTGTTTTAAGTCTTTAGCACTTTTGTTCGAAATATCACCTTGCTTTGAAAAGATGAATAACTTATTACCAAATCACAGATCCTCACAAATCCATCTCAGTTTAGTCTGAATAAAATCCAGCATAAATGCATTACTTTGTTCTGGGGATAATGGCTCGGTGTCTTAGTTCCGATAGCTTCCTAAGGGCAAACGACCGCTGAAGTCATTTTGGGTTTAAACTGCACAGAAAGAAGAGACAGTGAAGTCTGCCTTTTTGTTTTCTTTTTAAGTCTTTAGACCTTGCTAGGACACTTCTTCCAGATCAACAGTCAGGCAGTTGTGGCACCTGATGCTCTTTGAAACAGACGTGGTTTAAACATCAGCCAAGCTTAGTGATTTGGAGGTCTCCGTTGATCTTTATGGTGTCGATTGCAGATAACGTTTGAATGCGGTGGTAAAAATCAAAAAGTTGGTGTCCATCCACAAACACTCTAAAACGTGGGTGCTCACAAAGGATTTCCACCTGGAAAAAACAAAATAAAACCCTCAGTTCATAATTTCAATGAACTCTGCTGGGAAAAATGAACAAATACCTCATTTTAGAGAAAGGCAACATCTTCAGCAGTTCTCAAACTCTAGAGTGCACTGGAATCAGACAGAAGGCTATAGAACAGACTGCTGGACTCTACCCTCCTAAATTTTCTATTTAGTAGGTCAAGGGTAAGGTCTAAGAATGTGCTTTTCCACCAAGTTGTTGGTGGAAACTGATGATGCTGGTGTTGCTGGAATGAGGGACACACTTTGGGAGGCACTGCTCTACACTATTCAATGTCCTTGAAGGATTTAAAATTGCCTTACTATTTCTCCCTTCTCATTGCATGCCAGAAAGTGATATAAAGTGGTATAGATTTATCTATATGGCACTTAATGCCTCCATCCTCATCCCCTGAACAATTCTATCCCACCTTCAGAGAAGCCCCTCACAAGGCAGAGCAGGTACCCATTAGGGAGCATGTAATAACAGTTTGGACACTCAAACAAGATAAACACTAAGCAGAGAAGGATACACAGTAATTACCATTGGACCAAGGATGTGTAATTAACAAGGCTTTGTTAAGCCAAACAAAAATACTGATTCCATATGGTAAAAGCTTTTTCTTCCTCTTTTTTCTAACTTAAGGAATTCACCATAGAGTTTAATCACTGGTTTTACACTACGTATTTATTAAAAGCATTTGTATTCATCATGTAAGGAGAGACTCCATATGTGATATTAGTCACATTTAATGCGTATTATTACTAAAATTATGTCACCAAGAAGGGCTGATTCCATCTCAATTTTGTTGTTGGGGAGCATTATTCCACTGGGCAGAAGCTTTGGTTACTCACACTCATGAGCTCTGCGTTAAGAGTCACCATTAAGAAACTGTCACAGTTCAGGGGAGCCTCAGGGTCATTATCATTCTAGAGAAGGGTAGGGGTGCCTTCCCCAGGCTATGCTAGAAGGGTAATTAGTCTCTATTCTATCACTGATATCAATGTCATAGATTCTTCTTTACCCCCAAGACTCCAAGATGGGAAGAAATATTATGACTTATTCATAATGCCCTTGTACATTTCTAGAGGAGGAGCAACAGGTTAAGGGTAGTTCTTGTTTGTTAGGTATATATGAAACAGGGAGCTTTTAACCAAGTTGTCATTATTATGATGTATGTTAACAAAGTGTAGGGCTTCCCCGGTAGCTTAGCAGTACAGAACTTGTCCGCCCATGCAGGAGATGCAAGAGACATGGATTTGATCCCTGGGTGGGGAAGATCCCCTGGAGGAAGGCATGGCAATCCACTCCAGTATTCTTGCCTGGAGAATCCATGGACAGAGGAGCCTGGTGGGCTACGGTCTGTAGGGTTGCAAAGAATCAGACACGACTAAGTGACTAAGCACAACAAACTTTAACGCAGACACTTCATCACCAAGTCTGACATGTCAGTAAATTCTTTTCTAACACATTACTGACTTGCACCTTTTACTTGGCATTGTCCTTCATAGAGGAAGATGCGGCTCATGCTATTTGATGGGACTGGAAACTTGGGTTGTGCTTACTGCCTGACAGATAGTGGGGAACAAATCTATACTCATTCTGGCCCAAGGGAAGGCATCTATCAATCAGCCACACAGCCTGTGACAATGAAGTAGACTGAGGCTGCTTAACCCAGCATTAGTCACTTAGTTATGTCTGACTCTTGATGACCCCATGGACTGTAGCCTGCCAGGCTCCTCTGTCCATGGAATTCTCCAGGCAAGAATACTGGAGTGAGCTGCCATGCCCTCCTTCAGAGAGGATCTTCCCCACCTAGGGAACCTGGGTCTTTTGCATTGCAGGCAGAGTCTTTACCATCTGAGCTACCAGGGAAGCCCAGGGGAGCAACGGCACTGCTAGTCCTCATTAGCAAAGGGAACAAGAGAAAATAAAATAATAATTGCTCTAGTCTCAAAAAAGGTATAACTGATATGGTCTGGTACTACTTAAAGGTTGAGAAAAAAGAAAGAAATTCTAGGTATTTATTAATATTTATTAAATAGTTAGCTTAGGACAATTATCTATTAAATGCCTAGTACTATACTGAATACTACACAGAGAAGTATTTATTCTTAACAATCTAGACATGTAAATATGGGTTTATTTACACATATTGGCTAAATAGAACCAAGAGCTTCTACTGATTATTAATTCATATCAGCAAACAGAGCTCTTTTGATCGCTTTTCTTTTTTTCACCATCAGGTGACAAATTTCTTGGACATGCAAAAATTCTGGCTGCTTAAAGCACTCTTGGCACATCTCAGATGAAAATATCACCATCCTGCCAATGGCTGGAGCTGAAGCACTCGAGGTACTCACCCTGAATGGCTGGTCTGGGATGAATGGGAAGTAAGGGATCGCTGACTGTTCTTCACCCCTTTCCCCAGATATACAAGAATTTCTGAGTAGCTGCCGGTCTGTGAACACTGCTTTGAGTTCTATTGCCACATCGGCGGGAGGATCTTCTGAATCACCACAGGTCAAGCTGATTGCAAAGCTGAAAAGAAAATCATCTCATTTATTCACGGTTGAGCAAAATAACATTTAACAAAGACCCAGGCTCCCATTTCCTTCTTCCTCTCTGGATTGGTCAGCTTTTAGTGGGCCACTACTCTCCACAGGGCGGCGGTGGGGCGGGGGAGGGGGGGGTAGGTGACAAGACCATGGATAAGTAGAATTACAATCAAACTAGCTAATTTTGTTACCCACAGGAGGTGGCCCTGGAGAAAACTTTGATAGAGATGAAAATAACTAACTGTGGATATTTCAGATACTCCAAACTACCCACACATCTGTGTTTTAACCCATTTCAGAAGACTCAAAAACAGCCAGGGGAAACTGACCAAGGGAAACAATATCTTGTAGTTTGGTTCTCATTTATACTGATAGTTCTTACTCCAAGCACTGTGTTTGAAAAACATTTTTTTAAAAAAGTCCTTTGGCCTCCCTAAGGGTCAAAGAGAAAATGATGTGGGTCTATATTTATAATCTCTGATATAAATAGCTGTCTAGAGAAATGGCCACTGAGATTCATACACATTCTTTTCATGGGAACATAGTACTTTCTTGGCACTTGCAACCAGTAACACTGGCCACAGGGGTTGGAAGGGCAGCAGAAAGCTACAAGAGTGAGGCAGGACCTTGTAACTGCTGGATAGGTATAAGTGTTGTAGTGAAAAAAGAGGAAAAAGTTGTTTTGTTTTTTCTCTTGCCCTTTTCTGAGCTCTTTTTTTCACTTTTAACTGTTCCTGATCTGTAGTAGGTAATCAAGACTAACCTGGTATGCAGATCACACTCTGTCTGGGGCTCACCTTTACAGCACTCTCTTTGCAGACGACCCCCTCATAGTTCTTTTCCTCTCTTTTTGCACTACAGAAAGGAGGCCATAGTACAATTCATGCAAGACAATGGACCCAACTACTGGGTACCTGATGGCCAGTCTGTTTTTGAAATGATACAAAAGGAAGAAGAATACAAGACCTTCACACCTTTGTTCCTCATCACTGACCCCTTCATCTATATAATCACCACCCCCCGCCATTCCTCATGGGAGGGGCATACAGTTCTTGAGGCTCTAGCCTGCTGTTTCTCCCCTCCTCTGGCTGAGGATTAAAGCCACCCTTTTATTTTCTCCAAACTCTGTCTCCGTATTTTTCATTTGGCTTGGGTGGGCAGAGAAACCCAAAATTTTTGACAGCATCATAGGAGACAAGGAATCTGCCTTACCTTTCTGGGTTGAGGTCTACAATGCCCATCACTAACACCTTCTTGCCTGGTCTCATGCCACCTTTAATGTGCCCACAAAATGGCACGATCTGTAGAGGATGAGAGCAGAAACAAAGTTCACAGCCTGTTAGGGAAGAGCCAAGCCCTCAGTTCCTTAGGACTTGACCCATTTAAAAATGCAATTAGAAACAAGAGGGTACAGGCAGACACCGAAGAGGGAACAAAATCATTTACCAGTCGTGGGAAGTACACGTCGGCTTGAACTGGAGAGCCCAAGGAGTTGTTTAAATGCCCATCATCTAGTTTCTAAAAATAGAAGCACACAGATTGGCTTTCCAAAGGCTTTCGGAGGTGGGTGTTAGCGGGAGCAGGGAAGAACCTATACAAATCTGGAGGAATCCAGCAATCCTCCCCACAACAGAGGCTTACCCGCAGAAAACCCCGGAACCAAACCCGTCCTTTCTATCAGGTAGCTAAGCCTCTGATGCTCCCCAGACCCTTCAGATCTAGATCAAAATGAAGGTCGAGGCCCACTGGGGAACCAGAGCCCCGCTCCGGAGGAAGGCAGGCTCCTCTCCAACCGCAAACGCCCCTAGAACCTGTCGCCCAGGCCTGTCTTCCAGGATGTGGCTGGAGTGCAGCAGCCGCGCTCAACTTCTCCCGCGAGCCCCAGGCTAGGACCCATTTCCAAGGGGGAATCCCCGGGATGCCGTGGGGGTTGGGGGAGCGGACAAGGGGCGCGCGCGCCGGACACACTCACAACCGCGCACACTCACACCTGGCCGGTGTCTGCACGGCGCGGAGTGGGCTGTAGCTCACCCCCACGCGCAGGCCGCCCCTAACACCTCCACTCAGCCAGCGGTCCTCCCGCGGGGCACCCCTCCAGCCCTCCCCCCACTCCGGTCGCGCACAGCCGGCTCCCTCTAACCAGGTACTGGGGCGCCGTCTCCCGCCGGGGGCGCGGGGCTGGGCCTCCGCCAGGCGGGAGCCAGCGGCGGGGCCGTGCGGGCCGCGGGAAGGGGGCGCCTCGCCGGCACTCACCACCACTGCATCGCTGTCGGCCACCGACCCCGCCATCTTCTCGCGCAGCGCGGCGGGGTGCGCGGCTGGCGGCCGGGCGGCGCGGGACGTGGGACGCGGCGCGCGGGCGGGGATCCCGGGGCGGTCCTGCGCCGGGCGGGGGCGCGGGTCCGAGGCTGGCTGGGGCGCGCACACACGCGCGGGTACGCGCGCGCGCACGCCCGGGGGCCCCGCGCCGACCGGGCCAGCGGCGCCTGGGGGAGGGGGGACGGGGGGAGGCGGGGGAGGCGGGGGAGGCGGCGCGGGCCCGGAGGTCGGAGGTGGCTGCCGCGGCCGGGACGGAGCTGCAGAGTCTAAGCTGCTTTCTTCCTCGGGGTGCCGCTACCGTCGCCCGAGGAAAAAGGTGGCGAGGGCCGCGCCGTGTCGGCCTAGGGTGGCATTTAAAGGCCGCCGGGGCCCGGCTCGGGAACCGGGAACAGGGCGGAGACCCGGCTGGGCTGCCGCGGCTTGCTCAGCTTGCCCTGCCCCTCGGCCATTGGACGGCGGCAGGAGGCTGGGGCGGGAGGGACTGGCCTGCCAGTGTCGGGGCGTGCGAGGGGGCGGGCGCCTGGTCGGTCCTCTCCTGCGGCAGGGTGGGTGGGGCCGGGGGTGAGGAAGTGAGGCCGGGGCCTGCCAGGTGACAGGTGCTTGTGACATCCCCGCCACTCCCCTCCGGCCACCCCCTTCCTACTCTGGCTGCGCCTGGGGGCAGGTGGGACAGTGGAGACTGAGATCCAGGAAGATTTGGAGGTGGAGGTGGATTCCAGAGCTCGAGATTTCTTTCAAAGAATTTCAGCGCAGTGCGAGAAAAGATTCATTTCGAGCCTTCCAGGGTACAAAGATAATGAAAGGCCTCTGGGCTTGCATAAATAAATATTTGACCTAAAAGCAAGAGGCAGAGAGGACTCGGAGTAGGGACTTTTATATAACAGGAGGCTGAATATAGAATAGACCTCCCTGCCCTGCGAAAAGATGGGGGTCCCTGGAGACTTTTTAGCCAGGGGCCTGGTTAAATCTCATTAAATTGAACTGGGCACAGTGCCTGCCCTCAGAAAGCCTTCGTTGGGCTGTTTTGTTTGTTTTTTACAAGTCACCTGCTCAATCTAGTGAAAAGTGAAGTCGCCCAGTTGTGTCCGACTCTTTGTGACCTACCAGGCTCCTTCCTCCATGGGATTCGCCAGGCAAGAGCACTGGAGTGAGTTGCCATTTCCTTCTCCAGGGGATGTTCCCAACCCAGCGATCGAACCCGGGTCTCCCGCATTCCAGGCAGACGCTTTCGAACCCGGGTCTCCCGCATTCCAGGCAGACGCTTTAACCTCTGAGCCACCGGAGAAGCCCAATCTAGGGGAGTGGGTTTCTCACTGAACATCTCCTGATATCCCTTGAGGAGTGATTCCCAGGGAGTGCACCTCTCTTCATTCCAAGTCACAAATTCCTTTATGGTGTTTCCACATTAGGACGATTATGTAACTTCTCAGCTAAAGCTGTATCAACATACCCTGTATTCGGTGACGTCTTGGCTTAGACATTCCATTGTGTGCATCACCCTGGTGTTTTATACTTAATAATCAGAGAACATGTGTGACCTCAGAGGGGCCCTCAGAGACTCCTTTCCTGCCATGATTGCTGACTGTGTGGCCTGGAACATCACTGAGGCTTTGTGTCTTAGCTTTCCCTTTATGGACCAGAGCTAATCATGGTAATCTCAGTTGAGTAGGGAGAATTACCTGCACACGACTGTAAGCCACAGTCATACCCTTTGTGTGCTCTGAACTTGAGACTGAAGGGCAACACAGTTGTGACTCACACTTTTGCTCTTGTTTACCAGTCTTAGCTCAAAATCACACCTTATTGATGATTTTAAAATGTTAGGCAGTCATAGGAAACAATGTTTTTTAAGCACACTTTGATATATTTCAACTTCTGAGAGTTCGGTATAGGGAAGACTCATTGAAGTTTTTTTCGTCATTAGCTAAGCTAAGAGGGACACAGTACATTGTGGTAGTTAAAGAGCCTTATGCCCTAGGTTCAAATCCTGGCTCTATGACTAACTAGCTGGGTGATCTTGGACAAGTTACTAAACTTCTCTGTGCCCCAGTTTCTTCATCTGTGAATCCAAGACGACAGCAGTGATGACAATAGCACTTATCTTGTGTTATTGGAAAGATTAGGTAATTGGTTCCTATACCTTCGTTAGATTAGTACCTGGCATATAGTAAGCACTTTACAAATCCACAAACATCCTGAAGGCCTGCTATGTATCAGGCACTAGGGAATTTGTGGGGATTCTTTTCATAGTTCTATTTTATTATTATTTTAAAATCATTTTAAGAATGGAAATATAGTTGATTATATTGTGTTAGTTTTAAGTGTATGGCAAAGTGATTCAGCTATCTATTCTTTTTCAGATTCTTTTCCTTTTTAGGTTATTACACATTATTGAATGTAGTTCCCTGTGCTATATGTAAGACCTTGATGTTTATCTATTTTATATATAGTACTGTGTATCTGTTAAGTCAAACTACTCATTTATCCTTCTCCACCCCTTTCTCCTTTGGTACCCATAAATTCATTTTCTATGTCTGTTTCTGTTTTGTAAATATGTAAATACAAATGTTCATTTGTAGCTTTTGTTAGATTCTACATATAAGTGATAAGTGATATCACATGATATTTGTCTGTCTGACTTACTTCACTTACTATGATAATCTCCAGGTCCATCCATGTTGCTGCAAATGGAATTATTTCATTCTTTTTATGGCTGAGTAATATTCCATTGTGGGCTTCCAAGGTGGTTCAGTGGTAAAGAATTTACCTGCAAATGCAGGAGATGCAGGAGACCCAGGTTCAATCCCTGGGTCGGGACAATCCCCTGGAGGAGGAAAGCAACCCACTGCAGTATTCTTACCTGGGCAGTTTAATGGGACAGAGGAGCCTGGTGGGCTCATGTAGTCGAAAAGAGTCAGACGTGACTGAGTGACTGAGCAATACTCCACTGTATATACATAACGCATCTTCTTTATTCATTCATTTGTTGATGGATATTTAGGTTGCTTCTGTGTCTTGGCCATTGAAAAGAGTGCTGCTATGAACACTGGGGTACACGTATCTTTTTGGAATAGAGTTTTCATCTTTTCCAGATACTTGCCCAGGAGTGGGATTGCTGGATCATATGGTAACTCTACTTTTAGTTTTTTAAGGACCCTCAGTGAGGACTTTTTTGTTGACCTAAGCAGAGTATAAGCAGGACTTAGGAGGCTCCTGCACCAATCCGAGAACGATATTGTGGTGGCTCAGACACAGTAGAAGTGCTGAAGATATGAGAAGCTGTGGGCCCTTGATAAGTCCTAGCCGTTGTTATTAGGTAGTTCGGAGAGTTCAAATCGACTTCTAAGCCTCAATTACCTCACTGCAAAATTAAGAGGTTGGGCTCATTCACCGTTCCTCCTTAGCTCTTAAAAAGGTCTGGTTCCTGAAAAGCTGTGTAAATACCATCTAAATGTAAATGGTTTGAGAGTATGTTCTTTTGAATGAAAATAATCTTGGGTTGAATCTTTCAATAAGTAGTTTGTAGGGTGAAGAATAATGCTTTGATTTACATTGTAAGTGGAGTTGAAGATACTTGGATTGCTTGAGATGAGGTCTTACATTTCTTATGTTTTAGGAATGTAAAAAACAGGAAGATACTGAGCCTGCCCAGAACACTTTATTCTGGAAAATTGCTTTTATTCCAAAAATGCTTTGTTCCTTCTCAATCATTCTATAGAATAGTTTTGAACATGGAGAGCAGGCAGAAGCCTAAATGAATTTTTTGTTGTTGTTATAAATAAAGCTGAGCAGAGTCAAACTACCTCTTACAGGGAAATTCATTAGCAAATAAATGAAATATAGAGCTTGAGTTTTTAAAGAGTTGTACAAAGAAAGACAGGCAAACTTTGCTCTGGGCTTTGATTATGGGCATTTGTGTCTAAAAAACATTAACCAAGACTGTGACCCTTTTATGAAATGCAAGAGTGAACTGCACTACTGCTGGAAACTAATAAAAAGGCTAAAGGTATGTGGGGGAGGCAGTCAAACATGATTAGCATCAAAAAAGAAGTATGCACAGCTCTTTGAAGACAGACTTTGCTAAATGATCTTCCCAGATGGAAATAGTAGAAGGGAAGTGTCTTTCTTTCCTTCCTGTTTAATGTTTTTTTTTTTTTTTTCCCAAATGCAGGCATGTAGAATTTCTAATACTGGGGGAAAAATATAGCATTGACGTCAGTTCAGCAACCATATTATGAGCAAGGCTAAAGAAGAGATATTTGAAAATGCGTGGATGTTGTCCTGCAGGAGCTCACAGGTCATTCTGGGAACCTATGTAGAATGCAGGGGATAAGATAATAAAGGCCTCAGATCTACAGCCCAAGTAACAAGTTGGGGGAGTCATTCCCATTGGGAAGATTACCCCAGCTTTCTGGAGGGCTTACGTATCTCTGACCACGTGTACAGTAGCCCCTTCCACATTCCCCCCCAAAGCGAGTCTGCAGAGACTGCACTACAGCTCTATTCATGGTTCAAATTCTAAAACAGCTGAACCCCTGTTCTCAGAGGTTGATTCTGTCTCCTGCTGTGGTCCAGGTGGATATGAGCCTTCTTTCTCTACACGTGCCTGACTTTGACCTTCAGACCACTCATTTCCTATCTGTGTGTGTATGTGTACACATCATCAGCAGCAGGGTTTCTCCTCCTCAACCCAGTTGACATTTTAGGCTGAGAAATTCTTTCCAGTGGAGGGTAAGGCCAGTAGTGCTACCTGCATCACCACCAAATGGTGACAATCAGAAATTCCCCCAGCACTGACAAATGTAAAATATCCCTGAGTGGGATGGGGCAAACTTGCCTCTACTTGAGAACCAGTTATCTAAAAGATGCTTTCAGTTCAGTTCAGTTGCTCAGTTGTGTCCGACTCTGCGACCCCATGAACCGCAGCACACCAGGCCTCCCTGTCCATCACCAACTCCCGGAGTCCACCCAAACCCATGTCCATCGAGACGGTGATGCCATCCAACCATCTTATCTTCTGTCATCCCCTTCTCCTCCTGCCCTCAATCTTTCACAGCATCAGGGTCTTTTCAAATGAGTCAGCTCTTCGCATGAGGTGGACAAAAAAATATTGGAGTTTCAGCTTCAACATTCCAGAGAACACCCAGGACTGATCTCCTTTAGGATGGACTGGTTGGATCTCCTCGCAGTCCAAGGGACTCTCAAGAGTCTTCTCCAACACCACAGTTCAAAAGCATCAATTCTGTACTCAGCCCTCTTTATAGACCAACACTCACATCCATACATGACCACTGGAAAAACCATAGCCTTGACTAGGCAGACCTTTGTTGACAAAGTAATGTCTCTGCTTTTTAATATACTGTCTAGGTTGGTCATAACTTTCTTTCCAAGGAGTAAGTGTCTTTTAATTTCATGGCTGCAGTCACCATCTGCAGTGATTTTGGAGCCCAGAAAAATAAAGTCAGCCACTGTTTCCTCCTCTATTTCCCATGAAGTGATGGGACCAGATGCCATGATCTTAGTTTTCTGAATGTTGAGCTTTAAGCCAACTTTTTCACTCTCCCTCTTTCACTTTCATCAAAAGGCTCTTTATTTCTTCACTTTCTGCCATAAACGTGGTGTCATCTGCATATCTGAGGTTTTGATATTTCTCCCAGCAATCTTGATTCCAGCTTGTGCTTCCTCCAGCCCAGCATTTCTCATGATGTACTCTGCATAGAAGTTAAATAAGCAGGATGACAATGTACAGCCTTGACGTACTCCTTTTCCTATCTGGAAACACTCTTTTGTTCCATGTCCAGTTCTAACTTGTTTCCTGACCTGCATACAAGTTTCTCAAGAGGCAGGTCAGGTGGTCTGGTATTCCCATCTCTTTCAGAATTTTTCACAGTTTGTGGTGATCCACA